>NC_072440.2:58330000-58952500 GCF_028878055.3 Symphalangus syndactylus
CTCAAACTCCTGACCTCAGGTGATCCACCTGCCTCGGCCTCCCAAAGTGCTGGGATTACAGGCATGAGCTGCTGCACCTGGCTGACCCTGTCTTAAAAACAAATAAAACAAAAAAACAAAACAAACAAACAAAAAGGACTTCTAAACTCCTCCCCTTATAGTGTCTGCAGAATCAGGTCCAAGGGTCAAAGTCAGGCACTGACCATCCTGTGCTCTTCTCCCTCCCACCCACTGCCCAGGGTCGAGGAGGGACCAACAACTATTAAGGGTCGAGTGTATGTCCAGGCCTGAGCTGCGTGCTTTTTAAACTCCATTTAACCATCAAAGTGACTTTGTGAAGTAGGTGTTGCCTGACTTACTTCATAGTGATGTGGAGGGTGGCTGAGCCTAGCTGCCTGGGGGCAGGGGCAAGCTGGTATCTGGAGTTTTTGGCTTCTGGAGTGGGAAGCAGGCTCTTCCAAGATTATATAGTAAGGAACTCCATAAACAGAGAAAGGGGGACATCCAAGCGCTGGGCAGGAGAAAAAAAAAAAAAGGAAAGAAACAAATCTCTTCCACGTTTCCTTCCTCCCTTCCTTCCTTTCCTTCTTTCTGCCATTTCTTTCTTTCTTTTTTTTTTTTTTTGAGATGGAGTCTCGCTCTGTCGCCCAGGCTGGAGTGCAGTGGCGTGATCTCTGCTCACTGAAAGCTCTGCCTCCTGGGTTCACGCCATTCTCCTGCCTCAGCCTCCTGAGTAGCTGGGACTACAGGCGCCCGCCACCACGCCCGGCTAATTTTTTTTTTGTATTTTTAGTAGAGACGGGGTTTCACCGTGTTAGCCAGGATGGTCTCGATCCCCTGACCTCGTGATCCTCCCGCCTCGGCCTCCCAAAGTGCTGGGATGACAGGCGTGAGCCACCGTGCCCGGCTGTCTTTCTTTCTTTCTCTCTCTCTTTCTTTCTTTCTTTCTCTTTCCTCTCTCTCTTTCCTTTCTTTTCCTCCTCCCCTTCCCTTCCCTTCCCTTCCTCTTTCTTTCCTTTTTTTTTTTTTTTTTTTTTTTTTTTTTGATACAGGGTCTCACTCTGTCGTCCAGGCTGGAGTACAATGGTGTGATCATGGCTCACTGCAGCCTGGGCCTCCCAGGGCCAAGTGATCTTCCCATCTCAGCCTCCTGAGTAGCTGGGACTACATGTGCAATCCACCACGCCCAGCAAATTTTTTGTATTTTTTGCAGAGATGGGGTTTCGCCATGTTGCCCAGGCTGGTCTCAAACTCCTGGGCTCAAACGATCCACCCACTTTGGCCTCCCAAACTGCTAGGATTAAAGGCTTGAGCCACTGTACCTGGCCACCTTCTGTTTTCTGACCCAGACCCCTGCCCAGGCAGCACTGCAACTCTCTCCTTTGTGTCTCTGCCCTGACTGCAGTCCTCATCATACTAGTGGCAGTTGCTTAGATTTACCTTCCCTTGTTTTAAGTCTTTGGCTATGTGGATACAGTCTTTGTTATCATTCATTCTTGCAGCCCCATAGACCCTGGGGACTTAGTGCTAAATGAGATAGGCACCACCCCTGTGCTGCCAGAGGCTTCAAGCCTAGCAGGAAACCAATAATAAAACACAATGGGCCAGGTGTGGTGGCTCAAGCCTGTAATCCCAGCAGGTTGGGAGGCCGAGGCGAGTGGTTCGCCTGAGCTCAAGAGTTCAAGACCAGCCCGGGCAACATGGCGAAACCCTGTCTCTACAAAAAGTACAAAAAATTAGCCGGATGTAGTGGTGCGTGCCTGTGGTCCCAGCTACTTGGGAGGCTGAGATGGGAGGATTGCTTCAGCCTGGGAGGTGGGGGTTGCAGTGAGCTGAGACTGTGCCACTGCACTCCAACCTGAGTGACAGAGCAAGACCCTCATCTCGCACACACAATGGGTGTGAAGATGGGGTATACAGAGTCTATGGATGGGCGCAGCAAAGGAATGAAGCTGGGGTCAGGAACAGAAGTATGTGGAAGGCTTACAGGCTCTAGAAGGGACGGCTATCATTTTCCCTGCCTGGCATGTTCTCCCGTCTGCCCACCCGTCCTCATCTTCTGTGGTCCAGATGAAGCTCTCAATCACAGTGCTCTGTCCCTCTACCACCACCATCCTGCTGGACTTGTGATTCAAGCTGGCCAATCAGACCACCCATCCCCATGTCCACAGAGATTGGCTTAGGACTGGGTATGTAAGCCCAGTAGAACCAATCAAAGACTTCTCTGAGGCTTGATATAAGGAAACTGGGAAACGGGGCTTCACTTCTTCTAAGATCATGAGCTGTAAGGACAGTGTAAGGTGGAGCTGCTTGCCATTTTCCCAGGCCAGGTGGAGGAAGCCATCTGCAACAGGCAACAGCAAGGCTGATGCACAAAGGGAAGAAAATAAAGATGGAGTTGGGGGAGCCCTGGTGATATCTTTTTTTTTTTTTTGAGATGGAGCTCTGTCACCCAGGTTGGAGTGGTGCAGTGGCACAATCTTGGCTCACTGCAACCTCTGCCTCCCAGGCTTAAGCGTTTCTTGTGTCTCAGCCTCCCAAGTAGCTGGGATTACAGGCGTGAGTCACCATGCCCAGCTAAGTTTTGTATTTTTAGTAGAGACGGGGTTTCTGCATGTTGGCCAGGCTGGTCTCGAACTCCTGACCTCAAGTGATCCACCTGCCTCAGTCTCCCAAAATGCTGGGATTGCAGGCGTGAGCCACTGGTGCCCGGCCTCTGGTGATATCTTTTAAGTTCCTGGATCCATTTGTACTTGAAATTCATCTCTAGACTTTTTAGTTATATGACTCATTAGCCAGAGTCTTGGTCTGTCATCCAGGCTGGAGTGCAGGAGTCCCATCATAGCTCATTGCAGCCTTGAACTCCTGGGCTTAAGCAATGCTCCCACATCAGCCTCCCAAGTAGCTAGGGCCACAGGTGTGTGCCACCAGGCCTGGCTAACTTATTATTATTATTATTATTTTAGAGATTGGGGTCTCACTATGTTGCCCAGGCTAGTCTGAAACCTGTAGGCTTAAGTGATCCTCCCACCTCAGCCTCCCAAAGTGCCGAGATTACAGATGTGAGCCACTGTGCCTGCCTTCATAAACTTTTTTTTTTTAAAGCTTGTTTAAGTAGGGTTCTGTTGGGCTTTCAGCATGATGGTTTCTGTGTTCCATCCATGGTCTTACGGCCCTTGATGTGATCAAGCCTGAGACTGCAATGTCAGACCCCAAAAGGGACCCGCGAATGCTGTCGGAGGCAGGGGTGGAAGGCAAGAATGATAGCTTCGAGGGAGCAAAATACCTGCCAGCAACTCCATGCTGGACCAGATCAACTCCTGTCTGGAGCAGCTGGAGGAAAACCACCACCTCCACCCCCACTTCCAGGAGCTGCTGGAATCTAACCAGCAGATACGCCTTGAGTTCCAGCAGCAGCTCCAGGAGGCCCCCAGCGATGTCAGCCTCTAGACTCTGGGAGCCCCCAACCAGGCCCCAACCCTGCTTCCCTGGGCCAGGCTCTGGGCCCGCACTCCCTGGCTTAGATACCTTCCCAAGGGCTGGCCTTCAGGTTCCCCCAATGGGTCTGGCTGCCTGGGCCACCCTTCCAGCACTCCCCTTGGCCTGCCTGGGCCAGTCCCCACTGCCTGGCTTCCCCTCCCAGGGTCAGGCATGGGCCTGCAACCACCTACTTGCCTGCCACCCAACTCACTCCACCCAGGCCTTAAGTGTCCACATAAAATGGGTCTCTCTCTCTCTCTCTCTCTCACACACACACACACACACACACACACACACACACACACACAGTAGGGTTCCATCACTTGTAAACAAAATCATCCTGACTGAAAGGCTGGGCCTTTTGTCTTGGCTATTTGGTGCTATTTGGTGGAGTAGGTGATTGGTTAAGTATTGGTTAGATGGGTGGGGGTGCGGATAGACGTTAACATGAGGCAGTTTTCTTCCTTCATCCTGCTTTTCAACTTTTGAAGCCTAAATACAGTCTTATTGTACAATATAGTGACTATAGTTAATAATATTGTATCATATACTTGCAAATTACTAAGAGAGGCCAGGCATGGTGGCTCACACCTGTAATCCCAGCATTTTGGGTGGCTGAGGTGGGCGGATCCCTTGGGGCCAGGAGTTTGAGACCAGGTTGGCCAACATGGTGAAACCCCGTCTCTACTCAAAGTACAAAAATTAGCTGGGCGTTGTGGTACGCGCCTGTAATCCCAGCTACTCGGAAGGCTGAGGCACGAGAATCGCTTGAACCTGGGAGGTGGAGGGTGCAGTGAGCCGAGAAGGCGCCACTGCACTCCAGCCTGGGTGACAGAGTGAGACTCTGTCTCAAAAAAAAAAGAAAATTACTAAGAGAGATTTTAAGTGTTCTCACCACACACACACACACACACACACACACACAAAAGATAAGTATGTTAGGCAAGCATATATTGATTAGCTTGATTTAGCCATCCCACAATGTATACATATTTCAAAATATTATGTTGTGCACCATAAATATAGACAAATTTTGTCAATTAAAAATTAAATATTGGCTGGGCGGATCACTTGAGGTCAGGAGTTCGAGACCAACCTGGCCAACATGGCGAAACCCCGTCTCTACTAAAAGACTGTCTCAAAAAACAAATTAAATAAAAATATCAATAATAATTTTTTTTGAGACTACTCACTCTGTTGCCTAGGCTGGAGTGCAGTGGAGTGATCTCAGCACACTGCAACCTCCGCCTCCTGGGTTCCAGCTATTCTCGTGCCTCAGCCTCCCAAGTAGCTGGGACTATAGGCACTTGCCACCACACCAGGCTAATTTTTGTATTTTTAGTAGAGTCAGGGTTTTACCACATTGGCCAGGCTGGTCAAACTCCCGACCTCTAATGGTCTGCCCACCTGGGCCTCCCAAAGTGCTGGGATTACAGGCGTGAGCCACTGCGCCTGGCCTAAAAAATAAATAATAATTTTAAAAACTATGTATTGTCCATGGTAGCCCAGGCCAGCCCTGTTGCATTGAAACCTCAAGTACATCTAATAGCACAGTGAGGAATAAAGTGCAGAAGTAACTGGTAACTGTGGCACAGCAAGAAATTTTCAACCTGTGGCTCAGACATTAGGCTTACTTTGTGGTGGCTGACATGGACCTTCTCCCAGAATAAAAGGGATAAATGGCAGTAGCCCCCAGAGATCTAGACCTTTCTGACGGGGCACATTCCTCATCCCATGTGGGCAGCTGAGGCCAGACTTCAAGTGCACGTCTGAGGACCAAGGATCTGTGCCCAGGGCCGGGAAGTATGCTCGGTCTCGGGTATCTCCTTCACACAGCTCTTTGGCAGGTCCTGTAGAAAAGCCAATGACACTGGGCATGGTGGTTCACACCTGTGATCCCAGCAACTTAGGAGGCTGAGGCAAGGGGATCCCTTGAGGCCAGGAGTTCAAAGCTTCAGTGAGCTATGATTGTGCCACTGCACTCTAGCCTGGGAGACAGAGCAAGACCCCATCTCTAAAAAAACAAGTGAAAAAAAAAAGCAAAGTGAAAATAATTCCAGCTGAGTCCATCTGCCTCACCAGTGCTTGAACCCAGACTGGGGGGTCTGGTTTACCGCTTAGTCTCATCCAGGTATTGGTGGCATAGATACAGATGCGGGGACGGGGGAGGAAATGGCTTGAGGGATGAGACACTCGTAAGTGAGAACCACAGAGTGGGTCACAAACAGTCACTGTCAACTACCAATAATCAAGGCTGTCACTTTTCACTTTATGATGTGCTTTGTCATTCAGATGCTTTTAATTTTGATGCAAAGCAAATGATGTTTCTCCTAATGATTGGTACTTTTTGCATCTTATTAAAGAGACTCTTTCTCCACCCTGATGTTCCAAATATATTTCTTAAGCTTTCTTCTAAAATTGATTGTTATTTCTTTTTTCTTTTCTTTTCTTTTTCTCCTTTCTTCCTTCCTTCCCTTCTTTCTTTCTTTCTTTCTTTCTTTCTTTCTTTCTTTCTTTCTTTCTTTCTTTCTTTCTTCCTTCCTTCCTTTCTTCTTTCTCTTTTTTATTTTTTTTTGAGACAGGGTCTTGCTCTATTGCCTTGACCTGCTGGGCTCAAGCTTTCCTCCTACCTCAGACTCCCAAGTAGCTGGAATTACAGGCACACGCCACCATGCCCAGCTAATTTTTTAAATTTTTTGTAGGGATGGGGTTTTGTCATGTTGCCCAAGTTGGTCTTGAACTCCTGGGCACAAGCGATCCTCCCACCTCAGCCTCCTAAAGTGCTGGAATAATAGGCATGACCCACCCCACCGGCCTCATTTCATTTTTATATATAGTGCTTGGATGCATCTGAAATTTATTTACAGTTTGATGTGATGGAGCAAACCATTCCTATTTTTTTCCCATATAACTAAGCTGTTATCCCAACACCATCCCCACTGCCCCGCTATTCGGATATCTGGGCTGAGTCAAAGTGGGCTGATTCAGCAGACTCAGTGAAGGTCACAGTGTGCCCAGAAGACTTTCTTGGGCACAGAACACTGGCCTTGCCCACACCTTAGAAGCTATGTTAATGAAGGAAGATGTTTCTTATTTTTTTTTTTTTTTTTAGAGTCTCACTCTGTCGTCTAGGCTTGAGTGCAGTGGCACAGTCTTAGCTCACTGCAACTTCCATCTCCTGGGTTCAAGCAATTCTCCTGCCTCAGCCTCCCACGTAGCTGGGATTATAGGCACCACCACCACGACCAATTTTGTATTTTTACTAGAGACGGGGTTTCACCATGTTGGCCAGGCTGGTCTAGAACTCCTGACCTCAGGTGATCCACCTGCCTGAGCCTCCCAAAGTGCTGGGATTACAGGTGTGAGCCACCGCACCAGGCCTTCTTACGATTTTTTGAAAAGTCTCGGTTTAAAACTAAGAACTCTACAGGCTGGGCATGGTGGCTTACGCTTGTAATCCCAACACTTTGGGGGGCTGAGGCAGGCGGATTGCTTGAGCTCAGGAGTTTAAGGCCAGCCTGGGGAACATAACCAAATCCTGTCTCTACAAAAGATACAAAACTTGGCAGGGCGTGGTGGTGCATGCTTGTAGTCCCAGCTTCTTGGGGGCTGAAGTGTTCACTCGAGCCTGGGAGGTCGCGGCTGCAGTGAGCCATGTTCGCAACGCTGCACTCCAGCCTGGGTGACAAAGCAAGACACTCTATTGAAAACAGAAACAAAAAACTTTATAAGCAGAGAGTGAAGAGTAGTACAAGGTCATGGTTACAAATCCAGGCTTTAGAGTTAGACAGAGGTTACATCAAACTTTGCTTCCCCTCTAAGATGTGTTTCTTCATAGCACTCTATTGATACCCTTCCTCGATGGCGCCAGCTAGCATCATCACCTCCAGGTCTTCCCTAGCTGTCTAACTCCACAACCCTACTCCAGATTACAGACGGCTCACAGTGAGAGCCCACTCTTAAAGGCTTAGGCCAGTCTCCCCAGAAGCAGAGACTGAGGCAGGAATTCCCATGCAATTGATTTATTGAGGGAGGCCCTAGGGAGAAACCTGCGAGGAAGTGAGGAAAGCGGAACAGTGCCAGGGAGGGAGCTGAGCAAACACATGCTTTCATGAGAGGTCTGACCACAGCCTGATTCCAAGGGGAGCACTGCAGTGTTGGCCCCACCTTGAGGTCAGGGGCTGGCTTTTATGCAGCACCCCATTAGTCAGTCACTGGCCTTGGGCCACCCCGGCTGTGGGTGTAACCTCTCAGACACCCACCAGAGACAACTGTACCCACCACAGAGACACCAGCACCCACCAGAGACAACAGCTCCCACCACAGAGACAACACCCACCACAGGGACAACAGCAACCACCTTAGAGACAACACCCACCACAGAGACAACACCCACCACAGAGACAACAACACCCACCACAGAGACAACACCCACCACAGAGACAACACCCACCACAGAGACAACAACACCCACCACAGAGACAACAGCTCCCACCACAGAGACAACACCCACCACAGAGACAACAACACCCACCACAGAGACAACACCCACCACAGAGACAACACCCACCACAGAGACAACAACACCCACCACAGAGACAACACCCACCACAGAGACAACACCCACCACAGAGACAACAACACCCACCACAGAGACAACACCCACCACAGAGACAACACCCACCACAGAGACAACACCCACCACAGGGACAACAACACCCACCACAGAGACAACACCCACCACAGAGACAACAACACCCACCACAGAGACAACACCCACCACAGAGACAACACCCACCACAGAGACAACAACACCCACCACAGAGACAACACCCACCACAGAGACAACAACACCCACCACAGAGACAACAACACCCACCACAGAGACAACAACACCCACCACAGAGACAACACCCACCACAGAGACAACAACACCCACCACAGAGACAACAACACCCACCACAGAGACAACAACACCCACCACAGAGACAACACCCACCACAGAGACAACAACACCCACCACAGAGACAACAACACCCACCACAGAGACAACACCCACCACAGGGACAACAACACCCACCACAGAGACAACACCCACCACAGAGACAACAACACCCACCACAGAGACAACACCCACCACAGAGACAACAACACCCACCACAGAGACAACACCCACCACAGAGACAACACCCACCACAGGGACAACAACACCCACCACAGAGACAACACCCACCACAGAGACAACAACACCCACCACAGAGACAACAACACCCACCACAGAGACGACAACACCCACCACAGAGACAACAACACCCACCACAGAGACAACAACACCCACCACAGAGACAACAACACCCACCACAGAGACAACACCCACCACAGGGACAACAACACCCACCACAGAGACAACACCCACCACAGAGACAACAACACCCACCTCAGAGACAACACCCACCACAGGGACAACAGCAACCACCACAGAGACAACACCCACCACAGAGACAACAACACCCACCACAGAGACAACACCCACCACAGAGACAACAACACCCACCTCAGAGACAACACCCACCACAGAGACAACAACACCCACCACAGAGACAACAACACCCACCACAGAGACAACACCCACCACAGAGACAACAACACCCACCTCAGAGACAACACCCACCACAGAGACAACAACACCCACCACAGAGACAACAACACCCACCACAGAGACAACAACACCCACCACAGAGACAACACCCACCACAGAGACAACAACACCCACCACAGAGACAACACCCACCACAGAGACAACAGCTCCCACCACAGAGACAACACCCACCACAGAGACAACACCCACCACAGAGACAACACCCACCACAGAGACAACAACACCCACCTCAGAGACAACACCCACCACAGGGACAACAGCAACCACCACAGAGACAACACCCACCACAGAGACAACAACACCCACCACAGAGACAACAACACCCACCACAGAGACAACAACACCCACCACAGAGACAACACCCACCACAGAGACAACAACACCCACCACAGAGACAACAACACCCACCACAGAGACAACAGCTCCCACCACAGAGACAACACCCACCACAGAGACAACACCCACCACAGAGACAACAACACCCACCACAGAGACAACAACACCCACCTCAGAGACAACACCCACCACAGGGACAACAGCAACCACCACAGAGACAACACCCACCACAGAGACAACAACACCCACCACAGAGACAACAACACCCACCACAGGGACAACAGCAACCACCTCAGAGACAACACCCACCACAGAGACAACAACACCCACCACAGAGACAACACCCACCACAGAGACAACAACACCCACCACAGAGACAACACCCACCACAGAGACAACAACACCCACCACAGGGACAACAGCAACCACCCCAGAGACAACACCCACCTCAGAGACAACACCCACCACAGAGACAACACCCACCACAGAGACAACACCCACCACAGAGACAACAACACCCACCACAGAGACAACAACACCCACCACAGAGACAACACCCACCACAGAGACAACAACACCCACCACAGAGACAACACCCACCACAGAGACAACACCCACCACAGAGACAACAACACCCACCACAGAGACAACAACACCCACCACAGGGACAACAGCAACCACCTCAGAGACAACACCCACCACAGAGACAACACCCACCACAGAGACAACAACACCCACCACAGAGACAACACCCACCACAGAGACAACAACACCCACCTCAGAGACAACACCCACCACAGAGACAACAACACCCACCACAGAGACAACAACACCCACCACAGAGACAACACCCACCACAGAGACAACAACACCCACCACAGAGACAACACCCACCACAGAGACAACAACACCCACCACAGAGACAACAACACCCACCTCAGAGACAACACCCACCACAGAGACAACAACACCCACCACAGAGACAACAGCTCCCACCACAGAGACAACAACACCCACCACAGAGACAACAGCTCCCACCACAGGGACAACAACACCCACCACAGAGACAACAACACCCACCACAGAGACAACAACACCCACCACAGAGACAACAACACCCACCACAGAGACAACAGCTCCCACCACAGAGACAACAACACCCACCACAGAGACAACAACACCCACCACAGAGACAACACCCACCACAGAGACAACAACACCCACCACAGGGACAACAGCAACCACCTCAGAGACAACACCCACCACAGAGACAACAACACCCACCACAGAGACAACAACACCCACCACAGAGACAACACCCACCACAGAGACAACAGCTCCCACCACAGAGACAACACCCACCACAGAGACAACACCCACCACAGAGACAACAACACCCACCACAGAGACAACACCCACCACAGAGACAACAACACCCACCACAGAGACAACAACACCCACCACAGAGACAACAACACCCACCACAGAGACAACAACACCCACCTCAGAGACAACACCCACCACAGAGACAACACCCACCACAGAGACAACAACACCCACCACAGAGGCAACAACACCCACCACAGAGACAACACCCACCACAGGGACAACAGCAACCACCTCAGAGACAACACCCACCACAGAGACAACAACACCCACCACAGAGACAACAACACCCACCACAGAGACAACACCCACCACAGAGACAACAACACCCACCACAGAGACAACAACACCCACCACAGAGACAACAACACCCACCACAGAGACAACAACACCCACCACAGAGACAACACCCACCACAGAGACAACAACACCCACCACAGAGACAACACCCACCACAGAGACAACAACACCCACCACAGAGACAACAACACCCACCACAGAGACAACACCCACCACAGAGACAACAACACCCACCACAGAGGCAACAACACCCACCACAGAGACAACACCCACCACAGAGACAACAACACCCACCACAGAGACAACACCCACCACAGAGACAACAACACCCACCACAGAGACAACAACACCCACCACAGAGACAACACCCACCACAGAGACAACACCCACCACAGAGGCAACAACACCCACCACAGAGACAACACCCACCACAGAGACAACAACACCCACCACAGAGACAACAACACCCACCACAGAGACAACAACACCCACCACAGAGACAACAGCACCCACCACAGAGACAACAGCACCCACCACAGAGACAACAACACCCACCACAGAGACAACACCCACCACAGAGACAACACCCACCACAGGGACAACAACACCCACCACAGAGACAACAACACCCACCACAGAGACAACACCCACCACAGAGACAACACCCACCACAGGGACAACAACACCCACCACAGAGACAACAACACCCACCACAGAGACAACACCCACCACAGAGACAACACCCACCACAGAGACAGCACCCACCACAGAGACAACAACACCCACCACAGAGACAACAACACCCACCTCAGAGACAACACCCACCACAGAGACAACACCCACCACAGAGACAACAACACCCACCACAGAGACAACACCCACCACAGGGACAACAGCAACCACCTCAGAGACAACACCCACCACAGAGACAACAACACCCACCACAGAGGCAACAACACCCACCACAGAGACAACAACACCCACCACAGAGACAACAGCACCCACCTCAGAGGCAACAGCATCCACCAGAGACAACAGCACCCACCTCAGAGACAACAGCACCCACCACAGAGACAACAACACCCACCACAGAGACAACAGCACCCACCACAGAGACAACACCCACCAGAGACAACAGCACCCACCTCAGAGAAATGTTCTTTGAGTTTTTTTTTTTTTTTTTTTAAGAGAGACAGGGTTTCGCTTTGTCCCCGGGCTGCATTGCAGTGGCCTAATCGTAGCCTTGAACCCCTGGGCTCAAGTGATCCTCCTGCCTCAGCTGCCTGAGTGCTGGGATTATAGGAGTGCACCACCATGACTGGATTTTTTTTTCTTCTAATTTTAGTAGAGATGGGGTCTCACCATGTTACCCAGGCTGGCCTCAAACTCCTGACTTAAGCGATGTTTCCTTCTTGACCTCCCAAAGTGCTGGGAATACAGGCATGAGCCACTGTGACCAGCCCATAAAGAAGTATTCTAAGCAAAATCTGAGGATAGGGTTGGACCAGTATGATGATGGGAAAGAATTAGAGAAAAATGTGAACTTGGATATGTCTTCACCAAGCTTAATCTGAGAATAATATATTTTACTGTTTTATGTCTGTGATGTTTCTCTGGTTTAATTAAAATGTGCTTTGCCTTTTTATTTGAGACAGGATTTCACTCCCATTACCCAGGCTGGAGCGCAATTGCACAATCTCAGTTCACTGCAACCTCTGCCTCCCAGGCTCGAGTGATCCTCCCAGCTCATCCTCCCGAGTAGCTGGGATCACAGGCCTGGGCTACCACGCCTGTTATTTTTTTTATTTTTTGTAGAGACAGGGTTTCACCATGTTGCCCAAGCTGGTCTAACACCCCTGGGCTCAAGCCATCCACCTGCCTTGGCCTCTTAAAGTGCTGGGATTACAGGCATGAGCAGTGCGCCTGGCCTCTCCTTCTTTTAAACAGGATCTCGGTCTATTGCCCAGGCTGGAGCATAGTGGTGCAATCACAGCTCATTGCAGCCTCTAACTCTTGGGTTCAAGAGATCCTCTGCATCAGCCTCCTGAATAGCTGGGACTACAGCTGCATGCCAGAGCACCCGGCTAATTTTTAAAAATTTTTGTAGAGATGGGGGTCTCTCCATGTTGACCAGGCTAGTTTTGAACTCCTGGCTTCAAGTGATCCTTCTGTGTTGGCCTCCCAAAGTGTTTAGATTACAGGCGTCAGTCACTGCACTCGGCTGCTCAGTTTTCGTATAGCAAGCCTTTGCTTCAGCCTGTTTGATTAGGTTTCTGTCCCTTGACTGGACTTTGTTTCTAGAGGTGTTAAATTAGTAGCAAACACTTATTTGTCAGGAACAGTAGCACATACATGACATGTACACTTGCCTTCATCTTCAGAACAGTCCTGCCTTTGCTACACAAGAGGAAACGGAAAGTCAGGAAGATTAAGTGACTTGCCCAATCACCCAACAGCAAGCACTAACTCAGGCCTGTCTGATTTGGCAAACAGTGGCTCAAAATCACTGTTCAATGGCTGGAAAGTTAATCTTCAGATTTATAGTGAGGCAATCTTTTTAAGTGCAAAGCTGAAGGAATGTTTACAAAACAAATGTCAAACATTTTACAAATGTTTGAAAGTGGCAAAAGTTGATCCTCATTGGGATCAACCTGGGTGTGGGTTACCAGGTTTTGTTTTGGGGATCTGCAGAATAGAACCATCATCGCATGGCAGTGAAGACAATTGGCCACTAGATGGCCCTGCAGCTCTTTGCGGTGCCATCGTCAACCGCATTGGCCTCTTGGTTCCCAGGGGCAAAACCACATGAAAGCAGAGAAATGAGAAAAATAAGCACAATGTAGGGCATTTTTCAAAAAACGTAATGTACTAAATTTAAAAGTCCATCTAGTATTCTGAGATCATGTTCTTCCTACTCTTTTGAGTGGTAATAGATGATCGCTCCTCGCCAAATATTCTTTCTTGGCAAAAATTGACCTAGCTTTGGACACATTTCCCCTCCTCACTTTTAAAAAGTGGGATTGTGAATTGCAAAAGCCTGGGATTGGTAAAAAGACCAGCTTCTCATAAAAAGTGGATCCAAGGCTGGGCGCGGTGGCTGACGCCTGTAATCCCAACACTTTGGGAGGCCAGGGCGGGCAGATCGCCTGAAATTGGGAGTTCGAGACCAGCCTGGCCAGCATGGTGAAACCCCATCTCTACTAAAAATACAAAAATTATCCGAGCGTGGTGGCAGGTGCCTGTAATCCCAGCTACTCAGGAAACTGAAGCAGTAGAATTGCTTGAACCCAGGAGGCGGAGGTTACAGTGAGCAGAGATTGTGCCGTTGAACTCCAGCCTGGGCAACAGAGCAAGACTCCATCTCAAAAAAAAAAAAAGGCTGGGCGCAGTGGCTCATGCCTGTAATCCCAGCACTTTGGGAGGCTGAGGCGGGCGGATCATGAGGTCAGCAGATCAAGGCCATCCTGGCTAACATGGTGAGACCCCATCTCTACTAAAAATACAAAAAAATTAGCCCGGTGTGGTGGCGGGCGCCTGTAGTCCCAGCTACTCGGGAGGCTGATGCAGGAGAATGGCGTGAACCCGGGAGGCGGACCTTGCAGTGAGCGTGATGGCACCACTGCACTCCAGCCTGGGTGACAGAGCGAGACTCCGTCTCAAAAAAAAAAAAAAAAGTCCAAGGCAGGTGGATCACTTGAGGTCAGGGGTTCAGAAAACAGCCTGACCAACATGATGAAACCCTGTCTCCATTAAAAACGCAAAATTAGTTGGGCATGGTCGCACACGCCTGTAATCCTAGCTATTGGGGAGTTTGAGGCACGAGAATTGCTTGAACCCAGGAGACGGAGGTTGCAGTGAGGCCAGTTGGCGCCATTGCACTCCAGCCTGGGCAACGAGAGTGAAACTCCGTCTCAAAAAAAAAAAAAAGGTGGATCTTAGGCCGGGTGCGGTGGCTCACGCCTGTAATCCCAGCACTTTGGGAGGCCGAGGCGGGCGGATCACGAGGTCAGGAGATCGAGACCATCCTGGCTAACACGGTGAAACCCTGTCTCTACTAAAAATACAAAAAATTAGCCGGGCGAGGTGGCGGGCGCCTGTAGTCCCAGCTACGCGGGAGGCTGAGGCAGGAGAATGGCGTGAACCCCAGGGGGGGCGGAGCCTGCAATGAGCTGAGATCGCGCCACTGCACTCCAGCCTGGGTGAAAGAGCGAGACTCCGTCTCAGAAAAAAAAAAAAAAAAAAAAAAGGTGAATCCAAGTCAAATATCTTGGCCAGGCACGGTGGCTCACACCTGTACTCCTAGTACTTTGGGAGGCTAAGGTGGGTGGATTACCTGAGGTCAGGAGTTTGAAACCAGCCTGGCCAACACAGTGAAACCCCATCTCTACTCAACACGGTGAAAATTCCATGTCCCTCTGTCACCAGCCTGGAGTGCAGTGGTGCAGTCTCGGCTTATTGCAACCTCCGCCCCTGGGTTCAAGTGATTCTCCTGCCTCAGCCTCCCAAGTAGTTGGGTCTACAGGCATGCTCCACCAAGCCCAGCTAATTTTTGTATTTTTAGTAGAGATGGGGTTTCACCATGTTGGCCAGGATGGTCTCAATCTCTTGACCTCGTGATCTGCCTGCCTTGGCCTCCTGAAGAAAAAAAAAATCTTAATGTGGCTTAAAGATCCCTGGGCCTCCAAGCATGGCTCTTAAACAAGCTAAAGTGCCTACAAAAGTTAAACATATATTTTATGTATTTATTTAAATACATACATTAAGGCCAGGTGCAGTGGCTTATACCTGCAATCCCAGCACTTTGGGAGGCCGAGGGGGGCGGATCACCTGAGGTCAAGAGTTTGAGACTAGCCTGGCCAACATGGCGAAATCCTGTTTCTACTAAAAATACAAAAATTAGTGGGGCGTGGTGGCAGGCGCCTGTAATCCCAGCTACTCAGGAGGCTGAGGCAGGAAAATTGCTTGAACCCAGGAGGCAGAGGTTGCAGTGCACTGTGATGGCACCACTGCACTCCAGCCTGGGCAACAGAACAAGACTCCATAAAAAAAAAATTATATTTACATTATTAGAAGCTATTTTTTTAACAGTAAAATAAAACACTGTTGATAAAAATATTGTAAAGTCAGCAGGGTGCGGTGGCTCATGCCTGTAATCCCAGCACTTTGGGAGGCTAAGGCGGGTGGATCACTTGAGGTCAAGAGTTCAAAAACGGCCTGACCAACATGATGAAACCCTATTTCTAATAAAAACACAAAATTAGTTGGGCATGGTCGTGCACGCCTGTAATCCCAGCTATTTGGGAGGCTGAGGCATGAGAATCACTTGATCCCAGGAGGTAGAGGTTGCAGTGAGGCCAGATCGCGCCATTGCACTCCAGCCTGGACAATAAGAGCGAAACTCCGTCTCAAAAAAAAAAGGAAATATATATATAAATATATATATATATATATATATAAAATGATGTCAAGGAAGTTTAGAGTCAGTAGGAATTTCTTAGGGGAAATATCGACATTAATTATTATACAACTGGACCATTAGGAAGGTACAAATACGTGGCGTACATACATAGATAAATATGTCTCTAGTTAGTTCTAGGGAAAGTGAAGGGAGAAGACGTTTAGTGCATTGCAGACAGTGGCACAACTGAGGGGATGGCTAAGAAAGCTCAGATCTACTAGGGTCTGAGGATGTCCTAAAGTGGATAGGGATGAATCTGGGAAGAGGAATCTCAAATGAATACAGTCTTCTTTCGCATTTAAAAGATAAAGTGTAAAAAAAAGTAATAAATAAGACCGGGTGCGGTGGCTCAGGCCTGTAAACCCAGCACTTTGGAAGGCCAAAGTGGGCGGATCACTTGAAATCAGGAGTTGAAGACCAGCCTGGCCAACATGGTGAAACCCTGTCTCCACTAAAAATACCAAAATTAGCTGAGTGTGGTGGCACATGCCTGTAATACCAGCTACTGGGGAGGCTGAGGCAGGAGAATCGTTTGAACCTGGGAGGCGGAGGCTGCAGTGAACCGAGATGGTGCCACGGCACTCCAGACTGGGCAACAGAGTGAGACTCCGTCTCAAAATAAAAAAAAATAAATACGTACATACATACATAAAAGATGAGGTGTGTTGGGCCAGGCACAATGGCTCACGCCTGTAATCCTAGCACTTTGGGAGGCCAAGGTAAGTGGATCACCTGAGGTCAGGAGTTTGAGACCAGCCAAGCCAACATGGAGAAACACTGTTTCTACTAAAAATACAAAAATTAGCTGGAAGTGGTGGCAGGTGCCTGTAATCCAAGCTACTCGGGAGACTGAGGCAGGAGAATTGCTTGAACCCGGGAGGCAGAGGTTGCAGTGAGCTGAGATCATGCCACTGCACTCCAGCCTGGGCAACAGAGCAAGGCTCCATCTCAAGAAAAAGAAAAAAAAAAAAAAAGGAAAGTAAGTATCGGGCAAGAGTCAGATCAGAAGCCAGGGATTAGCAACTGAGAGCAAGCGTGACTGGCCACTAGGTTCAGGAAGCAGTGCCCGAAAGATTCCCAGAGATACAGGGGGTGAGGAGCAGGAGGATTTTGGAGGGTGCTGCTGTGTGGTGCCTGGAATCTGTAACCTCAAATGGCAAAGGGTAGCAAGAAAAGAGGCTGGCCCTAGTACTGTGGTTCCTCTAGAAGGCTCCGGGGCTTACAGACAGAGGGGAAGGTGGAGGAGAATGTCCCCTGCTTGGGACAACTCTCCCCCAATCCTACCATTTCTCTCCTGCCTCCTCCCTCTTGGTGTTCTGAGCCCCAAAACTAACCCCAGTTTTCCTAAATAAGAAATAAGCATGCAAAATAGTTCAGTAGCCAAGTAATTTGATCATTCTAATTCCATGATTTATAATCCTTTGGGTATATACCCAGTAATGCGATGGCTGGGTCAAATGGTATTTGTAGTTCTAGATCCCTGAGGAATCACCACACTGTCTTCCACAATGGTTGAACTAGTTTACAGTCCCACCAACAGTGTAAAAGTGTTCCTATTTCTCCACATCCTCTCCAGCACCTGTTTTTTCCTGACTTTTTAATGATCACCATTCTAACTGGTGTGAGATGGTATCTCATTGTGGTTTTGATTTGCATTTCTCTGATGGCCAGTGATGATGGGCATTTTTCCATGTGTCTGTTGGCTGCATAAATGTCTTCTTTTGAGAACTGTCTGTTCATATCCTTTGCCCACTTTTTGATGGGGTTGTTTGTTTTTTCTTGTGAATTTGTTTGAGTTCATTGTAGATTCTGGATATTAGCCCTTTGTCAGATGGGTAGGTTGCAAAAATTTTCTCCCATTCTGTAGGTTGCCTGTTCACTCTGATGATCGTTTCTTTTGCTGTGCAGAAGCTCTTTAGTTTAATTAGATCCCATTTGTCAATTTTGGCTTTTGTTGCCATTGCTTTTGGTGTTTTAGACATGAAGTCCTTGCCCACGCCTATGTCCTGAATGGTGTTGCCTAGGTTTTCTTCTAGGATTTTTATGGCTTTAGGTCTAACATTTAAGTCTTTAATCCATCTAGAATTAATTTTTGTATAAGGTGTAAGGAAGGGATCCAGTTTCAGCTTTCTACATGTGGCTACACAGCTGGCTAATTTTGTATTTTTAGTAGAGATGGCGTTTCTCCATATTGGTCAGGCTGGTCTTGAACTCCCAACCTCAGGTGATCTGCCTGCCTCGGCCTCCCAAAGTCCTGGATTACAGGTGTGAGCCACCGCATCTGGCTGCCACCATTCTAAATAATGTCTACTTTGCTTTATCTTGATTTATCAGTTTTTGACTTTATTCATTGATTTCCAAATGAGTGATGAATTTTCTTTTTACCACCACTCCCACCTTCCCCAATATATTTTGTCACTATTTTTATTAAATGAATATAGCATGCACACTATTGTGATTATGAAATTATTATTCATAGCTGAGACACATAGTATATGATGATTACACTTTCATTCTTTTATAACTTTTTGTTTTTCCTGTAACTTTTTTTAAAAATAGAGATGGGGGACGGGGGTGGGTTGGGGGGATCTTATTGTGTTGCCCAGGCTGGTCTTGAGCTCCTGGCCTCAACCAATCCTCCCACCTCAGCCTCCCAAAGTGCTGGAATTACAGGTGTGAACCACCACACCAAGCCTGTTTAACCTGCCTCATTTTCTTCATTTCTTTTTTTTTTATTTTTTTATTTTATTTTTTTATTTATTTATTATACTTTAGGTTTTAGGGTACATGTGCATAATGTGCAGGTTTGTTACATATGTATCCATGTGCCATGTTGATTTCCTGCACCCATTAACTCATCATTTAGCATTAGGTATATCTCCTAATGCTGTCCCTCCCCCCTCCCCCCACCCCACAACAGTCCCCGGAATGTGATGTTCCCCTTCCTGCGTCCATGAGTTCTCGTTGTTCAATTCCCACCTATGAGTGAGAACATGCGGTGTTTGGTTTTTTGTCCTTGCGATAGTTTACTGAGAATGATGTTTTCCAGTTTCATCCATGTCCCTACAAAGGACACGAACTCATCATTTTTTATGGCTGCATAGTATTCCATGGTGTATATGTGCCACATTTTCTTAATCCAGTCTATCGTTGTTGGACATTTGGGTTGGTTCCAACTCTTTGCTATTGTGAATAGTGCCGCAATAAACATACGTGTGCATGTGTCTTTATAGCAGCATGATTTATAGACCTTAGGGTATATACCCAGTAATGGGATGGCTGGGTCATTTCTTTACTTTCTAAATATATACCTATTGCTATTTTTATTAAAAAATGCATCTGTGGATGTCTTTTTTTGTGTGTGTGAGCTGGAGTCTCGCTCTGTCACCCAGGCTAGAGTGTAGTGATCATGGCTCACTGCAGCCTTGACCTCCTGGGCTCAGGCAATCCTCCCAGCTCAGCCTCCCAAGTAGCTGGGATTACAGCTGCACACCATCATGCCCAGCTAATTTTTTTATTTTTTGTAGAAATGAGGTCTCACTATGATCAGCTCAGCCTGGTCTCGAACTCCTGGACTCAAGTGATCCTCCCACCTCAGCCTCCCAAAGTGCAAGGATTATAGGCTTGAGCCATCACACGGGCCCTGAAGAAAATCTTTATTCTATCCTGACACTTGATTAGTGTGCTTGGCCAAGTTGAGAATGAGGGAAATAGGAATCTAATGAGAAGTTCTCTATTTATATGTGAAGGGCTTATTAATTGCTTGGTTTTTCCTGCAAAATGATCAAGGGGAAACTTGCCTTTTCCTTTGATGACTCCCAAAATGAGAGTGTGTGGGGATCATTTATCTGAGACAACTTAGTTTTTCTAGAGAAGAACCTACAATCTCCTGTCTGGGTACAAACTTTCTGGGAGTAGGAGAAATGAAGGGGACTGGAAGTCTTTGTGGTTTTTTTTGTTTGTTTGTTTATTTATTGAGACAGAGTGTGGCTCTGTCGCCCAGGCTGGAGTGCAGTGACGCGATCCCTTTTTTTTTTTTTTTTTTTTGAGACGGAATCTCGCTTTGTCACCTAGGCCGGAGTACAGTGGCGCCAGTGGTGCAATCTTGACTCACTGCAACCTCTGCCTCCCAGGCTTAAGTGATCCTCCCACCTTAACCTTCCAAGTATCTGAGACTACAGGTGCACCGCCATGCCCAGGTAATTTTTAAATTTTTTTTAGAGACAAAGTCTCACCATGTTGCCCAGGCTGGTCTTGAATTCCTGGGCTCAAGCGATCCTCCCGTCTCGGCCTCCCTAAGTGCTGGGATTACAAGTGTGAGCCACCACACCCAGCCTTATTATGCAGACTTTCAATAAAAGTTCTTAGTTCTGAGTCTTATCTCAATTCCCTGCCATGCCTGGGGTACCTAAATCTGGAGCTTCTTAGGTTCAATTTTTCCAGACTTCAAATTTAACTCCACAGGTGAGGGTTCTAGGGAACCAAGTGACAGACAGAGATCTGTTCTCTTTTTACCAGAGAGATCATCCTATTTTATCCCTTAATGATAATAGGACTTTCTATAATGTCTCAAACATAGGGTTGCCAGATTTAGTAAGTAAAAATACAAAATGTCTGGTTAAATTTGAATTTCAGATTTTCAGATGAACAATGCAATATGTTAGATATACTTATACTAAAAGTAATTTGTTTCTTTGAAATTCATATTTGACCAATAGCCTGCCTTTTATTTATTTATTTTTTGAGATGGAGTCTCTGTTATGCAGGCTGGAGTACAGTGATGTGATCTCTGCAACCTCTGTCTCCCGGGTTCAAGTGATTCTCCTGCCTCAGCCCCCTAAGTAGCTGGGGCTACAGGTGCGCGCCACCAGGCCCAGCTAATTTTTGTTATTTTTAGTAGGGAATAGGGTTTCACTGTGTTGGCCAGGCTGGTCTCGAACTCTTGACCTCAGGTTATCCACCTGCCTTGGCCTCCCAAAGTGTTGGGATTACAGGTGTGAGCCACCACACCCGTCCCACTGTTCTAATTTCTATCACCATAGTGTACTCTAGCCTGTTCTCAAACCTCATATACCTAGGCTTATAGATTGTACTCTTGTATCTGGCTTCTCCCATTTAATATAATTAGTTTAGTTTATTTTAGTTTTTGTGAGTGTGTGTGTGTATGTGTGTAACTGAGGGGAAATTCATGTAACATAAAATAAATCATTGTAAAGTGAACAATTCGTTGGCATTTAGTACATTCACAATTCAGCACAACCACCACTTCTGTCTAGTTCCAAAACATTTTCATTACCCGCAAAGGAGTCCTCATTCCTGTGAAGCACTCAGCATTCTCCCCACCCCCAGCACCTGGCAACCACTAATCTGCTGTCTGTCTAACCTTTTCTTTTTACGGTTCATCAGTTCTTTACTGTCTGGTAAAATCCCACAAGCAGAAAAGGATTATTTTAAAGGGGCTCCAAGAAAGGAAAGCCAAGGGAACAAAAGCAGCACTAGGTAAAGTAAAATTTGGCCAGATGATCAAGCCACAAAGAAGGAAAACATTCCTAACCCCAAGATAGAGTCTACTCTTCATCTTGGGCAGAAGGTTCCTGTTCAAACCAGTCTTGAAGGCTGCCCTGGTGCTATCTACGTAAGCAGTGTTTAATTTCTATCAACAAAGCACAATTCAGTGGCAATGCTGAAAGAGAAAAAGCTGCACAGCTGGCTCTCTCTGCAAATGACATTGACATAGAGACCAAAGTAAATGTTAGCATCCTGGAAACAGCAGCAGGTGTCTTAAGTAGAACAGCAGCTACTGGGGAGAACTGTGGCCACCTGCTAAGTAGCATCTACTCAGAATTCACTTGAAACGATCATAAAAGTTATAATTTCAGACTTCTGGATGCATTTGATCATGGATATTTTTGCTGTGTCTTTCTTTGCATTGCTGGGGATTGCTGGATAATTTCTGATGTTTTCTAGACAGGTTCTTGCCCACCACCATATGCTTAGCACCCAGTACCTAGTGTGATGCTTGCCACATAGTAGGTGAACAATAAACATTTTTGGGGGTGAATGAATGAATGAGCAAACCATCTGGGGCACTGATTCGAAAAGTTGAATCACAAAATCACTGCAGTTTAGACTTGAGAAGGAGAAGGAAAAACAAGCTAATAAATGAACTCCTGGGCGGGCAAGGTGACTTATACCTGTAATCCCAGCACTTTGTGAAGCCGAGGCAGGTGGCTCACTTGAGGCCAGGAGTTTGAGACCAGACTGGCCAACAGGGCGAAACTCCGTCCCTACTAAAAATACAAAAATTAGCTGGGTATGGTGGCAGGCGCCTGTAATTCCAGCTACTCGGGAGGCTGAGGTGCAAGAATCGTTTGAATTGGGGAGGTGGCGGCTGCAGTAAGCCGAGATTGCACTACTGCAGTCCAGTCTGGGCGACAGAGAGGACTCTGCCTCAAAACAAACAAACAAACAAACAAACCAAAAAACTAAAAAACCAAGACCTCCCACAAGGGACTGTGCAAGGTGGTTTACATGCATGACTCCCTTTAATCGTCACAATTACCTTCAAAGTTATCATGATGCCAGTTTTACACATGAGGAAACTGATGGTCACAGAGATTGTCTTCCAGAAGACCAGGTTGAAGCCTTTCACTTGGAAGCTGAGGAACCTCAGGCCCAAAGCTCTCAGGGGTCTTGAACTAGTCGACAGAGCTAGCCTCGTTACCGGCCCACTTAGGATGTTTCCAGTTCTGCTTTTGGCTGAAGGCACACTGTAATGATTCCAGAAGCAATATGACCATCAATGTCCAAGGAACAGAAAGTTTCCAAAAGCAACTGTCTATTAAAATGGGATGGGGACATTAAGACTCCTGGGCAGGTTTTAGGCAAATAAGCCTTTACAGGTTACCCCAGGTGGATTCATGCCTCGAGGTCTCAGGAGATAGATATGGATGAGCAGCAGTAGGTCAGAGGTTCAGGAGCTAGACAGGCCTGGTGCTGGAGCCATGGGGATTTGCCAGCAGGTCCTGGTTGCATCACTTTTAACCTTTCTGTGCCTCAGATGAGCAACTGATTAGGGATGTACTGAGTCCCTGCCAGGTGCTCTGCCAAAGAGGACAAATCTGGCCAATAATAGTTACTGAGGGCTATCAAGTGGCTTGAGTTACAAAGGTTCATACACAAGATACAGTCCCTATTAGCTGGGCGTGGTGGTACATGTCTGTTGTCCCAGCTACTCAGGAGGCTGAGGCAGGAGGATTATATGAGCCTGAGAGGTGGAGGCTGCATTGAGCCATGATCACACCACTGCACTCCAGCATAGGCGAGAATGAGATCTTGTCTCAAAAAAAAAAAAAAAATCCAGCGCCTGCTTTTTTCTCTAATCAGGTGACAAACCATCCTGCTTTGCTGGAACCGTCCCAGTTTAAGCACTGAAAATCCCCCATCCCAGGAAACCCCTCAGTCCTGGGCACATAAGGCCAATTGGTCCCCGTGGAAGGTCTTGATGGGAAGGGGAAGGAGAAACCACACGAGAGATAAGGATGAACACTAGCTGGGGGCATGTGACGCCACGTCTAATACAGAGGCCTCCAAGGGACTCAGGACAGCAGTGCTGTACACACCACATCAGACCCTGCAGCAAAAGGAAACACCAAGAGTACTGATCCTTCTTTGTTTAAAAATGTGATATTTGGGGCCGGGCGTGGTGGCTCACGCTTGTAATCCCAGCACTTTGGGAGGCCGAGGCGGGCGGATCACAAGGTCAGGAGATCGAGACCACGGTGAAACCCCGTCTCTACTAAAAATACAAAAAAATTAGCCGGGCGTGGTGGCGGGCGCCTGTAGTCCCAGCTACTCGGAGAGGCTGAGGCAGGAGAATGGTGTGAACCCGGGAGGTGGAGCTTGCAGTGAGCCGAGATTGCGCCACTGTACTCCAGCCTGGGCGACAGAGCGAGACTCCGTCTCAAAAAAAAAAAAAAAAATGTGATATTTGGGGCCAGGCGCAATGGCTCACATTTGGGAGGCCGACATGGGAGGATCACCTGAGCCCAGACTGCCTCCCTCCCAAAGTGCTGAGATTACAAGCGTGAGCCACCATGCCCAGCCCAAAGCAGTTTTTATTGTTTTTATTGTTTTTGAGACGGAGTTTCACTCTTGTTGCCCAGGCTGGAGTGCAATGGCACAATCTCAGCTCACTGCAACCTCTGCCTCCCGAGTTCAGGTGATTCTCCTGCCTCAGCCTCCTAAAATGCTGGGATTACAGGCATGAGCCACTGCACTGGCCATTTTTGTTTGTTTGTTTAAGACACAGGGTCTTAGCTGGGTGCAGTGGTTCACACCTGTAATCCCAGCACTTTGGGAGGCCGAGGTGGGCAGATCATTTGAGGTTTGAGACTGGCCTGGCCAACATGGTGAAACCCCGTCTCTACTAAAAATACAAAAATTAGCTGGGCATGGTGGTGCTTGCCTGTAGTTCCAGCTACTCGGGGGGCTGAGGCAGGAGAATCACTTGAACCTGGTTCCAGTGAGATGAGATCGTGCCACCGCACTCCAGCCTGGGCAACAGAGCAAGACTCTGTCTCAGAAAAAAATTTTAAAAAGAGACAGGATCTTGCTCTGTCACTCAGGCTGGAGTGCAGTGGTGTGATCATAACTCACTGCAGTCTTGAACTCCTGGGCTCAAGTAATCCTCCCATCCCACCTCAGCCTCCCAAGTAGCTGGGACTACAAGTGCACACCACTCTGCCCAGCTAATTATTTATTTTTTGTAGAAATGAGGTTTTGTTCTGTTGTCCACTCTGGTCTTCCACTTTGACCTCCAAAACTGCTGGGATTACAGGTATGAGCCACCTTGTCCAGCCATGAAGCTCATACTGGACCCCAGGCAACTGGATTCTACTCTCTGTGTGCCTAACCACCAGGCTGCACTGTCCAAGTCAAACTGACCCCTGCAGCCTCGGGCCTCAAACATCATCAACTTGGTTTTCTTCACTTCAAAGATGAGGAATAGAGAGGTGCAAGTGTTAATAACAGTAGAACTAGGACTAGAGCCCTGGATTCCTGGCTTCCAGTCCAAGGGCTCATTCTCATGGTTGTCTCTCAAAGCAAGGCACCCCTGGGGAGCTTGCATGCCCTGCCAGGGCCTTCAGGTGCTATTTACTCAGCTTGGTGTGGACTCTGCCCGGCTTCTGGGCTATTATTTGCACAGCAGATGTCACCCAGCACCCCCTCCAACCAAGGAATGCAAACAAAGACGAAAAAACATTCTTTTGCTGGTTTCAGACAGCTTGACATGAGTTTTCAGTTTCTATCTAATAAAATGCAAATTACTGAAAGAGGGGGTTGCCTGAGAAGTATCTAAAAGCAGTGGACCAGGCCTGGATCTTTTCCATGCCTGGGCAACCTCCAGGACACAGGGCAAGGAATCTAGATTTGAATCCCAGTTCCATTAGCAGGGCATGGTGGTGTACACCTGTAGTCCCAGCTGCCTGGAAGGCTGAGGTGGGAAGATCATGTGAGCCTGGGAAGTAGAGGCTGCAGTGAGCTGTGATTGCACCACTGCACTCCAGCCTGGGCGACAGAGTGAGACCCTGTCTCAAAATAATAATAATAATAAGATCCCAGTTCCACCACTGACAATTTCATGGTCATCGGCTTAACCTCACAGGGCCTCATTCTCCTCTGAGAAAGGGGGCCAATTCCTAACTTGAGGGAACCAAAGAGAGAATGGATGCCAAGTGCTCACACAGTGCCTGGCACACGTCCAACACTCGCTAGCTATCCTTCCTAAAGCTGACTTATTTCAGATATCTCATGTATGTCTCTGAAAATAAAGGAAGCTTTAAAGTATAGAGGACAAAAACAAGGCTTACTGTTTTTCCCTACTCTGACTTTACCTGGCTTCTTCCTGGAAAAGGGTTCCAAGAACTTTTAGAAGTAGAAAGTGAACAAACAAAGGAGATTTTAATCTGTAAAAACAGCCCTACAGATTCCCTCTTTCTCAGGGAGGCCACTGCCTGCAGCTGGAAGCAAATCCACTTAATCAGTAACTTTAGCTCCCTGATCAGTTTCCAACAAGCAGTTCCTATTCTTGAACCAGGATATGCAAACATGGGCACTTACTGGAAGGGAGGTTTCAGGGCCTCTGGGATTTCGTCAGCTGCTCACTCTCCCAGGAGAGCTTGTGGGACCTGTCAAGCCAGCGGCCAAGGACAGAAGGCAAGCTGAACATTTCAAGGTCTACTGGGCCTCCCCCCTTTCAGTTTTTAATTCAGGCAGAACACATTTAAGAAATGCCAAGGAGGAAGCAGTGTGGATTTATGGCTGCCAAGCCAAGTGGGGTGCAGAAAGAAAACAAGAGGAAATACAAAAGGTTGCCTACCTCATTGTACAAAGTGAGGAGGCAGGACAGGTGCACAGAGCATAGCCTTGTCCTATCTCAGGAGCCCTGGGTTGCATCCCAGCTCCTGATCCCAAGAGATACATTTCCTGGGACTCCAAGGGAGAGCAGCAACACTGGTCAAGCCCAGAGACCTGAAGCTCTTTCCCACTGCTTTAGGGACAGCGTCAAAGCAGGGAAGTAGGGGTGGTGAGTGTGTAAAATTCAAGGCCAATTGCAGAGGTGGGGGAAGGATATTCTTTCTCTCTCTCTCTTTCTCTCTCTCTCTCTCTCACACACACACACACACGCACACACGTTCTGCCTCCCATTTTTAAAACAAGTTGTTTATTAAGGTCAGGTGAAGTGACTCACGCCTGTAATCCCAGCACTTTGGGAGGCCAAGGCAGGCGGATCACCTGAGGTCAGGAGTTCGAGACCAGAGTTGCCAACATGGTGAAACCCCGTCTCTACTAAAAGTACAAAAATTAGGTGGGCGTGGTGGTGGGCACCTGTAATCCCAGCTACTCGGGAGGCTGAGGCACAAGAATCGCTTGAGCCTGGGAGGCAGAGTTTGCAGTGAGCTGAGATCACACCACTGCACTACAGCCTGGGCAACAGAGCGAGACTCCATCTCAAAAAAAAAAAAAAAGGTTGGTTAAAAGAGAAATATTAAGGAAGTCTTGAAGGGGCTGGAGTGAAGGTAGGAAAGAGACAAGGGACAAGAGTTAAAATAAGTATATACAGAAATCTAGAAGGATCAGCCGGCCTTGGTGGCTCATGCCTGTAATCCCAGCACTTTGGGAGGCCGAGGCGGGTGGATCACCTGAGATCAGGAATTTGAAACCAGCCTGGCCAACATAGTGAAACCCCGTCTCTACTAAAAATACAAAAAATTAGCCAGGTGTGGTGGTGGGCGCCTGTAATCCAAGCTATTTGGGAGGCTGAGGCAGGAGAATCGCTTAAACCTGAGAGGCGGAGGTTGCAGTGAGCCAAGATCGTGCCACTGCACTCCAGCCTGGGCAACAGTGCAAGACTCCGTCTCAAAAAAAAAAAAAGAAAAAAAGAAAAAAGAAATCTAGAAGGATCTTCTTATACTGCCTTGGGGACAGTAGCAGGTGTTAAAGTCTGAATATATTTTTTTCTTTAGTTTCAAGTAATTTTTAGCACTAGATGAACTGTTATTGCTTTCTTGAGATTCTATGTCAGGTGCAGGTGGCTTATAGCTTTTTTGGCAGGGAAAAGAGGCATGAAGAAAAGAAGCTAAATTCTGTGCAAACTCCTACTCATCCTTCAAAGCCCATTTGAACATCCTCTCCTTTATGAAGCCTTCCCTGATGGCCCTGGGGAGTTTGGTGTCTTTCTCTTTCCTCAGTACCACCACTTAGGGATGGTGACAGTTACACTGCATTGGAACTATTTGCATGTCTCTCTCCTCTTCTGGATTCTGGTCCCTTGAGAGCAAGATAAAGGCACCAGTGTTCAGGATGAATGCATGACCCCAAATCCAAGGTTTTCTGGCAGTGGTTATGATCACGATGCTAGAAATATCAGTTGACTGCAGTTGTCATGACCCAGCTTCTGGATACCAAATAAAAAAGCACTGAATGCAAATAATAGAGCACAGGTGAAGGGTGGTGAATTTTAGGAGAACCTTAAGTCTGCACAAAACCAAATTGTTCTCCCTCTCATGCTGGTACCTGAGAGAGTGTGGGACACTCCCTTCTCCCTTGGTCAAGATTAGAGGAGTCCCTTTAGTTTTTATTTATTTTTTGAGACAGAATTTCTCTCTTGTTGCCCAGGCTGGAGTGCAGTGGCATGATCTCAGCTCACTGCAACCTCCCTCTCCCGGGTTCAAGTGATTCTCCTTCCTCAGCCTCCCAAGTAGCTGGGATTACAGGCACGCGCCACCACGCCTGGCCAATTTTTTGTATTTTTAGTAGAGACAGGGTTTTGCCACGTTGGCCAGGCTGGTCTCAAACTCCTGACCTTAGGTGACCAACTCGCCTTGGCCTCCCAAGGTGATGGGATTACAGGTGTGAGCCACTGTGCCAGGCCAGAGGAATCCCTTTATAAAGCTGTGTTTTCGGCCGGGTATGGTGGCTCACACCTGTAATCCCAGCACTTTGGGGGGCTGAGGCAGGCAGATCACCTAAGGTCAGGAGTTTGAGACCAGCCTGGTGAAACCCCATCTCTACAAAAATACAAAAATTAGCCAGGCGCGGTGGCGTGCACCTGTAATTCCAGCTACTAGGGAGGCTGAGGCAGGAGAATCACTTGAACCCAGGGGGCAGAGGTTGCAGTGAGCTGAGATCATGCCACCACATTCCAGCCTGAGCAACAGAGTAAGACTCTGTCTCAAAAAAAAAAAAAAAACAAGAAAGAAAAAGAAAAGAAAGAAAACTGTGTTTTCAGTGATTTTCCCCAAGATTTTTTGTTTTGTTTTGTTTTTTTGAGACAGTGTCTCGCTCTATTGCCCAGGCTGGAGTGCAGTGGTACAATCTCGGCTCACTGCAGTCTCAGCCTCCTGGGCTCAAGTCATCCTCCCTCTTCCCACCCCAACCTCCCCAGCAGCTGGGACTACAGGCATGTGTCACCAAGCCCAGTTGATTTTTGTATTTTTTGTAGAGACGGGGTTTCACCACGTTGCCTAGGCTGGTCTTGAATGTCTGGGCTCAAGCGATCCGCCTGTCTTGGCCTCTCAAAGCGCTGGGATTACAGGCATGAGCCACCATACCTGGCCTTCCCCAAGACTTTTAAGTGAAACTTAGAATCAAATAATGCACTTCCAGCAATCCTGAACAAATCTGATTTTTCAAGACATTGCTGAAACACTTCAATCTGAGAAATGTTTATTCCGACCCAAAGCCATACCCAGGGCAGATGTCTTCTTTACCCCTTTATTCCATAAGGTAAGAAAAAAACATACTCACAGAGCCTTAGAGTTGTAAAGGCACCTGGTCAACTGGAAGGTGACTTGAAAGAACCCCTGCCCCTCCTCTTGCATATACCTCTGGATTGTTGGGGAATCTGCATTCATTTCTTCACCTGCACTGCCTCTGTACAGACCCCCCCGAGTCAGTGTCTGTTCCAGGCACCTCTCTACACATGTTCCCATGGCTGAGGGGGCCATCGGTGGGCAAGCAGACCTCAGAAACAGTTGGTTGCAGTTGCTATCACTTTCCTTTAGATATCTAGGCAGTATTTCCTAAAGCGAAGTCAGAGTGGCTCAGGCTAAGATGGGCCGCCTTTGTTCTGGAGCCCGGAACTATAAATTCAACAAGCTCCTTCCTGTGTGCCAGGCACTCTGCTAGGTCGCCTTCACTCCCACATTTTCCAGTAGAAACACACAACAACAATGAAGGAAAAAAAAGGAAGCTCTCAAAGAAGTTAATGCTTTGTTCCAGGTTATCTAGCAGAGTCAAGAGCTAACCCACAACTTACAGCTCAAGTTTGGTAGTTAATGTCATAATTTTTAAAAAATGAAAACAGCCAGGATTTATGCAGTTCCAAGAGCCAGCTGGGTAAAATATAGACCCAACTCTGTTTTGGTGAATGGAGGGGAGATGAGAAGAGAAAAATCTCCAAGAACAAAGGAGGAGGTATAATTATGTTTGCCTCAGAGAAAACTGGGAGAGAAACCATTCATCTTCCATTCATTCATCTTCCATTCCCAGATCTTGGAAGAATAGTCACTGTAACGTGGGGGCTAGAAGCATTGGCTTATGAAATGGACAGGCAAAGGTAGGTTTTCAGCTCCACCACATCCTAGCTAGGTAACCTTGGACAAGTTGCTTAACCTCTCCACTACTCCAAGAAGTTACAGATCACTGAAAGTACAGACATTGGCAAGTATTTTTTGGAAACACATTATGGGTCCTAAGGACTATACTATAGTCTATAAATCTGGAATTTTATGCTGGAAAATACAACTTGTTTTCAAATGGAAAATGATTGTGTTTTGTATAAAACAACAGAGTCACATTTTAAGACCAGGCTGGATAACATAACAAGACCTCTTCTCTACAAAAAAATAATAAAAATAAGCCAGTTATAAAGAGAGCTAAATAATAACAAAAGAAAAAAGAAAAAAATTAGCTAGGTGTGGTGGTGTGCTTGGGAGGCTGAGGCAGGAGGATCACTAGGGATCAGGAAATCATGACCAGCCTGGGAAACATAGCAAGACTCCCGTCTCTACCAAAAAAAAAAAATTGTTTTTAATTAGCTGGGCATGGCAGTGTGCTTGGAAGGCTGTGGCGGGAGGATCACTTGAGCCCAGGAGTTTGAGGTTATGGTGAACTATGATTGCACCATTACACTCCAGCCCAGGCAACAGAGCAAGACAGTGTCTCCGAAAATAAAAATAAAACAACAGAGTCATATTTTCAAATTGCAGATGCCAACCTCTTCTTTCCCGGGCCTGACTGCCTCACACAATTTGTTTAGTATAGAGCACTTCCCCATAAGCCACCAAGCCCCAGTTATGGCGTAATTCAAACCCTGCCCCTAGAATTTCACGTAGGAGGGTCACAGGTCTGTGTGCTCAGCAAATGTTTGCTGTCCTCTGCTGGGAATTTTGTTCCAGGTCACACTAACAGGGCAGATACTTGGCAGCCTGTGACCAGGTCCAGTCCACTCATTGATCAGACGGAAATTTTCTTTCCAGTTTGGAGGAGGGAGCAACTGGAGAAAGCTTATCCAAGGTCCATCGCTGTGACATTTTTCCTGCTTTGTGGACCCCATTTCTGCTTGTGACCAGTGATCAAATTTTATACATACTTAGACATATTTTGAAGACGTGAGTACCCTACTGTTTCACGTAGACCTCTGGGAACTGTCAAACTTCTTTCCTACCAAATTCCTTTTTTCTTTTTTTTTTAGACAGAGTCTCACTCGCTCTGTTACCCAGGCTGGAGTGCAGTGGTGCGATCTCAGCTCACTGCAACCTCCACCTCCTCAGGTTCAAAGGATTCTCCTAACTCAGTCTCCCCAATAGCTGGGATTACAGGTGCACGACACCATGCCCAGCTAATTTTTATATTTTTAGTAGAGATGGGGTTTCACCATGTTGGCCAGGATGGTCTCCAACTCCTGACCTCAAGTAATTCACCCGCCTCGGCCTCCCAAAGTGCTGGGATTACAGGCGTGAGCCACTGCGCCCAGCCCTTGGCTACCAAATATCTAAAGATGGAAGAAAGGATGAGATTAATGATAGACTAAGAAGAGTTTAGGAATGCCTGTTGGTAATTACGGTGGACTGTCTTTGGAAATAATAATAGGTAACAGATATGTGTTTTCTCTATGTCACGTGCTGTGTTAAATACATGATCTTATTCAAAGCTCAGCCCTCATTTTGGAGACAAGGACTGAGGCTCAAAGAGGTTAAGCAACTTGTCCAAGGTTACCTAGCTAGGTGGTGGAGCTGAAAACTTACCTATGCCTATTTCATAAGCCAATGCTTCTAGCCCCCACGTTAGAGTGAGTACTCTTCCAAGGTCTGGGAATGGAAGATGAATGAATGGAAGATGAATGGTTTCTCTCCCAGTTTTCTCTGAGGCAAACATAATTATACTTCTTCCTCTGTTCCTGGCCTGGAGGTTTTTTCTTCTCATATCACCTTTATTCACCAAAACAGAATGGGTCTATATTTTATCCAGCTGGCTCTTGGAACCACATAAATCCTGGCTGTTTTCATGGAAAAAAAAAAAAGAAAGAAAGAAAGAACAGAAAAACTACAGCTTGCTATCTTATCCCACATGAATATCAGATGTGCAAAGTCAGCTATAAATAAGAGGATATTTTGGCCAGGCGCAGTGGCTCATGCTTGTAATCCCAGTGCTTAGGGAGGCCTAGGCGGGCTGATCACTTAAGGTCAGGAGTTCAAGATCAGCCTGGCCAACATAGCGAAACCCCGTCTCTACTAAAAATACAAAAAAAAAAAAAATTAGCTGGGCATGGTGGCAGGTGACTGTAGTCTCAGCTACTCAGGAGGCTGAGCCAGGAGAATCACTTGAACCCAGGAGGCAGAGGTTGTGGTGAGCTGAGACTGCGCTACTGCACTCTTGCCTGGGCGATAGAGTGAGACTTTGTCTCAAAACAAAACAACAAAACAAAAACAGGATATTTTTTAAAATGCTGAGAGTCCCTAGTTTATTCACAGGAAATTCAGTCTCCTACAAGCCAGATCATACACAAATTCTCAGCGTCACCTAAAGCCTAAGCCACCTCACCAAAGGGGGAGGGAGGGATCAGTTGTTACCATTTTGGAGTCAAAGCCCCAGGGTGCGTGTCTGGGAAGATTGAACTTGAGTAAATTAAGCTCTTCAGATAAATACGGTTTGCTGAAATTAATCATGAAACATTCTGCAAAAGTAGGTGTACTATCCGGAAGCCAAGTAATTAACACCAATGCAGGATCCCGGAACAGAGAAAGATCATTAAAGGAAAAATTGGTGAAATCCAAATAAAGACTAGAGTTTAGTTCCTAGCAATATGTCAGTGTTGGTTTCTCAGTTTTGACAAATGTGCCATAGTGGTGTAAGCTGATAATGTTAGGGGAAACTGGAACTGGGTGAGGGCGTGCCTGAGAATTATCTGTGCTAGCTTTGAAACATTTCTGTACATTTGGCTGAGCTCATGATAATCCCAGCACTTTGGGAGGCCGAGGTGGGTGGATCACGTGAGGTCAGGAGTTCAAGACCAGCCTGGCCAACATGGTGAAACCCCATCTCTACTAGGAGGTTGCAGTGAGCTGGGATTGCGCCACTGCACTCCAGCCTGGGTGACAGAGCAAGACTGCGTCTCAAAAGAAAAGAAAAGAAATTTTTCTGTACATTTAAATTATGCCAAAATAAAAAGTTTAAAATTTCAGTACCAATGAACTGGTTTTCTTTCTTATAGGAATAATGAAGGGGGCTTGCAACACTTAAACTTCTTTCTTTTGAGACAGGGTCTCACTCTGTTGCCCAGGTTGGAATGCAGTGGCATGATCACAGCTCACTGCAGCCTCGACTTCCTGGACTCAGGTGTTTCTCCCACCTCAGCCTCCTGAGAAACTGGGACTACCGGTGCATGCCACCATGGCTGGCTAATTTTTTGTATTTTTTGTAGAGATGGGGTCTCACCATGTTGCCCAGGCTGGTCTCAAGCTCCTGGGTTCAAGGGATCCGCCCACCTCAACCTCCCAAAGTGCTGGGATTACAGGCGTGACACACCGCATCCCGCTAAGCTTCTCTCAAACAAGATAAAGCTTGCTTCTCTTGCCACCTTTGAACCTCAGAATACAGAACAGTTACCAACAATGGAGAGTTTGTGCTTTCTTTAAAAAAAAAAAGCAAAACCAGATGCAGAGCCAGGTCAGTGCCAAGTGAAAAAGAGCCATGCGATATCTTCACATTTTTTGAATGAATCTTTTCCTTTTGTTGTCATGCCCTTTTAGTGTCATTTTTAATTGACTGGGCAAATGAACTGCAGCATTTTGTAGATGCCAAAGAGGTACTGAATTTCTTAGAACCCAAGTGCACACAAGCGAATTTCAGGAAGTTTTGCAACTTTTTTTCCAGAAAGCTGTGGGCAGCCACAGGACTGAAGGAAACACCCGTCAACATGACCAAGAGGATTTCCTGCCCACACACTCAGCATCTCAACGTTATTTGAACGGTTTGTAGATGTCTTTCTTTAGAAATACACTAATAAAATTGGAAATACGGGATCAGTAGTCCTAGCAAACCAAAATGACCATCCATTTCTGGAAAATAATGAAGTCCTATGCATTCAAGTTGTTTTCTTTTTTCTTCTTTCTTTCTTTCTTTTTTTTTTTTTTAAGATCTTTTCTTGGTTATGACAAATGTAACACAGTAATTTTTTTTTTTTTTTTTGAGATGGAGTCTCACTCTGTTGCCCACGCTGGAATGCAGTGGCATGATCTCAGCTCATTGCAACCTCCACCTCCCAGGTTCAAGTGATTCTTCTGCCTCAGCCTCCCAAGTACCTGGGACTACACGTGCTCGCCACCACGTCCAGCTAATTTTTGCATTTTTAGTAGAGACAGGGTTTCACCATATTGGCCAGGCTGGTCTCGAACTCCTGACCTCGTGATCCGCCTGCTTTGGCTTCCCAAAATGCAGGGATTACAGGCGTGAGCCACCACGCCTGGCTATAACACAATAATTTAAGATGACAACATTAGAGGAAGTTAGAACTGAGAAGAGGGTACACAGCGTTTTCTGTGAGACTGACTCAACTTCGATTCCATCAGGGAAACAAAAATATTGTATAGAAATTTACTCTTCATTCTCTCCCAAAACATTTGAGAGTTTTTCATTTTTCTTTGTGATAATATAAAAGGTTTTCCTAAACTCTTTGCATTTTTTTCCTTTTTTTTCCTTCTCTTTTCTTTCTTTCTTTCTTTCTTTTTTTTTTCTTTTTTTTGAGACAGGGTCTCTCTCTGTCACCCAGGCTGGAGTGCAGTGGCACTACCACTACCATGCCTCACTGCAGCCTGGACCTCCTGGGCTCAAGTGATCCTTCCACCTCAGTCTTCCAAGTAGCTGGGACTGCAGGCATGCACCATGACTCCCGGCTAATTTTTGTATTTTTTGTAGAGAGAGCGTCCCACTTTGTTGCCCAAGCTGGTCTAGAACTCCTGGAATACGCCCGCCTCGGATTTCCAAAGTGCTGGGATTATAGGTGTGAGCCACCTGCACCTGGCCTCTTTTTCCATTTAATTGGTATGTTTAAAACAATGAGCAACATATCTTCCTTGCTAGAATCTGCCTTTTTTTTTTTTTGGGACGGAGTCTCGCTCTGTCGCCCAGGCTGGAGTGCAGTGGCGCATCTCGGCTCACTGCAAGCTCCGCCTCCTGGGTTCACGCCATTCTCCTGCCTCAGCCTCCAAGTAGCTGGGACTACAGGCGCCCGCCACCACGCCTGGCTAATTTTTTTTTCTGTATTTTTAGTAGAGACGGGGTTTCATCGTGGTCTCGATCTCCTGACCTCGTGATCCGCCCACCTCAGCCTCCCAAAGTGCTGGGATTACAAGCGTGAGCCACCGCGCCCGGCCTAGAATCTGCCTCTTGACTCTAGCATTGGAATCTATAAAATACAATGCCAAGCAAAGGCATAGGACACATGAGTCCTTAACAATGACTATTGAAATCATGGCATCAGGGACCCAAATTCCTGAATTATATTCCTATTCTTTGCCCAAGCCATTTTTATTTTATTTTATTTTACTTTATTTAGAGATGGGGTCTCGCTCTGTAGCCCAGACTGGAGTGCAGTGGCATGATCATAGCTCATTGCAGCCACAAACTCCTGGGCTCAAGCTCAAGCAATCTTCCTGCCTCAGCCTCCCAAGTAGCTAGGACTACAGGCACAAGCAACCACACCTGGCTTCCCAAACAATTTTAAAATTCATTTAGTCAATAAACAGGGAGATGCAGAAATGAGTCAAAGAGCCTTCAAAGACCATACAGTGTAATGTGGAGATAAAGACAGGTAACAGTGCTGCAGCTGTTATGCTGGAAGTTTGTGGGGGACATGTGGGAACAAAGCAGGTATAGATTGGAGTGGTGTTTGAGCTGACTTGAGAGTAGTGATCTCAGTCAGGGAGATCTTGGCCCCCAGGGGACATTCTGCAATGTCCAAAGACAATTTTGGTTGTCACAACTTGGAGGAGGGGAGGGGTGCCACTGGCATCTGGTGGGCAGAGGCCAGGGATACTGTTAAACATCCTACAAAGGACAGAGCTGCCCCTCACCATAAAGAATAGTCCAGCCCCACATGTCAATAACACTGAGGTTGAGAAACTGTAGTTTAAACAAACAGAAGAAATGGGGTTTACCAGGCAAACTAAACAGAGAAGAATAATTCAGGGAAATGGTAAGACAGGAGTGAGGGATGGACAGATAAGCTGGAGACGTAATCTGTAGGCTTAAGCTGATTATTTTTTCCCTTTGAACCTTAATTTTCCCATTCACAAAATAGTGATGCTATAATGTGGAATGACTCACCTCTTTTCCTGGTATCAGAAGAAAGTGCCACTGATAAAAATTGTGTCCCTGTGTCCCACCTACTTCTAATTGTCCTGCTCAAGCCTACCTGTTCCTCAGCAGTGCTGGTAGCTTATTGATGAGAACAAAGACAGTACTTGGGAAATCTAACAAAGGGCAATGTGGCAGGTAAAATTGTCAGTAAGCCGGGCGTGGTGGCTCACACCTGTAATCCCAGCACTTTGGGAAGCCGAGGCAGGCTGATCACCTGAGGTTGGGACTTTGAGACCAGTCTGACAAACATGGAGAAACCCCGTCTCTTCTAAAAATACAAAATTAGCTGGGCCCGGTGGCGCATGCCTGTAGTCCCAGCTACTCGGGAGGCTGAGGCAGGAGAATGGCATGAACCCAGGAGGCGGAGCTTGCAGTGAGCCGAGATTGCGCCACTGCACTCCAGCCTGGGTGACAGAGCAAGACTCGGTCTCAAAAAAAAAAAAAATTGTCAGTAAAAGCGAGGACTGTATTTAATGGCATGTAACAACAAGAACCCAGCTACCACAGCAATTATAATTCTTACGTAATGTGACATCTGGAAATGAGCAGTCTAGGGCTAAATGGCCACTCCATGGTGCAATCAGGAGCACAGACTCCTTTCCCCTCTGACGTCCTTAGCATGTGACTCCAATCTGCATATTTGCGAGATGGCAGCTGAACCTCTCAATCCTTGGAAGTTTCATCAGCATTCCAGACAAGGAAGAGGAGAAAAAAGGAAAAGAGCAACAGGCAAAAGGTGAAAGCCTTCCCAGTTGAGTCTCCTCCACTTAACAAACTTTCCTGGAATCGTCTGTGCCTAGAACTTCCACGTATGTATACATTGGCCTGAACCACATTACATAACTATCCATAACCTCCAGGGAGTCTGGAAGCTGAGTGTTTTCAAGTGGGCATCCTGAACAAAATAGATTTTTTTTAATAAGGAAGAAAAAGTATAATAGGTGCTGTGTAGGTAACTAGAACCATTGCCTTAGTGCTTTAAAATGAGTACATTCAGGGCCAGGAGCGGTGGCTCATGCCTGTAATCCCAGCACTTTGGGAGGCCGAGGCAGGTGGATCATCTGAGGTAGGGAGTTCAAGACCAGCCTGACCCACATGGAGAAACCCCATCTCTACTAAAAATACAAAATTAGCTGGGCATGGTGGCACATGCCTGTAATTGCAGCTACTTGGGAGGCTGAGGCAGGAGAATCACTTGAACCCAGGAGGCAGAGGTTGGGGTGAGCTGAGATGGCGCCATTGCACTCCAGCCTGGGCAACAAGAGTGAGACTCCGTCTCAAAAAAAGAAAAAAAAATGACTACATTCGGCTGGGAGCGGTGGCTCACGCCTGTAATTCCAGCACTTTGGGAGGGTGAGGCGGGTAGATCACCTGAGGTCAGGAATTCTAGACCAGCCTGGCCAACATAACAAAACCCCATATCTACTAAAAATACAAACAAAAAAAAAATTAGCCAGGCATGATGGTGCATGCCTGTAATCCCAGCTACTCAGGAGGCTGAGACAGGAGAATCACTTGAACCCAGGAGGTGAAAGCTGCAGTGAGCCGACATCATGCCACTGCACTTCAGCCTGGGTGACAGAGTAAGACCCTGTCTCAAAAGATAATAAAATAAAATAAAGCATATTGCAGATATGTAACCATTCAATAGTCATTCAAAAATATTTATTGAATGCCTAGTATGTACTCAGCACTATCATAAGCACAGAACACACAAAAAATGTAACCACGATTAACCCTAGCTTCTGCGTCTAATGAGCTTGTTGAAATCCAGTTGGGAAAAACATACAATATAAACAATAAAATGTTGGATAACCATGAAAGAGTTAAATAACAATCTCTAATAGCAATATAAAAAAGCAGTACATCACTGGTGGGAATGTAAAATGGTATAACCTATAGCCACTTTGGAAAGCCGCTAAGTTTCTAAAAAATTTAAACATAGGTAAAACCCCGTCTCTACTAAAAAAATACAAAAAATTAGCCGGGCGTGGTGGCGGGCGCCTGTAGTCCCAGCTACTCGGAGAGGCTGAGGCAGGAGAATGGCGTGAACCTGGGAGGCGGAGCCTGCAGTGAGCCGAGATTGCGCCACTGCACTCCAGCCTGGGTGACAGAGCGAGACTCCGTCTCAAAAAAAAAAAAAAAAAAAAAATTTAAACATAGTATTTACCATATGATACTGCAATTCCACTTCTAGGTATTTACCCAAGAGAAATGAAAATATAAAGATTTCGCCAGGTCCGGTGGTTCACGCCTACAATCCCAACACTTTGGGAGCCCAACTTAGGTGGATCACCTGAGGTCAGGAGTTCCAGACCAGGCTGGCCAACATGGTGAAACTCTGTCTCTACTAAAAATACAAAAATCAACCAGGCTTGGTGGCTTGTACCTGTAATCCCAGCTACTCAGGAAGCTGAGGCAGGAGAATCAAGAGTCGAAGGTTGCAGTAAGACAGTGAGCTGAGATCGTGCCACCCCACTCCAGCCTGGGCAACAAAGCGAGATTCCATCTCAAAAAGAAGAAAAAAAGTGGGAATGTTTCTTGATTGAAAAAACATAGGCCTGGCTGGGCACAGTGGCTCACGCCTGTAATCCCAACACTTTGGGAGGCTGAGGCGGGTGGATCACAAGGTCAGGAGTTCTATACCAGCCTGTCCAACATAGTGACACCCCGTCTCTACTAAAAAAACCAAAAATTAGATGGGTATGGTGGCAGGCGCCTGTAATCCCAGGTACTCGGGAGGCCGAGGCAGGAGAATTGCTTGAACCTGGGAGGCGGAGTTTGCAGTGAGCCGAGATCACGCCACTGAACTCCAGCCTGGGTAACAGAGGGAGACTCTGCCTCGAAAAAAAGAAAAAACATAAGTCCTTGGTTGGAAGGAAAGTTGTACTGTTCAAATTTTTTCTGTCTGCTCCCTCTGTTGATTCTGAGAATTGTATTTGTCTCCCATTGTGATTTGTGGATTGTTTTCATCATTTCAGTCTTTGTTTTATACATTTCTTTTCTTTCTTTTTTTTTTTTTTTTTGAGACAGAGTTTCACTCTTGTTGCCCAGGTTGGAGTGCAATCGTGCGATTTCGGCTCACTGCAACCTCCCCTTCCCGGGTTCAAGCGATTCTCCCGCCTCAGCCTCCTGAGTAGCCGGGATTACAGGCGCCCGCCACCACGCCCAGCTAATTTTTGTTATTTTTAGTAGAGATAGCTGTCGGGAGCAAGCCCCCCAAAGTCTGGCCATAAACTGGCCCCAAAACTGGCCATAAATAAAATCCCTGCAGCAATGTAACATGTCCATAATGGCTATAACGCCCAAGCTGGAAGGTTGTGGGTTTACAGGAATGAGGGCAAGGAACACCTGGCCCACCCATGGCGGAAAACCGCTTAGAGGCATTCTTAAGCCACAAACAATAGCATGAGCGATTTATGCCTTAAGAGCATGCTCCCGCTGCAGTTAACTAGCCCAACCTATTTCTTTAATTCAGCCCATCCCTTCGTTTCCCTTAAGGGATACTTTTAGTTAATTTAATATCTATAGAAACAATGCTAATGACTGGTTTGCTGTTAATAAATATGTGGGTAAATCTCTCTTCGGGGTTCTCAGCTCTGAATTCCCACTTCACACCTCTCTATTTTTTTTTTTTTTTGAGACAGTCTCGCTCTGTCGCCCAGGCTGGAGTGTAGTCGCACGATCTCAGCTCACTGCAAGCTCTGCCTCCCGGGTTCACGCCATTCTCCCGCCTCAGCCTCCCGAGTAGCTGGGACTACTGGCGCCTGCCACCACGCCCGGCTAATTTTTTGTATTTTTAGTAGAGACGGGGTTTCACCGTGTTAGCCAGGATGGTCCTGATCTCCTGACTTCGTGATCCGCCTGCCTCGGCCTCCGAAAGTGCTGGGATTACAAGCGTGAGCCACCGCGCCCGGCCTCACACCTCTATATTTCTGTGTGTATGTCTTTAATTCCTCCAGCGCCGCTGGGTTAGGCTCTCCCCGACCGAGCTGGTCTCGGCAGATAAGGTTTCACCATGTTGGCCAGGCTGGTCTCAAACTCCTGACCGCAGGGCATCCCTGCCTCAGCCTCCCAAAGTGCTGGGATTACAGGCATGAGTCACTGTGCCCAGCCAATTTTCTTTTGTTTTTTCTTTTCAGACAGGATCTCACTCTGTCACCCAGGCTTGAATGCAGTGGTACCATCTCAGCTCACTGCAGCCTCAATCTTCTGGGCTCAAATGATCCTCCCACCTTAGCCTCCCGAGTAGCTGGGGCTATAAGTGCACACTACCAAGCCCGGCTAATTTTTTTTTTTCTTTTTCGAGACAGACTCTTGCTCTGTCCCTTGCCCAGGCTGGAGTGCGGTGGCTCAATCTTGGCTCACTGCAACCTCTGCCTCTCAGGTTCAAGCAATTCTCATGCCTCAGCCTCCTCAGTAGCTGGGATTACAGGCAAGTGCCACCATGCCCAGTTAATTTTTGTATTTTTAGTAGAGACGGGGTTTCACCATGTTGACCAGGCTGGTCTTGAACCCCTGACCTCAGCCTCCCAAAGTGCTGAGATTACAAGTGTTAGCCGCCATGCTAGGCCTATACATTTCAAAATTATGTTGCTATGTTCATAAAGATGTATATGTGGTTAACTTGTACCTTCAATCAACATGAAATACCCTTCTTTGTCCTTTTAATGCCTTTACGATAAATTCTGTCTGATATTAATATTGCTACATATGCTTTCTTTCCATAAACATTTCCATAAACATAAAAATGGCTGGCAAGTCATTTTCCTTTTTTTTTTTTAAATTTTTGTTTTTTAGAGGCAGGAGCTTATTCTGTCTCCCAGGTTGGAGTGCAATGGTTCAATCATAGCTCATAGCTTACTGTAGCCTCGAACTCCTGGGTTCAAGGGATCTTACCACCTCCGTCTTCCGAGCAGCTGGGACTACAGGTGCAAGTCACCACGCCTGGTTAATTTTTAAAAATTTTTTGTAGAGACGAGGTCACAGTATGTTGCCCAGCCTGGTCTTGAACTCCTGGCCTCAAGCAATCCTCCTGCCTTGAGAAACATAGTAAACAAAAAATGTGAAATAACATGGTAGAAATAAGTCCAAATAAATAAATAATAAAAAATAAATACGAATGATTTATATTCTCTTCTTAAAAGAGAGAAGCCCTGAGAAACCCCAAAGCCAGCTATATGTTGTTTATAAAGAGATACACATAAAACAAAACAGCATGATTAAGAAGATAATATAACCCATTCACATTTATGTTTTATTATTTATATATTTGGACTTATTCCTGCCATGTTATTTTCTGTTTTCTGCTTACCAGTGTACAGTGTTTTTCTGTTTTCCCTTATCTTTTCTGGAATGCCTATTTATTTATTTTTATTTTTATTTTTTGAGAAAGTCTCGTTCTGTTGCCCAGGCTGGAGTGCAATGACACGATCTTGGCTCATTGCAACCTCTGCCTCCCAGGTTCAAGAAATTATCCTGCCTCAGCCTCCCCAGTAGCTGGGATTACAGGCGCCCCCCACCATGTCCGGCTAATTTTTGTATTTTTAGTAGAGACTGGGTTTCACCATGTTGGCTAGGCTGGTCTCGAACTCCTGATCTCAGGTGATCTGCCCACCTAGGCCTCCCAAAGTGCTGGGATTACAGGTGTGAGCCACCGCGTTTGGCCTCAAAGACCGAGAACTTTGTATTTTATATATTTTATAGCTCTTATCACAGGTGTCTAGTAAATTTTTTTTTTTTTTTTCTGAGACGGAGTCTCGCTCTGTCGCCCAGGCTGGAGTGTAGTGGCGCAATCTCGGCTCACTGCAAGCTCCGCCTCCCGGGTTCACGCCATTCTCCTGCCTCAGCCTCTCCGAGTAGCTGGGACTACAGACGCCCGCCACCGCGCCCGGCTAATTTTTTGTATTTTTTTTTTTAGTAGAGACGGGGTTTCACCGTGGTCTCGATCTCTTGACCTCGTGATCCGCCCGCCTCGGCCTCCCAAAGTGCTGGGATTACAAGCGTGAGCCACCGCGCCCGGCCAGGTGTCTAGTAAATATTTTTAAACACTTATGACACCTGATGCAAGAATTACCAGGCTCATCTTATAGAGAGGATATGAAACTGTCCAGGGGTTTGGACTCACATGTTCAAGATTTCATGGACAGCAATCTGTAGTGGGTCAATTATTGTTTTTAGTATGATTTAAAGTGTTTGTCAAAAATATAAAAGTCTTGAAAACAAGCTGGGGAAGTGAATTTCAATATCCCATTAACTAAGACCAAAGTGCAATTCATCAACCTTTTTTCCCCATCCCGCACCCTGTGCTTTCTCTACTCAGTTACTCACTACACCCTGCTGGACTAAAAGGGTCCTCCAGCATTTTCTTTCTTATACAGTGCAAGACATTCTCTAGGCATTAATAAATGTTCACTTAATAAATAAAAAGGGCCGGGGCTCTGTGGTTCCTGCCTGCAATCCCAGCACTTTGGGAGGCCAGGGCAAGAGGATCGCTTGAGCCTAAGAGTTGCAGCCTAGGCAACGCGGCGAAACCCAGTCTCCAAAAAAAAAAAAAAAAAAAAAGGCATCAAAAAATAAAAGGTAAAAGGTGGCATGACATGACATGACTTTTCTAAGAGCCTCTTATAGCTTTCCAAGGTCTTTTCATATGAAGCTGTAGGTCTCAGCTAGAAGACACCTCCAGACTTCTCCCAAAACATTTCAGAGGCCAGGAGTAAGTCTCTCCACATCTGAAGGCACATCAGAACCCAGGTGGCCCAAGCTGATGAGAGTTAAATAGGAAGCTGGTTTCTCGGTCCGGCAGAGACGCCAATCACCCCCACCTCTTTTCCAACCCACAGGACAGCACGTGCTCAGGAGGCTCTGGAGTTGGGACAGCCCAATTAAAAAAAAAATCATTGATTTCCCTCCCAATGTAGAGGGAGAAAACACGTTAGGAGACTCGTGGCCCAGTCCTGGGAAAAACCAAAACTGTGTCCCTTTAGAGGGCTTAGATATCAAGAGATGGACTTGCTTTCAGCTCTTTTTCCCATCCTGTTCCCTCCCTACCAAAATACAATTGACCAGCTAATCCGACTTAATAACACTAAAGAATTACTTAGGAACCAGCTATCTTAACATTTCACTTTTTGCATATCTTCCAAATACCAGGTAGCAGTCTTACTACTGTTTACCCGTAGAACCTGGAATAGTGCTGCCCGCAGAGGAGGACGCAATAATTACTTGTTAGAGAAGGTATTGCTGTGCATTTCTGGGGAATTTCACATTTTGTAATTTGCTTTAAAAAAAGTGGACATGCATATTTAGGGGGGTTTCTAGGACTTCTCCATGTTAATATTCCTGTGCATAAATCGCTCCCGTGCTGCTCTCTGGGGGCCCCTCTTTCACAAACACCTGGCCACCCTCACGCCACAATGGCCAGGCAGGAGCCTCGATCTCCCCTCGGAGAGGGTGCTCAGGGTCAACTCGGGGTCTCAGTCTCTACATGTGACGTTCTCCTGTCCCCTCATTTAAAATAACAAGGGGCTGGGCGCAGTGGCTCACGCCTGTAATCCCAGCACTGTGGGAGGCCAAGGCGGGCGATCACGAGGTCAGGACATGGAGAGCATCCTGGCCAACACGGTGAAACCCCGCCTCTACTAAAAATACAAAAAATTAGCCGGGTGTGGTGGCGGGCACCTGTAGTCTCAGCTACTCCAGCTACTCCGGAGGCTGAGGCAGGAGAATTGCTTGAACCCGGAGGCGGAGGTTGCAGTGAGCTATCTCGCCACTGCACTCCAGCCTGGTGACAGAGCCAGACTCTATCTCAAAAAATAAGAATAAAAAATAAAATAAAAATAATAGAGGCCGAAGAGGGAGGTTCACTTGAGCTCAAAAGTTCGAGACCAGCCTGAGCAACATAGTGAGACCTCGTTTCTATTTAAAAAATAAAATAAAATTTAAAAAACTGCACGCTCATAGTACAAAGTTTAGAAATGGAACGAAAAACTAAAATTATAGGTATTCCCCTCCAACCCAGAGATAACACCTATCGTTTATTAAGCCCTCACTATTGTTAAACTCAGTTTTAAAGGGCACGATCTCATTTCTTAAAGACTTTTATTTCTTTCCAGGCTTTTTTCTTTTTCTTTTTTTGAGACGGAGTCTCGTTCTGTCGCCCAGGCCGGGGTGCAGTGGCGCGATCTCGGCTCACTAAAACCTCTGTCCAGTCTTTTCGAATCCAAGGCCCAACTGCGCTCTATCTCGACTTTCGGCTCCACTTGGAGCCCGAAGTGGCGCACGAGATAAAATGTTGTCAGGCTGAGGTAATTCTCTGTTAGTCCCGGTAAAAATTCGTCAGTCTGGAAATCTCTCGGTTTGGAATTAAATTCTGTCACTCCGGATGGAAATAAGTCCGCTTAAGGGGGGAAAATCCGTTTGTGGAGGACACGCTCCCGCAAGTAACCCCCCGCAGAAGATGATCGTAAGTACCTTTGGCCATGGATTGCCGCTGCCACGCCGGACTCCATAGCCACGCTCCTGAAACGCCCCGCCGGGCAGACCGGACCAATGGACGCCGAGCTCGGCCGTGCGTCACGCGACGCTGGCCAATCCCGGAGGGCCACGACCATAGAAAGGCCGGGTGCGGCGGGGCTGGGCGTTGGGCTGCTGCGGCGCGCGGTGCGTAGTCTTGAGCTATGGTGGTGGTGGCAGCCGTGCAGAGCCCGGCCGACGGGACCCCTAAGGTTCTGCTTCTGTCGGGGCAGCCCGCCTCCGCCGCCGGAGCCCCGGCTGGCCAGGCCCTGCCGCTCATGGTGCCAGCCCAGAGAGGGGCCAGCCCGGAGGCAGCGAGCGGGGGGCTGCCCCAGGCGCGCAAGCGACAGCGCCTCACGCACCTGAGCCCCGAGGAGAAGGCGCTGAGGAGGTGGGCGAGGAGGGGGGGGTCTGGGGCCAGATCTGAAGCCGGGACTAGGGGCAGGGGCTGGGAGCGGCGACCCAGCACTGGCCGCCTCGCAGGGCTCCGTCGCCTTTGGCCTGGTGGGTCGGTGCCAGCGTGGCGCGGGGCGGGGCAGGAAGCCCAGACTGACCAGATCCGCCACGCTGGGAACCCAGGGCGGCCCTGGGCTCTTTTCTGTACTTTTTAACTCTTTCGTTAGAGGTGACCAGAGCTGGGGATGCGGGCACCTGTCTTCCAGGCCCTCTTGCTGTGTGGCCGCAGACTGGTGGTTCAGCCTCTCTGAACTCGGACTGTGACTTGAGGTCGAATAATCTGTTTTGGTTTACTGCTATTTCTGGAGAGGCGCGGAGCTGAAATAACAGAGCTGTTGAAAGGGCTGGGAATTCTGCGAGGCTCACTGGTCTAGCTTAGTATCTGCGTTCTTAAAATGGAACCTACTTCATGAGGTCTTTGGGGAGATTGAGACTTGCATATAATGTGCCTAGCACTTAGTTCTCCGTAAATGTTCACTCTTTTGTGATCATTGTGCCTTCTGTCATTTATGAAGTGTCTCCTCTGAGTTAATTCTTTAAAAAAAAAAAAAGTGTCTCCTCCAACAGACACGGGCCCATCAGCAGGTCACTGCCTAGAATCTCAACACTGGAGATCAGGGAGTGGCATCAGCCTCTCCCTTTTCTAAATTGGGCTTGGGGACGGAGGGTTGATGTCATAGCAAGATTGCAGCCTTCACTAGATTAATGAGGCTAGGTTGGATCCTGTTTAAGAGAACTGGAGACAGGAAGCAGCGGGGGAATAGATGGGGAAAGAGGAAAGTTCCTTATGCAAGATGAATAGTGTGTCCAGCCCCAGTGCTGTGACGGGGATGAGTCTGAGGTGGGCGGATGATGCAATATAGGAGAGAATAAAGCAGGTCTTCGAGCTAGATTGACAGAAGACTGTATTTTTTATTTTGTTTTATTGAGGGGAGGAGCCTGAAGTGTATTTTATCATTAGTCTTACTGCAAATAAAAAGGAAAGCACCAGCTGGTAAAGTTTTTGAATAAAGACATAAATAAAGTTTGAAATGACTCAGTGTGGTATGTTCCTTCTCTTCTTAGGAAACTGAAAAACAGAGTAGCAGCTCAGACTGCCAGAGATCGAAAGAAAGCTCGGATGAGTGAGCTGGAACAGCAAGTGGTAGATTTAGAAGAAGAGGTAAAACTACTTAAGGTCAAACTCTTTTATCCATTGTATACCCTTCCTTGGTGAATGTTCTGATATTTGCTTCCCATCCCAAGTTGTTTCAGCCCCTATTAGAATACAATTGAATATGTGATTAAAAGTTAAACTAGGCTGGGCATGGTGGTTCACTTCTGTAATCCCAGCACTTTGGGAGCCCGAGTTGGGCAGATCACTTGAGGCCATCAGTTTGAGACCAGCCTAGCCAACATGGTAAAACCCCGTCTCTACCCAAAAATACACCAAAAAAAAAAAAAAAAAAACCAAGCGTGCGTGCCTGTAGTCCCAGCTACTCGGGAGTTTGAGGTGGGAGGATGGTTTGAACCTGGGAGAGGGAGGTTGCAGTGAGCCGAGATCGCACCACTGCACTCCAGCCTGGGCAACAGAGTGAGACTCTGCCTCAAGAAAAAAAAAAGTTGGCTGGGCACGGGGGCTCACACCTGTAATCCCAGCACTTTGGCAGGCCAAGGTGGGTAGATCACTTGAGATCAGGAGTTCGAGACCAACCTGACCAACATGGTGAAACCTCATCTCTACTAAAATACAAAAATTAGCCGGGTGTCGTGGCGGGCACCTGTAATCCCAGCTGCTCAGGAGGCAGAGGCAGGAGAATCACTTGAACCCAGGAGGCGGAGGTTACAGTGAGCTGAGATCATGCCACTGCACTCCAGTCTGGGCGACAGAGCAAAAACCCTGTCTCAAAAAAAAAAAAAAAAAAAAAAAAATTAATCTAAGGACAGATAGTTGGTGAAGTGGTGAAGCTTGTTGAGGGCAGAAGTGATTGACTCTGTGGCATTTGGTGCTAGATGTATCTCAAAGTAGATGGATTCAACAATGTTTAGTGAGTTTGTAGTGAGAAATTAGCAAGGGCTAATAGGAAATAATTGCTTAAACTTTACATTCTTCCTGGCATGGCCAGAAATTCACTAAAGGTTCCTTTCCCCCACTAGGGTCCACCTGTTAATCAATCTTAAATTGTTGCCAATTACACATCTTGAATACATAGAGATTATATTTTTTTAACCCCTTGGTCAATTTGCATATATTGATCTTTTTAAAGTTTTAATCATTAGTTGGTTCTTCTAAGAATCATGAGTCAGGAGCAGGGATTTTTTTTAACTTATTTTGGATTTATAGTCACCACTACCACTTTTATTATTACCTGCCAGTTCAAGATAGTTATTTATTTTTATTTTATATTATTATTATTATCATTATTATTTTGAGATAGAGTCTCACTCTATTGCCCAGGCTGGAGTGCAGTGGTGCAATCTCGGCTCACTGCAACCTCTGCCTCCCAGGTTCAAGCAATTCTCCCTGCTTCAGCCTCCTGATAAGCTGGGATTACAGGCACCCGTCACCACATCCAGCTAATTTTTACATTTTTTTAGTAGAGATGGGGTTTGCCATGTTGGCCAAGCTGGTTTTGAACTCTTGACCTCAGGTGATCCACCCGCCTCGGCCTCCCAAAGTGTTAGGATTACAAGCGTGAGCCACTGAGCCTGGCCAAGATAGTAAAAAAAAAAAAAAATTATATCTACATTAAAGCCACAAGTCACCCTTTGCTGAAGTCAGTGGAAACTGTGTTATTCTTGACCCCATAGAAGTGGCACTTATTAAGTAGCTTGCTTTTCCATAATTAATGGCTAGCTTTCTAAAACCTACTATGAACACCACAAGCACAGAGTTTTCCAAAAGTTCAAGAAGGAAAGGAAACCAATTATACTGAATCAGGTAGATTCTTAACTGAAATAATTAGATGTTTTAATAGCCTCTTATGAACTTTCTTCCAGAACCAAAAACTTTTGCTAGAAAATCAGCTTTTACGAGAGAAAACTCATGGCCTTGTAGTTGAGAACCAGGAGTTAAGACAGCGCTTGGGGATGGATGCCCTGGTTGCTGAAGAGGAGGCAGAAGCCAAGGTAAATCATCGCCTTTATTTGGTGCCTCATGTGAGTACTGGTTCCAAGTGACATGACCCAGCGATTATGTTTACAGTCTGGACTTCTGATCAAGAGCGTTCTTGAAATTTTCCTTCAGTTTTAAGACATTTTCATGCAGGCAGAGTGTTCTTTCCCTAAAGGCACTTGACACTTACTCATTTTTTAAGTGTGTAGTGAACAGTACTAAGATCTAATAATGAAAACAAGTTACATGGCTCTCTAAGAACAAGTACTAGCAAATGCAGTAGCCAACAAGATTACCATGCAGTCATTAAGGAGAACCAAAGTAAGAGAGCCACTCAAACCAGACTTTGAACGCTACTAAAATTAAAGTAGTTCTTTGATGAATATGAATGAGTAGGGAAAGGATTCTTTGTGATAGTGATACCTCTGTGGTAAGAAAAGGGTGGTATGTGAGTTTTAGTCTATAGATGATGGCAAATTCAGTGACAACAATCAAATGGTCTAAGATTGACAATAGCACAGTTTTACTCTGTGAAGGTAATGTTCAGGATGAATTTAAAGAATTACTTTTCAAAAAGATGCTAGGGCTAAATTGCTATAGAACTTTATTATCTAAGAACATTATTATTATTGAGAAGAGCAAGATATTTGCCAGTTCTGCTTGAATCTTTGCCTAGAGGAGGAAAAATGTTTTATTGTGCAGTAAATGTATAAGGAAGTCTTACCTCCCTTTTCTCATCTCGAGGACTTAAAAGTGGAAATAACAATGGTAGGGAAAGATTTCGGCTCTAAAGAACGGTTTTCTAGTTTTCTTGAAAGATGAGAATCACAGCTGTCTAGCAAGCATTTCCTTGGGAACTTGAAGCTGTTTATTCACTTTGGTCTTTCCTCCCAGGGGAATGAAGTGAGGCCAGTGGCCGGGTCTGCTGAGTCCGCAGCACTCAGACTACGTGCACCTCTGCAGCAGGTGCAGGCCCAGTTGTCACCCCTCCAGAACATCTCCCCATGGATTCTGGCGGTATTGACTCTTCAGATTCAGAGGTAGGGATCATTCTGACTTATTAAAGAGTTATATAACCAGTTAATTCCATGTTTGATGCTTGACATCCCTAACTAGACAGGTTGAAGTTAGCTTTTGGTGGGGTTGGAGGTGAACATCAACTACCTTCCTAGTTCCAGATAATATAGGACATGGAGTGAAGTGTAGATAAATGGGTCCGGTGGGTCCCGAGGTCATCTTATCACATGATGACTAATTTACATTATGGAACCCAGTACAAAGTGTTCCAGTTAGATTTTCCATTGTATTCTGACAGTTGTACTTAATTTTTGCCTCTTGCAGTCTGATATCCTGTTGGGCATTCTGGACAACTTGGACCCAGTCATGTTCTTCAAATACCCTTCCCCAGAGCCTGCCAGCCTGGAGGAGCTCCCAGAGGTCTACCCAGAAGGACTCAGTTCCTTACCAGCCTCCCTTTCTCTGTCAGTGGGGACGTCATCAGCCAAGCTGGAAGCCATTAATGAACTAATTCGTTTTGACCACATATATACCAAGCCCCTAGTCTTAGAGATACCCTCTGAGACAGAGAGCCAAGCTAATGTGGTAGTGAAAATCGAGGAAGCACCTCTCAGCCCCTCAGAGAATGATCACCCTGAATTCACTGTCTCAGTGAAGGAAGAACCTGTAGAAGATGACCTCGTTCCAGAGCTGGGTATCTCAAATCTGCTTTCATCCAGCCACTGCCCAAAGCCATCTTCCTGCCTACTGGATGCTTACAGTGACTGTGGATATGGGGGTTCCCTTTCCCCATTCAGTGACATGTCCTCTCCGCTTGGTGTAAACCATTCTTGGGAGGACACTTTTGCCAATGAACTCTTTCCCCAGCTGATTAGTGTCTAAGGAATGATCCAATACTGTTGCCCTTTTCCTTGACTATTACACTGCCTGGAGGATAGCAGAGAAGCCTGTCTGTGCTTCATTCAAAAAGCCAAAATAGAGAGTATACAGTCCTAGAGAATTCCTCTAAAGTATTTGTTCAGATCTCATAGATGACCCCCAGGCATTGTCTTTTGACATCAAGCAGTCCAAGCTATTGAGACATATTACTGTAAGAAAGAAATATTACTATAATTGAGAACTACAGCTTTTAAGATTGTACTTCTATCTTAAAAGGGTGGTAGTTTTCCCTAAAATACTTATTATGTAAGGGTCATTAGACAAATGTCTTGAAGTAGACATGGAATTTATGAATGGTTCTTTATCATTTCTCTTCCCCCTTTTTGGCATCCTGGCTTGCCTCCAGTTTTAGGTCCTTTAGTTTGCTTCTGTAAGCAAAGAGAACACCTACTGAGGGGGCTCTTTCCCTCATGTATACTTCAAGTAAGATCAAGAATCTTTTGTGAAATTATAGAAATTTACTATGTAAATGCTTGATGGAATTTTTTCCTGCTAGTGTAGCTTCTGAAAGGTGCTTTCTCCATTTATTTAAAACTACCCATGCAATTAAAAGGTACAGTGCAGCATCCTTGTTCTTTGATTTCTTCTAGGGCCATAAATCTTGTTTTCTCTCTAGATGTTTCTCTGTGTGCTGTGGTAGGAATTAATCCAACTGAAGTGAGCCTAACACTTTTTAAAGTGACTGAAGGCTTTTCCACCTTAATTACTGCCTAATTCTCGACTGCCGTAAGTGATACAAGCTATAATTTGAGTAGTTATTGTCTTTTTGAGACAGATTCTTCAGCCTAACTGACCAATATCACAGCTAGTAAGTGGAAGAGCTAGAACCCTAACCACTATTTGCTACACCATATTATAAATGTTTGTTAAACAAGGACACACCATCACATATCGAGATTCTCTTGCCCTTATGGGAATTAAGAGCATTTTCTAGACTCAAACTCATTTTCAACTCTGCCACTGATAAGCTGGGTAACCCAGGGGTTATATATAATCACTTATTTCCTCATCTGTAAAGTTGGATAATGGTATCTCTAAAGGTTAAGATTCAAAGAGACGATGCATTATAAGCACTTAGTATACGCTAGGCACTATCCTAAACACTGGAAAGTTAGTTATTATCTCCTAATCCACTTTGGAAGGGTTTTAATCTCTTCCAGAATTTTATTTTTTTTTTTTTTATTTTATTTTATTTTTTTTTTTGAGACAGAGTCTTTCTCTGTCCCCTAGGCTGGAGTGCAGTGGCGCGATCTCGGCTCACTGCAAGCTCCGCCTCCCGGGTTCACGCCATTCTCCTGCCTCAGCCTCCCAAGTAGCTGGGACTACAGGCACCCGCCAACATGCCCGGCTAATTTTTTGTATTTTTAGTAGAGACGAGGTTTCACTGTGTTAGCCAGGATGGTCTCGATCTCCTGACCTCGTGATCCGCCCGCCTCGGCCTCCCAAAGTGCTGGGATTACAGGCTTGAGCCACCGCGCCCGGCCTCAGAATTTTATTTACTCAAGAATTTGTTTCATCAAAGAATAAATCTCTTCAAGAAAAAATCCTAGTGACATTAATATAACTCCCAAAGACTTGATAACCTCCTCATCCTTCATAGCGTCTTTTCCTTGGAAATCTTACAAGGTTTTACAGGACTTATTTATAAAAATTTCACCTATGCCAGTAGATGAAATCATTCTATGCCAATTTAGCATTTAAGTGCTATGTTCCCAACTTACAAAGACTAACTCTGGGGAGGTCAAAGTGAATGAGTAGAAAAACCAGCAAGCCAAAGCAGACTATAGAATACCTTTGGTGTAGGCCAGGTGCAGTGGCTCACGCCTGTAATCCCAACACTTTGGGAGGCTGAGGTGGGCGGATCACCTGAGGTCAGGAGTTCATGGCCAGCCTGACCAACATAGTGAAACCCCGTCTCTACTAAAAATACAAAATTAGCTGGGTGTGGTGGCGCATATGCCTGTAATCCCAGCTATTCAGGAGGCTGAGGCAGGAGAATCACTTAAACCCGGGAGGCAGAGGTTGCAGCGAGCCGAGATCGTGCCATTGCACTCCAGCTTGGGCAACAAGAGCAAAACTCCATTAAAAAAAAAAAATAGAATGCCTTTCGTGTAGTGACTGGAGGCAAGTCAGCTTCCTTCAAGATCCGGTCGCTGAAGCCAGGGCCCAATCCTGGTGCTCAGCAATACAAGCTTGCTTAGGCTCTTAAGTTTCTTCAGAAACAGGCCAGGCATGGTGGCTCACACCTATAATCCCAGCACTTTGGAAGGCCGAGGCCAGTGGATTGCTTGGTTCAAGACCAGCCTGGACAACATGGCAAAACCGTCTCTCCACGAAAAGTAAAAAAAAAATAGCCAGGCATGGTGGTGTGCACTGGTGGTCCCAGCCACTGAGGAAGCTGAGGTGGGAGGATCGCTTGAGGCCAGAGGGCAGAGGTTGCAGTCAGCCAAGATCGCAGCGCTGCACTCCAGACTGGGTGAAAAAAGCAAGGCTGCCTAAAAAAAAAAAAAGGTTCTGTATTATAAGAACAGCCTCCAGCTGACCCCATGATTGAAAACTTTATCTCACCTGATTTTCTATAACTCTGCAAACCTTAGGGCCAAGAACCTATTTAGGGATTGTATAGGCAGATGTAATTACAGATGTACTTTATCCTCTATCATTATAGCACAAGCATCTGGAGGTTGAGGCTCAAGTTATTTATATTCAATGATACCACATGAAAGAGGCAGCTGTACTAACAGGACAGGACATATATAACCTGTGTAAATTATCAGGGTTTTCATTTCCTGCACAGATGGGTGGAAATTACTAAACAGCCTTGAGAAAACACCTGGTATTCATGGACATTTTCATACTGAAACACCAAATTGAATGGTTAGAATGAAAAATCAAGATATTTCCACAAAACCAAAGCACGAGTTCCATTAAATGCAGAGGGTTTTCTCAGATTGAAGAGGCAAGTGGTAAGATGCCTGCATGCCATTTCCCTAGGCCTTGTCACACCAATCCATTTTTTTTTTTTTTTTTTTTAAGACTGAGTTTCGCTCTGTCACCCAGGCTGGGGTGCAGTGGCATGATCTTGGCTCACTGCAATCTCCACCTCCTGGGTTCAAGCAATTCTCCTGCCTCAACCTCTTGAGTAGCTGGGATTATAGGCACATGCCACCACACCCAGCTAATTTTTATATTTTTAGTAGAAACGGTTTCGCCATGTTGGCCTGGCTGGACTCAAACTCCTGACCTCAAGTGATCCACCCACCTCAGCCTCACAAAATGCTGGGATTACAGGCATGAGCCACCGCACCCGGCCCCCTCCTTACTTTTCTACTAGATATGCTATTGGAGCAGAGAGAAAGTAGGGACAGAACCGTAGGCAGAAGGTAATACTGCTTACTCCAGGCACACTTTAAAATAATCAGTTACGTTCTAGTCTCCTAAGAATTCAATTCTCTTATGACATAAAGTCCATTAAGAAACAGGAAGACTGGGCCAGGCACGGTGGCTCACGTCTATAATCCCAGCACTTCTGAGGCTGAGGTGGGAGGATGTTTTGAGCCCAGTTCCAGACCAGCTGGGCAACATAGCAAGACCCCATCTCTAAAAAATAAATACATAAATAATGAAAAAAAAAAAAAAAAGAAATAGGAAGACTGGCTTGTTTACCCACCAAACAGTTATTGAAAGAAAACATCAGTCTTTTTTTGAGGCAGGGTCTCACTGTCACCCAGGCTGAGCTGCAATGGCACAATAATGGCTCACTGCAGCCTCTAACTCCTGGACTCAAGCCATCCTCCCACTTCAGCCTCCTGAGTAGCTGGGACCAGCCACCACACCTAACTTTTAAATTTCTTATAGAGACAGAGTCCCACTGTGTTGCCCAGGCTGGTCTCAAAACGTGTGGACTCAAGCAATTTTCCGACCTCAGCCTCCCAAAGTGCTGGGATTATAAGCACGAGCCACTGCACCTAACCAAACATCATTGTCTTGCTAGAGCTATAATCCAAACACTGTTCTAACTACAACTACTTCATCTCTAAGATGCTACTGGTAGTCTGAGAAACTAGGGAATTAACACAGCTAGAGGATTTGTACCTAACTGATACATACTAAACCATGTTTCCTCAAGGAGTTTAATGTTAGACTGCTTGAACTATATTATCAGTTATTTCAACAAAATCTAAATGACATCTTAGATCTGCAAAAACTCTTAAAACCAACTGGTCAAGTGGAAAGAACACTGACCTGAGGAACTGGATGACACGATCTACTCAGGCTTTAGTTTCCAAACCTGTAATTAGATCATTTTTAGCTGTGATTTCCAAATTTTGATTAAAAACAAAACATGCGGCCGGGCACAGTGGCTCACGCCTGTAATCCTAGCACTTTGGGAGGCTGAGGTGGGTGGATCACAAGGTCAGGAGTTCGAGACCAGCCTGGCCAATATGGTGAAACTCTGTCTCTACTAAAAATACAAAAATTAGCTGGGCGTGGTGGCACATGCCTGTAGTCGCAGCTACTCAGGAAGCTGAGGCAGGAGAATCGCCTGAACCCGGGAGGCAGAGGTTGCAGTGAACCGAGATCGCGCCACTGCACTCCAGCCTGGGCAACAGAGGGAGACTCCGTCTCAAAAAAAAAAACCCACCATGCTTTGTTTTTTGTAATTGTATCCCAAACTTAACTCCCCCTGCCCACCAAATCAGGAATGCATTTATCAAAGAATGTAAATATGCAGGCAATACTGCCACCCAGTGACCTGTCAAGTCTTAAAGGAACCAGCTGGGCACAGTGGCTCACACCTATAATCCCAACACTTTGGGAGGCCGAGGCAAGCATATCACCTGAGGTTGGGAGTTCGAGACCAGCCTGACAAACATGGAGAAACCCCATCTCTACTAATAGTACAAAAAAAATTAGCTGGGCATGGTGGTGCGCGCCTATAGTCTCAGCTACTCAGGAGGCTTAGGCAGTAGAATCGCTTGAACCTGGGTGGTGGAGGTTGCAGCGAGCCGATATTGCACCACTGCACTCCAGCCTGGCGAAAGAGCGAGACTCCGTCTCACACACAAAAAAATTAACAACAATGTAAGTGAACATCACTGGGTTTTCCATTCCCCATTTTCAAAGATCCTCAACCCCCTCTCTATGAACTCTGTATGCCACTTCCAACTCTACATTTGAATATATATATATATATATATATATATATATATTTTTTTTTTTTTTTAGAGAAAAGGTCTTGCTAACATTGCCCAGGCTGGTCTCTCCTCGGCTTAAGTGATCCTCCTGCCTCAGCCTCATGAAGTGCTGGCACAGGTGTGCACCATCGTACCTGGCCCATTTGAACATTTTTGAATACAGTTACCCCTGCCATCTAAATACTAACAATAGCAGTGAATTGCTCTGAGTGAAAAGCAGTCTATGGGTTTTAGAATAGCAACACATAGCCTGCCTATTTTGGCAACAGCTAATTCAAATATGATACTTAGCTTTATCCCAACATAATTATCCCTTCAGGATAAATTTAAGTCCTTCACTGATATGAATGCTGCTTCAACTACAATTCAGAGGAAAGGAGATACCTGATTTCATTATTTAAGTGGAGTAATACAAATATCTCAAAAGTCCAAAACACTTAAGTTTTATTGAAAACAATACAGAAACACCAGATTCTCATTTTAAAGTAAAATTAACAGCATCTTCCAGAACATTCCTAGAACTGAACCATTCTTGTCACTATTGAAAAACAAAGCCAAGCTCCAAATCCAAAATAATAAATGAACGTGCTGGTAAACATTCTTCTTATGGTTCCAGCCCCTACTTTAGTTATTTTCCTAAATTTTACATGTGTACCTTTTCAAAAAGAGTAGGTTTTTTAAGTGATTAATATTTATGAGAACTGGACTTTCTTCATATAATTACAAAAAAAAAAAAACCCAAAAAACAAAAACCACAACGCACCCTACTCAAACTCAGGTAAAATACACATTTGTTCATTAAAGCTCACCTGCTTTAGAGAATTTTTTCTCTTCACACATTAGCACAGTAAGCCAATGTTTGATCCATGCTGCAAAAGCTATACAAAACGAAAAGCCCTGGTAACTCCCTAGGGAAATCTTAAGGCAAGGCAAACACAAAAACCTTATGCTACAAAAGTAAAACAAAAAGAGGCATTGGGACTGTGGAGACGGCTCAGATGAGTAAGCACCACAAGGATGAAGAAAATTTTTGTAGAAACATATGCAAGAAGACAAAGTCCAAAAAAGAACATAAAACATCAATTATCCTGCAGAAATAATCATAATGTCAGGTAACTTGACTACTAAAATAAGCTCTGTTTGGATTTTAATTAACAGAATCTTCTCTCCTACATTTACCAGTAGTATCAGAGCCTTGTGTTGGGGGCTTGTTTCTTCCTTTTCATCGTAAGACCTTTAGTCGGAGACCTGCCCAGCAATTCCTGCAGAAGACAATCTTGGTGTGTTTTAGGCCCTTCTTTGGAAAGCTGTCATCTCCCTTTCCACCTAAACACTAACTCTACCTCTGGGCAGTCACTTCATGTTTTTGTGTTGCACTAGAACACATTTTTTAGCATGGAGATTTATTTAAGGCTCATACTTTACAAGTTGGTCCCATCAAACAATGACTACAAGGCAGAAGTTTATCAAATGGCATGAATCAAACACTTGCACATTTCAGAAGAATACAGTTTACATTCATCTCGAAATCTGAGATTAAGAAACTATTAGCTGGTTTCCAACTGCTTTCAATACTGGTTTGAAGTTTGAATAATTTTACTGTATAGACATTAAATATTTTGTTTAAATATTAAACATTAAATCTTTTCCTGACTATCCAGACAGAAAGAGAAAGCAGGAACAGGCAAAGAAGCAACAGTCCAATTAACAGACTTGTGACTTCTACGCCATCTGTAACAACGGGAGGGATTTCAGTAAGAGGGATTTCAGTAAGGGTTCCAAAAACGTCTAGAAGGTGGTTTCTAAAAATTCACCTTTATGTGGCATAAGCCATTTTTTTCTACAAAAGGTATCTGATTCCTACAAAGGGGGAAGAAACCCAGAAAACAAAACTGGGGTGGTGTCCTGTTGTGTGATAGAAGGGCATTATACCATTACACTCATTTAATAACTTATAGTGGATACTCTGTAGCAATAAAGAAACTGTCATTTTATTTTGCCCTATCAGACCCTGCCACATAGAAGAGCTCTTCCTGAGAAACTAAAAATTTCAAACCTGGCTATCCTCAAAGGACACCTGAAGCCTGGTTTAGGTACTCAAGAAGATGAAGGCTTCCTGCTAGCAGGAAGCAATTCTCCACTACCTTTTAGGTTTACTGCACAATAGTCTAAGCACCAAATTGGCTATTTCAGTAAACCTCAATGTCACCTGCTCATATATTTTCAGCTAATCATTCACTGTTTTCTGTATTAACATTTAAAAACAACTTGCTGGCTGCGCGCCGTGGCTCACGCCTGTAATCCCAGCATTTTGGGAGGCTGGGGTGGGCGGATCACCTGAGGTCAGGAGTTCGAGACCAGCCTGGCCAACATGGCGAAACCGGTCTCTATTAAAAATACAAAAATTAGCTGGGCGTGGAGGCGGGCACCTGTAATCCCAGCTACTCGGGAGGGTGAGGCAGGAGAATTGCTTGAACCCGGGAGGTGGAGGCTGCGGTGGGGAAAAAAAAAACTTGCTAATACAAGTATAACTTTTTAAAAAAATTACTAAAGTTATCAATGCTGGATTTAGCTGACAAAGCACTTCCTTAAGATGAACTAAAGGATGCTTCTCCCACAGGCAAATTGCAGATGGGTTACCTCATAATCTTTTAACTATCATTCAAAGTCAATTAATTTGTAAACATTATTGAATAACTGGGCTTATCAATTACGCAAGGGACACCCAGGAGCAACAGTGGCACAAGGCAAAAAAGCCTTAAAGGAAAAACTTTCTCTATATTTTCATAGTCAAAGAGGAGAGCCACAATACTATTGGCTATTTAATCAACAGAGCTATACTGATTGATAACTAAATTACAAGTTGCTAAGAAATTTAATTTTTTAGCAACAGGCTTAAGCTACTGCTCTCTTCCCTCCTTCTCCCCAATTATATATAGTCACCACTGTAAACAGCTCATATCTACACACTAAGCTGTGACTTAACTGTCAGGATACAGTTGTAGGAGCATCCTTCTTAATCATCTTTTTTAATTCAAGGAGAATATTCTCCAAGTGTCTGAATAGTTTAGACAATGTGACATAGGATTTAAGTCACCCTTACACATACAGCTTCTATGCTTGTCTTTGAAGAGAATGTAAACCAACATTCCTTTAATAAGCCCCACAGAAAACTGCTTTTCCCTTGAGACAAACTTCCTTGGCAAAAAGTTGAAGTCAATAAATGGCTACCCAAAATAAGAGTCCCACCCCCAAATCACAGGTGGAGATATTATTACACCCGTCTCATAAAACTTTCAAGTCCCTATACTATGCAAAGAGTCTCATAACTGAACACAGGATTCTTCTAACATTTGACAACTTTAGTGTAGAAATTGGTTTCTAGAGTTCCATCTCTTCTTCTGTGCTAGTAGCTGTCTCCAAACTATTATAAAGAGACATCCCTGTTTGCCGAGGTTCCAAAAACAGTTCAGTTCTCTGAGGGAAGGCAGTGCCAGCAGCTGCATGCTTAGCTTGGCTCTCTCCTGTATAGTTCTTAGTATTAGAGGATGGCTTTGGCTTATCAGAAAGGAGTTCAGGGAGGGGTTTCCAGAGAACAAGCTCCATGGAAGGACGGCTCCTAAGACATAAAATACAGACTTTTATCAAAAAATTTTAGGACATGAAAACAAAAGCTGTAGGTTGAAAAGCCAACATTACCTAATACCTTAAGGACTGATGGCAGCAAAACAGGAGATTTAGAACACACAAACTGATCTTTACTTTCCTTTTTTTTTTTAAGAGATGGGGTCTTGTTGTGTTGTCCACGGTGGAGTACAGTGGCACAGTCATAGATCACTGCAGCCTTTAACTCCTGGGCTCAAACAATCTACCCACTTCAGCCTTCCCAGTGGTTAGGACTACAGGCACATACCACCATGCCTGGCTCCAACTGATCTTTAGAAAGGCCCCTCAAATACATAACATTGCACACTTCAACATGTATATTTAACCAAATCAAGTGGCTGTAATGATGCTGTGATTGGAAGTATTTAAAAATCCAATGTGAAAACACAGAGCCCTTGATTGCTGGAAATTTTTTAAAATTGTGGTTAATATTAGATGTAGGCAGCTAGCTTATACTAAATCATTATAAATGAAAAGGAAACACTGGACAAACATGCTGAAAGTATCTCAGATGCCTTTTAGTACAGATACAAAGTATAATGCTTTATGGGCCAGGCACAGTGGCTCATGCCTGTAATCCTAGCACTTTGAGAGGCCAAGCCAGGCAGATGGTTTGAGCCCAGGAGTCTGCAACCAGCCCGGGCAATGTGGTGAACCCCATCTCTACAAAAAATATGAAAATTAGCTGGGTGTGGTAGCAGGTGCCTGTAGTCCCAGCTACTCGGGAGGCTGAGGTGGATCACCTGAGCCCGGGAGGTCAAGGCTGTGGTGAGCTGTGATCATGCCACTACACTCCAGCCTGGGTGACAGAGTGAGACCCTGTCTCAAAACACGAAACAAAACAAAACAAGCTTCACGGTTAAGGCAAAATGACTGTTACACACACAATGTGGCAGGGATGGTGTCTGGGCCCAAAGACGAAGCAAAAATAAAACATCAAACAATGAGATACTCTTGGCCGGGCGCGGTGGCTCATGCCTGTAATCCCAGCACTTTGGGAGGCCGAAGAGGGTGGATCACGAGGTCAGGAGATTGAGACCATCCTGGCTAACACGGTGAAACCCCATCTCTACTAAAAATACAAAAAATGAGCCAGGCAAGGTGGCAGGTGCCTGTAGTCCCAGCTACTCGGGAGGCTGAGGCAGGAGAATGTCGTGAACCCGGGAGGCGGAGCTTGCAGTGAGCCAAGATGGGGCCATTGCACTCCAGCCTGGGTGACAGAGCAAGACTCCATCTCAAAAACAACAACAACAACAACAACAACAACAACAACAACAACAACAAAAAAAACGAGATACCCTCAAAGGCTAGCTTCTGGAAAACTACCAAAAGCAGAAAGTGCTGTATTTTAGGCTGGAGGGCAACATGACCAGCTTACTTCTGGCTATTTACCCACCCTTAGGGCTGGGTACTTAATTATAAGCTCAAGATAGGAACCTAATGCAAAACCTCTGTAATCAAAGACCAAATAGCAGCTGAACTTCTAGCACAAATCATCTCCACTGTATCCAAAGGTAATAATGCCTCATCTGTCTGCCCTCACTGAGACTGGTGTCCTAAGAGGCTTTTTCAGATACCTGAAACTTGCCCTTATTGAGTACCAACTCGATCTAAAGTCCTTCCTAAGCACTTTATAACTAACTTCCATACTATTTTACATAGTGAATAATGACAATTTGAGATCATGGAGGCTTCACGGACTACAGGATTACAGAGCTGGGCTAATCATTACTCAGGGGCCCCAGGCCACTTTACTTTTTAGGTTATTGTGTTTGCTTTCCAGTTTCCTCTCTTGTCCTCACAGTGTAGTCACAGCTCCCTGTTAGGAGTTTTGTTTGTTCTGCTCTCATTTGCTGTTTCTGCTTCTACTCTGATGATCTAGGAAACCAGATAACTGAGCTCATAAACTGTGTTTAGATTAAGAGCAAAACAGCTCTGCTAAAGGCCTGGAAGGACTATGCTATGAGCCAAGAATATGAGCTTTGTTTTGCAGTCTTTGCAGTAACTACTTTCACTGTTGGGCCACTTTATTTGTTCCCTAGGCCTCAATGTTGTTCCTGGGTAACTTAGAAGGCCAGGTAAACAAAAGCCTTTAAAATGTGGTTCCTGTGTCACAGGAACTTGAGAGAGTGGGCTCTCTTGCCAGTCATCCCATTTCCAAATAGCAGACTGCAGTCCATTTCAGGTCTTCAAAGGAACCAAAGAGTAAGTGGGCAAGGCAGCCACTTCCCCATACTTCAAACTCCTGCTTGTAAAGCACTTTGCTCACCCCTAATGAACTAGGAAAAAGTCAATCTCCAACTGTCTGGTGATCAGGAGATAAAAAGAGCTAATGAGGACAGGGTGGGCAGAATCTAGACATTGGGTTTTCCCTCCAAGATCATAATTAAATAGAAATCAGGTACCAAAACTTACATAGACTCAATCATTTTCTTTGTAAAAACTTCATCAAATTCCCTCTTCAAACCTGTTTTCATGGTATCAGAAAGGACAAGACTGGGGAGATGGTTAACATTTCTGTCAGCTTCAACTTCTTCATCTTCATCAATTATCCTAAATCAATTAAGGCAGCAGAAGAAAGAAAAAATATTTAGTCAATCTATTATATATTCTAGTATTTGGACAAAATTTTAAAAATAAAAAAGGATAAAAGCAGTAAGTAATACAGCAATAGACCAAGCAAAAAATGAGGCTATACCTGAGTATAGAAGGTATACTCAGGCCAGGCGTGGTGGCTCACACCTGTAATCCCAGCACGTTGGGAGGCTGAGGTGGGCAGATCACCTGAGGTTAGGAGTTGGAGAAGAGCCTGGCCAACATGGTGAAACCCCATCTCTACTAAAAATACAAAAATTCGTCGGGTGTGGTGACACATGCCTGTAATCCAGCTACTCAGGAGGCTGAGGCAGGAGAATCACTTGAACCCGGGAGGCGGAGGTTGCAGTGAACCAAGATCGTGCCATTGCACACCGGCCTGGGCAACAGAGCAAGACTCCGTCTCAAAACAAAACAAAACTATACTCAGAGGGTTGTTCAACATTTCATTTAACAAAAAAGTTTTACATATAATCAAATCTGAATAATATTTTTAGAGAATTATCACATAAACCAAAATTAATATTCAGAGGCAGTAAGTGAAAACGCTTAGTAGTTCTATGAGAAGAATTCACTTTAAAAGCGCATACTTCGGGGCCGGGCATGGTGGCTCATATCTGTAATCCCACTACTTGAGGAGGCCGAGATAGGCAGATCACCTGAGGCCAAGAGTTCGAGACCAGCCTGGCCAACATCGCAAAACCCTGTCTCTACTAAATATACAAAAAAAGGCTGGGCGCAATGGCTCACGCCTGTAATCCCAGCCCTTTGGGAGGCAGAGGCAGGCGGATCACAAGGTCCGGAGTTCAAGACCAGCCTGGCCAACACGGTGAAACCCCGTCTTTACTAAAAATACAAAAATTAGTCAGGAGTGATGGCAGGCACCTGTAATCCCAGCTACCCTGGGGATTGAGGCAGGAGAATCGCTTGAACCCGGGAGGCGGAGACTGCAATGAGCCGAGATCGCACCACTGCACTCCAGCCTGATCAACAGAGCGAGACTGTCTCCAAAAATAAAAATACAAAAAAAAAAATTAGCCAGGTGTGGTGGCAGACATCTGTAATCCCAGCTACTCAGGAGGCTGAGGCAAATGAATTGCTTGAACCTGGGAGGCAGAGGTTGCAGTGAGCACCGAGATCACACCATTGTACTCCAGCCTGGGCGACAGAGAGAAACTGTTTCAAAAAAAAAAAAAAAAAAAAAAAGGCTGGCCCAGCACAGTAGCTCACGCCTGTAATCCCAGCACTTTGGGACGCCGAGGCAGGCAGCTTGCTCGAGCCCAGGAATGCGTGGCCAGTTTGGGCAACATGGCGAAATCCCGTCTCTACAAAAGATACAAAGATTAGCCAGGGGTGGTGGCCTGCAGTCCCAGCTGCTCGGGAGGCTGAGGGGGGCAGATGAGTTAAGCCTGAAAAGTCAAGACTGCAGTGAGCCACTGCACTCCAAGCTGGGTGACAAAGCAAGACCCCGTCTCAATTTAAAAAAAAAAAAAAAAAAAAAAAGGTGGGGGGTGCCTGGCTCACGCCTGTAATCCCAGCACTTTGGGAGGCCAAGACAGGGGGATCACCTGAGGTCATGAGTTCGAGACCAGCCTGACCAAATGGAGAAACGCCATCTCTATTAAAAATACAAAATTAGCCAGGCGTGGTGGCGCATGCCTGTAATCCCAGCTACTTGGGAAGCTGGGGCAGGAGAATCACTTGAACCCGGGAGGTGGAGGTTGCACTGAGCCAAGATGGTGCCACTGCACTCCAGCCTAGGTAACAAGAGCAAAACTCCAGCTAAAACACAAAACAAAAAAACAAAAAAAATACACTTTGAATTCTCTGACTTACAGTCTTTCTGAGAGGCTAAGGATCAAGGTATCACAAAATGAAAAACAGAATTAGCTTATATGAGCAGAGTTGTTACAAGAGAACAGCAAAAAACCAGCTATATACACTGCCCACTTACCTGTCCTCAATCTCCTGAAGCTTCCTTCGGGCAACTTCACACTGTGGTTCTCCAGTTGTCTGATCCATTTCTTCACAAATAACATCTAATATCCCAGGTACGGAAAGGCCACTAATGCTGGGATTTACTCCATGCCCCTCTACATCCTGATGTGCACAAAGAATCCAGTCATTAGGACCAGCACAGAGCTCTGCTTCAGTTATCCTTTTCTTTCTTACTGGACAGCTGAAAAAAAGAAAAAAAATTCAATGAAAATCCCAACTAATACAAATGAAATGTTTATCATTCCTATCTCCAATCAAATTTTTATATTTAAAAAACTAGCTTTTTTAAGAGTGTAAAGTTACAAGATGGAAAATACTGTGTATTTTTCCTGCTATTCTCACAGCCACATTAAACTGTTTTCTTCTACTGCCCTTTGCCAAATAAAGATGCACCTGCAAGATTTTGCCTGTTCAGACAAGTTAAGTGTTCAATGTGGGACCTTAAAGTCATTCCTGCTTATTTGGCTCTGGAAAGGTCAAGTGGGAAGTAAAGAAACCAAAAGTTGGCTGGGTGTGGTGGCTCACACCTGTACTACCAGCACTTGGAGTGGCTGAGGTGGGAAGATCACTTGAGCCCAGAGTTCAAGACCAGCTTGGGCAACATAGTGAGACGGTAATTCAAACCATGAATGAATGAATGAATGAATGAATGAATGAATGAAAAAAAGAAACCAAAAGTCAGCAATTCAGCATCATATTTTGTCATACTGCTACTGCTCCATCAAACACATAGGAAGATGGTCTGGCAGCCATTCTATATTCCCTTAGGGCAAAAATGTATGTCTCAGGAGGTTTGTTTCAAGTATTAACATTACAGGTGTGGGTGACAGCATTAATTTCTTTGTCCCCTTCAAAATGTCAGAGGCTCTATCAGTGTCCAACCAATAGTGGGGTCCAATTTTCTCCCACTTTGCAACATAATGTCTTCCCATCCTAAACAAATTTGTACTTCATACAAACTTTAGAATTCATCAAATCCATTTTTTTTCTTTTTTGATTTGGAAACTAGGACCCAGAAAAACTAACCTGGCTTCTCCAAAGTGTCACAGTAAAGTAGTGAGTTGTACCTTGAGGACCAGACACCAGAGCTCCTGAATCATATCTCCATGCCATTTTTACTAACTCCCTGCACCTTCTTAGGGAGGTTCAACTGTTCAAGCACTTACCACAAAGTAGTATTTGCAAGCACTACAATATACGCAGTGTTTAGCTGAAAGCTGTCTGAAGCAAGCTGAATAGTCAATCGGCCCTGTTCTATTATGTACATAGAGCAAAAGTACTTTATTGCCTGGGCATCAGCAAGTACAGTCTCAAGGCCAGAATACAGCTCTATAACCAAAAAAAATCATTAATGGCTACCACAGCCTCTGACTGTTTAAACTGAGGGCCAAAGGAAGAGGCATGTATTTTACAAAAAGAAATTTCTATTCCATGTGAAATTTCTATTCAATGTGAAAACCAACATTAAAGTCTCTGGCAATATAAAATCTGACAAGTAACAGATCTCTCAAACCTAGATTTTTTTAATGCAGTCAACTATTAAAATGTTTGGTTTATAATTAGTTTTAACTCCTAAGAAAGCATTAAGAATGTTCAGCTATATCTTTTTGTCACATTTGAATAGTTTGAAAATATGGGATATTTTAGGCCGGGCATGGTAGTTCACGCCTGTAATCCCAGCACTTTGGGAGGCCGAGGCAGGTGGATCTCTTGAGGACAAGAGTTTGAGATGAGCCTGGCCAACATGGTGAAACCCTGTCTCCACTAAAAATACAAAAAAAAATAGCTGGGCGTGGTGGCACGCACCTTTAATCCCAGCTACTAGGAAGGCCAAGGCAGGAGAATCGCTTGAACTCAGGAGGGGGAGGTTGCAGTGAGCTGAGACTGCGTCACTGCACTCCAGCCTGGGCAACAGACCAAGGCTTCGTCTCAAAAATAAATAAATAAATAAATAAATAGAGTATGTGATATTTTGAAAAACAGAAAATAGTTATACTTAACAAAAAACAGCTAAGAAAAAGCAGAATAAGGCGAGTGTGGTGGTGTGTGCCTACAGTCCCAGCTACTTGGGAGGCTGAGGAAGGAGATCACTTGAGCCCAGTGTTTGAGACCAGCCTGAGCAACACAGTGAGAGTCCACATCCCCAAAAAGCAAAATAAATCTAAAGGGAACACGTAATTTCCCCACACATCTAATAATTCCACTATAAAATGCAAATAAGTTTAACACCTGGGTTCTGCGCTGACCTCCAACAACACGATTTAGGCTAAGTTATTTCATGCCTGTAGGTCCACTTTCTAAATAGAGATCACTGATAATTAAGTCCCAAAGATAATATGATAGCACGCTTCTGGGCATTAGACATCCAAATGTCTCATCCCACTGCCTCCCAAGGCCTCAACTTCTCCATTTGTAAATTAAAGATGGTTAACTTTTTAAGCCAACAGTTTCTATACTTTAAACTTTTTATTTATTTTAGCATCTATAATAACATCTTAAGAGAGAACCCCAAAAGATAAAAGCAAAAAGCTTCCTGTGTTTTCCACAGTAATCCTAAGGCAATAAAGAACATAAATATTTTCTGTTCAGTGGGCCTCACTGCAACCTCCACCTCTTGGGTTCAAGCAATTCTCCTGCCTCAACCTCCCGAGTAGCTGGGACTACAGGCACGCACCACCACGCCCTGCTGATTTTTGTATTTTTAATAGAGAAGAGGTTTCACCATGTTGGCCAGGCTGGTCTCAAACTATTGATCTGAGGTGATCTGCCTGCCTCGGCCTCCCAAAGTGCTAGGATTACAGGCATGAGCCACCGTGCCTGACCTAGTGATTTTTAAATTAAGGGAACTTTCAAATTTAATGTTTTATGAATCTATGTATCAACAAGTTTAGAAAATCCAAAGTGTCCAATGGCAAAAAAAATCATACACACAGTTAAAAGACAAAGGATAAATTTGAAGAAAACATTCCTTAATAGAGATTTCCTGGCAGGACGGGTGGCTCATGCCTATAATCCCAGCACTTTGGGAGGCTGAGGCCACTTTGGGAGGCCGAGGCGGGCGGATCACAAGGTCAGGAGATAGAGACCATCCTGGCTAACAGGGTGAAACCCTGTCTTTACTAACAATGCAAAAAATTAGCCGGGCATGGTAGCACGCACCTGTAATCCCAGCTACTCGGGAGGCTGAGAGAGAAGAATTGCTTGAACCCAGGAAGCAGAGGTTGCGGTGAACCCTGATTGTGCTACTGTACTGCAACCTGGGCAAGAGAGCGAGGATACATCTCAAAACAAACAAACAAACAAAAAAATTCCTATAAGAAAAAGATCAATAAGCCAATAGAAAATTTGCATAAACAGCCAGGAGCAGGGGCTCACGCCTGTAATCCCAGAACTTTGGGAGGCTGAGGCAGGTGGATCATGAGGTCAAGGAATCAAGACCATCCTGACCAACATGGTGAAACCCCGTCTCTACTAAAAATATAAAAATTAGCTGGGCCTAGAGGCGCAAACCTGTGGTCCCAGCAACTCGGGAGGCTGAGGCAGGAGAATCGCTTGAGCCCAGGAGGTGGAGGTTAAAGTGAGTCAAGATCATGCCATTGCACTCCAGCCTGGCGGCAGAGTGAGAGTCCATCTCAAAAAAAAAAGAAAAGAAAAGATGTCCAGTATCACTTATAATTAACAAATATAAATTAAATCAGCAATCTAAACTTCTTTAACCTTTTAAACTATAAAATTCTACAAACATAAAATTACATCAAACATACAGCTTAACAAATAATTACAAAACAATGATGACAATATAATTGAAGATACAGAATAGGCCAGGCGAGGTGGCTCACAACTGTAATTCCAGCACTTTGGGAGGCCAGGGTGAGCGGGCAAGCGAATCACAAGGTCAGGAGATCGAGACCATCCTGGCTAACATGGTGAAACCCCGTCTGTACCAAAGATACAAAAAAATTATCACACGCCTGTAGTCCCAGCTACATGCGAGGCTGAGGCAGGAGAATCACTTGAACCTGGGAGGCAGAGGTTGTGCCGAGGGAGCCGAGATTGCGCCACTGCACTCCAGCCTGGACAACAGAGCAAGATGCCATCTCAAAAAAAAAAAGCTACAGTATACTGGCCTGGCACAGTAGCTCACACCTGTAATCCTAGCACTTTGGAAGGCCAAGGCGGGCAGATTACTTGAGGTCACGAGTTTTAAACCAGCCTGGCCAACATGGCACAACCCTTTCTCTATTAAAAATACAAAAAATTGGTTGGGTGCGGTGGCTCACGCCTATAATCCCAGCACTTTGGGAGGCCAAGGCGAGAGGATCATCTGAGGTCTGGAGTTCCAGACCAGCCTGACCAACATGGAGAAACCCTGTCTCGACTAGAAATGCAAAATTAGCCAAGCATGGTGGCACATGCCTGTAATCCCAGCTATTCAGGAGGCTGAGGCAGGAGAACTGCTTGAAGCTGGGAGGCAGAGGGTTGTCCTGAGCTGAGATTGCGCCACTGCATTCCAGCCTGGGCAACAAGAGCGAAACTCCGTCTCAAAAACAACAACAACAAAAAATTAGCTGGGCTTGGTGGCACGCGCCTGTAATCCCAGCTACTTGGGAGGATGAGACAGGAGAATCACTTGAACCAGGTGGCAGTGAGCTGAGCCTGTGCTACTGCATTCCAGCCTGAGCAACAGAGCAAAACTCTGGGAAAAAAAAAAAAAAGATACAGAATACTGCCAGCATCCCAAAATGGTAATCTAGTCTTGCTCTGTCGCCTAGGATGGTGTGCAGCGACACAATCTTGGCTCACTGTAACCTCTGCCTTCTCCTCATGCCTCAGCCTCCAGAGTGGCTGGGATCACAGGTTTGCACCATCACACCAGCTATTTCTTTGTATTTAGTAGAGACAGGGTTTCAACATTTTTTCCAGGCTGGTCTCGAACTTCTGGGCTCAAGCAATCCACCTACCCTGGCCTCCCCAAGTGCTGGGATTACAGGCATGAGACACCATACCGGATGCTAAATCAGGACTTTAATGTGGATGCCTAATGATCCTAATGGTCCCAATTTACACTCCTACCCATATTTAAGAGTTCCTGGTGCTTCACATGCATCCCAACATCTGGAGGTAGAGTGGCATCTCATTGTGGCTTTAATACACATTTCCCGAAAGACTAACGAGGTTGAACACTTTTTTATTTGGTTGTTCATGGATATTATCTTTGAGAAACCTTTTTACTTCTTTTTCTTTTTTTGAGACACAGTCTCACTTTGTCACCCAGGCTGGAGTGCAGCAGGACAATCTCGCCTCACTGCAACCTCTGCCGCCTGGGTTCAAGCGATTCTCCTGATTCAGCCTCCCAAGTAGCTGGGATTACAGACACCTGCCACCGCACCTGGCTAATTTTTCTATTTTTAGCAGAGACAGGGTTTCATCATATTGGTCAGGCTGGTCTTGAACTCCTGACCTCGTGATCCACCTGCCTCGGCTTCTCAAGGTGCTGGGATTACAAGCGTGAGCAACCGTGCCCGGCCTTACTTCTTTTTCTATTAGACTGCCTGTTTATGAGATACAATTTTTCATTTATTAGTTGGGCAGCAATCCCAAAGTTTAAAAATACACTTGTGTTCAGAAGATGTTAATGGGCATATAAATTGGCAAAAACGCATGTTCAAAATTTAAAATGCACACACTTTAATACCCAGCAATTCTGCATCAAGGAAATCATTCATATACTTCCAAACATACACAAAGAAGTTCAAAAGAATGGTCAGGGTAGATTTGTAATAGCAAAAGATTAGAAATAACTTAGAAATGCATCAATAGGAAATTGGTTAATTATCTATACCAATTCCTATGATAGAATTCCACACAACTATTTTTTTTGTTTTTTGAGACGGAGTCTCACTCTATTGCCCAGGCTGGAGTGCAATGGTGCGATCTTGGCTCACTGCAACCTCCACCTCCCGGGTTCGAGCGATTTTCCTGCCTCAGCCTCCTGAGTAGCTGGGATTACAGTCAAGCACCACTACCCGCGGCTAGTTTTTGTATTTTAATAGAGACGGGGTTTCACCATGCTGGCCAGGCTGGTCTCAAACTCCTGACCTCCTGATCTGCCCTTCTCAGCCTCCCAAAGAGCTGGGATTACAGGTGTGAGCCACCACGCCCGGCCTCCACCCAACTATTGAAAGAAAAATTACGTAAACCTCTCTCTATGTGTTGATATGGAACAAGCTACAGAAGAGTAAAATGGAAAGACCAATGTGTTGCACAGTGTGAACCGTATCTTCCTACAAATGTAAAAAAACAGCCACTGCACTCCAGCCTGACAGAATGAGGCCTCGTCTCAAAAAAAAAAAAAAAAAAGAAAAAAGAAAAAGACTTGTAAATTTGGTACATTTTTAGATTATCTTCTAACGGAGACACTGAAAACAGGTAGGGGGGGTTGTCTCTAGTGGGGAAAACTAGGGGTGTGGAGTAAAAGACTTTGTAATACGGCCTGGTGGGACAGTTCACACCTGTAATCCCAGAGTCAGAGTTGGGAGGATTGCTTGAGGCCAGAAGTTCATGACCAGACTGGGCAACATAGTGAGACACCATCTGTACAAAAAATTTTTTAAAAAATTAGCTGAGCCTGGTGGCACAAGTCTGTAGTCTCAGCTGTTCAGGAGGCTGAAGCTGAGGGATCATTTGAGCCCAAGGAGTTTGAGGCTGCAGTGAGCTGTGATCACACAACTGCACTCCAGCTTGGGTAACAGAGACCCTGACTTAAAAAAAAAAAAGACTTTTCAGACCAGGGCGGCTCAGGCCTGTAATCTCAGCACTTTGGGAGGCCAAGGCGGGCGGATCACGAAGTCAGAAGATCGAGACCATCCTGGCTAACACGGTGAAACCCCGTCTCTACCAAAAAAAAAAAAAAAGAAAAAATGCCAGGCGTGGTGGGCGCCTATAGTCCCAGCTACTCGGGAGGCTGAGGCAGGAGAATGGCATGAACCCGGGAGGCGGAGATTGCAGTGAGCCCACATCGCGCCACTGCACTCCAGCCTGGGCGACAGAGGGAGACTCCGTCTCATAAAACAAACAAACAAACAAACAAAAAAAACAAACAAACAAAAAAAACTTTTCAATATGTATCCTTTATTTTACTTTGCGCATGTAATATTAACATGGCTCAAAATCCAATTACGACTTGTTATAGAGCGAAAAGTTTCCCTCTGACCTGTCTGCCTGTCACTGTTACTTTCTCCAAAAGACAACCAATGTCACTAATTTCTGTGTCTCTTTCCAGAGACTCATCTAATGTTTCACCTTTTCACTTAACTAATTTAGACTATAACAAGGGTTCAATTAACGGTGACCATAGAGTGAATAAGCAACCACTGAAACTTACTCATCATCCTCCTCCTCTCGCTTGTGTTTCTTTTTACAGTGAACAGAAACACTGTTGAAACAAACAAAAATCAGTCAATTGAGAAATGTACTTGACCTTGTGCTTTCAGTATCCTCTTTCTTGCTCCAATAATCTTGCTCATCCCCACATACCAAACGTCCCTTTCTGAGCCTAGTGGGATGGGTACAAATCACAGGTCAGTCGGGTAACGGTGGATTGCCCCGACATAACTGGACATTGAAATCTCAACTTGTCGTTTTGTCAACGTAATGGAAGACAGATTAGAGAGGACCAAACGAGGGAAACGTCCTCGGGGCAGGCGCTGTGTTAAGCACTTTATTTGCATAATCTCACTAAGAGGACCCATTTCTGTCCCATGCTTGGCGTACTTTGCAGATGAAACACTGAAAGTTGTCACTAACAACGGCCGCGCCGAGGGGGCACCCAGACCGAGTCGCCCAGGTTCCAAGTGGAAAAGTCTCACTTCTCGGGGACGCAGTCGGGCCGAGGTTCGGACCGGACTCCTGGGCTGTGCGACCCCAGGTGACTTACAGTTAACGTCTCTGGGGATCAGTTTCTTCATCTGTAAACTGGGCTGCGAAGCTCCCGCGGAGGGCCGTGGGGAGGGAGAGTCAACAAGCCCCGGTGCGGACCCGCGCCCCTGCCCGCGCCCGCCGCGAGGGGCGCCCAGCCTGCCCGCCCGCCCTGCGCCCTGCGCCCGACGGGCTCCTCACCGTCCGCGCGCCGCACTCCCGGCGGGACTGCTAGAGACTGCGCGAGGTCCCGGCCGCGGGGCCAACTCGGCGCCGTCAGCCCCCGGCGGGAAGGCCCGGCCGGGGAAGGCCGGCTGCGGCGGCTGCAGGAAGTCCGAGCCGCCGCTCAGAGGGAGGCCGCTGAAGTGCCGACCGAGCGCAGCCATAGCCGGCGAGACGAGGAGGCTGCGACGGCGGCCTCGACCGCCCGCGTCCCCAGGCCCGGCAGCTGCAGCCACAGCTACTGCCGAAACGGACCAGCCTCCGATCCCGCTCTCGACCCCACGTCACGCCTTCTAGAACCCTCCACCTCGGGCCGCTCAGGAGCATGCCGGGATTTGTTGTGTGTAGAGGGCCGCTGCCGCGAGGCATGCTGGGATTTGCAGTCCTTACGGACTACAAGCAAAATGGCTGTCTCTCGACTTCTTAGCTGGGGCTTAGGGTGGCTCTGGCTAGCCAAGAGTATGACCTAGGTTCAAATCCTCACTCCGCAAGTTTCGTATCTCAGTTTCCACAGTAGTAAAATGAGATAATAATAGTACATATAATCATAGAGTTGATGTGCGGAGTACATGAATTTAAACATTGAGAGCTGGGGGGGGCGGTGGCTCACTCGTGTAATCCCAGCAATTTGGAAGGTGGAGGCAGGAGGATCTCTTGAGCCCAGGAGACCCTGTCTCAAAACAAAAACAATCTAGAGCCCTTAAAGCAGTGCCTGACAAAATACACGCTCATTATCAGTTATTAATATGTGACTATTAATAAAAATGTAACAATTTTAATACAAATGAAGTTGGTGGTGCCTTAGAACAGCATGGAAGGTAAGTAAAAACCTCAGTTGCTGGCTGGGGGCGGTGGCTCACGCCTGTAATCTTATCACTTTGGGAGGCCGAGGTGGGCGAATCACTTAAGGTCAAGAGTTCAAGACCAGCCTGGCCTACATGGTGAAATCCCGTCTCTACCAAAAATATAAAAATTAGCACGCCTGTAATCCCATCTACTCCGGAGGCTGAGGCAGGAGAATCGCTTGAACCTGGGAGGCGGAGGTTGCAGTGAGCCGAGATCGTGCCACTGTACTCCAGCCTGGGTGACAGAGCCAGACTACGTCTCAAGAAACAAAACAAAACAAAAAGCACCTCAGTTGTGCGGCAAGGTGGCTCACGCCTGTCATCCCATCACTTTGGGAGGTTGGAGGTGGGAGGTGGGAGAATCGCTTGAGGCCAGGAGTCCATCCTAGGTCTAGCTTGACCCTAACTCAACAACAAAAAAAATAACAATTAGCCCATCGTGGTGGTGCATGCCGGTAGTCCTAGCTACTGGGGAGGCTGAGGTGAGAGGATTGTTTGAGCCCATGAGTTTGAGGTTACAGTGAGCTATAATTACACCACTGCACTCCAGTCTGAGTGACTGAGCAAGACCTTGTCTCAAAAAAAAAAAAAAAAGTTCCTTCCTTCCTTCCTTCCTTCCTTCCTTCCTTCCTTCCTTCCTTCCTTCTTTCTTTCTTTCTTTCCCTCTCCCTCTCTGGCCGAGGCTACAATCTACTCGGCTTGCTGCTGCCCGCTCCGCGGACTGCCTGGGACCGCCGGCGCGCGCCACCGCTGCCTGCCTTTTCTCCTTTGGATGCAGGCACGCGTTCGCCATCTTGGCCACGCTGGTCGCCAGCTCCTGACGCCGAGTGCTCTGCCTGCCTCAGCCTCCCGAGGTACTGGGACTACAGACGGAGTCTCGCTCACCCAGTGCTCGGTGTTGCCCGGGCTGGAGTGCGGTGGCGTGGTCTGGCCTCGCGGCAGCCTCTACCCCCCAGCCGCCTGCCTTGGCCTGCCAGGGTGCTGGGATTGCAGCCCCTGCCCGGCCGCCGCCCCATCTGGAAGGTGGGGAGCGCCTCTGCCCGGCAGCCCCGTCTGGGAGGTGAGGAGCACCTCTGCCTGGCCGCCCCGTCTGGGAAGTGAGGAGCGCCTCTGCCCGGCCACCCACCGTCTGGGAAGTGAGGAGCGCCTCTGCCCGGCCACCCATCGTCTGGGAAGTGAGAAGCGCCTCTGCCCGGCCGCCCCGTCCGGGAGGAAGTGAGGAGCACCTCTGCCCGGCCGCCCCGTCCGGGAAGAAGTGAAGAGCGCCTCTGCCCGGCCGCCCCGTCCGGGAAGAAGTGAGGAGCGCCTCTGCCCGGCCGCCCCGTCTGGGAAGTGAGGAGCGCCTCTGCCCGGCCGCCCCGTCCGGGAAGAAATGAGGAGCGCCTCTGCCCGGGCGCCCCATCCGGGAAGAAGTGAGGAGCGCCTCTGCCCGGCCGCCCCATCCGGGAAGAAGTGAGGAGCGCCTCTGCCCGGCCACCCATCGTCTGGGAAGTGAGGAGTGCCTCTGCCCGGCCAACCACCGTCTGGGAAGTGAGGAGCGCCTCTGCCCGGCCGCCCCGTCTGGGAAGTGAGGAGCGCCTATGCCCGGCCACCCACCGTCTGGGAAGTGAGGAGCGCCTCTGCCCGGCCACCCACCGTCTGGGAAGCGAGGAGCGCCTCTGCCCGGCTGCCCCGTCTGGGAAGTGAGGAGCGCCTCTGTCCGGCCGCCCCGTCTGGGAAGTGAGGAGCGCCTCTGCCCGGCCGCCCCGTCCGGGAAGAAATGAGGAGCGCCTCTGCCTGGGCGCCCCATCCGGGAAGAAGTGAGGAGCGCCTCTGCCTGGCCGCCCCATCCGGGAAGAAGTGAGGAGCGCCTCTGCCCGGCCACCCATCGTCTGGGAAGTGAGGAGCACCTCTGCCCGGCCACCCACCGTCTGGGAAGTGAGGAGCGCCTCTGCCCGGCCGCCCCGTCCGGGAAGAAGTGAGGAGCGCCTCTGCCCGGCCGCCCCGTCCGGGAAGAAGTGAGGAGCGCCTCTGCCCGGCCGCCCCGTCGGGAAGAAGTGAGGAGCGCCTCTGCCCGGCCGCCCCGTCCGGGAAGAAGTGAGGAGCGCCTCTGCCCGGCCGCCCCGTCTGGGAGGTGAGGAGCGCCTCTGCCCGGCCACCCATCGTCTGGGAGGTGAGGAGCGCCTCTGCCCGGCCACCCATCGTCTGGAAAGTGAGGAGCGCCTCTGCCCGGCTGCCCCATCTGGGAAGTGAGGAGTGCCTCTGCCCGGCCACCCATCGTCTGGGAGGTGAGGAGCGCCTCTGCCCGGCCACCCATCGTCTGGGAAGTGGGGAGCGCCTCTGCCCGACCACCCATCGTCTGGGAAGTGAGGAGCGCCTCTGCCCAGCCACCTATCGTCTGGGAAGAAATGAGGAGCGTCTCTGCCTGGCCGCCCCGTCTGGGAAGTGAGGAGCCCCTCTGCCCGGCCGCCCCGTGTCTGGGTAGAAGTGAGGAGCTCCTTTGCCTGGCCGCTCCGTCTGGGAGGTCTACCACGGAGGCCAGAAGCAATGTGGGGGCTGGACGTGGTGGCTCACGCCTGTGGTCCCGGCACTCTGGGGGGCGAGGCGGGTTGATCACTTCGAGCTAGGAGTTCGAGACCAGTCTGGCCAACTTGGCGAAACATGAAGAATACAACAGACAAACCAACCAACCAACTCAATGACAACAAAACAGGTCTACCCTGGAGTCATACTCTAATTTTTTCTATTTTCCTCCCTTTCTGATCCTTTATCCCACTTTCTTTTTCTTCCTCTTCCTTCTCCCTCTTCTTTGTCAAATAGAGGATTGAGTTATTATCACTGATCCATATAAAGTCCCTCTCTCATTTATTTTAACTCCCACCCCCATTTCTATTCCCCGACTTCCCATGTGCAACCTTCCTAATATGTTTGATACGCATCTTTTTGTTTGTATGTATTTTTAGAAAATGTTTATTGTTTTTATATGCAAAAAAAATTAATAAAAAAAAAAAAGACTACAAAAAAAAAAAAAAAAAAAAAGTAAACTCAGGACATAAAAACAAAAGCCTCAGAGCACTTGTGAGAGGTACTGCCAAGCCTTCCAGCCTCTTTGGGGCATTCAGAGGCAGCATCTCCTGCCTGGGCTTGGCAGATGGTCAACCCCCAATCACCGATTATGCCCTGTTTTTTCCATCTCAGAACAGCACCACCATCCAATTGAAACTGCTTATGCCAATGTCAATGGCCTGCAGCCAAAGCACACACCTGTACATAATTAAACAAAGAACGGTTTATCCACTCATTGCAGTGAGGAAGTGTCTCCCTAAGGAGGTGTTACAAAGGCTTTTTATAGGATTTGGGGTTGTGTTAGACGATTTGAGGGAAGGTTTTAAAAAACAGCTTTTGGCTGGGCACAGTGGCTCACGCCTATAATCCCAGCACTTTGGGAGGCCAAGGCGGGTGGATCATGAGGTCAGGAGGGTGAGACCATCCTGGCTAACAGGGTGAAACCCCGTCTCTACTAAAAATACAAAAAATTAGCTGGGCGTGGTGGTGGGTGCCTGTAGTCCCAGCTACTCGGGAGGCTGAGGCAGGAGAATGGCATGAACCCAGGAGGCTGAGTTTGCAGTGAGCGGAGATCACGCCACTGCACTCTAGCAGGGGCGACAGAGCGAGACTCCCTCTCCAAAAAAAAAAAAAAGAAGAAATTTTCAGCCGGGTGCAGTGGCTCACACCTGTAATCCCAGCACTTTGGGAGGTCGAGGCAGTGGGATCACAAGGTCAGGAGTTCAAGACCAGCCTTGTCAATATGGCGAAACCCTGTCTCTACTAAAAATACAAAAATTAGCTGGGCATGGTGGTGGACGCCTATAGTCTCCCGGCTACTCGGAAGGCTGAGGCAGGAGATTGGGATTGTAAAATGGTACAGCTACTTAGGAAAATAGTTTGTCTGCTTCTCAAAATGTTGAACATGTATTTCCTATAGAACCTAGCAATTCTACTTGTAAATATGTATATACCCAATAGAAATAAAAGCACATATCTACACAAAAACATGTACATATGTTCATAGCAGCATTAGTCACAATAGCCCAAAAGTGAAATAACCCTAATATCTGTCATCTGATGAATGGATAAACAGAATGTGGTATATCCATACAATGGAATATTATTCAGTCTAGAAAGTAATGAAATACTGACACATACTATAACCCAGATGAACCTTGAAAATATTATGGTAAATGATAAGCCAGTCACAAAAGACCACATAATACCTGATTCCGTTTGTTTGAAATGTCCAGAATAGGCAAATCCATAGAGAAAAAGTAGATTAGTGGTTGCCAGGGCCTGGGTAGAGGATAATGGGGAGTGACTACTAATGGGTATGAGGTTTCTTTTTAGGGTGATGATATACTGGAATTAGATAGTGGTGATGGTTACATAACTGTATACAAAAAACCACTTAATTGTACATTTTAAAAGGGTGAATTTTATGGTATGTAAATTATATCTCAAAAGGATTTTTTAAAAAATAGCTGTGGAAGGACAAAATGGAAAATTAAGTCTGCTAGTTATTTTAATGTTCTAAAGTATTCTTTTTTTTTTTTTTATGGATCAGTGATAATAACTCAATCCTCTATTTGACAAAGAAGAAGGAGAAGGAAGAGAAAGAAAAAGAAAGTGGGATAAAGGATCAGAAAGGGAGGAAAATAGAAAAAATTAGAGTATGACTCCAGGGTAGACCTGTTTTGTTGTCACTGAGTTGGTTGGTTGGTTTGTCTGTTGTATTTTTCATGTTTCGCCATGTTGGCCAGACTGGTCTCGAACTCCTAGCCTGAAGTGATCAACCCGCCTCAGTCCCCCAGAGTGCAGGGACCGCAGGCGTGAGCCACCACGTCCAGCCCCCACATTGCTTCTGGCCTCCATGGTAGACCTCCCAGACGGGGCGGCCGGGCAGAGGCCCTCCTCACTTCCCAGACGGGGTGGCCGGGCAGAGGCGCTCCTCACTTCTTTCCGGATGGGGCGGCCGGGCAGAGGCGCTCCTCACTTCTTCCCGGATGGGGTGGCCGGGCAGAGGTGCTCCTCACTTATTCCCGGATGGGGTGGCCGGGCAGAGGCGCTCCTTTCTTCCCAGACGAGGCGGCCGGGCAGAGGCGCTCCTCACTTCTTCCCAGACGGGGCGGCCGGGCAGAGGCGCTCCTCACTTCCCAGACGGGGTGGCCGGGCAGAGGTGCTCCTCACTTCCCAGACGATGGGTGGCCGGGCAGAGGCGCTCCTCACTTCTTCCCGGACGGGGCGGCCGGGCAGAGGCGCTCCTCACTTCCCAGATGATGGGTGGCTGGGCAGAGGCGCTCCTCACTTCTTCCCAGACGGGGTGGCCGGGCAGAGGTGCTCCTCACTTCCCAGACGGGGCGGCCGGGCAGAGGCGCTCCTCACCTCCCAGGCGATGGGTGGCCGGGCAGAGGCGCTCCTCACCTCCCAGACGATGGGTGGCCGGGCAGAGGCGCTCCTCACTTCCCAGACGGGGCGGCCGGGCAGAGGCGCTCCTCACTTCCCAGACGATGGGTGGCCGGGCAGAGGCGCTCCTCACTTCCCAGACGATGGGTGGCCGGGCAGAGGGGCTCCTCACTTCCCAGACAGGGTGGCCGGGCAGAGGCGCTCCTCACTTCTTCCCGGACGGGGCGGCCGGGCAGAGGCGCTCCTCACTTCCCAGACGATGGGTGGCCGGGCAGAGGCGCTCCTCACTTCCCAGACGATGGGTGGCCGGGCAGAGGGGCTCCTCACTTCCCAGACAGGGTGGCCGGGCAGAGGCGCTCCTCACTTCTTCCCGGACGGGGCGGCCGGGCAGAGGCGCTCCTCACTTCTTCCCGGACGGGGAGGCCGGGCAGAGGCGCTCCTCACTTCCCAGGCGGGGCGGCCGGGCAGAGGCGCTCCTCACTTCTTCCCAGACAGGGCGGCCAGGCAGAGGCGCTCCTCACTTCCCAGACGATGGGTGGCCGGGCAGAGGCGCTCCTCACCTCCCAGACGGGGCGGCGGCCGGGCAGGGGCTGCAATCCCAGCACCCTGGTAGGCCAAGGCAGGCGGCTGGGAGGCGGAGGTTGCTGCGAGCCAAGACCACGCCACCGCACTCCAGCCAGGGTAAGCGAGACTCCGTCTGCAGTCCCAGCACTTCGGGAGGCCGAGGCGGGCAGAGCAGTCGGGGTCAGGAGCTGGAGAGCAGCGTGCCCAACATGGCGAATCCGCGCCTGCAGGGAAAGGAGAAAAAGCAGGCGGCGCGCGCTGGCAAGTCAAAGGCAGTTCGCGGTGCGGGGCAGCAGCGAGGCGAGTAGATTGCAGCCTGGGCCACAGACGGGAGGGGAGGGCAGGGGAGGGGAGGGTAGGGGAGGGGAGGGGAGTCCTTTTTTTTTTGAGACAGAGTCTCACTCTGTTGCCCAGACTGGAGTGCAGTGGTGCTATCTTGGCTCACTGCAGCCTCTCCCTCCCAGGTTCAAGCAATTCTCATGCCTCAGCCTCCTGAGTAGCTGGGATTACAGGCGCGTGCCACCTTGCCTGGCTAATTTTTGTATTTTTTTTTTTTTTTTTTTTATTAGGAAGGTTGCACATGGGAAGTCGGGGAATAGAAATGGGGGGTGGGAGTTAAAATAAATGAGAGAGGGACTTTATATGGATCAGTGATAATAACTCAATCCTCTATTTGACAAAGAAGAGGGAGAAGGAAGAGGAAGAAAAAGAAAGTGGGATAAAGGATCAGAAAGGGAGGAAAATAGAAAAAATTAGAGTATGACTCCAGGGTAGACCTGTTTTGTTGTCATTGAGTTGGTTGGTTGGTTTGTCTGTTGTATTCTTCATGTTTCGCCAAGTTGGCCAGACTGGTCTCGAACTCCTAGCCCGAAGTGATCAACCCGCCTCGCCCCCCAGAGTGCCGGGACCACAGGCGTGAGCCACCACGTCCAGCCCCCACATTGCTTCTGGCCTCCGTGGTAGACCTCCCAGACGGAGCGGCCAGGCAGAGGAGCTCCTCACTTCTACCCAGACACGGGGCGGCCGGGCAGAGGGGCTCCTCACTTCCCAGACGGGGCGGCCGGGCGGAGGCGCTCCTCACTTCTTCCCGGATGGGGCGGCCAGGCGGAGGCGCTCCTCACTTCTTCCCGGACGGGGCGGCCGGGCGGAGGCGCTCCTCACTTCTTCCCGGACGGGGCGGCCGGGCGGAGGCGCTCCTCACTTCTTCCCGGACGGGGCGGCCGGGCGGAGGCGCTCCTCACTTCTTCCCGGACGGGGCGGCCGGGCGGAGGCGCTGCTCACTTCCCAGACGGGGCGGCCGGGCGGAGGCGCTCCTCACTTCCCAGACGGGGCGGCCGGGCGGAGGCGCTCCTCACTTCCCAGACGGGGCGGCTGGGCAGAGGCGCTCCTCACTTCTTCCCAGACGGGGTGGCCGGGCAGAGGTGCTCCTCACTTCCCAGACGGGGCGGCCGGGCAGAGGCGCTCCTCACCTCCCAGGCGATGGGTGGCCGGGCAGAGGCGCTCCTCACCTCCCAGACGATGGGTGGCCGGGCAGAGGCGCTCCTCACCTCCCAGACGATGGGTGGCCGGGCAGAGGCGCTCCTCACTTCCCAGACGATGGGTGGCCGGGCAGAGGCGCTCCTCACTTCCCAGACGATGGGTGGCCGGGCAGAGGGGCTCCTCACTTCCCAGACAGGGTGGCCGGGCAGAGGCGCTCCTCACTTCTTCCCGGACGGGGCGGCCGGGCAGAGGCGCTCCTCACTTCTTCCCGGACGGGGAGGCCGGGCAGAGGCGCTCCTCACTTCCCAGGCGGGGCGGCCGGGCAGAGGCGCTCCTCACTTCTTCCCAGACAGGGCGGCCGGGCAGAGGCGCTCCTCACTTCCCAGACGATGGGTGGCCGGGCAGAGGCGCTCCTCACTTCCCAGACGATGGGTGGCCGGGCAGAGGCGCTCCTCACCTCCCAGACGGGGCGGCGGCCGGGCAGGGGCTGCAATCCCAGCACCCTGGTAGGCCAAGGCAGGCGGCTGGGAGGCGGAGGTTGCTGCGAGCCAAGACCACGCCACCGCACTCCAGCCAGGGTAAGCGAGACTCCGTCTGCAGTCCCAGCACTTCGGGAGGCCGAGGCGGGCAGAGCAGTCGGGGTCAGGAGCTGGAGAGCAGCGTGCCCAACATGGCGAATCCGCGCCTGCAGGGAAAGGAGAAAAAGCAGGCGGCGCGCGCTGGCAAGTCAAAGGCAGTTCGCGGTGCGGGGCAGCAGCGAGGCGAGTAGATTGCAGCCTGGGCCACAGACGGGAGGGGAGGGCAGGGGAGGGGAGGGTAGGGGAGGGGAGGGGAGTCCTTTTTTTTTTGAGACAGAGTCTCACTCTGTTGCCCAGACTGGAGTGCAGTGGTGCTATCTTGGCTCACTGCAGCCTCTCCCTCCCAGGTTCAAGCAATTCTCATGCCTCAGCCTCCTGAGTAGCTGGGATTACAGGCGCGTGCCACCTTGCCTGGCTAATTTTTGTATTTTTAGTGGAGATGGGGTTTCACCATGTTGGCCAGGCTGGTCTCAAACTCCTGACTTCAAGTGATCTGCCGGCTGTGATTGGGTATCTTAACCAATCTTTTCTAGAAGGTGTGAGGAATGAAGGAAAGCTGAACCTGTAATTGGTAAAGCAGCAACAGTCCTTCATATCAGTTAGGGTAGGGTGATATTTGGCAATTTTTGTGGTTTGGACAATGTTTATGCTTTTGTCTGTGTTTGGATAGGATTAAGTGAACTTGTTTTCATCATGATCCATGAGGTCAAAGTAGCCTTGTTTGATGATGCTCTGTGAAATTTCTATGTTTAACAGGAGGACACTGAAGTCTAACAGTATTGTGTCTGGAATTTATTCTTTCCGGTTGGTTCTTGGTCTTGCCGACTTCAAGAATGAAGCCATGGACCTTCGCAGTGAGTGTTACAGCTCTTAAAGATGGTGCATCTGTAGTTCGTTCCTTCAGATGTTCAGATGTGTCTGGAGTTTATTCCTTCCGGTGGGTGCATGATCTTGCTGACTTCAGGAGAGAACCTGCAGACCTTCACAGTGAGTGTTACAGCTCTTAAAGGTGGCCCGTGCGGAGCTGTTTGTTCTGCCCAGTGGGTTTGTGATCTCGCTGACTTCAGGAATGAAGCCACAGATCCTCCCCGTGAGTGTTATGGCTCATAAAGGCAGTGCAAACCCAGAGTGGGCAGCAGCAAGATTTACTGTGAACAGTGAAAGAACAAAGCTTCTACAGCACCGAAGGGAACCCGAACAGGTTGGTACTGCTGGCTCCAGTGGCCAGCTTTTATTCCCTTATTTGGTCTTGCCCACATCCTGCTGATTGGTCCATTTTACAGAGTGCTGATTGGTCCATCTTACTGAGTGCTGATTGGTCCATTTTACAGAGTGCTAATTGGTGTGTTTTTACAGAGTGCTGATTGGTGCATTTACAATCCTTTAGCTAGACACAGAGAGCTGATTGGTGCATTTACAATCCTTTGGCCAGACGCAAAAGTTCTCCAAGTCCTCACCAGACCCAGAAGCTCAGCTGGCTTCACCTCCCAGTATCAAGCAAGTTTCCTCTGTCAGAAGATACTTTTCTCTTTCTGACCAAACACCAAGGCATCACCATTAATGCCTCTCTTTTGTTCACACTCATATCTCGTCAGTTAGCAAGTTCTATGGACTTTGCTTGCAAAATGCTTCCAGATTCTCCCCATTCCTCTCCAACTCTATTGCCATTGTGATGATCCAAGAGAAAACTAACGAACCCCCTTTGCCAATATAATGGATTAGGTTTCAGTTTTCTTAATGCCATTTACAATTCAATTTGCATTCTTAAAGTAAAATACTGCTTAACTGGATATAAAAGATACTCTCCTGGGCAATTTCTACAAATGGCCACCTCATTCCTCACCTTAAAAAATATCCTTTTTTCCAGCCTTGGCTACCAAATAGTCTTGTTGATTCTGGGGTTTAGGGAAAAAAAAAAAAAGTAAAAAATATTTTTCCAGGCTGGGTGTGGTGGCTCACATCTGAAATCCCAGCACTTTGGGAGGGTGATGTGGCTTGAAGCCAGAAGTTCAAGACAAGTCTGGGCAATATAGCAAGACCCAGTCTGTAAAAAAATAAAACCTAAAAAATTAGCCAGGCATGATGGTGCATGCCTGTTGTCCTAGCTACTCCTGAGGCTGAGACACGGGGATTGCTTGAGCCCAGTAGTTCAAGGTTGCAGGGCGCCATGATCATGCCACTGTACTTCAGCCTGGGTGAAAGGGCAAAGGTCTGTCTCAAAAAAACAAAAACGAAACATCCAGATGATCCTACGTATAAATATAAATATATATTTATAAAAAGAGAGTCATGGCCGCGGTGGCTCATGCCTGTAATCACAGCACTTTGGGAAGTCAAGGTGGATGGATCACCTGAGGTCAGGAGTTTGCAACCAGCCTGGCCAAATGGTGAAACCCTGTGTCTACTAAAAATACAAAAATCAGCCAGGCGTGGTGGTGGGCAACTGTAATCCCAGCTCCTTGGGAGGCTGAGGCAGGAGACTCGCTGGAACCCAGGAGGCAGAGGTTGCAGTGAGCCAAGATAGTGCCACTGCACTCCAGCCTGAGCAAGAAGAGCGAGATTCCATCTCAAAAAATAATAAAAATAAAAATAAAATAAAAAGAGAGTCATACTCCATATTATTCTGAAATTTGCTTTTCTACTAATTATATTTCTTGAATATCTATCTAAATTCATTCTTTCGTTCTTTTTTTAATCACATGGCAGAAAGAGAAGGAGAGAGGGAAGGAAGGAGAGAGGAGGGAGAGAGAATGAGAGTGAAAGCCAGAGAGCCAGAGAGAGAGAGGAGAGGGAGCATGGGGTGTGGTATAGAGACACCTTTGGCAGGCCCCAGCCCTGAGCTTCTGGGAGGGGAGGCGCACACAACCATTCTTTTCATTCTTTTTTTTTTTTTTTTTTGAGACAGAATCTCGCTCTTTTGCCCAGGCCGGAGTGCAGTGGTGCTATCTCGGCTCACTGCAAGCTCCGCCTCCCGGGTTCACGCCATTTTCCTGCCTCAGCCTCCCGAGTAGCTGGGACTACAGGCGCCCGCCACCGCGCCTGGCTAATTTTTTGTATTTTTTTAGTAGAGACGGGGTTTCACCGTGTTAGCCAGGATGGTCTCAATCTCCTGACCTTGTGATCCGCCTGCCTTGGCCTCCCAAAGTGCTGGGATTACAGGTGTGAGCCACCGCGCCCAGTCTCTTTTCATTCTTTAATTCACAATTTTTTTTTTTTGAGCTGGAGTTTCACTCTGTCATCTAGGCTGGAGTGCAGTGGCGCGATCTCCACTCACTGCAACCTCTGCCTCTGGGGTTCAAGCGATTCTCCTGCCTCAGCCTCCTGAGTAGCTGGGACTACAGGTGCCTGCCACCACGCCTGGCTAATTTTTATATTTTTAGTAGAGACGGGGTTTCACCATGTTGGCCAGGCTGGTCTCGAACTCCTGACTTCAGGTGATCTGACCGCATTGGTCTCCTAAAGTGCTGGGATTACAGGCGTCAGCCACTGCACCCGGCCATAATTCATAATTCTATACTAAGTTATACCCCTTATCAGGCAATGTACTAAAATTAATAATTTATTTGGTGCTTTCTATTTTCAAGTGCTCTTTACTCAGATTAAGTATTCCTCACAATTCTGTGAATTGGATGATTTTCCTACCCCCATTTTACAGATAAGGAAATTGAGGCAAGTTATGGTCCCTAATTCCCTCAGCTATATGTGAACTAGCCAGTGCCCAACCCCAGATCTGAGAGCCTAGATCCTGCCCTAAACTTGTAGGGTCTGCTCATCTCATTGAATTCTGTGGAAGAAAGGGCTATGGGGAATCAATTTGAAAGCCTCACTACAGTGTGTCTGAGACCTTGGAGCATAAGACCCCAGAAGCATAAGTCAGAGGATTGTAGTTAGTTGTCTCCTCCATTACCCTGGGAAGAGCAGCCACAGAATTTGACAGTGGCCCCTAAGAGCCCCTCCTCTTTTTTTTTTTTTCTTTTTTCTTTTTTTGAGACAAAGTCTCACTGTGTCACCCAGGCTGGACTGCAGTGGTGCTCACTGCAACCTCCGCCTCCCAGGCTGAAGCAATTCTCCTGCCTCAGCCTCCCGAGTAGCTGGGACTGCAGGTGCACACCACCATGCCTGGCCAATTTTTGTTTTTGTTTTTTTTGAGACGGAGTTTTGCTCTTGTGGCCCAGGCTGGAGTGCAATGGCACGATCTCAGCTCATTGCAACCTGCGCTTCCCAGGTTCAAGTGATTCTCCTGCCTCAGCCTCCTGAGTAGCTGGGATTACAGACATGTGCCACCACAGCTGGCTAATTTTTTGTCTTTTTAGTAGAGATGGGGTTTCACCATATTGCCCAGGCTGGTCTCAAACTTCTGACCTCAAATGATCGACCCGCCTCGGCCTCTTTAAGTGCTGGGATTACAGGCATAAGCCTCCGTACCCGGCCAAATTTTTGTATGTTTAATAGAGACAGGGTTTTGCCCTATTGGCCAGACTGGTCTTGAACTCCTGACCTCAAGTGATCCACCTGCCTTGGCCTTCCAAAGTGCTGGGATTACAGGTATGAGCCACTGCGCCTGGACCCATCTTTTTCTTAGTGACTGTCCAACCCTGCCTCTTTGAGGTTACTTCCAGTGCACCTCTCATAGGGTTGGTGGGTCAGAGACATACAGACACTTAGACAATCCTTTCATGACTCCTTTTTCCTTGGTGGTTAATCTCCACTGTTCCCCCCTACCTTTTTTTTAAACAATGTTTTCTGGTTATAAAATGAACACAGCTTCTTAGAAAGTTAGTTGTGGGGCTGATAAAAGTCTAGAAAAGCAAATAAAAATCACTTAATACCATCCAGCAGGAAACTCCATTATGACTATCCAGGGAGGTTGAGGCTGCAGTGAGCTGTGACTGCACCACTGCACTCCAGCTTGAGCGACAGAGCAAGAGCTTGTCTCAAAAAAAAAAAAAAAAAAAAAAACCCGGGGCCAGTGGGGAGGCGAGTGAGTAATTTGCCTACATAATAGTTATTAACTGATAGAACTTAAGAAACAACCTTAGCGGCCAGGCACGGTGGCTCATGCCTGTAATCCCAGCACTTTGGGAGGCTGAGGTGGGCAGATCACTTTACGTCAGGAGTATAAGACCAGCCTGGCCAACATAGTGAAGCCCTGTCTGTACCAAAAACTACAAAAATTAGTTGGGTGTGGTGGCGCACGCCTGTAGTCCCAGCTACTTAGGAGGCTGAGGCAGGAGAACCGCTTGAACCCAGGAGACAGAGGTTGCAGTGAGCTGAGTTTGTGCCGTTGGACTGCAGCCTGGGTGACAGAGCGAGACTCCATCTGAAAAAAAGAAACAATCTTAGCAAGCAAGTCAGGGAAATAATAGCAGAGTACTAAGCTTTATCCCCTCTGAAAGAAACACATGATACCAAACTGTTCATGGCAATGATCCATGAGGGGTGGGGTTGTCAGAAGTTATCACCTCAAGTGATCTGCCCTCCTCGGCCTCCTAAAGGGCTGGGATTACAGGTGTGAGCCACCGTGCCCGGCCAACCCCTTGGTATTGAGTCTATCTATGCTTCCTTACAGACAACATTTTCACATGTGTTGTCACAACTTGTTGCTAGGGGAATTATGTGCGTCTGATGTGACTCCACTGGAAGAAGACCCTTGGAAGCTTACATCTGATTTGTATCAGACTTTGTGCCAGGAGACTTTTCCTTGTGTTGATTTCATTTTGTATCCTTTTGCTATAATAAGTTATAGCCGTGAGGCTGGGCACGGTGGCTCATGCCTGTAATCCCAGCACTTTGGGAGGCCAAGGCGGGTGGATCATGAGGTCAGGAGGGTGAGACCATCCTGGCTAACAGGGTGAAACCCCGTCTCTACTAAAAATACAAAAAATTAGCGGGCGTGGTGGCGGGCACCTGTGGTCCCAGCTACTCGAGAGGCTGAGGCAGGAGAATGGTGTGAACCCGGGAGGCAGAGCTTGCAGTGAGCCGAGATCGTGCCACTGCACTCCAGCCTGGGCGACAGAGCGAGACTCCGTCTCAAAAAAAAAAAAAAAAAGTTATAGCCATGAGTAGGACCATATACTGAGTCCTGTGAGATCTCCTGGCAAATCATCATAACTCGGGGTGGTTTGGGGGACACCTAACATAGTTTCTCTCTGCTTGTCTGGATTCTATTCCTCCTCTTCCCTTCTTCAGTTACCACACCTGGAAATGATCCCCACCTAGACCCAGTGAGGCTGTATGCACAGGCTTTGGACATAGGGACTCCTGACAAATCTTACCTCTCCATGGCATGGCACATGCCCTGGTAAATGGCACCTCTCATTATGAATTGCTTAACCCCATTGGCTGGTACTTAATCTTGGTGAGTTCAGCCCTCTGAGAGCACAGGCTTTGCAGATAGATGGGTTTAAATACTCTTACTTTTGTTTTTCTATTTTTCTTTTTTACATTAAAAAAAATATTGAGACATGGCCGGGCATGGTGACTAACACCCGTAATCCCAGCACTTTGGGAGGCTGAGGCAGGCGGATGGCTTGAGACCGGGAGTTTGAGACCAGCCTTTGCAACATGGAGAAACCCCATCTCTACTAAAAATACAAAAATTAGCTGGACGTGGTGGTGCATGCCTATAATCCCAGCTACTCAGGAGACTGAGGCAGGAGAATCACTTGAACCTGGGAGGCTGCAGTATGCTTAGCTCATGCCATTGCACTCCAGCCTGGGCAACAGAGCGAGACTATCTCAAAAAACAAAAAACAAACTTGAGATGGGGTCTTGCTATGTTGCCCAGGCTTGTCTGTAACTCCTGGCCTCAAGTGATCCACCTGCCACGGCCTCCCAAAGTGCTGGTATTACAGGCATGAGCCACCTCACTTGGCTAACTCTTACCTTCTTGAAGTGTGTTTCTTCATCTGTAAAATGAGTCAAATTAGGCTTATTTTGATGGAATCAGGCAAAATACTACACATATTCCCTGGCATACGGTAACTATGAAGTAAATGGGAACTTTTTTTTTTTCTTTCCAGGCAGGGTCTTGCTCTGTTGTCCAGGCTGGAGTACAGTGGCCTGTTCATAGCACACTCCAGCCTCAAACTCCTGGGCTCAAGCAATCTTCCCATTTCAGTAGCTGGGACCACAGGCTGCCAACACACCCGGCTAATTTTTAACATTTTTTGTAGAGATGGGGTCTCACTATGTAGCCTAGGCTGGTCTTGAACTCCTGGGCTAAAGTGATCCTCCCACTTGGCCTCCCAAAGTGCTGGGATTACAGGTGTGAGCCACCATATCCAGTCCAGAACCTTTTTTTTGTTAAATGGAGTCTCACTCTGTTGCCAGGTTGGAGTTCAGTGGCGTGATCTCAGCTCACTGCAACCTCCACCTCCCAGGTTCAAGTGATTCTCCTGCCTCAGCCTCCCAAGTAGCTGGGATTACAGGCGCACGCCACCACGCCTGGCTAATTTTTGTATTTTTAGCAGTGACGGGGTTTCACCATGTTGGCCAAGCTGGTCTCGAACTCCTGACCTCAAGTGATCCACCTGCTTCTGCCTCCCAAAGTTCTGGGATTACAGGTGTGAGCCACCACACCTGGCCCAGCCCAGAACTTTTTTTTTTTTTTTTTTTTTTTTTGAGATGGAGTCTCGCTCTGTCGTCCAGGCTGGAGTGCAGTGGCGCAATCTCGGCTCACTGCAAGCTCCGCCTCCCGGGTTCGCGCCATTCTCCTGCCTCAGCCTCTCCGAGTAGCTGGGACTACAGGCGCCCGCCATGACGCCCGGCTAATTTTTTTGTATTTTTAGTAGAGACGGGGTTTCACCGTGGTCTCGATCTCCTGACCTCGTGATCCGCCCGCCTTGGCCTCCCAAAGTGCTGGGATTACAAGCGTGAGCCACCGCGCCCGGCCCAGCCCAGAAATTTTATTATTGTTTTGTTTTTGGTGAAAAGTGATTTCCCCAAATATACAGGAAGCATCTGACTATTCTATCTCTCTCAGGGCTAAGTGGTCTCTTACACAAAGTAGGTGTTTGGAATTTTGTTGAAAGAATGTATTTATGGTGCAATGAAAGGCATGATTTTGTTTCCCAATAAAAATAATAAAAGTAGTAATTATAATTGAAAGTAAAAACAGAAAGTATTACCTCTGAGTTCCATGTGCCATGCACCATGCTAAACAATTTGCATAGATAATTTATTTCACTTGATCTTCACAATGACACTGTGAGATAGGTACTATTATTACCCTTTTAAAGATAAGGAGGCCATGTCCAGGCACAGTGGCTCATGCCTGTAATCCCAACACTTTGAGAGGCCACCGAGGCGGGCAGATCACAAGAGCTCATGAGTTTGAGACCAGCCTGGACAACATGGCAAAACCCTGTCTCTACAAAACATACAAAAATTAGCCGAGTGTGGTGGTGCATGCCTGTAGTCCCAGATACTGGGAAGGCTGAGGCAGAAGGATGGCTTGAGCCTGGGAAGTGGAGGTTGCAGTGAGCCGAGATCATGCCACTGCGCTCCAGATTGGGCAACAGAGCCAGACGTCGTCTTAAATAAGTAAATAAGATGAGGACGCTGGGCGTGGTGGCTCACCCCTGTATTCCCAGCACTTTGGGAAGCCAAGGTGGGTACATAGCTTGAGCCCAGGAGTTCGAGACCAGCCTGGGCAATGTAGAGAGACCCCATCTCTACAAAAAATTAAAAACTTAGCCAGGCATGGTGGTGCCCACCTGTGGTCCCAACTACTTGGGAGGTTGAGGTGGGAGGATTGATTGAGCCTGGGAGGTTAAGGCTGCAGTGAGCTGAGATGGCACCACTGCACTCCAGCCTGGATGACAGAGCCAAACCCTTTCTCAAAAACAAACAAACAAACAAAATACAGATGACGGTGTTACCGGGGTTCCTTGCTCCCAGAGCTCTCAAGATGGTGGTGGGCCAATTCCAAAATGGTGGCGGGCCACTTCCAAGATGGTGGCAAGCCTCGTGTTTTCTGACCTGGGGTTCTTGGCCTCACAGATTCCAAGGAACGGAATCTTGGGCCATGCCGTGAGTGTTATAGCTCTATTAGAAGTTGTGGGTCTGGCCAGGCGCGGTGGCTCACGCTTGTAATCCCAGCACTTTGGGAGGCCGAGACGGGCGGATCACGAGGTCAGGAGATCGAGACCACGGTGAAACCCCGTCTCTACTAAAAATACAAAAAAAATTAGCCGGGTGTGGTGGCGGGCGCCTGTAGTCCCAGCTACTCGGAGAGGCTGAGGCAGGAGAATGGCGTGAACCCGGGAGGCAGAGCTTGCAGTGAGCCGAGATTGCGCCACTGCACTCCAGCCTGGGTGACAGAGTGAGACTCTGTCTCAAAAAAAAAAAAAAAGTAGTTGTGGGTCATGGAAGAGAACCGTGGAACCCAGTGACTAGTGTTCAGCTCGATGAGGACGAGCCCAGGCACTTAGCTGTGCAGGAACAATGGCAAGACTTTAGCCCGATCGGGAGCAGCAATGGGTGCCCCGCTGGATCAGGAGCACAGAGGACACCGTGCTGGATCTGGAGGGAGGGAAGTCAGCGGGGGGTCTGCCACGGCGGCAAAACAGCAGTGGTGGATGGAAAGCTCAGCTCCAGACGCAACAAACACGGGCCAGAAGAGTGCAGTTGCAAGATTTAATAGAGTGAAATAAAGTGAAAACAGAGCTCCCATATAAGGGGAGGGGACCCAAAGGGGGTTGCCGTAGCGGGCTCGAATGCCTGGGTTTATATCCCGATCCTTGTCCCTCCTGCTGTGCTCTCAGGCAATAGATGATTGGTTATTTCTTTACCTCCTGTTTTTGCCTAATTAGCATTTTAGTGAGCTCTCTGATTGGTCGGGTGTGAGCTAAGTTGCAAGCCCCGTGTTTAAAGGTGGATGTGGTCACCTTCCCAGCTAGGCTTAGGGATTCTTAGCCTAGGAAATCCAGCTAGTCCTGTCTCTCAACGGCAGCCAGGCGCAGTGGCTCATGCCTGTAATCCCAGCACTTTGGGAGGCTGAGGTGGGCGGATCACGAGGTCAGGAGATCAAGACCAGCCTAGCCAGCATGGTGAAACCCCGTCTGTACTAAAAATACAAAAAAAAAAAAAAAAAAAAAAAAAAATTAGCCGGGCGTAGTGGCAGGTGCCTGTAATCCCAGCTACTTAGCAGGCTTAGGCAGGAGAATAGCTTGAACCCGGGAGGTGGAGGTTGCAGTGAACCAAGATGGCGCTACTGCACTCCAGCCTGGGCGACAGAGTGAGACTCCATCTTGAAAAAAAAAAATAGAGATGGAAAATAACTAGGGGAACTGGGACTTAAACCCAGGTATTAGGTAGCTTAAATAACAGCAATTTATTTTCTCACAGTTTTGGAGGCTGCAGTCCAAGCTCAAGGTACCAGCATGGTCAGTTTCAGTTTCTCTTTCTGTCTTGTAGAATCTTAATTACTTCCTCAGAGGCGCCAGAACTGCAACATAATGAATTTTGGGGGACAAAATCATTCAGTTCACAACACGAGCACTGTCTGACACCAAACTCTGGGAAGACATAGTCACAAATTAGTTGAAACCTCTGATTTGTTCTGACACTATATTGGGAACTGTGTGTGTGTGCCTGTGTGTGTGTGTGTGTTGGGGGGGCGGGCAGGGGGGGCTTCATTTGCTTCAATTGTTGGTCTGAAATTTTAAACCAAATTGGGCTGCCAACTTTTCAGCCGTCTATTAGCATACCTCCCACAGGGCTTTGTTAGGGAACACCTGAAAGGGTTCCTGGATTTAGAAGTGCAGTTAAACTTCAGATGAGAAGGCAAAGAATTTGGAAGAGAGGGGAGAAAAAAGTAAGCCCACTCACCCCAGAAGCCATGACTCAGAAATAATGTCTTTTTTATTTATTCCCCAAATCAGACGTGGTTTGTTGGGAGGCCCTGCAGCCTTTCCAGCTGATGGTAACAGGTAAGAGAAAGTTTCTTTGAAGTTCCTCCAAAGATGTGGCAATGTTGATCTGATTTATTTTTGTGGTCAGATTGTTTTGATCCTGATCATTGTTCTGAAGAAGGAATGAAGATTGTCTACACAAGTATTTCAAACCCTCCTTTCATTTCCTCCTTTTTTTTTTGCAGAAGCACCCAATTTAATGAGGACATATGCTTGCATTGTAATTATTTACCTAAAGGACTCCTGGTGTGTTTTCAGACAAGTAATTCATTCTCCTAGTATATTGTGAGGGAGTGAAATTGTACTGATGTTCCCAAGTATCATTAAGCCCAACAGCTGCTGTGGTTAATTTGCCTTCTAAAGATCAGTGAATTATAAAATGTTAACTGAGTATAACTGGTTCGGGATTCATAAGAAACACAGTTTTCAACAAGGATAAGAAACTGGGATGGCGGCTCATGCCTGTAATCCCAGCAGTTTGGGAGGCTGAGGCGGGTGGAACACCTGAGGTCAGGAGTTCGAGACTAGCCTGGCCAACATGGTGAAACCCCGACTTTACTAAAAATACAAAAAAATGGCCAGGCATGGTGGCAGGTGCCTGTAATCCCAGCTACTTGGGAGGCTGAGGCAGGAGAATCACTTGAACCCTGAAGGTGGAGGTTGCAGTGAGCTGAGATCATGCCATTACACTCCAGCTTGGGTGAAAATAGCGATTCCGTCTCAAAAAAAAAAAGAAAAACTTCAAAGGAGCTACAGTTTTAAGTTCTTGGAATAGTATTTAAAGTTTGGTTCAGACTCCCTGACTTTTTTCCAATTATAAACAGGCAATTATCTCCAGAGTTAAAATGTTGTTTTTTGGAATTTATTTTTATTTTTATTTTTGAGGCAGAGTCTCGCTCTGTTGCCTAGGCTGGAGTGAAGTGGCACGATCTCGGCTGACTGCAACCTCTGCCTCCCGGGTTCAATCGATTCTCCTGCCTCAGACTCCCGAGTAGCTGGGATTACAGGCATGCACCACCACACCCGGCTAATTTTATTTTTAGTAGAGACGGGGTTTTTCCATGCTGGTCAGGCTGGTCTTGAACTCCCAATCTCAGGTGATCCGCCTGCCTTGGTCTTCCAAAGTGCTGGGATTACAGGCGTGAGCCACCGCGCCCGGCTTTCTTGGAATTTTTTAATCAGAATTTTCTGTTTGCTATTTAAATTTTCCCTGATCCAGAGACTTTTTAAGTGTTTGTTTTTCTGGAAACAGATCAAGAACTTAAACCGAATTTCCAAAGATACAGAAGGGGAAGTAGTGCTGCATTGGGCTGAATTAGAAGAGCATGGAAATAGTGACAAGTGCGTCAACTGTCCAGAGAGTAATCACAACTGCTCCACTACACTAAGATGCAGCAGAAAATGTGGTTAGTGCTTAATACCAGATTCTTTTTTTTTAAGATGGAGTTTTTTGCCCTTGTTGCCCAGGCTGGAGTGCAGTGGTGCAATCTCCACTCCCTGCAACCTCCACCTCCGGGGTTCAAGTGATTCTCCTGCCTCAGCCTCCTGAGTAGCTGAGATTACAAGCGCACACCACCATGCCCAGATAATTTTTTTGTATTTTCAGTAGAGACGGGGGTTTCATCATGTTGGCCAGGCTGGTCTCGAACTCCTGACCTCAGGTAATCTATCCGTCTTGGCCTCCCAAAGTGCAGGGATTACAGGCATGAGCCACCATGCCCGGCCTAATACCAGATTAATTCTTTATAATATTATCTACAGTTTGAAATTTAGACCAGAGACCCTTAGGCAGCCTTGCTTGTTAGCAAACAGAATGCCCCAAGGCCACAGTACCAAAGGGGACTACCTGTCTTACGGAGGAGGGTCATGCCATTAGAAAGTTGTGGCTCTTGGGCAGACGTTGGCAGAACGATGGCCAAATCTGGCTCATCACCTGTTTTGTAAAGTTTGACCAGCACACAGCTCTGTCCATTTGTTTTCATATTGTCTATGCTGATTTTGTGTCACAATGGCAGAACCGCAGTTACAACAGAGACCACATAGTCCAGCAGTCCCCAGCCCTTTTGGCACCAGGAAGTGGTTTCATATAAGACTTTTTCTTGGATGGGGATGGTGCCAGAGGATGGTTTTGGGATGAAACTATTCCACCTCAGATCATCAGGCATTAGATTCTCACAAGGGGCATGCAACTTAGAACCCTCACATGTGCAGTTCACAATAGGGTTCATGTTCCTTTGAGAATCTAAGGCCATAGCGGATCTGACAGGAAATGGAGCTCAGGTGGTAATGCTCGCTTGCTCGCTCACTTGCCACTCACCTCCTGCTGTGGGGTCCAGTTCCTAACAGGTTGGGGACCCTTGATATAGTCCACGAAGTTGAAAATATTCACTACCAGGCCCTTTGCAGAAAAGTTTTTGGATTCCTCTTTGTAGGGCCTCAAATAGGCCCCATCTCTACCTCTTCATTCATTAGCCTACATTGAGGTCATGTTGTATCAAGTATCAGATGAAGAACTGACCACCCAAGCTCTGACTAGGCTGTGTTTCTTCCCACATGACAAACTTTGCCATCCACTAATGCTTGAGCCATAGGCTTAATTGATATAAATGGTTAAAGCTTATCTATTCCCAATTACCAGAAGCCAGAAAAGAAATATACAATAATTTTATTTATTTATTCGTTTATTTATTTATCGAGATTCTCACTCTGTTGCCCAAGCTGGAGTGCAGTGGCGCAATCTCTGCTCACTGCAACCTCCACCTCACGGGTTCAAGTGATTCTCCTGCCGAGTAGCTGGGACTACAGGCACGCACCACCATGCCCGGCTAATTTTTTTTTTTTTTTTTTTTAGATGGAGTCTTTCTCCCAGGCCAGAGTGCAGTGGCGCGATCTTGGCTCACTGCAAGCTCCACCTCCTGGGTTCACGCCATTCTCCTGCCTCAGCCTCCCGAGTAGCTGGGACTACAGGCGCCCACCACCACGCCCGGCTAATTTTTTTGCATTTTTAGCAGAGACGGGGTTTCACCGTGTTAGCCAGGATGGTCTCGATCTCCTGACCTCGTGATCCGCCTGCCTCGGCCTCCCAAAGTGCTGGGATTATAGGCGTGAGCCACCGTGCCCGGCTGCCCAGCTAATTTTCGTATTTTTAGCAGAGATGGGGTTTCACTATGTTGGCCAAGCTGGTCTTGAACTCCTGACCTTGTCATCCACCCGCCTCAGCCTCCCAAAGTGCTGGGATTACAGGTGTGAGCCACTGTGCCCAGCAAGAACTTTATTTTTTAAACTTTAAACTATCAACAATTAAAGGGGAATCTTCTTTAACTTGATCTTTTCTTCTATATTTGAAAAGTATCTCATCTTTGTCAAAATTTCCTTGGCTTCTTCAAAGTCATCTGAAATAGACAGAGACACTGAAGTCAGGCTTCATTTCAAGCAAGAATAAAACCAACTCTGATGACTAGGGCAGCCATAATATAAGTGGAGCCCTGGGGTCCAGAGGGCTCATCAATTCCTCAGTAAGACTGAGCAACGAAGAGGGAGAACATCTGGATTGTTAAGGAGACAAAGGGATAAACCAAACGGGGCAGGAGGTAAGAGCATGTGTACAGGATTCACATAAATTAGAGAAGTTGATTCTCTTCAGGATAGTCCCAAGTAATAAATGAGTGGTGGAAGCCAGATGCAGGAGCTCACACCTGCTATCCCAGCATTTTTGGAGGCTGAGGCGGGAGGATGGCTTGAGCCCAGTAATTGAAGACCAGCCTGGGCAACAAAGCAAGACCCTGTCTCTACCAAAAAAAAAAAAAAAAAAAAAAAAAAAAAAAATTAGCCAGGCATGGTGGCACATGCCTGTAGTGCTGGCTACTCGGGAGGCTGAGGTGGGAGGATCCCTTGAGCCCAGCAGTTTGAGGTTGCACTGAGCTATGACTGTACCACTGTACTTCAACTTGGGCAACAGGGTGAGACCCTGTCTCTTTAAAAAAAAAAAGGGTGGGGGGTTGTGTTTTAAAAGTTTCTCCCTAACACATGTGGTGGTATACTGAGGATATGAAAGCACTGAATGCTTCCTCTATGCCAGGTGCTGAGGCACAGAGCTGCCTTCAGGGGGCTTACAGTTCAGATGCTGAGGCACAGAGATACCCTCAGGGGGCTTACAGTTCCCAAGAAAGACACCCTTAGACCAGTGATTTTCCTTTTTTTTTTTTTTTTTTGTGAGATGGAGCCTCACTCTGTTGCCCAGGCCAGAGTGCAGTGGCGTGATCTCAGCTTGCTGCAACCTCCACCTCCCGAGTTCAACCAATATGCATGCCTCAGTCTCCAGAGTAGCTGGTATTACAGGGTGTGCACCACCATGCCTGGCTAATTTTTGCATTTTTAGTAGAGGCAGGGTTTCACCATGTTGGCTGTGGCTGCTCTCAAACTCCTGATCTCAAGTGATCCGCCTGCCTTGGACTCCCAAAGTGCTGAGATTATAGGTGTGAGCCACCATGCCCGGCCAGACCAGTGATTTTCAGTTGGGGATGATTTTGCCCCCATGGGGACATCTGGCAATGTCTGGAGATATTTTTGGTTGTCACAGCTGGGAGGCAGTACTGACATCTGGTGGGTACAGGACAGGGATGCTGCTAACCATCTTATAGTACTCAGGACAGCTCCCCCAAACAAAGAATTATCTGGCTTACAATATCCGTAGTGCCAAGGTTGAGAAACCCTGACTTAGATAAGTAAAACACAATGTGAAGAGTGCTAAAAGGAAGATATGTTATAACCATTTGCATCATTCCAGATGACTCCAAAAATAAGATATTAAACAAAAAAGTCACAGAAGGATATATATTATTTATACAAAGATAAAAATATGCGAGACTAAATAATACACTATTATGTATATATATGGTTAAAACTATCAAGAAAAGCAAGGGAATGAGTAACACAAAATTCAGGAGAGTGGTTACTGTGGAAGGGAGATGTAATGGCAAAATGTCTACCAGGGACTTGGAAGGTCTTGGTCGTATTTCATTTCTCAATTTAATTTATTTAACATATTTTTTGTATTCAAAAAATTTTAGGGCCAGGAGTGGTGGCTCACGCCTGTAATCCCAGCACTTTGGGAGGCCAAGGTGGGCAGATCATGAGGTCAGGAGTTCAAGACCAGCCTGGCCAACATGGTGAAATCCCATCTCTACTAAAAATACAAAAATTAGCCGGGTGTGGTGGCAGGCTCCTGTAATCCCTGTAATTGCAGCTACTTGGGAGGCTGAGGCAGGAGAATCACTTGAAACCGAAAGACTGAGGTTGCAGTGAGCTGAGATCGTGCCACTGTACTCCAGCCTGGGTGAAAGAGCAAAACTCATTCTCAAAAAAAAAAAAAAAAAAAATTAAGTTGTGGTAACATATGACATAAAATTCATCATGTTAGCCATTTCTAAGTGTACAGTTCAATGACATTAAGTACATTCACATTGTTGTGCAAGCATCACCACCATCCATCTACATAACTTTTTTTTTTTTTTTTGAGATAGAGTCTTGCTTTGTTGCCGAGGCTGGAATGCAGTGGAATGATCTTGGCTCACTGCAGCCTCCACCTCCCGGGTTCAAGCAATTCTTGTGCCTCAGACTCCCAAGTAGCTGGGATTACAGGCATGCATCATCACACCCGGCTAATTTTTGTATTTTCAGTAAAGACGTGGTTTCACCATGTTGGTGAGGCTGGTCTCAAACTCCTGCCCTCAGATGATCTGTCTGCCTCAGCCTCTCAAAGTGCTGGAATTACAGGAGGGAACCACCGCGCCTGGCCTTCCATAGAACTCTTTTCATCTTGCAAAACTGAAGCTCTCTACTTATGAAATAACTCTCTATTTTCCTCTTCCTGACTCTATCCCCCCACAACCACCATTCCACTTTTTCTGTGAATCTGACTACCACAGGGACCTCATATAAGTGGAATTATATAGTATTTGTCCTTTTGTGACAGACATTTCACATAGTACAATGTCCTTAAGGTTCATCCCTGTTGGAGCCTGTGTCAGAATTTCTTTCTTTTTTTTTTTTTTTTTGAGACGGAGTTTCGCCCTTGTTGCCCAGTCAGGAGTGCAGCGGCATGATCTTGGCTCACTGCAAACTCCACCTTCCAGTTTCAAGCGATTCTCTTGCCTCAGCCTCCTAAGTAGCTGAGATTACAGCCATCTGCCACCACACCCAGCTAATTTTTCACAGACGGGGTTTCACCATGTTGGCCAGGCTGGTCTAGAACTCTTGACCTTGTGATCTGCTAACCTCGGCCTCCCAAAGTGCTGGGATTACAGGCGTGAGCCACCGCGCCTGGCCTTGTGTCAGAATTTCTTTTTTTTTTTTGAGATGGAGTCTCGCTCTGTCGCTGGAGTACAGTGGTGCGATCTCCGCTCACTGCAAGCTCCACCTCCCAGGTTCATGCCATTCTCCTGCCTCAGCCTCCCGAGTAGCTGGGACTACAGGCGCCCGCCACCACGCCTGGCTGATTTTTTGTATATTTAGTAGAGACAGGGTTTCACCATGTTAGCCAGGATGGTATCGATCTCCTGACCTCGTGATCCACCCGCCTTGGCATCCCAAAGTGCTGGGATTACAGGCGTGAGCCATCGCGCCCGGCCGGTGTCAGAATTTCTATCCTTTTTTTTTTGAGTTGGAGTTTTTCTCTTGTCGCCCAGGCTGGAGTGCAATGGCGCGATCTCAGCTCACTGCAACATCTGCCTCCCGAGTTCAAGCGATTTTCCTGCCTCAGCCTCCTCAGTAGCTGGGATTACAGGCGCCTGCCACCATGCCAGGCCAATTTTTTTTTTTTTTGAGACAGAGTCTCACTCTGTCGCCGGGCTGGAGTGCAGTGGCACGATCTCAGCTCATTGCAAGCTCCGCCTCCCGGGTTCACACCATTCTCCTGCCTCAGCCTCCCAAGTAGCTGGGACTACAGGTGCCTGCCACCACGCCCGGCTAATTTTTTATATTTTTAGTAGAGACAGGGTTTCACTGTGTTAGCCATGATGGTCTCAATCTCCTGACCTTGTGATCCGCCCGCCTCGTCCTCCCAAAGTGCTGGGATTACAGGCGTGAGCCACTGTGCCTGGCCAATTTTTTTGTATTTTTAGTAGAGATGGGGTTTTACCATGTTGGCCAGGCTGGTCTCGAACTCCCGACCTCAAATGATCCGCCCGCCTCAGCCTCCCAAAATGCTGGGATTACAGATGTGAGCCACTGTGCCCGGCCCATTGTTGCTTTTATTATTTTGAAAAAACTGTTAGATCAATTAAAAAAAAAAAAGTTTTAATTTTGCATTTACTTATTCCTTTCTCCAAGGGTCTTCCTTTCATTATGTAGACCCAAGTTTCTGACCTATATAAATTTCCTCCACTCTAAATAAATTTTTTTTTTTTTTTAGATGGTGTCTCATTCTATCACCCAGGTTGGAGTGCATTGGCATGATCTCGGCTCACTGCAACCTCCAACTTCCGGGTTCAGGCCATTGTCCTGCCTCAGCCTTCTGAGTAGCTGGGATTACAGGCGAGCACCACCATGCCTGGCTAGTTTTTGTATTTTTAGTAGAGACGGGGTTTCACCATGTTTGTCAGGCTGGTCTCGAACTCCTGACCTTGTGATCTGCCCACTTTAGCCTCTCAAAATGCGGGGATTACAGGTGTGAGCCACCACGCCTAGCTGATCAATTCTTTTAACATTTTTTTTTACAAGGCAGGTCTTCTGTCAACAAATTTCCTTTTTTTTTTTTTTTTGAGACGGAGTCTCGCTGTCGCCCAGGCTGCAGTGTAGTGGCGCGATCTCTGCTCACTGCAAGTTCCGCCTCCTGGGTTCACACCATTCTCCCGCCTCAGCCTCCCGAGTAGCTGGGACTACAGACGGCCACCACCAGGCCCGGCTAATTTTTTGTATTTTTAGTAGAGATAGGGTTTCACTGTGTTAGCCAGGATGGTCTCAATCTCCTGACCTCGTGATCCGCCAGTCTCAGCCTCTCAAAGTGCTGGGATTACAGGCATGAATCACCATGCCCGGCCAACTTTTTTTTTTTTTTTTTTGAGACGAAGTCTTGCTCTGTCACCAGCCTGGAGTGTGGCATGATCTTCGCTTACTGCAACCTCCGCCTCCTGGGTTCAAACAATTCTCCTGCCTCAGCCTCCCGAGTAGCTGGGATTACGGGCGCGCCACCGTGCCTGGCTAATTTTGTATTTTTAGTAGAGATGGGGTTTCACCATGTTGGCCAGGATGGTCTCAAACCCCTAACCTCCAGTGATCTGCCCACCTCACCCTCCCAAAGTGCTGGGATAACAGGCGTGAGTCACCGTTCCCAGATCACTTTTTTGATATAGTTTGTTTCTCTAGAAAGGCAGAAATGTTGATTTTTTTTTTTTGAGACAGAGTCTCGCTCGCTCTGTCGCTCAGGCTGGCGTGCAGTAGCACGATCTCAGCTCACTGCAACTTCCGCCTCCCTGGTTCAAGCGATTCTCCTGCCTCAGCCTCCCAAGTAGCTGGGACTATAGGTGCTGTGCCACCACACCCAGTTAATTTTTGTATTTTTAGTAGAGACAGAGTTTCACCGTGTTAGCCAGGATGGTCTCGATCTCCTGACTTCGTGATCCGCCCACCTTGGCCTCCCGAAGTCTTGGGATTACAGGCATGAGCCACTGTGCCTGGCCAGAAATGTAGGCTCTTTTTTTTTTTTTTTTTTTTTTGAGACGGAGTCTCGCTCTGTCACCCAGGCTGGAGTGCAGTGGCGCGATCTCGGCTCACTGCAACCTCCGCCTCCCGGGTTCACGCCATTCTCCTGCCTCAGCCTCTCTGAGTAGCTGGGAATACAGGCGCCCGCCACCACGCCCGGCTAATTTTTTGTATTTTTAGTAGAGACGGGGTTTCACCATGGTCTCGATCTCGTGACCTCGTGATCCGCCTGCCTCGGCCTCCCAAAGTGCTGGGATTACAAGTGTGAGCCACCGCGCCCGGCCTAGAAATGTAGGCTCTTAAGGCATTTTTTTAAAGGCAGAAATGTAGACTCGTAAGTATTTCCTATCTCCCCATATAGCTATCATAGGAAGGTATATAATAGCTAGTTACTGAATGAATGGCTATGCCTCAGTGCTTGAAATTTCTTTCCATATTTAAGAAAGTCAAGAAAAGAAAGTACCTTGTTCAAAAGCACTGCTCACATTGTCAGCAAATTCTTTCTGTTTAGCTGAAAAAGAAAACCATTCTGTTAATTTTTCCACTGAAATAGACTCATAATACAAAGACAATACTTACACTTTGTAGTCATGCTGGTTTGAACACAACAAAAGAGGAAGTTTGTATTCAAGGTAAGGCTTCATAACCTTTGTCTCTGTGTGTACCACGATGGCAGCTGCTGTTTAGCACAACTCTGGTTGACCCTAATAACACTGTTTTTCTACCCATGAAAGGTCTGAGGAGCAATCACCAAGGTTATAACATGGCTATAGAATCAGAAAAAAAAAAAAAAAAAGAGAGAGACAAGGATATACTTTGATTATCTCCACAAAACAGTTTGGGTCTTCGACATTTCAGCAAGGAGAACATTAACATGCTGGGAACACCTATCAGTAAAGCATTACTGAGTGTTTCCGGCAACCACTTGCAAACTATACAGCTTCTCAGGAAAATGAAAATATTTACATCATGTTGTGTCGTAAGAGAGAAGATGCCAAACAAAATAAAGCAGCAGCTATCTCATATTTCTCGTTTCCTTGTTAGAAAATGAGGAATTTTCCAGTAATCTCATTTTCCAGATATAAATAGCGTCAGTCATTTATATGGTGTCGTCTTTCGAAGCACTGTCAAATACATTATATCCCTAAGGTAGGAAATGACAGGTATTGGGGGAATTGTTCCATGGGTGATGAGTGGAAGAGCTGGGAACAGAATCCAAGTCATTTGACTCCCAGTCCGGTGTTTGAAACTCACCTCTCAGGTAGCAGTGTGGTGTCCACAAAAGAACAACAGACTAGGAACCTGGAGGTTCTTAAGCCCTGACCCTAAAATTAACTAGCTCTATGCTCTTGAACATTCATTTTACCTGGGCTGTAGCAGATACCTTACAGGAGAAAATGTAGGAATTAATCTAAATTAAGGTCAGTGAGCTGCTCAAAGTCAAATGTTTACTATAGGGCTAGAATAAGTGTTTTTTTTTTGTTGAGACAGAGTTTCGCTCTTGTTGCCCAGGCGTAGTGCAATGGTGCGATCTTGGCTCACTGCAACCTCCGCCTCCTGTGTTCAAGCGATTCTCCTGCCTCAGCCTCTGAAGTTGCTGGGATTATAGGTGTGTGCCACCATGCCCGGCTAATTTTGTATTTTTAGTAGAGACGGCGTTTTGCCATGTTGGTCAGGGTGGTCTTGAACTCCTGACCTCAGGTGATCTGCCCTTCTCAGCCTCCCAAAGTGCTGGGATTAGAGGCGTGAGCCACCACACCTGGCCTAGAATACATGCTTTATCTCATTTAACTTGATCCCCACAACAGCCAGTGCTAATATTATCTCCATTTACAGATGAGGAAATTGAGGCTTAGAGGAATGAAGTCATTTGTTCAAGGTCACACAAAGTCAGTAGCACGCTGCCCTCACTCCAGACCTTCATGCTGCCCTGCCGTCTAAAATTCGGCAGCTGAGCCCACTGACTGCAACTCCTGAGTTTTTCTCCCTAAAACCCAGCCCTAATGCTGTCAACATATCTCCAGCTGACAGTCCCCTCACCACAAATTCTATATTAGTGCTTTAAACGTCTTTTCTCATTACTGTTTGCTCATTTAGTAAATACTTACCAAGTTCCTTTTAAACTATAAGTACTTTTCTGTGAGCTGAGGATGTGAGGGAAGCAAAAAGTAGACATGATTTCTCCTTCTGCAGAACTTCCAGTCTAATGAGGGAGGCTGATATTGATCAATTAATGTCACATAGAACAGTAAAGATATAACTGTGATCAGTCCTACAAAAGAAATAGCCACTACTAATAGATAGCTTAAAAAAGGCTTCTCTGAGGAAGTAATGATTGCCTTCAGATCTGAAGAAGGAGGGGTTAACTTAAATGGGGTGGAGGAGAAGAGGGTTTCAGGCAGAAGCAACAGGCCCTAGGGTAGGAGGGTGCCCAGTATATAGATAAGGAACTGGAAGTGGTCATTGTGGCTGGAGTGGAGAAGGCAGAACAGAGAGAAGCAGAGGCCACAGCAACGGCCCTGTAAGGGATGCTAAAGAGTTTTAGAGCAGTGAGAAGCCACTTAAAAGTTTTTTCTTTTTTTTTTTGAGGCGTGTTTTCGCTCTGTTGCTGAAGCTGGAGTGCAATGGTGCAAACACGGTTCGCTGCAGTCTCCACCTCCTGGGCTCAAGTGATCCTTTTGCCTCGGCCTCTCGAGTAGCTGGGACTACAGGCATGCGCCACCACATCTGGTTAATTTTTAAATTTTTTATGGAGATGGGGTCTTGCTGTGTTGACCAGGCTAGTCTTGAACTCCTGAGCTCAAGTGATCCTTCCACTTCAGCCTCCCAAAGTGCTTAGATTACAGGCGTAAGCCATCACACCTGGTCAATTTAAATAAGGTCAAGAGTAGTGATTAGATTTGGGTTTTGGCTGGGCTTGGTGGCTCACACCTGTAATCCCAGCACTTTGGGAGGCTGAGATGGATAATCACCTGAGGTCAAGAGTTTGAGACCAGCCTGGGCAACATGGTAAAACTCCGTCACTACTTAAAAAAATAGACAAATTACCCAAGCACGGTGGCACGCACCTGCAGTCCCAGCTACTCGGGAGGCAGAGGCAGAGGCAGGAGAATAGCTTGAACCTGGGAGGTGGAGGTTGCAGTGAGCCGAGATCATGCCACTGCGCTCCAGCCTAGGCAACAGAGCAAGACTCTGTCTCAAAAAAAAAAAAAAAAGACTTGGGTTTCAAAAAGATTCCAGTGACAGTGAAGGCATTTGTTAGATGGGGCCTGAAGGTACAGACAGACCAGTGAAAAGCTACTGCAGTTGTCCAGGTGAGAGTGAATGGTAGCTTGGAAAAGGCTGGTGGCAGTGAAAGTAGAGATAGGTGGATGAATTTGAGGCAAATTTAAGTCAGCTCTTTCAGATGTAATAGATTGACTATAGGCATAAGGAAGAATAAGGTTGTTAAGGCCTCCTCAAAATTTACACTTGTGCAACTGGTGTCATTCTCTTAGGGAACACTGGAAGAGGAACAGATTATTATTATTTTTTATTCAGAGTCTCGCTCTGTCACCCAGGCTGGAGTGCAGTGGCATGATCTTGGCTCACTGCAATCTCCACCTCCTGGGTTCAAGCAATTCTACTGCCTCAGCCTCCCGAGTAGCTGGGACTACAGGCGTGTGCCAACACTCTCGGCTAATTTTTTGTATTTTTAGTAGAGACGGGGTTTCATCATGTTAGCCAGGATGGTCTTGATCTCCTGACCTCGTGATCCGCCTGCCCTGGCCTCCCAAAGTGCTGGGATTATAGGCGTGAGCCACTGCACCCAGCCTGAGGAACAGATTTTTTTTTCGGGGAAAGGTGGGGAGGGGAGACACCTGGGAATTTCATTTTGGGCACAGTTGACATATATTAACTCCAAGAAGGCACAGCACAGTCTTTCTTGTTCCATGCTGTATCCTCAGTGTCATGCACAGTGCCTGATATTTGTAGGTACGCTTCAGATATTTGTGAAAGTACATAACTGAATATAGTCTAATAGAGAACCTTGGAATCTTTTCTTTGTGGAATGGTTATGTGTCAACTTGGCTAGGCTATGGTGCCCAGTTGTTTGATCAAACACGAATCTATGCCAGGCACATTGAGTCATGCCTGTAATCCCAGCACTTTGGGAGACTGAGGCAGGTGAATTGCTTTGAACCTAGGAGTTTGAAGCCAGCCTGGGCAACATGGCGAAACCCCATCTCTATAAAAGACACAAAAAATTAGCCAGGCGTGGTGATGCACGCCTGTAGTCCCAGCTATCCAAGAGGCTGAGGTGAGAGGATTGCTTGAGCCCATGGGTCGAGGCTGCAGTCCGCTGTACTGCACTGCTGTGCTCCAGCCTGGGTGACAGAGTGAGATCATGTCTCAAAAAAACAAAAATCAACTAGTTTAGATGATCCTGTGAAGGTATTCGTAGATGTGATTAATATTATAATCAGTTGACTTTAAGTAACGGATGTTACCCTACATAATATGGGTGGGCCTCTTCCAATCAAGTAGAGGCATTAAGTGCAAAAACAGGTTTTCTGGGAAGGAATTCTGTATCAAGACTGTAACATAGAAATCCTGCCTAGACTTTCAGCCTGCTTATCTACCCTTATAGATTTTATTTATTTTGTGACAGGGTCTCACTCTCTCACTCAGGCTGGAGTACAGTGGTGTGATCTCAGCTCACTGCAACCTCTGCCTCCCGGGCTCAGATGATTCTCCCACCTCATCCTCCCGAATAGCTGGGACCACAAGTGCGCACCTCCACGCTTGGCTGATTTTTTTTTTTTTTTTTTTTGAGACGGAGTCTCACTCTGTCGTCCAGGCTGGAGTGCAGTGGCACGATCTCGGCTCACTGCAAGCTCTGCCTCCCAAGCTCAAGCGATTCTCCTGCTTCAGCCTCCCGAGTAGTTGGGATTACAGGCATGCACCACCATGCCTGGCTAATTTTATACTTTTAGTAGAGATGGGGTTTCTCCATGTTGGCCTGGCTGGTCTCGAACTCCCAACCTCAGGTGATCCACCCACCTCGGCCTCCCAAAGTCCTGGGATTACAGGCGTAAGCCACTGTGCCTGGCCTATGCTTGGCTGATTTTTCTGTATTTTTTTAGAGATGGGGTTTCGCCACGTTGCCCAGGTTGGTATTGAACTCCTGGACTCAAGTGATCTGCCCTCCTCGGCCTCCCAAAATGCTGGGATCACAGGCATGAGCCACTGCGCCCAGCCCTACCCTATAGATTTTAGATGTGTCAGCTCCCACAATTATGTGAGCTAATTCCTTAAAATAAGTAACTTTTTTTTTTTTTTGTTTAGACGGAGTCTCGCTCTGTCGCCCAGGCTGGAGTGCAGTGGCCTGACTCTGCTCACTGCAAGCTCTGCCTCCCGGGTTCACACCATTCTCCTGCCTCAGCCTCCCAAGTAGCTGGGACTACAGGTGCCCGCCACCACGCCCGGCTAATTTTTGTATCTTCAGTAGAGACAGGGTTTCACCATGTTGGCCAGGCTGGTCTTGAACTCCTAACCTCAGGTGATCCACTTGCCTTGGCCTCCCAAAGTGCTGGGATTATAGGCGTGAGCCACTGTGCCCGGGCCATTATATACTCTATGTTCATTTTTCAGTTATCCTTGGACAAGTGTTCATAACAGCAATGAAATACATTCGGTGCTATTTTATCTTTCACCTCTGACAATGGATTCAATCTCTTTCATGGCAGCTTCACTTTCGGCTTCTGCGAGTTTTTCATTGATTTCCATTATTTCCATAAGGAATTGCCTGTCCATTTCATAATCTGTCCCTTCAGGAATCTCTACTCCATGGAGCTTTAGCTATTGGGGCAGAAAGCAAAAGTAAGTTGAAGAAACTATGGGCAGAGTAATGTAAATCCTACTCATCCGTCAGGAAATAATACCACTAACAGAGAAAACTGCAACTGTCCCGATAATGAAAGACTAAGGGCTATCAAAAGCTTGGACTGAAACAGAAATGCTGGGATGGGATTTCCACTCATGCTACCCAAAACTATGTGACCTTGGTGTGATCTTGGGGTAGTCATTCCTCCACTCAGAGGTTGAACTAGATGTTTGTAAAGATTCTATTCAATTATAAAATTTTCTAGATTGTAAGATACTTTTTTTTTTTTTTGAGACGAAGTCTCGCTCTGTCGCCCAGGCTAGAGTGCAGTGGCGTGATCTCAACTCACTGCAACCTCTGCCTCCTGGGGAAGCAATTCTCTGCCTCAGCCTCCCGAGTAGCTGGGATTACAGGCACCTGCCACCACGCCCGGCTAATTTTTTTGTATTTTGGTAGAGGCAAGGTTTCACCATCTTAACCAGGCTGGTCTTGAACTCCTGACGTAGTGATCCACCGGCCTCGGCCTCCCAAAGTGCTGGGATTACAGGCGTGACCCACCATGCCTGACCTCTTAAGATACTCTTGAGAGGAAAAAAAAAAAACAAAACAGAAAATGACTCTTAACTAAAAGCTACCATCATCAAATCCTTGAAATTCATAGAAAAAAGCTAGAAAATTACAATTTAAAAAATGCAGTTGAGGCAAGTAATATTCACAGAGAAAATTATACTTGTGCTCTGAGGCTAAATACTATTGGGTCCCTGGACTTTTTTTTTTTTTTTTTTTTGAGAGGGTGCAGTAGTACAATCACAGCTCACTGAAGCCTTGACCTCTCAGGCTCAAGTGATCCTCCTGCTTCAGCTTCCAGAGTAGCAGGGACTACAGGTGTATGTCAGCATGCCCAGCTAATTTTTGTATTTTTTGTTGAAATGGGGTGTCATCATGTTGCCCAGGATGGTCTTGAATTCCTGGGCTGAAGTGATCTGACCACCTCAGCCTCCTAAAGTGCTGGGATTACAGGTGTGAGCCACCATGCCCAACCTCAAGCACTCTTCTGCTGAATAAAGGGGATGCGGCTGTCCTACGCCATAATGGGCATCAGAGCGTCATGCACAGAAGGGTTGGGAAATCACCTTACAAGGTACAGTCCTCTGCTCAGTGGGGCCAGGAGGGTCTTATAGGCATCATTCACCAGGGTCGAATGCTTCTCTGAGAAGTCCTTTTCAGTCTGTTAATGGAGATGAAGATAGTACTATTACCATCCAAATCACAAAGTTTTTTTTTTTTTTTTGACAGAGTCATCCAGGCTGGAGTGTGCAGTGGCGCAAACTCAGCTCACTGCAACCTCCACCTCCCATGTTCAAGTGATCCTTCTGCGTTAGCCTCCCAAGCAGCTGGGACTACAAGCGTGTGTCACTGCACTAGGCTAATTTTTATATTTTTAGCAGAGACAGGGTTTCACCATGTTGGCCAGGCTGCTCTTGAACTCCCGACTTCAAGTGATCTGCCTGCCTCGGCCTCCCAAAGTGTTGGGATTACAGGCATGAGCCACTGCGCCGGACCCACAAAGTTTTAGAATATTCTAATGGGCAGGCACCTAAGGAAGTGGTTAAGTAGAGCTGGTGTGGGATGAGGTGTCTTTATATTCAGCTGATAGGTTTTAAATTACCTGGGAAGTCAGACAAAAGCTGTGAGTGAATGGCAGCTCTGGGTCTGACAGGCTGGGGTCAGACTGCCATGGGGCAGACACAGCTGATTTTCCAGCTGGGTCCCTGATAATCACATAACCACAAGGCTACTGCCACCCAGTGTGCACACATATTTGGGGATTTTTGGTGTTGGCCAATAAGCTACCTGAGACCTCTGGCTGAAGAAATCTGGGTGGACAAGACGCTGCAGTTGCTGGTACCTGTGCTGGAGCTTCGCAGTATCAACTCTGAAGGAACGGTTGCTGGAAGGAAATTGGGAGATTAAATTTATGCAACAAATATTTAAAGATTTGTCTACCATGAGCCTGGTTCTTGCTCTCATTGGGAAGATGCAATAACATATAAACAGACAATTTCAAAAAGTGGTAGGTCCCATGAAGGGATACAGAACAGAGTCAGAGAGGGTAGCAGATGTAGTGGACAAAGAGATGACACTGAGCTGAAATCTGAATGATGATGAGTAATCAAAGATCAGAGGAAAGAGATATCCAGGTAGAATTGCAAGAGCAAGGACCTCAAGGTGGGAGCAAGACAGGGATGCCTGAGGAACTTAAAGATCAGTGTTACTATAGCCCCTCATACACATTCAGTGACTGGTGGGGGCAGATCCCATAGTTAAGGGAAAGGGACATTCCTAAATTACACAAAGATTCTTTGCCTGGCCAAACTTTAGTCAGATTTCTGAACCTTCTCCTAGGCCCAGCTGTATGCTTTCTTGTAAAATCCAGTTTTGGCAAATAACCTTGCTAAGTCAGTTTAGCTAGAATCCTCGATCCTCATATTTTTGATCATCCTAGATCTCTGATCAGATTCTTCAGCCTCTGCTATCCCCCAGGTGGTGTCTGAGCACCCTGGCCTGTCTTCGGCAAGAATCCTGTTAGGTCGGTTTAGCCAGAATCCCGTTTACTCTGCTCCTTGACTACGAATTTCCTTCTGCCCATGCTGTTTTTGGAGTTGAGACCAATCTCTCTCCCCAAGTGCAAGACCCTATTGCAGTGGCCCCTCTACAAGATGGTCTTGAAGAAAGTCTTTCTGGTGCTTGAACAAGTGTGACTGAATAATGTTTTCTTTAATACCACCCTATCTTTTCCACGGCCCAGGTCCCTTCATCCCTGTCTCCCGGTTTATTTTAATTCAACCCCTTTCACATTCTACTCCCAGAGTCTGTCCTATTTCCTTACCAGTTCAGCTCTATCCACACTGCCCCATCTCTCCAAGATCCTCAGCTTCAGGGAGAAAAACCATTTATTGGACCCTCTCCCACCAATTCTCACTTTTCCCTCAGGCCTCGCCCACAATATTAAGCTTTTCATGCTTTACTTCCTAATCTCGGACCACACTTCTGCAGTCCTTTCTTAAATACATCAACCCAACTTTAAACCTTCCTGACCCTATTCATTCAAGTCTTCCAGTCTCCCAGGGCCTGCCCCTCAAGTACCCTTTCCTCAAGCTCCGCCCCTCGACTTCTCCTTCCCTTTCCCGTAGGTACCGCCCCTCAAATCTCCCTCCCCTCTAGCCTCGGCCCTCCTATTTCCTCTAACTCCAGTCCCGTTCGTCTCCCTTCTCCACACCTCAACGCTGCTTCCCTCAGTCCCCGCCTCTCAATTTCCTCCTGAGAAATCAAGACACTTCTCTCACGCCTGCTCTCTAGACCTCCGCTCCCCTATCACTCCCGCCTTCTCTTCCGCAAGCCAGATCCGTTCTCCCCTATCGCAGGCCAGACCCCGACGTCTCTCTCGCCCGGGCCCGTTTCCCGAAACCGTCGCTCGTACCAGTCCATAAGGTTGAAGTAGTCTCGAGTGGGGTCAGGTGCCTGCAGCGCTCGGCACTGTGGGCAGAAAAACCTGTCCTCCCGCCTGGGGCCCCATGGGCCGCCGCAGTTCCAACAGCGGGGAGAATTGCTTCCCGCCTGCGACGCAGCATCACAGCTTAGCGGTCTCCTTCTGGGAACCCCTGTCGGCCAAAACCCCCACACCCGGAGCAAAGCTCCGGCTCTCCCCCGCCACATCTGGCCGGCGGCCTATCTAGCCGTGGTCACTCGTGGGGAAAAGCAAAGAGAGCGTCCAACAAGACTAATGCTGCTGATTGGCTGGGGAGTCGAGGGGGCGGGATCACCCGAGGGGAACCCGGGTTCTAAGTTCCGCTCTGCCTTCTGAACTACAACTCCCAGAAAGCATTGAGGCGACGCCTGACGGCCACATCTGCTGCTCCTCATTGGTCCGGCGGCAGGGGAGGGGGTTTTGATTGGCTGAGGGTGGAGTTTGTATCTGCAGGTTTAGCGCCACTCTGCTGGCTGAGGCTGCGGAGAGTGTGCGGCTCCAGGTGGGCTCACGCGGTGAGTCATATGGGGAAACTTCTGTTGGGTGTTTGGTGGTTCGAATCCCATCTTAAGCGTTTTGTGTGAGCGGAGTCTCCTGAGCTTCGCTTTGTCTTTATTTTTGAGCTGAAGGGGGAGTGTGTGGGCGACTCTCTTCCTTTTTAGTAGATCATCCTCGAGGTGAAGTTCACTTCCCGTATTACTTACAAGCTGAAACAGGCCTGAACATACAGGATAAGAAGGAACAGCGTTGTGTTCTTCAATATCAGAGCGAAGTTACTTTGTAAAAAGTTCTATAGATGTTAGTAATCATTGCCATTCTTTAGATCCAATCTCTAAAATACTTATAGAGAGGCCAGTCTTAGCTACTGGGTGCTGCAGGAACTGGAAACGCACTGAGCTGTGTAGGAGGATGTTCTGCGTGTCCCTAAATAAGTCCCTAAGTAAGTGTATGGGATGGGGTGGCCAGAAGTGGGTAGGAGGGCATCAGTCCTCCTTCGGACTTAGGTTTTCTGCTTGAAAAAAAGATTGTGTTTCACTTGAAAGGCCTCTGGAATTTTTTAAAAAATTATTTATTTTTGATATAAAGTATACATATATGATTACCATCTGTACCTTTTTTTTTTTTTTTTGAGACGGAGTCTCTCTCTGTTGCCAGGCTGGAGTGCAGTGGCGCGATCTGGGCTCACTGCAACTTCTGCCTCCTGGGTTCAAGCGATTCTCCTTCCTCAGCCTCCTAAGCATCTGGGATTATAGGTACCCACCACCATGCCCGGCTAGTATTTTTAGTAGAGACGGGGTTTCACCATGTTGGCCAGGCTGATCCCGAACTCCTGACCTCAGGTGATCCACTCGCCTTGGCCTCCCAAAGTGCTGGGATTACAGGTGTGAACCACTGCGCCCGGCCTATTTTCAATTTTTTGAGGAATCACAATACTCTTCTCTATAGTGGCTATACTAATTTGCATTCCTACCAATGGTATATGTGAACAGTGCAAGGTCAGACATAACCAGATCCATGCACATTTGTGTCTTTCCACAAGATCAGACTTATTGATGTTTTATTTTAATTGTAAAAGCCACGAGCTATATGGAGTTCCCAAGGAAGCAATTTTCCGTAGTACTATCTGTTTACTTGGTAGTCAGAGCCATGGGCACACAGGCTCAAGCCATTCCGCAAGTCAGTCAGTATTGTACACAATAGTATATTTATTTAATATATAAATGTTATAGATTAAAAATCTTACATTAAGGTAACATTTAACATTCGGAGAAAAGGGGATAGGGAAAGTGGTTATCAAACCAGTCCAAGGAGAGCAGTGTGGACAAAGAGAGTGTTTTGGCTTTATCTGGGGTGTCGGTGTCTTGTAAGGAAGAGTTTTTGATGTGGGCAGAGCCTTTGATGGCAGATGCTGGGTGTTAATCATGAGTGATAGCAAGATGGTGTCTGTTAGGACAGCCATTTTGACCTAATAATGTCCTGCTCTTATGATCAAAGAATTTTCTGGTGAGGACTAATAACAAAAGCGTGTACATGTTTATATCCTTATCTGGTTTAGTACAGTCTTTTTTTTTTTTTTTTTTTGAGACAGAGTCTCACTTTGTCACCAGGCTGGAGTGCAGTGGCGTGATCTCAGCTCACTGCAACCTCCGACCCCCTGGTTCAAGCGATTCACCTGCCTCAGCCTCCTGAGTAGCTGGGACTACAGGCACGCGCCACCACGCCCAGCTAAGTTTTGTATTTTTAGTAGAGTTGGGGTTTCACCATGTTGGCCAGGATGGTCTCCATGTCCTGACCTTGTGATCCGCCCCCCTTGGCCTCCCAAAGTGCTGGGATTACAGGCGTGAGCCACTGTGCATGGCCAGTACATTCTTTATTAATTAGACAAACATCTGGTCCCTGTTGGCATAATGCCTTTTAAAATATAAGATAGAGCCTTTTTCTAAGATAAAATTACTTATGTCAAGAGCACTCTGTACAGTTCCCCTTTCTTCACATTCTTTCCAGCATCTGTTATTGCCTATCTTTTATACAAACCATTTTAACTTGGGTGAGATGGTATCTCATTGTGGGTTTTTTTATTTGTTTGTTTGTTCGAGACAGAGTCTTACTCTGTTGCCCAGGCTGGAATGCAGTGGCGTGATTTTGGCTCACTGCCTCCTCTGCCTCCTGGGTTCAAGCGATTCTCCTGCCTCAGCCTCCCAAGTAGCTGGGACTATAGACGCCTGCCACCATGCCCAGCTAATTTTCATATTTTTAGTGGAGACAGGGTTTCACCATGTTGGCCAGGCTGGTCTCAAACTCCTGACCCCAAGTGATCTGCCCGCCTCCACCTCCCAAAGTGCTGGGATTACAGGCATGAGCCACTGTGCCCAGGCCTCACTGTAGTTTTGATTTGTATTTCTCCAGTGATCAGTGATATTGAGCATTTTTTTAATATACCTGTTGGCCATTTGTATGTCTTCTTTTGAGAAATGTCTGGATCTTTTGCCCATTTCTTTTTTTTGAGTCAGAATCTCACTCTGTCACATAGCCTGGAGTGCAATGGTGCGATCTCGGCTCACTGCAACCTCCGTCTCCATCTCCTGGGTTTAAGTGATTCTTGTGTCTCAGCCTACCACGTAGCTGGAACTACAGGCACAAGCCACCACGCCCAGCTAATTTTTTGTATTTTTAGTAGAGATGCGGTTTCGCCATGTTGACCAGGCTGGTCTTGAACTCCTGACCTCAAATGATCCACCCACCTTGGCCTCCCAAAATGCTGGGATTACAGATGTGAGGCACTGTGCCTGGCTTGCCCATTTCTTAAATTGGATTATTTGTCTTTTTGCAGTTGAGTTTCATATCCATATATATTCTGGTTATTCATCCCTTGTCAGATGGCTAGTTTGGAAATGTTTTTTCCCATTCTGTGGGTTGTCTCTTCACTTTGTTGATTGTCTCCTTTGCTGTGCAGAAGCTTTTTAGCTTGATGAAATCCCAGTTGTCTGTTTTTGCTTTAGTTGCCTGTGCTTTTGAGGTCTTACGCAAAAAACCTGTGCCCAAAAAATCTGTGCCCAAGATGAGTGTCCTGGAGCACTTCCCCAGTGTTTTCTTCTAGTAGTTTTATAGGTTTTGGGACTGGACTTCTGTCTACAGTCCTGGAGTTTTGCTGCCCTCACTTTGGTTTTTCACTCACTTCTCTGCATGGCTTTTCAATAACAATAGCTCCCAGATAGCAAGTATGGGTGGGTAGGGGGAGTATTACATGCATCACTTCACTTAATCCTCATGGTCTGTCTACTTATTTTCAGATGAGAAAACAGGTTTAGAGAAGTTGTGATCTACCTAAATTCATGCACAGTTTCACTCAAGTGTCTGACTCCAGATCCGCTTGCCTCTAATCTCTCATAGCAACTTGTTGACACATTTTCTCCAGTTGTCCTGTCTTACTTAAAAAGCTATGGGGAAGACTCAGCCTGGCTCAGGTAGTATTAGACCAGCAGTCCCTAGAGCAGCATACTCAGTTTTGGCATTGCCTTCCTGGTATGTTTTAAAGAAATCTCATCAGAACCTTTGTATCTTTTTTTTTTTTTCCGCGAGACAGGGTCTCGCTCTGTCACCCAGGCTGGAGTGCATGCTTGATCACGGCTCACTGCAGCCTCAGCCTCCTGGACTCAAGTGATCCTCCCACCTGAGCCTCCCAAGTAGCTGGGACTACAGGTGTACACCACCATGCCCTGCTAATTTTTTGTATTTTCTGTAGATACTGGATTTCACCATGGTGCCCAGGCTGGTCTCGAATTCCTGGGTTCAAGCAGTCTACCTGCGTTGGCCTCCCAAAGTGGTGGGATTACAGACATGAGCCACCACACCTGGCGGAAACTTTGTATATTGAAAGCTGTGTAAATACAGTCAGTGTGGGCATCCTAGTCCCTCCTTATCAGTGGTAGTAGTTTCAGTTACCAATGGTCAGCTGTGATCTGAAACTATTAAGTGGAAAATTCATGAGAAATAGTCAATTCATGGCTGGGCATGGTGGCTCATGCCTGTAATCCTAGCAGTTTGGGACGCTGAGGTGGACTTGAGGATCACCTGAGGTCAGGAGTTTGAGACCAGGCTGGCCAATATGGTGAAAACCCTGCCTCTACTAAATAAAATATACAAATTAGCCAGGCATGGTGGTGTGCGCCTGTAATCCCGGCTACTTGGAAGGCTGAGGCAGGAGAATTGCTTAAACCCAGGAGGTGGAGGTTGCAGTCAGCCAAGATTGCGCCACTGCACTCCAGCCTGGGTGACTGAGCGAGACTCCGTTTCAAAAAAATAAAAAAATAAAAAAATAAAAAAAAAATCAATTCATAAGTCTTAAATTATGTGGTTTTGCAGTGCTTGTGTTCATGTCACCCTTATATTTAATAATGGCCCCAAAGCAAAAGATGCTGGCAATTTGGATATTGCAAAGAGAAGCTGTAAAGTGTTTCCTTTTACTGAAAAGGTGAAAGATCTCAATTTAATATGGAAATAAAAAAATTTGTATGCTGAGGCTGGTAACATCTATGGCAAGAACGAATCTTCTATTTGTGAAATTGTGAAGAAGGAAAAAGAAAGTTGTGCATAATTTATATAGGGTTCTGTACTATGTGAGGTTTCAGGCATCCACTGGGGGGTCTTGGATCTTATCCCCCTCTGATGGTAGGGACTACTGTAGTGTTGTTTCCTGTGTTCTCCTGGAGTAGTAGCCTGAGTTTGGGGAGGAAGAGAATGTCCTCCTCTCCCTCCCTTTTTTTTTGTTAATCCGATTAGGTCAGCAGTGGACGTTACTTTGATTTTACTGGTGGTTCTGTTATCAGATTCTTGCTTTGTTTTCTGTTCTTTGGAGACAGGGTCTCACTCTGCCACCCAGGCTGGTGTGTAAGTGCTATGATCGTAGCTCACTACAGCCTTCAACTCCTGGGCTCAAGTGATCCTCCCACCTCACCTTCCCGAGTAGCTGAGGCCACAGCTGCATGCCACCATGTCTAATTTTCTTATTTTTTGTACAGGGCGGGGTCCCACTATGTTGGCCAGGCTGGTATTGAACTCGTGGCCTCAAGTGGTCCTCTTGCCTTGGCCTCCCAAAGTGCTGGGATTACAGGTGTGAGCCACTGTGCCCAGCCTGTTATGAGAGTCTAACTGTCGTCTATCAGGTTAATTCTAAGACAAGGGTGGAAGCCTCTGTTAAGGTCTCCAGTTTATAAAAGAATGGTTCCTGCAAGATTCCATCAAGGCTGGAAGGCCATTTAGGATGCTGAAAAGATAAGCTCTATAGTTACTTAGCATCACAAAGGGATAGGTGGAGTTGTCAAGAGCTGTCTTCCTTTGTGTTCTGCCTCAGTAAGTCACTGGGTCCTTAGGTATCAGGGAACATAGATTGAACGAACAGGTGTGTTTCCCTTTAGGAGCAAGCCTGGGGGAAAAGGGGTACCAGTGACATTTTATGTAAATGGACCCTTTGGAGTAATGCAGCAGGTTATTGTACAATTTCTTTTTGACTTCTATATCAAGCCACCTGATTTTTCGTCTTCTTTCTCTTTCCAAAATACACAGATGCTCCTCAACTTTCAATGGCATTATGTCTAAATAAAACCATTCTAAGTTGAAAATACTGTTAAATTGAAAATACATTTAACACACCTAACATACCAAACGTCATAGTTTAGCCAAGCCTCCTTTAAACGTGCTCAGAATACTTATGTCAGGGTACAGTTGGGCAAAATTATCTAACACAAAGATTATTATTATTATTTTTTGTAGAGGTGGGGTCTCAAACACCTGCCCTCAAGCAATCCTCCTACCTCCACCACCCAAAGTATTGGGTTTACGGTTGTGAGTCACTGCACCTGGCCTATTTTATTTTTAAATTTTATTTATTTAATTAATTAATTTTTTTGAGACAGGGTTTCACTCCTATCATCCAGGCTGGAGTGCAGTGGTGCGATCTCAGCTCACTGCAACCTCTGCCTCCTGGGCTCAAGCAGTTCTCCTGCTTCAGCCTCCTGAGTAGTTGGAACTGCAGGCACCTGCCACCACACCCGGCTAATTTTTGTATTTTTAGTGGACACGGGGTATGACTATGTTGGCCAGGCTGGTCTTGAACTCCTGATCTCAGGTGATCTACCCGCCTTGACCCCCCAGAGTTCTGGGATTATAGGTGTGAGCCACTGCACCTGGCCACCTGGCCTATTTTATAATAAGGTGTTAAGTAGCTCATGTAATTAATTGAATACTGTACTGAAGGTGTAAACCAGAATGGTTATGTGAGGACTTGGAGAAGTAAGTTTCTACTGATTGCTTTCCCAGAAAGTCTAAACATTGTTAAATAGAAGCATTGTTAAATTGAGGACTGTATATATGAGTTTTTTTTTTGAGACAGAGTCTTGCACTGTTGCGCAGGCTGGAGTGCAGTGGTGCAATCTTGGCCCACTGCAACCTCTGCCTCCCGGGCTCAAGCGATTCTCCTGCCTCAGCCTCCTGAGTAGCTGGGATTACAGGTGCCTGCCACCATGCCTGGCTAATTTTTTGTATGTTTAGTAGAGATGGAGTTTCACTATGTTGGCCAGGCTGGTCTTGAACTTCTGACCTCATGATCTGCTCGTCTCAGCCTCCCAAAATGCTGAGATTACAGGCGTGAGCCCCCGCGCCTGGCCCCCGGTATATATGAAATTTAAATGTGTTGATTGTATCAATACATTTTTGGTTTCAGTCTTAATTTAAAAGAATTGGACAAATGTAAGCTTTTATGAGTCCCCCAGCTCAATTTTATTGCTTTTTACTTATTTGTAATCTTCAGATAATTTGTTTTTCCCTGTAGTTTATGGCTGTCAGACAAAAAACTGATCTGGTGACAATGATCTGGTGAAAAGCTCAGCCCAGAAGAACTATAGGTCTGGGCTGTTAGGACTTTTAATTTTTGGAGAGCATGTTTGCCCTGGGTTTTTTTTTCTTTTTTCTTTTTTCCTTTCTTTTGCTGTTGTAATAGGCCCATTGTTTACTTTTTAATTTTAAGTCTTGTGCCTTGAAACTCACCTTTGTTGTTGGACACTTTCTTTTTGAGGTCGTGATGTCTCGGGAGTCGGATGTTGAGGCTCAGCAGTCCCATGGCAGCAGTGCCTGTTCACAGCCCCATGGCAGTGTTACCCAGTCCCAAGGCTCCTCCTCACAATCCCAGGGCATATCCAGCTCCTCTACCAGCACGATGCCAAACTCCAGCCAGTCCTCTCACTCCAGCTCTGGGACACTGAGCTCCTTAGAGACAGTGTCCACTCAGGAACTCTATTCTATTCCTGAGGACCAAGAACCTGAGGACCAAGAACCTGAGGAGCCTGCCCCTGCCCCCTGGGCTCGATTATGGGCCCTTCAGGATGGATTTGCCAATCTTGGTAAGACCCTTTGTTGTATAGTGTCATGTTCAGAAAAACACTTACAGAAAGTTGTTGTGTTACCAGGTGGAAGGTTCTGATTGGAGTTGCCCAGGTTTTTGGCACGTTAAACAAATAATTGAACATCATGCATGAACAAGCAATGAAAGCATAGATTTATTGAAGTGGAAGGCAATAGAAGCTAAAGTACATGTCGCAAGATGGGAGCAGGCCTGAGCAAGTGGCTGCAGAGCCCTGGTAGCAAAGTCTTCTGGGGTTCAAGTACCCTCTAGAGGTCTCCCATTGGTTACATCTTATGTAAATGAAGGGCTGGCTCACAGCCCATTAGAGGCCAAAGCGAATTGGACCTCGGCCATTCCAAGACTGGTGTGGATTGGCGCCTTATGCAAATGAAGGTCCTAGAATGGATGGATCATAGGCCAGAGTGCAAATTCTTCCTTTTTATTTAGTTTCAGGAATTTTTTTTTCTTTTTTTTTTTTGGCGACGGAGTCTTGCTGTGTCGCACAGACGAGTGCAGTGACTCCATCTCGGCTCGGCTCACTGCAGCCTCTGACTCCTGGGTTCAAGCGATTCTCCTGTCTCAGATTCCTGAGTAGCTGGGATTACAGACGCACACCACCACACCTGGCTAATTTTTGTATTTTTAGTAGAGACAGGGTTTCACCCTGTTGGCCAGGCTGGTCTCGAACTCCTGACCTCAAGTGGTCCTCCTGCTTCGGCCTCCCAAAGTGTTGGGATTACAGGCATGAGCAACTGTGCCCGGCTATTCCAGGAAGTTTGCGTGAATTGGCCATAGATTCCCTGCCTTCAGACCCTATTTTCCTGCCTTAGTTAGTTGCAGCAGAATGCTTGAGCCACTCTTTGAATAATTCTGGAGTTTGAATGTGATAAAAGGTAAAACCAAAGAGGCAGTATTGGGTGTTGCCCTGGCTGTTACCTGCTGTGGATTCCATTCATTTATTCTTTCAACAAATATTAATTGGACATTTACAATGTGCTGTCCATCCAAGGATCTGAAGGTAGCTTTGGACCCTCTTCCTAGAAAAATGCAGATTCACGCAAACTTGCAAACATTATGCCCTAATCACAAAAGCTTCATTAGTTAACCTCTGCTGTGGTTTGCCACAGCTTCAGAGAATCAGAGCTGTTCAGAATAGAGATGGCCATTTGTTGACTACTTGTTATTTGTTTTTGTCTCAAAATAGCCAACCTTGTGATTTAAACATGTTGACCCTTTCTGACACCTCCTGGTTCCAATAGTAAGTTTCGCTATGCATATGTTTAAAATACGCATGTGGGCCGGGCGCAGTGGCTCACGCTTGTTGTAATCCCAGCACTTTGGGAGGCCGAGGCAGGTGGATCACGAGGTCAGGAGATTGAGACCATCCTGGCTAACACGGTGAAACCCTATCTCTACTAAAAATACAAAAAATTAGCCGGGCGTGGTGGCGGGCGCCGGTAGTGCCAGCTACTCGGAGAGGCTGAGGCAGGAGAATGGCGTGACCCCGGGAGGCGGAGCTTGCAGTGAGCCGAGATCGCGCCACTGCACTCCAGCCTGGGTGACAGAGCGAGACTCCGTCTCAAAAAAAATAAAAAATAGGCCGGGCGCGGTGGCTCATGCTTGTAATCCCAGCACTTTGGGAGGCCGAGGTGGGCGGATCACAAGGTCAGGAGATCGAGACCACGGTGAAACCCCGTCTCTACTAAAAATACAAAAAATTAGCCGGGCCTGGTGGCGGGCGCCTGTAGTCCCAGCTACTCGGAGAGGCTGAGGCAGGAGAATGGCGTGAACCCGGGAGGTGGAGCTTGTAGTGAGCCGAGATCGCGCCACTGCACTCCAGCCTGGGTGACAGAGCGAGACTCCGTCTCAAAAAAAACAAAAAAAACAAAAAAAAACATAAAAATAAAAAATAAAATAAAATATTCATATGTGTATTTTAACATTGCCAGGCATGGTGGCTCACGCCTGTAATCCCAGCACTTTGGGAGGCCAAAGCGGGAGGATCACTTGAGGCCAGGAGTTCGAAACCAGCTTGGGCAACATGGCAAAACCCTGTCTCTCCTGAAAATACAAAAATTAGCCAGGTGTGGTGGCGCATGCCTGCAATCCCAGCTACTCAGGAGGATGAGACATGAGAATTGCTTGAACCTGGGAGGAAGAAGTTGCAATGAGCCAGGATTGCGCCACTGCACTCCAGCCAAAAAAAAGTGGTGTTTTTTTTTTTCCTTTCTCTTACATTACAATGACCTCTTTAATAAACAAATTTGAACTTGGCATTAATAGGATAGAATATGTTAATATAAAGAAATGAAGGACTGATGTATCATTTTGTGTTTTGTCACTCACCATCCTTGTTTTATTTCATGTCTAACTTTGATGTCTTAAAAAAACTATAAAAAATGGAGAAACAATATACCTGCAGTCCACATATACAACTTTAAATTTCTAAGTAGACACTCGAAGCTATTTTTTACTGGTTTAAAATATATTTTTCAGGCCGGGCATTGTGGCTCATGCCTGTAATCCCAGCACGTTGAGAGACCAAGGCAGGCGGATCACCTGAGGTCAGGAGTTTGAGACCAGCCTGGCCAACATGGGGAAACCCTGTCTCTATTAAAAATACAAAAATTAGGCCAGGCGTGGTGGCTCATGCCTGTAATCCCAGCACTTTGGGAGGCCGAGATGGGCGGATCACCTGAGATCGGGAGTTCAAGACCAGCCTGACCAACACGGAGAAACCCCGTCTCTACTAAAAATACAAAATTAGCTGGGCATGGTGGCGGGCTCCTGTAATCCCAGCTACTCAGGAGGCTGAGGCGGGATAATCGCTTGAACCTGGGAGGCAGAGGTTGCAGTGAGCTGAGATTGCACCATTGCACTCCAGCCTGGGCAACAAGAGCGAAACTCCACCTCAAAAAAAGAAAAAAAAAAGAAAAAAAAATTTGCGGGGCATGGTGGCAGGCATCTGTAATCCCACCTACCCAGGAGGCTGAGACAGGAGAATTGCTTGAACTTGGGGGGTAGAGGTTGCAGTGAGCTGAGATAGTGCTACTGCACTCCAGCCTGGGTGACAGAGTGAGATTCCGTCTCCAAAAAATAAACAAATAAAATACAATATATTTTTTCAGATAGGCCTATAGGTTTAGATGAGTGGGAAATAGAAATGGTGAGAAAGGGCTAAATGGGATACATCACCTTTAAAAGTAATAAAACAAAGAGGCTGGGCGCAGGGGCTCACAACTGTAATCCCAGCTCTTAGAGCAGCAGACGTGGGAGGATAGCTTGAACTCAGGAGTTTGAGACCTGCTGGGCAATATAGCGAGACCCCATTCTCCACAAAAAGGAAAAACAAAAAAAGACAAGTAAACAAACAAAGATCCTGATAGGATGACCAGCATAAAGTAGGTGCTGAATAAATAGAGGCTGTTTATCATTATTATTATTATTATTTGAGACGGAGTCTCACTCTGTCACCCAGGCTGGAGTGCAGTGGTACGATCTTGGCTCACTGCAACCTCCATCTCCTGGGTTCAAGCCATTCTCCTGCCTCAGCCACCTGAGTAGCTGGGATTACAGGTGCCCACCACCGTGACCGGCTAAGTTCTGTATTTTTTTAGTAGGGATGGGGTTTCATCATGTTGGCCAGGCTGGTTTCAAACTCCTGACCTCAGGTGATCTGCCTGCCTTGGCCTCCCAAAGTGGTGGGATTACAGGCACGAGTCACCACGTCTAGCTGAGGCTGTTTATTATTATTATTTGTTAATTATTTATACCTATGTTTTCTTCTAAAATTTTATAGTTTTAATTCCTTTTTTAAAAAATTTTTGTTTGTTTGTTTATTTATTTATTTATTTTGAGACAGGATCTCACTCTGTCATCCAGGCTGGAGTGCAGTGGCACAATCTCAGCTCACTTCAGCCTCTGCCTCCCAGGCTCAAACAATTCTCCCACTTCAGCCTCCTGAGTAGCTGGGACCACAGATGTGCACCACCACTCCCAGCTAAGTTTTTGTATTCTTGGTGGAGATGGGGTTTCACCATGTTGCAGTCTGGTCTCAAACTCCTGAGCTCAAGTGATACATCCATCTCGGCTTCCCAAAGTGTTGGGATTACAGGCATGAGCCACAGTGCCTGGCCTAGTTTTAGCTCTTATGTTTAATTAAGATCCTTTATTCATTTTGAGTTTTATTTATTTATTTATTGAGACGGAGCCTCGCTGTGTCACCAGGCTGGAGTGCAATGGCGTGATCTCGGCTCACCGCAACCTCCTCCTCCCGGTTTCAAGCAATTCTGCCTCAGCCTCCCAAATAGCTGGGATTACATGCTCATGCCACCATGCCTGGCTAATTTTTGTATTTTTAGTAGAAATGGGGTTTCACCATGTTGGCCAGGCTGGTCTCGAACTCCTGCCCTCGGGTGATCCACCTGCCTTGGCCTCCCAAAGTGCTGGGATTACAGGCGTGAACCACTGTGGCTGGCCTAAATTGTTTATTTTTATTTTTTGTAGAGACAGAGTCTGGCCATGTTACCCAATCTGATCTTGAACTCCTGCTGTCATCTGATCCTCCTGCCTCAGCCTCCCAGAGTGCTGGAATAAGAGGTGTGAGGCACCATCCCCGGCCAGTTTTCAGTCTAAGTATGATGTTAGCTGTGGGTCTTTCCCTTTCCCTTTCTCTTTGCCTTTTCCTTTTCCTTTCCCCTTTCCTTTCCTTTCCCCTTTCCTTTCCTTTCCCCTTTCCCCTTTCCTTTCCTTTCCTTTCCACTTTCCTTTCCCTTCCGCTTTCCTTTCCTGTCCTGTCCTGTCCTGTCCTGTCCGCTTTCCCTTCCGCTTTTCTTTCCTCTTTTCTCTCCTCTTCTCTCCTCCTCTCTCCTCTCTCCTCTTTGATATCTGAAGACTAAGCCGTGGATGTTTCATAAAAGTTCTTTCTGGGGTGGGTGCGGTGGCTCATGCCTGTAATCCAAGCACTTTGGGAGGCTGAGGTGGGCGGATCACAAGGTCAGGAGATCGAGACCATCCTGGCTAACATGGTGAAACCCCGTTTCCACTAAAAATCCAAAAACAAAATTAGCCGGGTGTGGTGGCAGGAGCCTGTAGTCCCAGCTACTTGGCGACAGAAGGAGACTCTGACTCAAAAGAAAAAAAAAAATTCTTTCTGGCTGGGTACTCTGACTCTTTCACCCTATAATCTCAGTGCTTTGGGAGCCTATGGCAGGAGAAGTGCTTGAGGCCAGGAGTTGGAGACTGCAGTGAGCTATGATTGCAGGCCACAGAGCAAGACTTTGTCTCTAAATTAAAAATAAATAAATAAATAATAAAATAAAAGTTCTTTTATTTTTAAATAAAATAAAATAAAAGGAGTTTCCTTCTATTCCTAGTTTTCTGAGTATTTTTTGTTATAAGAGGGTGTTGCATTTTGCCAAAATTTTTTTCTGTGTCTATTTTCCTATATTCTATTGTTATCGTGTATTATATTAATTGGTTTTCAGATGTTAAACCAACCAAGCTTTCCTGAGTTAATTCTTTTTTTTTTTTTTTTTTTTGAGACGGAGTCTCGCTGTCGCCCAGGCTGGAGTGCAGTGGCGCGATCTTGGCTCACTGCAGGCTCCGCCCCCTGGGGTTCATGCCATTCTCTTGCCTCAGCCTCCCGAGTAGCTGGGACTACAGGCGCCCGCCACCTCGCCCGGCTAATTTTTTGTATTTTTAGTAGAGATGGGGTTTCACTGTGTTAGCCAGGATGGTCTCGATTTCCTGACCTCGTGATCTGCCCGCCTCGGCCTCCCAAAGTGCTGGGATTACAGGTGTGAGCCACTGCACCCGGCCTCCTGGGTTAATTCTTGTTTGGTCATTTGTAATCTTTTTTATGTGTTGCTGGATTTAGTTTGCTACTGTTTTGTTGAGGATTTTTATATCTATATTCACAAGGGATATTGGTTTGTGGTTTTACTGTGATGTCTCTGTCTGGTTTTGCTATGAGGGTATTGCTGGCCTCATAGATGAGTTGACAGTGTTCCCTTCCGAATTTCTTCGAAAAGTTTGAGAATAATTGGTATTAGTTCTTTACATATTTGATAGAATTTAAAATGAAGCCAGCCATGTGTTTCTTTTTTCTTTTTTTTTGAGACAGGGTCTCACTCTTACCCAGCGATCACATTTCACTGCAGGCATGACCTCCCAGGCCCAACTCCTACCTCAGCCTCCCAAGTAGCTGGGGACCTCAGGCATGTGCCACCATGTGTGGCTAACTTTTTTATTTTGATAGAGATGGAGTCTCCTTATGTTGCTCAAGCTAAAGTGAGGCTATCTGGGACTGCACTTTTCTTTGTAGGGATATTTTGATTACTCATTCAGTCTTTTTTTTGTTTTGTTTTTTTGGAGGCAGAGTCTCTCTCTGTCACCCAGGCTGGAGTGCAGTGGCACGATATTGGCTCACTGCAGCCTCTGCCTCACAGGTTCAAACAATTCTTGTGCCTCAGCCTCCAGAGTAGCTGGGACTACAGGTGCGCACCACCACACCTGGTTAAATTTTTTTTTTTTCATTTTTAGTAGAGACGGGGTTTTGCCATGTTGCCCAGGCTGGTCTCGATCTCCTGAAGTCAAGCAATCCGCCTGCCTTGGCCTCCCAACGTGCTAGGATTATCATTCAGTCTTTTCACTTCTTATGGGTATATTCAGATTTTCTGTTTCTTCTTGTGTTAGTGTTGGTAGTTTGTATCTTTCTAGGAGTTTGTCCATTTCACCTATGTCATCTAATACTGTCACACAGTTGTTCAATTCTTCTTTTTTTTTTTTTTTTTTGAGATGGAGTCTCACCCAGGCTGGAGTGCCGTGGCGCGATCTCAGCTCACTGCAAGCTCCGCCTCCCGAGTTCACAGCATTCTCCTGCCTCAGACTCCCGAATAGCTGGGACTACAGGCACCCACCATCACGCCCGGCTAATTGTTTTGTATTTTTAGTAGAGACAGGGTTTCATCGTGTTAACCAGGATGGTCTCGATCTCCTGACCTCATGATCCACCCGCCTCGGCCTCCCAAAGTGCTGGGATTACAGGCGTGAGCCACCGCACCCGGCTCAATTATTCTTTTTAAATTATTTTTATTTCTGTCAGATCAGTAGTAATTACCTCTCTCATTCTGATTTTAGTAATTTGAGTCTTGTCTCTTTTTTTCTTGTTCAATCTGTCTAAGGTTTGCCAACTTGTTGATCTTTTTAACTAACTAAATTTGGATTTGTTAATTTTCTTTTTCTTTCTAGAGATAGGGTCTCACTCTGACTCTTGAGTGAGTGGTGCAATCACAGCTCAGTACAGTCTCAACCTTCAGGCTCAAGTGATCCTCCTTCCTTGGCCTCCCAAAGTACTGGGATTACAGGCGTGAGCCATCGTGCCCAGCCCACATGTAATTTTGATAGATCTTGCTAAATTGTCCTCCCTAGACAATTATAGACAATGTGTGTATAAATTATATTCCCAATGGCATTGTATGAGAGTACCCACTTTTTCATACCTCTTGCCAGCACTGGGTGATATGAAACTTTTGGATTTTTGCCAATCTAATAGGTAAAACATGATATCTTCATGTGTTTTTGATTTCTAAATTTTCTTATGTTGGGTTAGCTTGGCCACCTTTCATATGTTTGAGCCAGATGTATTTCTGTTTCTTGTAAATTATCTTTTCATATCCTTTACCCATTTTTCTACTGGACTGTTTATCGTTTTCGTTGATTTATAGGAACCTAACATTTATTAGGGAAATTATTCCTTTTCCTGATAGGAGTTAATATTTTCCTTAGTCTGTCTTGCAATGAACATTTAATTACCTGCCATGTGCAATATCCCAAGTGCTGGAGTTATACAAGAGGTCTCCAGCTGCCCCCTTGGAGGTTATATTCTAATGCAGGGAGGTGGGGAGAAAATATACCAATAAGCAAGGTAATTTCCAGCCGTGGCCCATACCCAAAAAGAAATAAAACAGGATAACATTATGATAACAGGTGAATAATGTTTATATAACAAGCTGAGCGGGAGGCCGGCGTGGTGGCGCATGCCTGTTATCCCAGCACTTTGGGAGGCCGAGGCGGGCAGATCACAAGTTCAGGAGATCGAGACCATCCTGGCTAACATGGTGAAACCCCGTCTCTACTAAAATTACAAAAAATTAGCTGGGCATGGTGGCATGTGCCTGTAGTCCCAGCTACTCGGGAGGCTGAGGCAGGAGAATCGCTTGAACCTGGCAGGTGGAGGTTGCAGTGAGCTGAGATCGTGCCACTGCACTCCAGCCTGGGTGACAGAGCGAGACTCCATCTCAAAGAAAGAAAGCTGAGTGGGAGATGATAGTAAAGTCCAAAAGGCAGATAGTATTGTGTAGATAGTATCTATACAAAAGGCAAGGTGGAATGAGCCATTTGTGTAGTTGGGGAAGAAGTGCTAAGACCACAAGACAGATTGAACCCAGCATTCTTGGGGGCAGTGAAAGGAGGCCAGTGGTGCTGGGTGTCATGAGCAAGGGGAGAGGGGTATGAGGTGGGGCTGGAATGGTGGCAGGGGCCAGACCCTGAGCATCTAGTAGGCCGTGAGGAAGAGTGCAGATTTTATGCTAAGTGTTGTGGAAAACCTCAGGAAGGTAATAAGCAGGAAATTACTGTATTGCAAGTAATTTTCCAAGTCATTAAAAATTACTGGAGAGGCCGGGTGCGGTGGCTCACGCTTGTAATCCCAGCACTTTGGGAGGCCGAGGCGGGTGGATCACGAGGTCAGGAGATCGAGACCACGGTGAAACCCCGTCTCTACTAAAAATACAAAAAAATTAGCCGGGCGTGGTGGTGGGCGCCTGTAGTCCCAGCTACTCGGAGAGGCTGAGGCAGGAGAATGGCGTGAACCCGGGAGGCGGAGCTTGCAGTGAGCCGAGATTGCGCCACTGCACTCCAGCCTGGGCCACAGAGTGAGACTCCGTCTCAAAAAAAAAAAAAAAAAAAAAAAAAAATTACTGGAGAACTTTTAATGACTATTTGTTATTTCACGGTTTTATATATATATGTGTATGTGTGTGTATATAAATACATATAATATATTAATAGATTATTATATATTATATATTTAGATATAATTAATATATTATAAATATATGTTAATTATGTCTAAATATATAATTATATTTAAGACAACTTATAAATTTATATATTATATGTATAATAAATACAAATTATATATTATGTATAATAAATACAAATTATATATATTATATATAATAAATACAAAATAAATATATAATATATATTAAATATTTGTTTATTTATTTTTTTGAGACAGGGTCTTGCTCTGTTGCCCAGGCTGGAGTGCAGTGGCAGGATCACGGCCCATTGTAGCATCAACTTATCTTGCTCAAGTGATCCTCCTGCTTTAGCCTCCTGAGTAGCTGGACTACAGGCATGCACCACCACATCTGGTTAATTTTTTTTTTTTTTTTTTTCAGACGGAGTCTTGCTTTGTCATCCAGGCTGGAGTGCAGTGGCGCAATCTCGGCTCACTGCAACCTCCACCTCCCGGGTTCAAGCAATTCTCTGCCTCAGCTTCCTGAGTAGCTGGGATTACAGGCACCCGCCACCACACCCAGCTAATTTTTGTATTTTTAGTAGAGACAGGGTTTCACCATCTTGGCCAGGCTGGTCTTGAACTCCTGACCTCGTGATCCATTCATCTCAGCCTTCCAAAGTGCTGCGATTACAGGCATGAGCCACTGCACCTGGCTATTTTTTTTTTTTTTGAAACAGGGTCTCACTCTGTCGCCCAGGCTAGTGTGCAGTGGCACAATCTCAGCTCACTGCAGCCTCGACCTCCTGGGCTCAAGCGATCCTCCCACCTTAGCCTCCTGAGTAGCTGAGACCACAGGGACCTGCCACCACACCCTGCTGATTTTTTATTTTTTGTAGAGATCGGGTTTCACCATGTTGCCCAGACTAATTTTTAAATTCTTGGTAGAGATGGGCGCCCCCTATGTTGCCCAGGCTGGTCATGAGCTCCTGGGGTCAAGTGATCCTCCTGCCTTAGCCTCCCAAAGGGCTGAGATTACAGGTGTGAGCCACTGCACCTGGCCATGTGGTTATAGATAAACTGCCATTTGTTAAACTCATTGGTAAATGTTGTTTTTTCTCTCCTAATTTTTAATCTTATAAAATCTTGATAAGCAGATTGATAATTCTGATTGCCTTCTTAGGCTATTTTCCTACAATTAGCATTTATGAGCAATTTTTAAACATTTGATACATGAAATTCAACAGCCCTCTGATGCATGCTTTTGTATTACAGAATGTGTGAATGACAACTACTGGTTTGGGAGGGACAAAAGCTGTGAATATTGCTTTGATGAACCACTGCTGAAAAGAACAGATAAATACCGGACGTATAGCAAGAAACACTTTCGGATTTTCAGGGTAGGTAACAAATACCCATGTATCTAGGAGAGCTGGTAATCTGCTCATTGTTTTTTGGTATTTTCCCACTATAAATCTCTGCTGTTCAAAGTTTGAAATAAAATGTTCTCTATTTTAGGAAGTGGGTCCTAAAAACTCTTACATTGCATACATAGAAGATCACAGTGGCAATGGAACCTTTGTAAATACAGAGCTTGTAGGGAAAGGAAAACGCCGTCCTTTGAATAACAATTCTGAAATTGCACTTTCACTAAGCAGAAATAAAGGTAATATTATTATCTTATGGTTACTGGATTTTTTTTTTTTCCACTCTCTCATAGGAGGAAAATTTGTCCTGTCCTTACAGAGTATGGTTTAAGTGAGTAAAGATGAGTAAGTTGCCGGGCGTGGTGGCTCACACCTGTAATCCCAGCACTTTGGGAGGCTGAGGCGGATGGATCACCTGAGGTCAGGAGTTCGAAACCAGCCTGACCCACGTGGAGAAACCCTGTCTCTACTAAAAATACAAAATAAGCCGGGCATGGTGGCACATGCCTATAATCCCAGCGACTCGGGAGGCTGAGGCAGGAGAATCGCTTGAACCTGGGAGGCGGAGGTTGCAGTGAGTCAAGATCGTGCCATTGCACTCTAGCCTGGGCAACAAGAATGAAACTCTGTCTCAAAAAAAAAAGATGAGTAAGTTAGCATTCAAGATTCAACTTTGTTGTCCTAGTTGCATTGTAAAATTATGAAAAAGTTCCATCCAGACAGATTTTTAAGGTTTTAAGGTTTAATTGGTTTTATGTAATGCCGTATACTGTGTTTTTTTTTTTTTTTAGATGGAGTCTTGCACTGTCACCTGGGCTGGAGTGCAGTGATGCAATCTCGGCTCACTGCAACCTCTGTCTCCCAGTTTCAAGCGATTCTCCTTGCCTCAGCCTCCCAAGTAGCTGGGATTACAGGCTCCTGCCACCATACCCAGCTAATTTTTTTGTATTTTTGGTAGAGATGGGGTTTCACTGTGTTGGCCAGGCTGGCCTTGAACTCCTGACCTCGTGATCTGCCTGCTTCAGTCTCCCAAAGTGCTAGGATTACAGGCGTGAGCCCCCTCCTGGCCCATATACTGTTAATTGAATTATCATGGTGATTAAAATAAGTTATAGTTCATTGATTGATTCAGTTTATACCACATCAGTCTTAGATATCTATGAATTGTTGTTTCAGGCCATTAATTCATTTTTCCTTCCTCTTCACCTCATTCTTTCCTTTCTTCATTTTTTCCATTCATTTTTTTCTTTCTTTCTTTTTCAAGACATGGTCTCACTCTCTCTCCCAGGCTGGAGTTCAGTGGCACTGCAACCTCTGCCTCCCGGGCTCAAGTGATCCTCCCACCTTAGCCTCCTGAGTAGCTGTGACCACAGACACATGCCATCACGCCTGGCTAATTTTTTGTATTTTTGGTAGAGACGGGGTTTGTTGGCTAGACTGGTCTTAGACTTCTGAGCTCAAGCAGTCTGCCTGCCTTGGCCTCCCAAAGTTCTAGGATTACAGGTGTGAGCCACCACGTCCAGCCCCATTCATTTATTTCTGTATACATTTATTGAGCTCCTTTTTTTTTTTTTGAGACGGAGTCTTGCTCTGTCGCCCAGGCTGGAGTGCAGTGGCGTGATCTCGGCTCACTGCAAGCTCCGCCTCCTGGGTTCACACCATTCTCCTGCCTCAGCCTCCTGAGTAGCTGGGACTACAGGTGCCCGCCACCACGCCCACATAATTTTTTGTATTTTTAGTAGAGACGGGGTTTCACCGTTTTAGCCAGGATGGTCTCGATCTCCTGACCTCGTGATCTGCCTGCCCCGGCCTCCCAAAGTGCTGGGATTACAGACGTGAGCCACTGCGCCCGGCCTATTGAGCTCCTTTTATATGCCAGGTATTAGGCTATGAGTGCTTCTGTAAGAGGCTCACTTTAGAGCTTCTACCTTTGTAAATACTACATGGTTATCCTGCGCAAGTGGAGATGTTTATCAACCTCGTCAGGTAGCATTTTATAAGCATCCATTTCTAAAACTATGAAAATAACATCTAAAATGAACAATTGTTTTTCAGGGTAATATCTAGAAAGGATACCTGACAAAAACAACCCATAGAGTTAAAAGTAGCTCAGCATGATGAGACAGGAGGAATACTATTTTTCTTTAGTTAAAGAAACCATAGACCTTCCCAAACTTATCTGAGAGTCGAATGACTTGGAGGGTGTCTATGTGTGTGCGAGACATTTTGAAAGTAAAGGTTCATATAAGCACTCTTCTCCGGATTCTGGTAGGGATTTAAAAAATCATGCCTCTAGGGGCTGTGGCATGAGTCTGTAGTCCCTGCTACTCAGAAAGGTGAGGCTAGAGGATCCCTTGAGCCCAGGATTTTAAGGCTACAGTGAGCTATGATTGAGCCTGTAAATAGCCACTGCCCTCCAGCCCGGGCAACATGGTGAGACCCCATCTAACCAAATAAAATAAAGTCATGCCTAAGGGATTTTCATGCAGTCAGTCTTCAGTCTGGTATCTTGGAACTATGTCTATGTTGGGCATCCTGAAGTACATTTTATGATTAACTTATTTTTTCCTGTTTCTGACTATTTTGACTATTTTGTTTTGTTTTCTTTTTTTTTTTTTTTTTGAGATGGAGTCTGGCTCTATCGTCCAGGCTGGAGTGCAGTGGCATGATCTCGGCTCACTGCAAGCTCCGCCTCCTGGGTTCACGCCATTCTTCTGCCTCAGCCTCCCGAGTAGCTGGGACTATAGGCGTCCTCCACCGCGCCCGGCTAATTTTTTGTATTTTTAGTAGAAACGGGGTTTCACCGTGTTAGCCAGGATGGTCTCCATCTCCTGACCTCATGATCCTTCCGCCTCGGCCTTCCAAAGTGCTGGGATTACAGGCGTGAGCCACTGCGCCCGGCGACTATTTTGTTTTCTATCTGACAGTTACAGTCAGGGCAGCTGCTTTAGGTTTTGCTGTTTGTGGGTACCTAGGGGAGGAGGCAACTGGGTGCTGAAATTTGGTCTGTCCTCTCCTTGACAAGCTGTGTGCCACCTTCTTCTCATTGGTCTACCCAAAGGGTACTTTTCTTCCTCTTTTTAAAACAATAAATAAACATTAAAAAATTTATTTAATAGATAAATAAAAATTATAGGCTGGCGTGGTAGCTCATGCCTGTAATCTCAGCACTTTGGGAGGCCAAGACAGGAAGATTGCTTGAGTCCAGGAATTTGAGACCAGCTTGGGCAACACAGTGAGACCCCATCTCTACCAAACATAAAAAAATTAGCTGGGCATGCTGGTATGTTCCTGTAGTCCCAGCTGCTTGGGAGTCTGAGGTGGGAGGATTGCTTGAGCCTGGGAGGTCGAGGCTACAGTGAGCCAAGATTGCACCACTGCACTCTAGCCTGGGCAAGAGAGTGAGAACGTGTCTCGAAAAAATTATATATATTTATCATGTACAACATGTTTTGAAATGTGTATACATTGTAGAATGGCTAATTTGAGCTAACATGCATTACCTCACATATTTATCTTTTTTTTTATAGAGAAAATACTTAAAATCTACTCTCTCAGCTGATTTTCAAAAATATGCTGGGGCGCGGTGGCTCATGTCTTTAATCCCAGCACTTTGGGAGGCCAAGGCGGGCAGATCACCTGAGGTCAGGAGTTCGAGACCAGCCTGGCCAACATGGTGAAACCCCGTCTCTACTAAAAATACAAAAATTAGCCGGGCGTGGTGGCAGGCACCTGTAATCCCAGCTACTCAGGGGTCTGAGGCAGAAGAATCGCTTGAACCCAGGAGGTGGAGGTTTCAGTGAGCCAAGATCGCGCCATTGCACTCTAGCCTGGGGGACAAGAGCGAGACTCCGTCTCAAAAAAAAAAAAAAACCCAAACAAACAACAAACAAAAAGCAGTACATTGTTGTTAACTACAATCACCATGTTGTACAATAAATCTCTGTTTTCTCTAATTTGAACAAAGATGTCATATAGGCTAAAGGTGACCCTTAATAAAGTAGGTCAGACTGGTCTTCTGCAGGCTGCATTTGGTCTACAGATATTTTATTAGGCATTTACTGATACTTACAGTGGTAATGTGAACATCCAGATGTCTTAGAGAAGTTGTAATATGTGGCCACAGTGAGTCTATAGTCCCACAACCTGAGGATCTGTAGGCACTGAGTAGAGGCTGCTTCCTTTAGATGGAAGGTGTGTTTTGTCTCCCCACTTCTCCGTGGTGTCTTAAACTCAACACAGCCTGACCCTGTTACATTACCTTTCTGACTTGTGTGGACAATGGCGTTTGAGCCCTTGAAGTAAACCTTGACAGGAGAAATACATCATGAGAGCCCATCAAATTTCTAGGTTCTCAGATGCCACTGGAACATACAGGATTATGAATAGCTACAAGCATAGAGGGACACTTGTGGCTGGGTGGCCAGCAGGTCTCTGTCACCAGACAAGTGCCTGCCTCTTGTGTACCAGCCTGGAATGAAATATACTCAGGTGGCTCAGATTTGTACCAGAGACTGGATCTTTAGGTTATTCTAGGGAGGTCAAAACCTGTCACCTGAGATCTGAGAAACTCAAGGATCTTAACAAATTTCACTCTTTCATGATAGCATAGGCAGTTGCAAATTAATCATTGATGACTTTGTAGAATTGAAATATTTGGGCCGGGCGTGGTGCCTCACGCCTGTAATTCCAGCACTTTGGGAGGCCGAGGCAGGCGCATCACGAGGTCAGGAGATCAAGACCATCCTGGCTAACACGGTGAAACTCCGTCTCTAGTAAAAATACAAAAAATTAGCTGGGCGCGGCGGCGGGCGCCTGTAGTCTCAGCTACTCGAGAGGCTGAGGCAGGAGAATGGCGTGAACCCGGGAGGTGGAGCTTGCAGTGAGCCTAGATTGCGCCACTGCAGTCCGGCCTGGGTGAAAGAGCGAGACTCTGTCTCAAAAAAAAAAAAAAAAAAGAAATATTTGATAATTTATTACAGGCTTGGCCCATGTGGGTGGTTAAATTATTAAATGATCAGCACTGTCCTGGGTTATAGAATTTAAAAAGTAGTTGTCTTACTTTTTTTTTTTTGGGTGGGCACATTGGCTAACTCCTGTAATCCCAACACTTTGGGAGGCCAAGGTGGGTGGATCACTTGAGGTCAGGAGTTCGAGATCAGCCTGGCCAACATGGTAAAATCCTGTCTCTACTAAAAATACAAAACTTAGCCGGGAATGGTGCTGTGCGCCTGTAATCCCAGCTACTCAGGAGGCTGAGGCACAAAAATTGCTTGAACCTGGGAGGTGGAGGTTGCAGTGAGCTGAGGTCATGCCACTGCACTCCAGCCTGGGCAACAGAGTGAAACTCTCTCAAAAAAAAAAAAAAAAAAAAAAAAATTACTTTTTTTTAGATACAGCCCAAATAATGGAGAAAAAAGGGAATTTGTTTAGAAAATGTTATTTACCTAGCTTTACAAATATGTTGAATATGGTTTGTACTATAGAATACTTAATACCGGATATATAAAGGTATAAATGGCTGAGAGATGATAATACTAGTATGGTGATACTGATGGCCTGATTTTCATTGGGATATTTACTTGCCTAGACCATTTTTTCTAGGCTCAGACTGATTGATTGCTTTTTGATTCTGGGCCTGTTGTAAATCTGCATGGACATTTTATATTAGTGTAATTGATCAATATTCTGGGTCAAGGAATATAAATAATGTTATGTTATGGATTTTTTGCACTACTTTCAGAGTGATGCTTATAGTTCCATTGAAGCATGAAATTTGACTACCATTTATTTCTCAAGGGCTGTACAATATGTATTAGCCTACTAATACCTATTGTATTACATACATACTAATTTCCTTAAGGTTACATGTTAAATGTAGTTAAAAACAATTCTTATATTACATATGACTAATAAATTTTAGAATCAATGATCTCCTCTTATGAATAAATTAATGAAACCCATTTCTACTCTTTTTTTCCTTAGTTTTTGTCTTTTTTGATCTGACAGTAGATGATCAGTCAGTTTATCCTAAGGCATTAAGAGATGAATACATCATGTCAAAAACTCTTGGAAGGTAAATTATTTTCTTATGTAACTGCACTTAATTTTTTCCCTATACATTTGTGATTGGTAGTTTCTCATTTCTGATTTTATAACACTCATTATGTATTGATAACATTTGTATGGTATCTATTTGTGTATTATTTTTTATTTTTATTTTTGTGAGTTATTTCACACAGTCATTTCAATTTATTTTTATTTTATTTCTTTGTGAGACGGGGTGTTGCTCTGTTACCCAGGCTGGAGTGTAGTGGCACAATCAGAGCTCACTGTGGCCTTGATCTCCCAGGTCAAGGGATATCAGGCGTGCAGCACCATGCACAGCTAATGTGTGTTTTTGTATTTTAGAGATGGGGTTGTGCTGTGTTGCCAGGGCTGGTCTTGAACTCCTGGGCTCAAGCCATCCTCCTGCCTTAGCCTCCCAAAATGTTGAGATTAGTGGCATGAGCCACCACGCCCAGCCAAGTATTTCTTTTTTTATTTCCTTTTGTGTGTGTGTGTGTGTGTGTGTGTGTGTGTGAGACAAAGTCTCGCTCTGTTGCCCAGGCTGGAGTGCAGTGGTACGATTTTGGCTCACTGCAACTTCCACTCCCCAGGCTCAAGTGATCCTCCCACCTCAGCCTCCCAAGTAGCTGGGACTATAGGCTTGCACCACCATGCCTGGCTAATTTTTGTATTTTGTGTAGAGATGGCGTCTTGCCATCTTGCCCAGGCTGGCAACATGAAGTCGTGAGCTCAAGCGATCCACCTGCCTCAGCCTCCCAAAGTGCTAGGATTACAGGCATGAGCCACTGCGCCTGGCCGTGTGTATAGTATCTATCTATTTATCTATCTATCTATCTATCTATCTATCTATCTATCTATCTATACCACATTTACTTTGTCCATTCATTCATCTGTGGACACTTAAGTTGCTTCCCTATCTTGGCTATTGTGAATAATGCTGAAATGAACATGGGAGTGCAGATATCTCTTCAACATACTGATTTAAATTTTTTTTGGATATATATCCAGAAGTGGGATTGCTGGATCATATGGTAATTATAATTTTAGTTTTTTGAGGAACCTTTATACTATTTTCCAAAATGGCTGTACTTACATTTCCACCAACAGTGTACCAGGGTTTTCTTTTCTTCACATCCTCTCCAACACTTGTTATTATTCATCTTTTTGATAATAGCCATTCTAACAGGCTTCAGGTGATATATCATTGTGGTTTTAATTTGCATTTCCTTGATGGCTAGAGATGTTGAGCATTTTTCATACATCATGATAGGTGTATTTTTGATGTGTTTGATAATGATTAATTGAAATTAACTCTTTTGCCTCATGAATTTTATTGGTGATAACTTTTTTTTTTCTTTTTGAGATGGAGTTTCACTCTGTCACTCAGGCTGGGGTGCAGTGGTGTGATCTTGGCTCACTACAACCTCTGCCTCCTGGGTTCAAGCAATTCTACCTCAGCCTCCCAAGTAGCTGGGACTACAGGTGTGCACCACCACACCCAGCTAATTTTTGTATTTTTAGTAGAGACGGGGTATCACCATATTGGCCAGGCTGGTCTTGAACTCCTGACCTCGTGATCTGCCCGCCTTGGCCTCCCAAAGTGCTGGGATTACAAGTGTGAGCCACCGCGCCCGGCTCGTGAAAACTTTTTAAAGGCAACTTTACTGAGATATAATTTATATACCATATAATGCACTCATTTGAAGTGTGCAATTTAGTGATTTTCAGTATATTCACAGAGTTGCGAAGCCATCACCACAATCAATTTTGGAATTTTTTTTTTTTTTTTTTTTTTTTGAGACGGAGTCTTGCTCTGTCACCCAGGCTGGAGTGCAGTGGCGCAATCTCGGCTCACTGCAAACTCCGCCTCCCGGGTTCATGCCATTCTCCTGCCTCAGCCTCTCCGAGTAGCTGGGACTACAGGCGCCCGCCACCACGCCCGGCTAATTTTTTGTATTTTTAGTAGAGACGGGGTTTCACCGTGGTCTCGATCTCCTGACCTCGTGATCCGCCCGCCTCGGCCTCCCAAAGTGCTGGGATTACAAGCGTGAGCCACCGCGCCCGGCCTGGAATATTTTTTAATCATCTTCCAAAAACATGGTTACTGCATTTCTGTGCTGTTTAGAATTCTTGTTATCTTGGGATGTGAAGTGAAACCTACAATTGAATGTTACTTGGGGCAAAGTTCTAAAAAATTTTGGTCTCAGGACTCCTCACATTCTTAAAAATTATCAAGGACTCCAAAAAGCTTTTGTTTATGTGGTTTAAGTCTATTGATATTTACTGTATTAGACATTACAATTGAGATTTCTGTTTTTTTTTTTTTTTTTTTTTTTTCGGCAAGGTCTTACTCTGTCCTCAGGCTGGAGTGCAGTAGTGTGACCACAGCTTATGGCAACCTTGATCTCTCAGGTTCAAGCAATCCTCCCAACGTCAGCCTCCCGAGTAGTTGGGACTACACGGATGTGCCACCACATCTGGCTAATTTTTACTTTATTTTATTTTTTTTGAGATGGAGTTTTGTTCTTGTTGCCCAGGCTGGAGTGCAATGGTGTGGTCTCAGCTCACTGCAACCTCTGCCTCCTGGGTTCAAGTGATTCTTCTGCCTCAGCCTCCCAGGTAGCTGGGATTATAGGTGCCTGCCACCACACACCTGGCTAATTTTTTTGTATTTTTAATAGAGACGAGGTTTCACCATGTTGGCCTGGCTGGTCTTGAACTCCTGACCTCAGGTGATCTGCCTGCCTCAGCCTCCCAGAGTGCTGGATTACAGGCGTGAGCCACCACGCCTGGCCCTAATTTTTATTTTTTTTTTATTGTAGAGATGAGTCTTGCTGTGTTGCCTAGGCTTGTCTCAAACTCCTGGGCCCAAGTTATCCTCCTGCCTCAGCCTCTCAAAGTGTTGGGATTACAGGTGTGAACTGCTGCATTTTGCCAAGACATTTTTATATTAATTCATTAAGTAAATTTACTACATTTTAAGATGAGTAACATTTATTTTTTTCTTCTTGAGACGGAGTCTCGCTCTGTCACCCAGGCTGGAGTGCAGTGGTGCGATCTCGGCTCACTTCAACCTCTGCCTCCCGGGTTCAAGCGATTTTTCTGCCTCAGCCACCCAAGTAGCTGGGACTATAGGCCTGTGCCACCACACCCAGCTAATTTTTTGTATTTTTAGTAGAGATGGGGTTTTACCGTGTTAGCCAGGATGGTCTCGATCTCCTGACCTCATGATCTGCCTGCCTCGGCCCCCCAAGGTGCTGGGATTACAGGTGTAAGCCACCGCACCTGGCCTGAGTAACATTTTTTATGAAAAATGATTATTAAAAAGATTAGTGAGAAGAGAGGCACTGTTCAACATTTTTGCAAATTTTTTTGACATCTGGCTTAGTTAGAAGATGGCTAGATTCTGTAATTTGCTTCGTCATTCAGTCTGTTATGTTGTCACACGCCACGTAGCCTCTGGAAGTCTCCATACTTATGAGCTAATGAGAAGGGAAAACACAAATAATGTCTTAGTATTATTCTGAGCATAGTTGTGGCTTTGCGGATGCCCTGCAAGGTCTTGGGGTCCTCTTGGGGTGATCCTATCATACTTTGAGAACCATTTCTTTAGGAAAGTATCAGGATACTGTTACCACATTACAAAATGCTCTTCATCCCCCTTCCCTTCTCACAAAGGTCTTTCTACTGATATTTTTGGAAACATGGAAGGAAAGTACATAAAAGGAAATAATCATCTATATTCCTACAACATAGTTAAGCACAGTATCCTCTTTATTATATGGGAGAAATTTTAGTTTACTGATACTGAATTCAGTAACTGATGTGTTTCCATATTTGCACTGGTTGCTTGGAATCTAACCGTCAAACCTTTTCTTAAGAAATGTATGGGCTGGGCACGGTGGCTCACACCTGTAATCCTAGCACTTTGGGAGGCTGAGGCAGATGGATCACCTGAGGTCGGGGGTTTGAGACCAGCCTGGCCAACATGGTGAAACCCTGTCTCTACTAAAAATACAAAAATTACCCAGGTGTGATGACGCATGCCTGTAATCCCAGCTACTTGGGAGGCTGAGGCAGGAGAATCGCTTGAACCCAGGAGGCGGAGGTTGTAGTGAGCTGAGATTGCGCCACTGCACTCCACCCTTGGCAACAGCGTGAGACTCTGTCTCAAAAAAAAAGAAAAAAGAAAAAAGAAATGTATGAGGCTGGGTATGGTGGCTCATGCCTGTAACCCCAGCACTTTGGGAAGCCGAGGCAGGCGTATCGCTTGAGTCCAGGAGTTCAAGACCAGCCTGGGCAGCCATGGGCAATAGAGAAATCCTGTCTCTAGAAAAAATAGAAAAAGTTAGCTGAGCGTGGCGGGTTGGACCTGTAGTCTCAGCTACTTGGAAGGTGGAGGTGGGAGGATTACCTGAGCCCAGGAGGTGGAGGCTGCAGTGAGCCATGATCATGCCACTGCATTCCAGCCTGGGTGATAGAGTGAGACAATGTCTCGGGAGGAAAAAAAAAAAAAAGAAGAAGAAATGTATGGAATTCACTGTTTTCTTAAGGGAAGATTTAATACGAATTCTGTAACTTGTAGCAAATGATAGAAACTCAACTCAAATGAATCAGGTAAGAGAAAAAGTTTACTGGCTTTTGTAACTGGGAAATAGCCAGGCCGGGCATAGTGGCTCACGCCTGTAATCCCAGTACTTTGGGAGGCCGAGGCTGGTGGATCACTTGAGGTCAGGAGTTTGAGACCAGCCCGGCTGACACGGTAAAACCCCGTCTCTACTAAAAATATAAAAATTAACCTGGTGTGGTGGCATATGTCTGTAGTCCCAGCTACTTGGGAGGTTGAGGCAGGAGAATCGATTGAACCCAGGAGGCGGAGGTTGCAGTGAGCCGAGATGGCATCACTGTACTCCAGCCTGGGTGACAGAGCAAGACTCTGTCTCAAAAAAATAAATAAATAAATAAATAAAAATAAAAATAAACAGGCAAATCCTTACTTCAAGCACGGCTGGATCTAGGAGGTCATTAGGCTTTACTTCATGGTCTTTGAGTTGTGATGGTCTGGTTGACTGCGTCTAAGAGCTCCCGCAGTGTCACCAGGGCTCTAGCTCCATCTCTTGATTAGCTGTTTGTTGGCTTCCTACAGAATTGTTCTCTCTATATGGTAGGAAAAATGGCTACCAGGGGCTACAGAATGATATTTTCTTTGTCTAGAAACTACAGCAGAGAGAAGTCTCTCTCCCAATGTCAGCACTTGATTTCAAGGGCAACTCTGGCTGTATGTATGAATGAATGACAGGGTGTTGCTCTGTGTCTCAGGCTGGAGTGCGGTGGCATGATCACGGCTCACTGCTCCAGCTCAGTTTTGGTTACGTAGCTATCCTGTGTTTATAGGAATAGGGGTTGTGCCACAGTAGACACCCAGCTAGAGCTGCATGGACTTGGGGAGGAATTCCCAGGCAAAGGGTGACTGTTCCTAGGAGAAGGGAAACTGGAAAGTGCTTTGAGCTGATTTAAAAAAGAATAGTTACATGGACCCTTACCTCATACCATACCTTACTTTAATTCAAAGTGGAACCAAGAATGAAATATAAGAGGTAAAACTATACAACTCTGGGAAGAAAGCATAGGGACAACTCTTCATGACCTTGTATTTGGCAGTGGTTTCTTACATAAGACACCAAAAGCACAGCAACAAAAGAAAAAATAGATAAATTAGACTTAATCAAAATTAAAAACTTTTGTGCCTCAAAAGATACCTATCAAGAGAGTGAAAACAAAACCAACAGAATGATTAAATATTTACAAGCCCTATATCTGATAAGGGCTTATGTCTAGAATAGATAAAGACATCTTAGAACTCTACAATAAAAAAACAAACAACCTGCCATTTAAAAATGGGCAAAGGCACTGCACTCCAGCCTGGGCGACAGAGTGAGAGCCTGTCTCTAAAAACAAAACGAAAAAAATGGGCAAAGGGCTAGAATAGACATTTCTCTCAAGAACACATACAAAGGCCAAAAGGCACATCAAAAGATGCTGAATATCGTTAGTCATTAGGGAAATACACATCAAAACCACAATGAGATACCACTTCACACCTACCTACTAGGCTGACCATAATAAGGAAACAGAAACTAGTAACTGTTGATGAGGATGTGGAGAAATTGGAACCCCCATGCACTGCTAATGGGAATGTAAAATGATGTATGTAGCCACTGTGGAAAATAGTTTGGTGATTTCTTAAAAAAGTAAACATCTGAGCTCTATGGGGCATAAACAACAACAACAATAAACAACAACAGAAAAAGATAAACATAGAATTATCATGTGACCCAGAAATTCTCCTTCTAGGTATATAAATTCCCCAATTTAAAAAACAAGTGTTCAGGCCAGGCATGGTGGCTCATGCCTGTAATCCCAGCACTTTGGGAGGCTGAGGTGGGTGGATCGCTTGAGGTCAGGAGTTCGAGACCAGCCTGCCCAACATGGTGAAACCCTGTCTCTACTAAAAATACAAAAATTAGTTGGACGAGGTGGCACACACCTGTAATCCCAGCTATTCAGGAGGCTGAGGCATGAGAATTGCTTGAAGCCAGGAGGCAGCAGTTGTAGTGAGCCAAGATTGTGCCACTGCACTCCAGCCTGGGCGACAGATCAAGCCTATATCTCAAAAAAAAAAGGAAACAAGTGTTCAGACAAAAACTTGTACATGAGGCCGGGCGTGGTGGCTCACGCCTGTAATCCCAGCACTTTGGGAGGCTGAGATGGGCGGATCACGAGGTCAGGAGATCGAGACTATCCTGGCTAACATGGTGAAATCTCTTCTCTACTAAAAATACAAAAAGATTAGCCGGGTGTGGTGGCGGGCGCCTGTAGTCCCAGCTACTGGAGAGGCTGAGGCAGGAGAATGGCGTGAACCTGGGAGGCGGAGCTTGCTGTGAGCCGAGATTGCACCACTGCACTCCAGCCTGGGTGACTGAGCGAGACTCCGTCTCAAAAAGAAAAAAAAAACAAAAAACTTGTACGTGAATGTTCATAGCAGCTTTAGTCACAATGAAGAAGTGTAATTTATCTATTGTTTTTCTTTTGTTGCTTATGCTTTTGTTGTCATACTGAAGAAACCATTTACAAAAGGTGGAAACAAACCAAATAAATGTCCATCAGAGGATGAATAGATAAACAAACTATGATACTTCCATATAATGGAATATTATTCAGCTGTAAAAAGGAATGAAGTACCACAAATGTTATGGCATTATGCTAAGTGAAACAATCCAGACACGAAAGGCTACATATTGTGTGATTACATCGATATGAAATATTCAGAATAGGCAAATTAATATATAGAGAAACCAGATTAGTGGTTGCCAAGGGCTGGGGGCTGAGGGCTGGGGGCAGGGTAGAGTGAGGAGTGACTGCTTAATTGCTTAACAGGTACAGGGTTTCCATTTGAGCTAATGAGAAAGTTCTGGAATAAGATGCTGATGGTTGTAGAACATTGGCAGTGTACTTAATGCCACTGAATTGTACACTTTAAAATGATTACAGTGGTAAATTTTGTGTTATGTATATTTAACAGAATAAAAAAGATGTCTTGGTAAACCCCTCAACTCACCCCTTCAAACCCCACAATAGTTATAATAGTCTACTTCATAATGGGTAATTGATGCCCTAGTAGCCATTATCTTGGGCCGACCCAAGCTTTGGAGGACAGATCCTACTCAGGATTAACTGTGTTCTGGGTAATGGCTTGGAGAGCATTCCTCCTCCATGAGTAGTATCCCATGTAACTGCAAATCTCTGTGAGAGGTTGCTGAAAGTAGGCTGATTGTGTAATACTTTTGGTTTCTTAGGTAATCTGATTTGATTTAGGGTGCAACTTATGTTGTCAACTGCTTATGCACTTCCTTTGAAGATGGAGAATAAGAAGGAAAGAAATATATCCATTAAAGTTATTCATTTGCAGATTCTATTTACCGTTATTTGTTTTGGGCACTCATTTTTGACCAGGGAGGACTGTTTCTAGTTAATGTTTTTCTGGCCTCTCGGATAAGTAGTTTCTCTCTCATTTTTCTCTTAGTATCTTTCTGGGAATTTCACAATCCAGGGCTACAGTAAGACTCATGTTTGTATTACTCGGCTCAGAAGTGGAATTTGGAGCTGACTTAGTGATTTTGGCTGTTAAGCCCTTGACATTTTACATTGGTGAAGTTTCATTGTGTCCTCCTCAAACAGGGACAATGGAAAGGTTGTTATATGGAATGTCTGTAAATTCTAATACTTGAAGCGGACCCAGGAGCGGTAGGTCTCATAATTAAAAACATTCAGACAATCACTGTCTTTGTTTTTCCCTCTAGTGGTGCCTGTGGAGAGGTAAAGCTGGCTTTCGAGAGGAAAACATGTAAGAAAGTAGCCATAAAGATCATCAGCAAAAGGAAGTTTGCTATTGGTTCAGCAAGAGAGACAGTAAGTACCAATAAAAGGCTGCTCACCTTTTATTAACACGTCTTCATAACTTCCCAAAATAATCTCAGATTGATGATTTTCAAACTCAGGAATAACCTCCTGCTTAGATGGATGAATTTGTGAGTATCAAAGAACATGGAAAATTTTGGGGCATCTTTGATTAATCTAGAAACTTTTACTTGTAGATAATTTGGTTCCAAAAGTATTTAATTGTACATGATAATGAACATAGCGGGAAGTTTTTTTTTTTCTTCTTCCAAGTTCAAAGTTGTTACAAGATTGTTTTTACAATAAATGACAGGAAATTAGAGAAAAAAATTCAGCCATAATCCCCACTGTAACCCCACAGCTGTTTTCAGTTTTCCTTTTCCTTCTAGGTTTTGTTCAGATGAAATCGTGTTTTTAGATGGTTGAAATCATCTTGTATATACAGCTTTGTATTTTGCTTTTCCACAAATGCATTATGGCATAGACTTTTACCTAATACATCCTTTTTGATGACTGAGTTTTCATGTCATCTACTTTATTGTAATTTACTTAACAATTTCTCTGGCTGATCATTTAGGTAATTTCTTATTCTTTGCTGTTCTGGGTAATATGGCAGTGAGTATCCCTGGTTTATGGATTAGCCATAGAGTTTTAACATTTTAATTAAATCATTGAAATAGCCTTTCTTTATAGCAGCCATTTATTTTACTACTTTTTTGTAATCCACATTTACTGTATGGGAGAGATGGCCAAATGCATTGGTCTTTCCATATGTGACTCAACAAAGTAATGTAAAACACAGCCTCTAATCACGTTTTCCCTTGTGGCCAGCTGTTTCTGGCTATTATACTTTCACATTCTTTAAAGATCAATTTTTTTCCCCCTAGACAATGCCATTCTCACATGGCAAGAGGAATTTCCTTTTTGTGTTCACTTTGTTGTAGATCTTTTCCCCTGTGATTCTAAGATTTGTTTCCCATTTTGGGGAGAAGAAAATACCAACTAGATTGTTAAAAACTGGGAGTAAAATTTTATGTTTTGATTTCATTATTTGAATCAGATTGGACCCTTTGTGACCATTCTATTATCAGAGTATACCCTGACTTGGTAATGAGTTTAGCGGCTTATAGGAAGAGGCAAGCTCTTAAAATTAAACATCTGGGTTTCTTAGCTGAAGTTCATTTTACATAAATATGTAATTCTATCTCCTCTTTGCTTGTGGAGGGTGTAGCCCAGGAAGTTGAGTTACTTGATTCATCCTTTTGGAATTGTAACAGAACAACTTTAGTACCCTGAAGCCTCCTCTTGTCAGAGTCTCAGTAAATATGCGAGCCTGCTGTTGAAGTTGGAAGCTGTATCTGCTCTATTAGTAGAAATTTGTCTTGACATTTTCTTTATATAGTTTCATTGAACACCTTCTTGTTCATGTTTTTTATCATTTTAATGAATGTAAATAGTTCCATAGCTAATAAGTAGGGTTTACGAATTAAAAATGAACACAGTGGAAACACACTTGTTTCTGACTGTGGAGACTAGGGCGAGTGGCTTCTGTTTTCTGAGCCTTGGTTGCCCCATCTGTAAGATGGGGATTCAGAGGCTTATGAGACATGATCTCTGTAAATAAAGAGCTTGGCACAGGGCCTGGCCATTTATTGAATGCTTACTATTTGCCAAGCATTTTACAAAGTTATTTTAGGTGAGGTATTTAAGTCATTGACCTCTGGGCTTTGATTTCTTTGTATGAATAGAGCTAGGTTTGGAACTCAGGCAGCCTTGAGTCAACTGAGTTTAACTGTAAATTTTTTTTAAATATTGGCAATTATTATTATTAATAAACTCTGTTATTCTATTTATCAAAGGACCCAGCTCTCAATGTTGAAACAGAAATAGAAATTTTGAAAAAGCTAAATCATGTAAGTATTATTATATGACTCATACTTAGATTTATCTATCTCAAAATATGAGAAGAGTATAAAGCCTTTCAGTATAATAAAGATAATATTGGCCGAGTGTGGTGGCTGACGCCTGTAACCCTAGCACTTCCCAAAGTTCCAAGGCTGAGGTGGGTGAATCACCTGAGGTCAGGAGTTCGAGACCAGCCTGGCCAACATGGTGAAACCCTGTCTACTAAAAATACAAAAATTTAGTTGGGCATGGTGGCACATGCCTGTAATCCCAACTACTCGGGAGGCTGAGGCAGGAGAAGTGCTTGAACCCAGGAGGCAGAGATTTCAGTGAGCCGAGATCGCACCACTGCACTCCAGCCTGGGCTAATTTTTTGTATTTTTGGTAGAGAGGGGGTTTCACCATGTTAGCCAGGATGGTCTCGATCTCCTGACCTCGTGATCCCCCCACCTCAGCCTCCCAAAGTGCTGGGATTACAGGCGTGAGCCACCGTGCCTGGTCTTATTCTGGCTTTTAACCTCCAAACAGCAAAAAGCTTTCTTCTCTGTTATTCTACCTCTTCAAATCCCTCAAAAAAGTCAGTAGAAACTGAGGAGCAATTACTGTTGTTGATACAGTACTTCAACAGCTTCCTTTAGAACTCAGTGAGTGGACCTGAAAACCTATGAGAACCTGAGTGGCTGACCTTCCTGCTTGGCTTTCTTCTGTTTCTTTTGCAAATTATTCATCCTCTCTGAATTTGCCAGGTCCTTTTTCCAAGAGATTAGGAGTCTCTCTTTAACACACACACAAACGCGCACACACACACACACACGTATTTTTAGAGACAGTCTCTCTCTGTTACCCAGGCTTCAGTGTAGTGGCACAGTCATAGCTCACTGCAGCCTCATACTCCTAGGACCAAGTGATCCTCCTGCCTCAGCCTCCTGAGTAGCTGGGACTATAGGCATGTGCCACCATACCCTGCTGGGAGAGAGGAGCCCTCCAATTTTCTGGGGTGGGGTTGCATCAGACCTACCCTTAAGATAAACACAAATGCACCGGGCACAGTGGCTCATGCCTGTAATCTCAGCACTTTGGGAAGCCGAGGCAGGTGGATCATGAGGTCAGGAGATCAAGACCATCCTGGCTAACACGGTGAAATCCCGTCTTTACTAAACATACAAAAAAAAATTAGCTGGGCTTGGTGGCAGGTGCCTGTAGTCCCAGCTGCTCGAGAGGCTGAGGCAGGAGAATGGCGTGAACCTGGGAGGTGGAGCTTGCAGTGAGCTGAGATCGTCCCACCGCACTCCAGCCTGGGCAACAGAGCGAGACTCCGTCTCAAAAAAAAAAAAAAAGATAAACACAAATGCTCAGGGAATTTTCTCTGATGTCAGATGATCTTCAAACATAACGTTTGTACAAATCCGGTGTCCAGGGCAATGGAGAAGAATTCAAAACCCTAGACATATTTATTTGCATTTTACAAGGGCACAAGGCACTCTTGGGAATTAAACATGGGCCCATGAGTGCATGTTTTTTTTTTTTTTTTTTTCTTTGAGACGGAGTCTCGCTCTGTGGCCCAGGCTGGATTGCAGTGGTGCGATCTCGGCTCACTGCAAGCTCCGCCTCCCGGGTTCACGCCATTCTCCTGCCTCAGCCTCTCCGAGTAGCTGGGACTACAGGTGCCCGCCACCACGCCTGGCTAATTTTTTGTATTTTTAGTAGAGACGGGGTTTCACCGTGGTCTCAGTCTCCTGACCTCGTGATCCGCCCGCCTCGGCCTCCCAAAGTGCTGGGATTACAAGCGTGAGCCACCGCTCCCGGCCCCATGAGTGCATGTTGATGCTTGGGAACAATAAGTAGAGTCTAGTGGCCAAGAGAGCCTGACCTTTGGAGTCAGAGATTGATGTGATTAGTTTTCAAACACTTATCATGCCAGCTGTCTTGTGGACCCGGGCAGTGGTAAGCACAGATAGAGCTGTCCTTCCCTTCTCTCACATGACTTTAGTGTGGAGGCAGATCTGGGTTCCTATCTCAGTACTATCAAAGAAGCTGAGAAGTCATTTGAGAAGTTCATTTTATTTATTGGAGCCCCTGTTTCCTCAGCTATACAATGAAGACAATAAGAATACTTATGTCACAAGGTCAGTGTGAGAATTTAATGAGACGTGTTCCTAAAGCTTTCAGCGCAGGCAACACACTTGGAGAGTGACAGAGATCATTAATTCCCTGAACTGCTTTCCCAGTATGACTTAAGTGGAAGGTGTGGGTTAGTAGCTTCTGATTCCTGGTAGAGAGACCCTTTTAGCTGTGACAGCCCCAGCCAGTGACCCTGGAGGTAGCGGACACTAGAGGAAGTAATTCACACTGGTTCTGACTATCGGACACCTCTTCATGCTCTGTTAGCTCCAGACCCCACCCATTTTCAGATAGGTACTGGCACTGCCCATTATGAAGCCAACCAGAACCAAGCAGTTCCCTTTTTCCTTCTCTCTGTTCCTTTTCTATGTGTGCCTTTTCTTCTTGTTCTCCTTTATTTATTTGTTTATTTATTTATGTATAAGATGGAGTCTCCCTCTGTTGCCCAGGCTGGAGTGCAGTGGCATGATCTCGGCTTGCTGCAACCTCCGCCTCCAGGGTTCCAGTGATTCTGCCTCAGCCTCCTGACTAGCTGGGATTACAGGCACCCACCACCAGCTCAGCTAATTTTTGTATTTTTAGTAGAGATGGGATTTTGCCATGTTGGCCAGGCTGGTCTTGAACTGCTGACCTCAGGTGTTCTGCCTGCCTTGGCCTCCCAGAGTGCTGGGATTACAGGCGTGAGCCACTGCTCCTGGCTTTATTCTCCTTTAAAAGGTACTTTTTACAGCCGTGCATGGTGGCTCATGCCTATAATCCCAGCACTTTGGGAAGCTGAGATGGGAGGATCGCTTGAGCCCAGAAGGTTGAGACTGCAGTGAGCCATGATCACGCCATTGCACTTCAGCCTGGGCAGCAGAGTGAGACCCTGTCTCAAAAACAAAAGCAAAACAAAACAAAAAACACAAAAAACCTGACTATATGACTCGAGTTACCTGTTTATGTTTTCCCCATTCTACCCAGAGGTAATGCCATTACCTTGAATGCTGTGTGTAATGTCCCTTTTTTTTTTTTTTTTTTTTTTTTTTTTTTTTTTTTTTTTTTTTGTGAGCTGGAATGTTGCTCTGTTGCCAGGCTGGAGCGCACTGGCGCGATCTCGGCTTACTGCAACCTCTGCCTCTTGGGTTCAGGTGGTTCTCCTGCCTCAGCCTCCCGAGCAGCTGGGACTACAGGTGCGTGCTACCACACTCAGCTAATTCAGCTAATTTTTGTATTTTTAGTAGAGACAGGGTTTCACCATGTTGGCCAGGATGGTCTTGATCTCTTGACCTGGTGATCCACCCGCCTTGGCCTCCCAAAGGGCTGGGATTACAGGCGTGAGCCACTGTGCCTGGCCTGTTCCTTGCTTATTTTATTTTATTTTATTTTATTTTTTTGAGACGGAGTTTCGCTCTTGTTGCCCAGGCTGGAGTGCCATGGCGTGATTTTGGCTCACTGCAAACTCCGCCTCCTGGGTTCAAGCGATTCCTAGGTACAAGCAATTCTCCTGTCAGCCTCCCAAGTAGCTCAGATTACTGGCATGCACCACCACGCCCAGCTAATTTTTTTGTATTTAGTAAAGACAGGGTTTCACCATGTTAGTCAGGCTGGTTGCAAACTCCTGACCTCAGGTGATCCACTTGCCTTGGCCTCCTAAAGTGCTGGGATTACAGGTGTGTGCCGCCGTGCCCGGCCCCTTGCTTTTTTTAAAGCCACATATATGTGTATCCCTAAATAATATAGTTTTACTGCTTGTTTCTGAATCTTATAAAAATGATATAGATTGAGTGTCCCTTATCCAAAATGCCTGGGACCAGAGGTTTTTGGGTCTTGAATCTTTTTGGATTTTGGAATGTTTGCATTGTACTTCCTGGTTGAATATTCCAGATCCAAAAATCTGAAATCCAAAATGCTCCAATAAGTATTTCCTTTGAGTGTTGTGTCAGCTTTCAAAAAGATTTGGGGCCGGGCGCAGTGGCTCACGCCTGTAATCCCAACACTTTGGGAGGCTGAGGCGGGTGGATCACGAGGTCAGGAGTTCAAGACCAGCCCAGCCAAGATGGTGAAACCATGTTTCTACTAAAAATACAAAAATTAGCTGGGCACAGTGGCAGGCGCTCATAATCCCAGCTACTCGGGAGGCTGAGGCAGGAGAATGGCGTGAACCCGGGAGGCAGAGCTTGCAGCGAGCCGAGATCTCGCCACTGCACTCTAGCCTGGGCAACATCGCAAGACTCCGTCTCAAAAAAAAAAAAAAAAAAAAGATTTGGATTTTGGGAGTATTCAGATTTTGTATTTTTGTGTGTGGGATGCTCAACTTGTATCATACTCTTTGAAGTCTTTTGTGACTTGCCTTTTTCATTCAACATTATGCTTCCAAGACCCATTTATGGTGGGAAAACTGGGCATTCATTCATTGCTATATAACAATTCATTGTGGGAAGGTTCCATTGGAGGATCTTAATCAGAGTGATGAGTGATGAATATGATGAAATACACTTTATGGGAAGATCAATCTGGCAAGTTTTACCACTCTTTTGAATCTAAAACCAAAAAATCTGATGGCTCTTTTCTTTTTAATTCTCATATAACTGCAGTCCTCCTCTGTGCTGGGGTGTGTGTCCCTGATGAATACTCACCAAATCTTTCATTTACCCACTGAGCTTAACTGTTTTCTGTCTTTTGTATTGTAAAAACAATAGGTGTGCCCACCGGGCCTGGTGGCTCACTGCTGTAATCCCAACACTTTGGGAGGCTGACGTGGGTGGATCACTTGAGGCCAGGAGTTCAATATGAACCTGGCCAACATGGTGAAACCCTCTCTACCAAAAATACAAAAATTAGCTGGGTGTGGTGGTGCACGCCTGTAGTCCCAGCTACTCAGGAGGCTGAGGCAGGAGAATCGCTTGAACCCGGGAGGCGGAGGTTGCAGTGAGCTGAGATCGTGCCACTGCACTTCAGCCTGAGCGACAAAGTGAGACTCTGTCTCAAAAAAAGAAAATGAGACTGTCTCAAAATAAAAAAAAAGAAAGAAAAATTAAAAAAAAAATAGGTGTGCTAAGTATGAAGTCATGTTATTGTGTAGGCATTTTAAAACGTGCAGTATTCTCTTCTTACCCTCAGTGTTCTCCATGCACCCTGCATTGATCAGTGGTCATGAACTATCAGCCATAGGGGTGTGTGTGTGTGTCTGTCTGTCTCTCTCTCTCTGTCTCTGTGCCCCCCCACCCAAGTGTGTTTTAGAGTCCTTATAAAATTAGAATTTTCCCCTTCCTTTGAAAAATGGTAGGATCTTGTTCCATGGGATCCAATTGCCTGGAGGTTCCAGTTGCCCAGAGCTTAAATGACCCTTGTTTGGCAGCATGGCTGGGCTCCTACTTGACCGCTTTTATTCATGCTACTTGTCAGTCTCCCTCAGGGTTCCTTAGGCTGTCCTTGAGTACCTCTGCTCTGGGGCAGTGAGGAAGAAGACTGGGAAGAGACCCAGCCTTCATTCCCAGGTAGCATCCTTGCATATGAAATATGAACTAGTCTCTCACCATCATGGCGGGGTGGAAAATTTCTTGCATGTTCTCACTGAGGAGTTGGCTAGATTCTGTCTGCCTTCTCCCCTGATTGAACTTCCAAGCCTCTGGAGGCAGGGGGCCAGATGCCTGGTCTTGGCCTCCCTGTCCCTCTGGGCAGATGTTCTAAGCTCTTGTGGTTTTCCTCTTGGGAGTTTCTCACTATTTCCCTTTTTTCTCCCCCTCTTCTTAGCCTTGCATCATCAAGATTAAAAACTTTTTTGATGCAGAAGATTATTATATTGTTTTGGAATTGTAAGTAGTAAACTTTTTAAAAATTTCTGTTCCCATTCAAATGCTTATAAAGCCACCAAAGAATCTAATGTAGGCTTGCCTTTCTCATCCTGGGGGACCTCAACGTATGTATGTAGTAGTGGGGCCCACAAAGTGTGTGTATAGGGGGTTAATATCAACCCTAAAAACCCTCCAATGTTTCCAAAGATAGGTGGTATGGGATTCCAGGTCCTGGACCAGGGCTTGAACTCCACTCTGCAGTTGACTAGCTGACCACCCATGGGTGAGTTTACCTCACTTTTCTGAGTCTCATCTTCATAGTGTTAAATGGGGATTATAATGAACCCCCACTTGCAGAGTTCTTGTATGAATTAAATGCTCTGAGGGATGGAAATCCCCCAGCAGAGCACCTGGCACATGTGTGTACTCACCATGGGGCAATATTGTTATAATTGGCTCACCATAACTGTGGGTTTCCATATCCGTGTATTCAACCAACCTCAGATCGAAAATACTTAGAAAAATAAAATGGATTGTTGTATCACTACCAAACATGAACAAACACTTTTCTTGTTATTATTTTCTAAACAGTACTGTAGAACCACTATTTACATAACGTTTACATTGTATTAGGTTTTATAAGTAGTTTAGAGATTATTTAAAGTATCCAGGGCCGGGCGCGGTGGCTCACGCCTGTAATCCCAGCACTTTGGGAGGCCAAGGTGGGTGGATCACCTGAGGTCAGGAGTTCGAGAGCAGCCTGGCCAACATGATGAAACCCCGTCTCTACTAAAAATATAAAAATTAGCCGAGTGTGGTGGCACACACCTGTTACTTCAGCTACTCAGGAGGCTGAAGCAGGAGAATAGCTTGAACCCGGGAGGTGGAGGTTGCAGTGAGCTGAGATTGTGCCACTGTACTCCAGCCTGGGCCACAGAGTGAGACTCTGTCTCAAAAAATTAAAAAAAAAAGAGACTGGGCACAGTTGCTCACATCTGTAATCCCAGCACTTTGGGAGGAGGCAGGTGCATCACAAGGTCAGGAGATCGAGACCATCCTGGCTAACACGGTGAAACCCTGTCTCTACTAAAAATACAAAAAATTAGCTGGGCGTGGTGGTGGGTGCCTGTAGTCCCAGCTACTCGGGAGACTGAGGCAGAAGAATGGCGTGAACCCGGGAGGTGGAGCTTGCAGTGAGCTGAGATCGCGCCACTGCATTCCAGCCTGGGTGACAGAGCAAGAGTCCCTCTCAAAAATAAATAAATAAATAAATAAATAAATAAATAAATAATAGAGAAAGAAAGAAAGTATACAGGATATAGCCTGGGCAATATGATGAAACCCCATCTGTACGAAAAAAACAAAACAAAACACACACACACACACACACACACACACACACACACACAAAATTAGCCGGGCATGGTGGCACGTGCCTGTAATCCCCGTTATTTAGGAGGCTGAGGTGGGAGGATCACCTGAGCTTGGGAAGTCGAGGCTGTAATGAGCTGAGATTGTGCCACTGCACTCCAGCCTGGACAATGGGAGTGAGACTCTGCCTCAAAAAAAAAAAAAAAAAAGTATATGGGGTGATATACATAGATTATATGCAAATCTTATGCCATTTTATATAAAGGGCTTGAGCATAATGGATTTTGGTATCTGAGAGGGCTCCTGAAACCAATCCCCCATGGATACTGAGGGATGACTCTACTCTGAAATGTCTACCTGGGTAGGCCTTTCTATGCGGGTCCTTTCAACCCAGGACCAGGTTGCATGGTGGCACCTGAGTATCTTTCAGTGTCTTGGTAGTTTATTTCAGTGGCGATAATGTCTTGCGTTATTTGATGTAATCAGAATAACTTCCTGTCTCATTTCTGGAAGATGCCTGTCTTGATATCTGCTCCTGCATAAATATTAAGTGTTTCTGGGAGCAGCCATTGTGGCAGGCACAGAATGCTTTGCTCCTGGTTGGCAAATCGTATCTATGCAGGGTGATCATTAAGACTGTATAGACAACAGGCTGGGTGTGGTGGCTCACACCTGTAATCCCAGGACTTTGAGAGGCTGAGGTGGGCGGATCCCTTGAGGCCAGGAGTTCAAGACCAGCCTGGCCAACATGGCAAAATCCCGTCTCTACTAAAAATACAAAAATTAGCCAGGCATGGTGGCATGTGCCTGTAGTCCCAGCTCCTTGGGTGGCTGAGGCATGGAGAATCGCTTGAACCTGGGAGGCGGAGGTTGTAGTGAGCCGTGATGGACAGAGCAAAACTGTCTCAAAAAACATAAGAAAAAAGAAAAAAGACTATATGGTAAACAACACCCCTGATCACAGCACTAGGAGAGCCTGGAGCCCTTTGTGGATCTGCTGCTATCAAATAGGAGATTGTTACCTGACTGAATCCAGTTAACACAGTTTAATAAAAGTGATAATACAGGGCCGGGCACGGTGGCTCACGCTTGTAATCCCAGCACTTTGAGAGGCCGAGGCGAGCAGATCACCTGAGGTCAGGAGTTCGAGACCAGCCTGACCAACATGGAGAAACCCCATCTCTACTAAAAATACAAAATTAGCCGAGCATGATGGTGAATGCCTGTAATCCCAGCTACCTGGGAGGCTGAGGCAGGAGAATCCCTTGAACCTGGGAGGTGGAGGTTGCGGTGAGCCAAGATTGCACCATTGCACTCCAGCCTGGGCAATAAGAGCGAAACTCCGTCTCAAAATAAATAAATAAATAAAGGAATAACCTTGCCAAGCACCTGTGCCAGGAGCTTTTCCTACATCAGTCATCTCTTAATTTTTATAACAACCATCAAGGTAGATGGTATCATCCCCATTTTTTAAGTGGTAGAAACAAGCTCAGAGAGGTTAAATAGCTTTCCCAAAGTCCAAAAGCTGGGAAATGGTAGAGGTAGGGTTCAGATCCTGGTTGTCTGTAAATTTCTGTTTGCTCTTCTACATCAGTCTCAGAATCATCTGTGGTGTGTGATAAAAATGCAAACTCCTGACTGGGTGCGGTGACTTATGCCTGTAATCCCAGCACTTTTGGGAGGGCAAAGTGGGCAGATCACTTGAGGCCAGGAATTTGAGACCAACCTGGCCAACATGGCAAAACGTTGTCTCTACTAAAAAAAATACAATAATTAGCCGGGCATGGTGGCGCATACCTGTAATCCCAGCTACTTGGGAGGCTAAGGCACGAGAATCACTTGAACCTGGGAAGCGGAGGTTGCAGTGAGCCAAGATCGCACCACTGCGCTCCAGGCTGGGTGACAGAGCAAGGCTCTGTCTGAAAAAAAAAAAAAAAAAAAAAAAAAAAAAAAAAAAAGCAACTCCTGGGCCCCACTTCCAAGCTACTGAATCGGATTTTTTAAAGTTCCCCAAGTGCCTCCAATGCCCACTCCTTTCATCTCGTTCCTTAGTTTCCAACTGGGACATCTGATTGTGAATAAGACTTATTACCTTATTAGTTTTAAAAATGGGAGTCAGAAGTGAATAAAAATGTCAACTGTTTGCTTGTCTTAATGAATTTGTTTTGTTTGTTTTATTGTCTTCTGTCCAAGTGCTTTTTCCCCAAGGAATGAACCCCTTGCCTTGCCTTTGTGTTTCAGGATGGAAGGGGGAGAACTGTTTGACAAAGTGGTGGGGAATAAACGCCTGAAAGAAGCTACCTGCAAGCTCTATTTTTACCAGATGCTCTTGGCTGTGCAGGTAAAAGAAGCCCTCAATTCTTTTGACAGCTGACTTTCTTTTAGTTGAATTACTCCCTGAATTAGGCAGAAATTGAGGGACCGTGAATTAAAACTCAGAAGAGAATCTGTGTGTTTGCTATTCTCTTCTTGGCAAAAATGTCCTACTCCTTTCACTGAGATGAAAAAGCTCTCACTGGCCAGGCGCGGTGGTTCACGCCCATAATCCCAGCACTTTGGGAGGCCAAGCAGGTGGATCACGAGGTCAAGAGATCAAAACCATCCTGACCAACATAGTGAAACCCCATCTCTACTAAAAATACAAAAATTAGCTGGGCGTAGTGTCGCGTGCCTGTAGTCCCAGCTACTCGGGAGGCTGAGGCAGGAGAATCACTTGAACTGGGAGGCGGAGGTTGCAGTGTGCTGAGATCGTGCCACTGTGCTCCAGCCTGGCGACAGAGTGAGACTCCATCTCAAAAAAAAACAAAAACAAAAACAAAAAGCTCTCACTGTGTAGCTTAAGAGAAAGTAAGAAAGGGAATTAAAGAAATAAATAGACCAGGCATAGTGGCTCATGCCTGTAATCCCAGCACTTTGAGAGGCCAAGGCTGGAGGATCACTTGAGCCCAAGAGTTTAAGACCAGCCTGGGCAATATAGTGGGAGCCCCATCTCTACAAAAAATAAAAATAGCCAGGCATGGTGGCGGGCACTTATGGTCTTAGCCACTCTGGAGATCTGAGGTGGGAGGATGGCTTGAGCCTGGGAGGTTAAGGCTACAGTGAGCCACTGCACTCCAGCCTAGGCAACAGAATGAGACTCTGTCTTTAAAAAAAGAGATAACATGGCCTTATGTCACCTATCTTCAGCTTGGAGGTATTTCTGGAGGGGTCTTGATCATTAGTTCATTAGTTTTGTTTGATCCTTGTAGAAGTCTCTTAACTCAGAGTGGGAGCTGGGCAGGTTTGAGGGCAGAGCTGCAAGTTGTGATGATTGTGACAGATGGGTTGGTCCCCCATGGCTCAGAACTAGGTGTTTCCCTTCAGGTGCAGCATCCTGTTCCCTGCAGTGGGCGGGCCGGCAGGGCATGCACATAGCCATTTCTATTCAGTGAGTGTTAGATGAAAGAATAGCTGGTGGCACTTGCTTTGAGGAACATCAGCATTTCCTAGACCAAATGTGGTTGTGGCCATTCCCTTCCACAGTCTCTTCTTGAAAACCCACTCCTTGCAGGAAATGCAGTGATTGGGAGCAATCCTTGTACAGAGTGAGGATCGAGAGAAATTTTTCTGTGATTGATCTACCTAGGTTTGCCCTCCCTGGAGGTTTCACCAGATCCATTTCCCAGTGAAGGTTTTGCAAAAAATTTTTGTTCTAGCCCAGAGGGACATCCAGAGAAGATTGAAGCCCATAAACACAAGCCTTTTAAATTTATTTTTATTTTATTTATTTATTTTTTTTGAGACGATGTCTCGCCGTGTCGCCCAGGCTGGAGTGCAATGGCACGATCTCAGCTCACTACAACCTCCACCTCCTGGGTTCAAGCGATTCTCCTGCCTCAGCCTACCCAGTAGCTGGAATTACAGGTGCCTGCCACCACACCTAGCTAATTTTTTTTTTTTTTTGTATTTTTAGTGGAGATGGGGTTTCACCATGTTGGCCAGGCTGTTCTGAAACTCCTGACCTCAAATGGTCCACCTGCCTTGAGCTCCCAAAGTGCTGGGATTACAGGCATGAGCCACCGTGCCCGCCCACAAGCCTTTTTAAAAAAAAATTTAATTTTAATTTTTGTGGGCATATATAGGTGTACATGTTTATGGGGTACAATGCAAGCCCTTTTTAATGGTAGCTGTCACCTACTCAGTGTATTGCTCCCTTATTGGTTTATTCCATTTATTTATATTGAGTAACCAAGAATATTAACATGAATTGAGTACAGTTTGTGGATATGTGAAAATTTTGTTTCCTAAAAAAATATGGCCAGACATGGTGGCTGATGCCTGTAATCCCAGCACTTCGGGAGGCTAGGTGGGAAGGTCACTTTAGCCCAAGAGTCCCAGACCAGCTTGGGCAACATTGTGAGATCCCATCTCTACAAAAAAATAAAGAAATTAGCTGGTCGAAGTGGCAAGCGTTGTGTCTATGGTCCTAGCTACTCATGAGGCTGAGGTGGGAGGATCGCTTGAGCTGAGGAGGTTGAAGCTGTAGTGAGCTAAGATGGTGCCACTGCACTTCAGCCTGGGGGACAGAGTGAGACCTTGTTTCAAGAAAAGAAAAGAAAAGAAAAGAAAAGAAATATGGCATAGTATGTTGGTATTTGTTCATTTTTATATGCTATTTCAGACAATAGAGTTTTCAAAGACAGTCTGCATTGAGGAATAGGTTAACTCACATAAACAGATAATTTACAAATATATTTGTATAGATTCCCTTTAAAAATATTATCAGGACTGCAATAACTAAATATATGATTTTGGTGGAATTTTTGTGTTTATTTGGTATGTTCTCAAAACATTTTCTGTTACTCATTTGAATTTTTATTGAAATTGACACCTTACATTTCTGCCGTGTGAAGAGTGTTTATTATCTTAAAGGGAAATGAAAGATTAATTGTTCTAAGTTGCTTTTTTCATTTCCCTGCTTTTTAAAGATCTTCTCAAATTTGTAAACTTTACCCCAACAGTTTTCTATGATTTTGGAGAATATGGTTGTGTGTATCACGGCTTATGGTTTCACCTAGCTGTGAGATGTGTGTGTTGATAACTTTGATTCTACTTATCTACTGCATGAATCTGAGGGTCATGCCTACCTTTCTGTGTAGTACCTTCATGAAAACGGTATTATACACCGTGACTTAAAGCCAGAGAATGTTTTACTGTCATCTCAAGAAGAGGACTGTCTTATAAAGGTAAGAAATTGGCATTCTGTATGTGGCTATTCCTGTAGATTCTTGTTCAGCAACTTTTAATTCCTCAAATAAAAAGTGGGATCGTAAAAAGGTTGAGAATCTGACCCTTTCACTGTTACCAATTTTTTAGAGATCAGGTGATACTGCTCTTATCCAGATTCCAATGAGCATTTATTGAGCTCTGTTGTGTACAAGTGACCTTTGTGCTTAGAGAGAGAGGAGGGGTCTAAATGGACGAGTGGGCTAGGCATGGTGGCTCACGCCTGTAATCCCAGCACTTTGGGAGGCCGAGGTGGGCAGATCACCTGAGGTCAGGAGTTTGAGACCAGCCTGGCCAACATGGCAAAACCCCATCTCTACTAAAAATACAAAAATTTAGCCGGGCATGGTGTTGGGTGTCTGTAATCCCAGCTACTTGGGAGGCTGAGACACGAGAATCACTTGAACCCGGGAGGCAGATGTTGCAGTGAGCTGAGATTGCACCACTGCACTCCAGCCTGTGCAAAAGAGCAAGACATCATCTCAGAATAGGTGAATGAATGAATGAATGAGTAATCACATGCCCTGCCTTTCCCTGTTTCTCAAGCCTGGCATCACTTTAGAATCTCTTGTTAGGATTTATGACACCCAGGCTTTACCTTAGAAGCTGAGAGTGGCACTCAGGTATAAGCATGTGTTTCCAAGCTCCCCAGGTATTCCATAGTGCAGCCAAGTTTGAGACACTGGGGTCTAAGAACCATGTAGAACTAATTAGAATCCTGAAGTGTTTGTGATAAAGGTAATAAGCTTTTTGTAAGATTACAGAGGACATAGGTTAAGTTGGAAAGCCTGAGTGTTGAGATTCCTAGGCTCAGGAATTTTAATTTAAGCAAAATTAAATGTCTTAACTTGCAAAGACATGAATCTGTAGATTCCAGATTAATGGCAGGTGTGAATTGCACAATAGAAACTGATCTAGCCTACGTGTCTTCTTGGACTGGCAGACTATGTTAATCTTTTTATTTTATGACAAGTTCAACATTATTCCCTTTTGTACTGAATTTTAGATTACTGATTTTGGGCACTCCAAGATTTTGGGAGAGACCTCTCTCATGAGAACCTTATGTGGAACCCCCACCTACTTGGCTCCTGAAGTTCTTGTTTCTGTTGGGACTGCTGGGTATAACCGTGCTGTGGACTGCTGGAGTTTAGGAGTTATTCTTTTTATCTGGTAAGAAATATTTTCATTGCTTCACAGACTGGTAGGAGGTGATTAGATGAAGTCACAAATGTGTCTTGCTCTGTTGTCCAGGCTGGCATGCAGTGGCTTGATCTTGGCTAACTGTAGCCTCTGCCTCCTGGGTCAAGTGATCCTGCCACCTCAGCCTCCCGAGTAGCTGGGACTACAGGCGCACACCACCATGCCCAGCTAATTTTTCTATTTTTTGTAGTCATGGGGTTTTGCCATTTTGCCCAGGCTGGTCTCGAACTCCTGGGCTCAAGTGATCCTCCTGCCTCGGCCCCCCAAAGTGCTGGGATTACAAGCATGAGCCATTGTGCCCAGCCTAGCTCACTTTTTGACCATTGATTTAAAGAAAAATCTGACTTTTCATTATGCTGAAAAAGAAATCTTTATATCTGAATGCCACTAAGAATGCCACTTGATTTCTTTTCCTTTCTCTCTCTACCAATATTAAGCCTTAGTGGATATCCACCTTTCTCTGAGCATAGGACTCAAGTGTCACTGAAGGATCAGATCACCAGTGGAAAATACAACTTCATTCCTGAAGTCTGGGCAGAAGTCTCAGAGAAAGGTATGAATATGAAAGGGTTAAGAATTTGTGGTATGCTAAAATGTGTATGTGTTGTGGTGGGAGTTTCTTCCCAAATTCCATGGTGTTTTGTCCTGTCAATTCTGTTCTTATTTTCTATTGTTAGTTTTACACCATTTGAGAGGCACTGGAAATTATTAAGAGCATGCACTCAGGTCCTGGGTCTGCTACTACTTAGCTGTGTGGCCTTAGGCAAGTTATTTAACCTGTCTCCAATTTCTTTCTGCGTAAAGGGACCCTCAATAATCCCTACCTTAAAAGGTTTTTGTGAGGGTTAAGTATAATGTACACAAGTGCCTGGTACCTATTTTAGTGAGCAAAATAAATGCACTTGTAACTTTTTAGTTACAAGATTTCCTTTGAGTAAGCAAGCATGTAAAAACTAGATGTCTTTAGTTACCTTGTATTTTATAATTTATCCTGGCAACTTTAGTTCCCTGAAGAGAAAGTAGAAAATTAAATGTCAAATAACATAACATAGGTGATTGTGTTAAATGTCAGAATATTTAAGGAATAAAAATGTTGTAATATACAGGCCAGCGTGCATTTGTTGCTTGCTGGAGTAGTCAAGTTTTATTTCTGACAAGCCTGCAGTTCCAGGGAGCCTCTCCCTGGCTGAGTAACTCTCATCCATCCATCTGTAGATGTCAGGGAGAGTTTGCTGTGCATCCCAAGTATCTTAGAATTGGGTGGAAGTTTAGCTTTAATTAGTTTGACCTTGAGTCTAGCAACAAGAGAGGGAACAGGCAGCGAAGAGGTCATGACTGATGTCCCAGCAGCAGGAGACAGGGAGTGTCATTATCATTCCTGGTCTTCTCACAGTACTCTGAATACAGAGAGTGAGGAAGATTAGGGGGCCCTGTCTGCTGACTCCGTGATGATCTCAGACCCTCTCTGCCCTTTCTGGATGGTGGCCTGTTAATTCTGGCATACTATTACTGATAATATATTTATCCTTTTCACTGTGATTTGCCCAACTGTTGCTTTAGCTCTGGACCTTGTCAAGAAGTTGTTGGTAGTGGATCCAAAGACACGTTTTACGACAGAAGAAGCCTTAAGACACCCGTGGCTTCAGGTGGGTGTGGCACAGTGCCTGCTAGCATAAAATACATGGGAAGCCCTGCTGCCTGAGAGACATGAGACAGAGGACAGAAACATGTTTACTTTGTTGAGTCTGTTTAATCTAATTGTTTTAGATGTATGGGGGGTATCTTGGAGGATGGGTTACAACCTGTTTTTTTTTTTGAGACAGGTTCTCGTTCTGTCACCCTGGCTGGAGTGCAGTGGCGCGATCTCAGCTCGCTGCAACCTCTGCCCTCCCGGGTTCAAGTGATTCTCCTGCCTCAGCCTCCCAAGTAGCTGGGATTAAAGGTGCATGCTACCACGCCCAGCTACTTTTTGTATTTTTTGTAGAGATGGGGTTTCGCCATGTTGGCCAGGCTACAACCTTTTTGATGTTACTCATGGCTGTTGGATGTACAAGCTCACTTTATGTCCTGTTCTGGTGCCACTTGGCTGCCCTGAGTCTCTAGTTTGGCCTGTGTTCATTTGAGGGCTTGTTCTGGCTCTACCCCCAGCCATGTCCACTGCTCTTCATAGGTGGGGTGCATTCCAGCCATCTTCAACCTTAAATCGGGGAAGTGGGGGAGGGGGAGGAGGGCAGCCTCCCTGGGGAGAATCCAGCTATTTCTCAAGCCCAAGTGACTGGGTATAAAGGGTCCCACTGCTTGTTCATTCAGGTGAGTAAATGTGTCCTTAGTGAAGGCTGTCACCTACACCTTTCATCTGTGTTACTGCTGTGCTCCTGCTAGGGGTTGGGGCTGCCATTATTAAATGCTGACCTCATTTGGAACTGCCAAGACTTGGAAGTACATTGTGGCTTTGCTGGGTTAATCTTTAGTTTTGAAATTAGCTACAGCATTGGGCAGGTTTTTCTGATAGATGTCTGGTCTTCTGTAATGAGCAGTTCCATTCAGCACAGCCATGCCCCTTTCTATTAATTTTCTTTTGGTCTGTGTATTAGTCTGTTCTCAAACTGCTATAAAGAACTGCCCAAGACTGGGTAATTTATAAAGAAAAGAGGTTTAATTGACTCACAGCTCCACATGGCTGGGGAGGCCTCAGGAAACTTACAATCATGGTGGAAGGAGAAGAAGGCATGTCTTAATGGCAGCAGGTGAGAGAGCATGTGAGGGAAGTGAAGGGCGAAGAGCCTCTTATGAAACTGTCAGATCTCGTGAGAACTCACTCACTGTCACGAGAATAGCCTGGGGGAAACTGCCCCCATGAGCCAATCACCTCTCAACAGGTCCCTTTCTCAACATCTGGGGATTACAATTTGAGATGAGATTTGGGTAGGGACACAAAGCCAAACTGTATCAATCCATTTTCTGTGGAGATGGGGGACAGAACTGGTAGCTTGAGCTAGAGGCTGTTACTTGAGCTAAATGCTGTTTCTCTGGGGATTACTGGTCCAGGAACTCCTTGGGCAATCCAGCCTCAGCCCCGTACTTCTGGGACTCTGGGAAGACTGTCCCCATTCTCTGTTCCAATCCTCTACACCTAACAGTTTTGCTCAGGCCAGCTCAGGTGAAGAACAACAAAAACTTAAAAAAAAAAAAAAAAAAAAAAGACAGATATATGTGTTTTGGATGTTACCCTGGAAACTACAGTCTCCCCAGAAGAAATCTGTCAGATGATTTAGCATTTAATAGACCACACAGATTTGAAACAGCGGGACCCTGGAGGAAAGGGGTTTGGAAACAAAGGGTGCCTTTGCATGTGGGGATTTTAATTTTGATGAAAAAGAGAAACATGCCTTTTGGCTGTTTTCATGTGTCCTAATAGGGAAACTCTTGGGTCTAAATGTAGAGGTACAGGAGCTGTGTTCATCTCTAAGAAAAAAACAGAGCTGGCCAGTTGAGCCTGGGAACAGGGTTTGCATCTGCCTGAAATTTATGAGCAAGCGTAGCCTATTTTTCTTGTACTTCTTTGTCTCAAAGAAAACTTATTAACAGCCAAGGAGAAAGTGAAGTTAAACTCTGTTGCAGGGTCTCCCTGGAATACTCTTTTAGCCACCTTTTGTTTTTGCAGTAAAAGGAGGAATGAGCATTGAATGAAGACAAGGATGAAGACTGACCATCTAAAACATCTGTTAGTGATAGTTTGGGTTTCATTTTGGGAAAATTCAGTGTTTTTGAAAAAACCAAATGGTTTTGTGGGTCTGGCACTGGACTGAGTGTTGGGAATGTGGATTCTGGTCTCTGTTTTGTCATTAACAGAGTGCCCAGTTTTGGGAGCATCCCTTACATCTACTCTCTGCCTCATATTTACTGCCTGAAATAGAGGATTTCTTCTGTTTGCTCTCAAGGGATATTATAATTTAATTTTTATTTTATTTATTGTTGGAGACAAGGTCTTCTTCTGTTGCCTAAACTGGAGTGCACTGGTGCAATTATAGCTCACTGCAGCCTCGACCTCCTGGCCTTAAGGGATCCTCCTGCCTCAGCCTCACAAAGTGCTTGCTTGGATAATAGGCACGAGCCACTGTTCCTGGCTAATTTAATATTTTGGAATAATTGTAGACATCATGAAGAAAATCAATGTTTATTTATTTATTTCCTTTTTTGAGATGGAGTCTTGCTTTTGTCTACCAGGCTGGAGTGTAATGGTGTGATCTCAGCTCACTGCAACCTCCACCTCTGGGTTCAAGTCATTCTCCTGCATCAGCCTCCCAAGTGGCTGGGATTACAGGTGCCTGCCATCCTGCCCAGCTCATTTTTGTATTTTTAGCAGAGATGGGGTTTCACCATGTTGGTCAGACTGGTCTCGAACTCCTGACCTCAGGTAATCCACCCACCTTGGCTTCCCAAAGTGCTGGGATTCCAGGCATGAGCCACTGCGCCTGACCTGATTACTTGTTTTAAATATAGGCCTGATTAGGCTTGTAACCACTCTATTTGGCTTCACTGAAGGGCTGCCAAGAGATGGACTTTTGAGAGCGACGCTGCAAGATAATTGAGGTCCTAAGTAAGGCCGTGAGAGGTTGTGGAGTGGAATCCAGATGAGCTTGCTGCTGTCAAATGGCAATGGGGAGCTACACTGAGAAACTCAAAACAGAGTGACCTCAAGTGATCTGCCCTGCCTTGGCCTCCCAAAGTGCTGGGATTACAGGCGTGAGCCACTGTGCCTGGTCCTTCTTTTATTCTTTATTTCTTCCTCCTTCCTTCCCCCTCCCCTCTCCTCCATTCCTTTTCCCTCCTCTCTTTCGTCCCCCCTCCCCTTTTTCCTTCCTTGCTTCTTTCCTTTCTTCCTTCCCCAGGGTCTTGCTCTCTCACCTAGGCTGGAGTGCAGTGGCATGATCACTGCACCATGACTTTCAGGCTCAAGTGATCCTCCTGCCCCAGCCTCCCAAGTAGCTAAGACTACAGGTGCATGCCACCATGTCTGGCTAATTTAATTTTTTTTTTTTTCTTTTTTTTGGAGACAGTCGTACTCTTTTGCCCAGGCTGGAGTGCAGTGGTGTGATCCTGGCTTACTGCAACCTCCGCCTCTCGAGTTCAAGCGATTCTCCTGCCTCAGCCACCTGAGTAGCTGGGATTACAGGTGTGCACTACCACGCCTGGCTAATTTTGTATTTTTAGTAGAGACGGGGTTTCACCATGTTAGCCAGGCTGATCTCAAATTTCCGACCTCAGGTGATTCGCCCGCCTTGGTCTCCCAAAGTGCTGGGATTACAGGCGTGAGCCTCCGTGCCTGGCCTAATTTTTAAATTTTTTTGTAGTAACAAAGTCCCACTATATTGCCCAGGCTGGTCTCAAATTCCTGGCCTCAAGCAATTCTCCCACCTTGGCCTCCCAAAGTGCTGGGATTATAGGCATGAGCCACCATGCCCAACCTAGTGTTGTAAAATTTCCATATCCATCAGATTGCCAAATGGTGGAGGACTTTACTCTATCCTCTCCCTTTGCCTACTGTGGTACGCTTGGCTCAGTAGGAGGAGGGGCTGGAGTTGGGTGGGAAAGTACATGAGGCATTGGAATCAGATAACCCTGGGTCTGTATTCTGCACATGCCACCTGTGAGTGGCTGAGCTGGGCTTCTGGCCAGCACTCGAAGGCCACATTCCTAGTTATAGAAGTTCCTTTCACCTTGCTGAAGATGGGGAGAGCTGCACCAGACCACCTCTCAGGGTTTCCTAATGCAAATCCTTGAACCCTGCAGAAGTGAGCATCCAGAGAGGTGGGAGCTACTTGTATACACACTGTCTGTGCCCTCCTCATCTCCCCCACCTGCAGCATGAAACACCTGTAATGCTTTATTCTGTTTATTGTCTCCCTTTCTCATTAGACCTGAGCTCTGGGATACTGTGGGCTTAAGTACTTCTGAAAATTTGTATGGCATCTGCTGGGTGAATTTTCTTAGGGTGCTGGGCTGGTTGTTAGGACAGCCTGGGTGACTGGCCTCATTCATGGCAGGGGCAGCAGATGGAGAGCGGTCCCGGAAGGATTTGAGGAGCTGCACGGAGTCAGGCCCAGCCTCTGGCCTCCTGATGGCCACCTTTCTCAGGATCTAGGATACTAATTCAGAAACTCTTGACTGCTGGAGGCTGTGATTGACCCACTGAGAGCTTTTAGGCATGTGGATGTGAGTCAGCCAGGATTGATGGAGCATTGACTGCTAATTAGACTCCTCTGGGAAGGTAGAGGGGGACAACACATAATGCCTTCGCTGTGGGAGCTTCATCAAGGGGATGATTCTTGAACGGACATCTTTTCCTCCCTCTTTCCACAGGGGCATGCTAGCCCTGTCATTCTAGGAGTTTATTATCCTTCAGACACAGCTACTTATGTTTTTAATTCCCTCACAGGATGAAGACATGAAGAGAAAGTTTCAAGATCTTCTGTCTGAGGAAAATGAATCCACAGCTCTAGTCCAGGTTCTAGCCCAGGTATTCATATTCCTGATGATTACTAAATGTAGTCTGGGCTTAAGGAGCTGATAAGCAAAGATGATGAAATTCAAGATTTTCCTGAGTAGCAATTGCTTAACATTGTTTCAGTTATAATATAGTAGAAACTCTTTTAACTTGATTCACTCCAGCACCCTTAGATTTAAAAATGCAGGATATGTTTAATATCTAACACATAATAGATAAGCACAGCTAGGGATTGTCATCCAAAAGGTCACCTGCAAGGCAATTTCGAAAGACTCTATTAGAGGCTCAAATATAAATTTGTTGGAAAAATTAAAATTTGGGTCAGTAGTTGATTCCTTGATTACAATTTTATTCTTTAAAGTTCTTTGTGAGTATAAGTTAATTCCAGTCCTGCTTTTTTGTTGTTGTTGTTGTTGAATGGTAGCTGTCCTTTTTCCCACTGTTTCCTCCTCCCCGATTTTTTTTTTTCTTGAGACAGAGTCTTGGTCTGTCACTCAGGCCGGAGTGCAGTGGTGCAATCTCAGCTCACTGCAACCTCTGCCTCCTGGGTTCAAGCAGTTCTCCTGCCTCAGTCTCCCAAGTATCTGGGACTACAGGTGTCCTCCACTGCACCCAGCTAATTTTTGTATTTTTAGGTGAGATGGGGTTTTGCCATGTTGGTCAGGCTTGTCTCGAACTTTTGACCTGAAGCGATCTGCCCCCGTCGGCCTCCCAAAGTGCTGGGATTACAGGCGTGAGTCACCGCACCCAGCCTTCCTCCCAATTTTATATATGGGAAAACAACTAAGGCACAAAGGTTGTCTTCCTGCAAAAGACTAAGACTTGGGGCTTCAACTGAGAAGTATTATAGTCCTTTTAAACATGATATTTAGAAGAGGATGATCAAGAGGAAGTTGGTTATGCTACTTGCTTTCAGTATACATCATTCAGAGGTCAGAAGCCATAAGGGAGAGAAATATCTATTAGATAAGCATGTCTGAGTTAGGGGCTGTGGTGAGGACTCAGTTGTCAATGATGACAACCAGTAATTTTTGGTACTAGAATTTCACATCAAATGCCCCCACTTTACTGAAAGTATATTGAGGAACTTTGATAATCTTAAAGAAGCCAGTGATTTTCTTTTGAACATTTCTCCATTTTCCTTTATTTTCAGCCTGCTACTAGTCGAAAGCGGCCCCGTGAAGGGGAAGCCGAGGGTGCTGAGACCACAAAGCGCCCGGCTGTGTGTGCTGCTGTGTTGTGAACTCCGTGGTTTGAACATGAAAGAAATGCACCTTTTTTCACTCTGTCATCTTTCTTTTCTTTGAGTCTGTTTTTTATAGTTTGTATTTTAATTATGGGAATAATTGCTTTTTGACAGTCACTGATGTACAATTAAAAACCTAATGGAACTTGGGCTTTGTGCTTCTGCTTGATAATTGGTTCTTTAGTTGAATGGCTTTATTATTTATTTATTTGAGACGGAGTCTCACTCTGTTGTCCAGCCTGAAGTGCAGTGGTGCAAGCTTGGCTCGCTGCAATCTCTGCTTCCCAGGTTCAAGCGATTCTCATGCCTCAGCCTCCCGAGTAGCTGGGATTACAGGTATGCGCCACCTTGCCCAGCTAATTTTTATATTTTTTGTAGAGACAGGGTTTTGCCATGTTGGCCAGCCTGGTCTTGAACTTCTGACCTCAGGTGATCCACCTGCCTCGGTCTCTTAAAGTGCTGGGATTACACGCGTGAGCCACTGCGCCTAGCCTGAATGGCTTTTTTATATTTAAAGTTGTTGTGTGCCTTTCATCTGGCTATCACTAGGCAGGTTTCCCAGGATGTCACCCTGATCTCAGCCTGTGAGAGCTGAATACAAATTCTAAGGGCCCCTTGGAAAGTTCCAGGGAAAGGAGCATAGCGAGGTTGGGGGTGGAGTTTGTACAGACTAGCTGGCTGGCTGCTGACATCTTCATGAGAACAGCAGGTACCTTGGTGCATAATAACAGGCCAGGTTATATTCTCATCCTCGCCCTCATAAAGATACAGGTCTACAGTCTCTGAAATCTTTGGGCCAGATAATTTGTGAAATTTAATTATCCAATTTTAGGAAGGTGGTAAGGCATATCTACTATGTCTATATGTAGCACCCCAGGGGAGTCCTACACATGTGGAGTCCTACCCCAGTGGAGACCAAACATGTTAATATTTCCACAGCAAATATTCACAGTAAGAGGGATAGAGAAAGATTATAGGTAGCTGCATATTGGTTCATATCAGTCTTTTCTTCCAAATGAGCTGCAATGACTTGTTTTTGAGAGCTGTTTGGGTTTTGGAAGTGGAGATAAGGCATGTGGTTATGTCTTGTTGACCCAATAATGATCAGGGAGGCCCTGTGCAAAGACTTACCCTTGGCTGCTCTTGTCCTCGCAGTGATTCTATGAGTGAGGTCCTGTAGCCACTGTCATGTCACAGGTGAGGAAACCAAAGTTAGAGGAGGAAGGTAACTTTTCTGATGTCGCACAGCTGGTAAATGGCAGAGCTGGGACCCAACCCAGGTCTTTTTGATTCTAAAACTAATGTTCCTTATTGTCCACTGAATCTGCTTTTATAACTTTGCTTGGTTGACGCTAGGACACTTTGTAGCTCGCTGGCCACGCCGTGAATTGAGTGCCATGGTTCAAAGGCCACTGGCGATTCAGTCAGGGCAGGGTCAAGGGCACACAGCCATTTCCTTAGGAAATGGGGATGGTAGTTGGAAATTTCTATTAAAGGGTATATAAGCATTCTGAGACTTGGCTGGCCTGGTGTAGGGGGTTTGTTGGGAATTTAGGTGGTTTGCGTGTTTAAAGGAATAAGGCTGAGATTGCCAATTAGATGGGTTTTAGCTCATTTGAATATTTAATGTGGAGGCTGTGGTTTCCTGGGACATTTTTCCCACTGTGGAGGAGAGTTAGCCAGCTTTTCTCTGTTTCTTTTTTTTTTTTTTTTTTAATTGAGATGAAGTCTCGAGCTTGTCGCCCAGGCTGGACTGCAATGGTGCGATCTCGGCTCACTGCAACCTCCGCCTCCTGGGTTCAAGCGATTCTCCTGACTCAGCCTCCCAAGTAGCTGGGATTACAGGCACCCACTACCATGCCCAGCTAATTTTTGTATTTTTAGTAGAGATGGGGTTTCATCATGTTGGTCAGGCTGGTCTTGAACCCCTGACCTCAGGCAATCCGCCCGCCTCCCTCCCAAAGTGCTGGGATTAGAAGCATGAGCTACCGTGCCCGGCCGCCCTTCTCTGTGTCTAGAGCATTTTGTATTAACTACCTGTCATGATAACTTCCTCGGTAGGCTGAATAATGGCCCCTCCAAAGTGTCCTCATCTTAATCCCCAGAATCTGTGACTATGTTCCTTTCCATGACAAAAGGGACTTTGCAGATGTGATTAAGCATCTTGAGATGGGAGCTTATCCTATGTTGCCTGTGGGCCCAGTGTCCCATCACAGTGCTTTTTTTTTTTTTTTTTTTTTTTTTGAGACGGAGTTTTTTGCTCTTGGTGCCCAGGCTGGAGTGCAATGGCACAATCTCGGCTCACTGCAGCTCCACCTCCCAAGGTTCAAGCGATTCTCCTGCCTCAGCCTCCCGAGTAGCTGGATTACAGGCGCTCGCCACCATGCCCAGCTAATTTTTGTTTTTTCAGTAGAGATGGGGTTTCACCATGTTGGCCAGGCTAGTCTCGAACTCCTGACCTCGTGATCCGTCCGCCTTGGCCTCCCAAAGTGCTGGGATTGCAGGCGTGAGCCACCACATCCAGCCTACAGTGCTCTTTTAAGAGGGACTCAGCAGTCAGGGGAGATGGCAATGCGATGATGACTGAGTGTCTTAGTCTTTTTTGTATTGCTATGCAATATCTGAGACTGGGTAATTTATAAAGAACAGGTTTATTTCTTACAGTTCTGGAGGCTGGGAAGGTCAAGATCAAGGGGCCTGCTTCTGGTGAGGGTCTTCTTGCTGTGTCATCCCATGACGGAAGGCACCACATCAAGAGAGAAAGGGGGCTGAACTCAATCCTTTTATTAGGAACCCACCCCCATGATAATTAACCCTCTGCTGAGATAATATCATTACTCTATGAATGAGGGCAGATCTTTCATGACCTAATCTCCTCTTAAAGGTCCCACCTCTCAACACTGTTGCATTGGAGATTAAATTTCCAACACATGAACTTTGGGGGACACATTCAAACCATAGCACTGTGCAGAGATTGGAGTGGTGTGCTTTAAAAATGGAGGAAAGGACTACAATCCAGGGAATATAGGTAACCACTAAAAGCAGAAAAAGGCAAGAAAATGGGCTTTCCCTTCAGAACCTCCTGAAGGAATCAGTCCTTTACAACTTGACTTTAGCCAAGTGAAACTGATTTGAGGCTTCTGACCTGTAGAACAATAAGATATTAAGTCTGTGTTGTTGTAAGCCAATCAGTTCGTGGTAATTTGTTACAGCAGCCATAGAAAACTAATTGACTCACCAATGGGAGAAATCAGCTGCTGATTTAAGGCTACCCAGCACCTACTTCCTCTCCTAACCTCACTCTAATTTTATCTTGGAGGAATTCTTTTCCCTATCCCATTAAGTTATGGGAGATGGGGCCAGGCATGGTGGCTTAGCAATCCCAGCACTTTGGGAGGCTGAGGCAGGTGGATCACTTGAGGTCAGGAGTTTGAGACTAGCCTGGCCAACATGGTGAAACCCCATCTCTACTAAAAATACAAAAATTAGCCAGGTGTGGTGGTGGGCACCTGTAATCCCAGCTACTCCAGAGGCTGTGGCATGAGAATTCCTTGAACCCAGGAGGCAGAGGTTGCAGTGAGCTGAGATCGCACCCTGCACTCCAGCCTGGGTGACAGAGTGAGAATACATCTCAAAAAAAAAAAAAAAAAGTTATGGGAGAGGATGGTAAAGCTAAGTATCTACTCCCCACCCCCACCACTGCAGAAGCTGAAGGGGTTCCTAGAGGTTTCTTCTGCTGTGGAGCTGTTCCCACTGGCCCCCAGCTAGAGGCGGGCGTAGGACTTTGAAACGTGAACAAATGGAGCTGGGATGGCAATGGCGAGAACAATATTGTGCTAATCTGAATTCTGCACTTCCTAACTTTGGCTCTGGGTAAATTACCTCAAATTGCTGAGCCTTTGTTTCCATATTTATAAAATGGGTGCGGTAAGAGTACCAACCTCTTCTATGCTGTTTGGAGGAGGCAGGTCCATAAAGTACCTGGCATGTGGTAAGGGATTCATGAATGTTGGCTTCTATCATTAAGGGTGGGGGAGCCACATAAGTAGCCAGAGGGAGTCATAGAAAGTTCTTGAGCCAGAGAAGTAAGATAATCTTTTCAGCTTTTTGTGCAGCATAGACATAGTAGATATGCCTTACCACCTTCCTAAAATTGGATAATTAAATTTCACAAATTATCTGGCCCAAAGGTTTCAGAGACTGTAGACCTGTATCTTTATGAGGGCGAGGATGAGAATATAACCTGGCCTGTTATTATGCACCAAGGTACCTGCTGTTCTCATGAAGATATCAGCAGCCAGTCAGCCAGTCTCTACAAACTCCACCCCCAACCTCGCTATGCTCCTTTCCCTGGAACTTTCCAAGGGGCCCTTAGAATTTGTATTCACGTCCTTTGACCAAGCAAATTTGGGACGTGCCAGGCCTGGGGTGAATGGTGGGAACCCAGGTAGAGGGATATTTTTCGTTGGCTGAATTAACTGTGACTCCGTTTTGCGGAGCAGCCAGGTTGCTTCATGGTGGACCTGCTGCATGCCTACATGATGGTGCCATGGATAGCTCTTGTTTGTGCCAGCCCTGTACCTGATACCTCTTGTGGTAATTGCATCCCTATTTTTCAGAAGGAAGCATCCCTCCTCCCACTTTCTGGTTTTCCCCATGTCCTTCTGGAGGGGATGACCCCAACCGCTTCTTGAAGGGGCTTCATGAAAGCCAGGTCTGCCCAGGCTGGATGTGGTGATTGGCTCAGGCAGGGGCATGTGGCCCAAATGGGTCCAGTGAAAGTCAGTCCTGGGACTTTGGCTGGAACTATTGGGGAACAGCCTCTGCTTTCTTGGGCAGATGTGAGTTAGGAGCTGCTCAGGCCACTATGTGGAAAGAACTGAATGAGAATGAAGTAATCAAAGGGAAGCAAGCACTGAGAGATTAGAGAGACTTATGTTGTATAAGTGCCTGTATCCAGCTATGCCTTAAGTGAGGTACCACCCCAGGCCTTTTCAGTCATGCTATCAGTTTTGTTCCTTTTTTTTGTTTTACTCTTGGTGGAGTTATTTTTTTTTCCTTGTTACTTGAATAAGAAAAATACCAGACTAGAAGGCTGGGTGCGGTGGCTCACGCCTGTAATCCCAGTACTTTGGGAGGCCAAGGCAGGTGGATCACAAGGTCAGGAGTTTGAGATCAGCCTGACCAACATGGTGAAATCCCATCTCTACTAAAAATACAAAAAAATTAGCCGGGCGTGGTGGTGCGTGCCTTTAATCCCAGCTACTCAGGAGACTGAGGCAGGAGAATCGCTTGCATCTGGGAGGCAGAGGTTGCAGTGAGCTGAGATCGTGCCACTGCACTCCAGCCAGGGTGACAGAGCAAGACTCCATCTCAAAACAACAAAAACAAAAACAAAAAACCAAAACAAAAAAAAAAACCAGACTAGTATATGCAACCATTTACAAATTCCAAGAGACTCTTGAAGATTCTTTTTGTTAGTGGGGAAAACATTCTCCGTTTTTCTGCCAACTTTAGGGTTTTCAGAGAAGTGTGGGGGAAAGAAAGGAAAGCAAAGATGTGGGAAGAAAGAGTCCTTGCAGCCCCAAGTCGGGCGAACTCCTCCCAGGTACTTATACCACAGGGTTTGGGAGCAGAACCCCTTTCATTAAACTTTTAGGAGTCTTGGATGGATAGGGTGGGAATTACACCAGTGAAACTCAGCTTTGTGTGTGCCAAGCATTGGGCCCTGGGATATGCAGTCATGTGTTGTATAATAACATTTTAGTCAATGGCAAACCACATGTAAGTCGGTGGTACCATAAGATGATTATGGAGCTGAAAAATTCCTATTGCTTAGTGACGTAGCCATTGTAATGTTAGGGTAACGCATTTCTGTGTTTCTGGTGATGCTGGTGTAAACAAATCTGTGCTGCCAGTTCTATAAAAGCATAGCATGTACAATTACATACAATATATAATACTTGATAATGAACAACTATGTTACTGGTTTATTTTATTTTTTTGAGACAGAGTCTTGCTCTGTCGCACAGGCTGGAGTGCAGTGGCGCGATCTTGGCTCACTGCAACTTCTGCCTCACAGGTTGAAGCGATTCTTCTGCCTCAGCCTCCTGAGTAGCAGGGAATACAGGCACCCACCACCATGGCCAGCTAATCTTTGTATTTTTAGCAGAGATGGGGTTTCACCACACTGCCCGGGCTGGTCTCAAACTCCTGACCTCAAATGATCTGCCCGCCTCAGCCTCCCAAAGTGCTGGGATTACCCGCATGAGACACTGTGCCCAGCCCTGGTGTATTTAGTGTTTTTCATAATTTTAGAATGTATGTCTTCTACTTACATTAAAAAATAGTTAACTATAAAACAGCCTCAGGCAGGTCCTTCAGGAAGTATTCTGGAAGAAGAAGGCATTGTTATCACAGGAGATGACAGCTCCATGCATGTAATTGCCCAGGCTGGAGTGCAGTGGCACGATCTCAGCTCACTGCAACCTCTGCCTCCTGGGTTCAAGCGATTCTCCTGCCTCAGTCTCCTGAGTAGCTGGGATTACAGGTGCACACCACCATGCCTGGCTAAGTTTTGTATTTTTAGTAGAGATGAGGGTTTCACCACGTTGGCCAGGATGGTCTCGAACTCCTGACCTCAAATGATCTGCCTGCCTCGGCCTCCCAAAGTGCTGGCATTACAGGTGTGAGATACCACAACCGGCAAAATTTTTTTAGATACATTTCAGTAAGCTAAGGTTAATTTATTGAAGGAAAGCTTTAAAAAAATTTGGTGTAGCCTAAGCATATGGTGTTTATAAAGTCTACAGTAGTGTACAGTAAGGTCCTGTGCCTTCACACTCACTGACTCATCCACAGCATCTTCCAGTCCTGCAAGCTCCTTTCATGGTAAGTGCCCTATACAGGAGTACCATTTTAAAATCTCTTATACTCTATTCTTACTGTACCTTCTCTATGTTCAGGTACACAAGTACTTACATTGTGTTACAACTGCCTATAGTATATTCAGTAAAGTATCAGGCTGTACAGGTGTGTAGCCTAGGAGCAATAGGCTACGCCATACAGCCTAGGCGTGTAGTAGGCTATACAAGGCTATACAAGGTTTGTGTAAATGCACTTTGCTGTTTGCACAATGACGCAATCACCTAAGGAGGCATTTCTCAGAACCATCCCGTGATTAAGAGAGGCATGATCGTACAGTCATCATCTCCCTGAAAGCTCAGTCAACCCTGTGCAGTGCTACTGCCACACTCCCCTTTTGCACATGTAGAAATCAAGGATCTTTGGCTCCTCTGAGTGACTTGTTCAAGGTTTCTGTTTTCAAGAGATGGAGGCGGGACTTGAATTGAGATTTCCCTTTCTTGAGAACCTGTGGTCCTTAACCATTAAAACCACTTAGGAGGTCTTCTCTCTTGATCACTACCTACTAAGTGCTAGGCGCGGTGCTGAGGCTTTCTCTTGATTATTATATCGAGTCCTTAGATTTAGGAGAAACAGGCCGAGCGCGGTGGCTCACGCCTGTAATCTCAGCACTTTGGGAGGCCGAGGCGGGAGGATCACGAGGTCAGGAGATGGAGACTATCCTGGCTAACACGGTGAAACCCCATCTCTACTAAAAATACAAAAATTAGCCGGGTGTGGTGGCGGGCACCTGTAGTCCCAGCTACTCGGGAGTCTGAGGCAGGAGAATGGTGTGAACCCGGGAGGCGGAGCTTGCAGTGAGCCGAGATCGCGCCACAGCGCTCCAGCCTGGGTGGCAGAGCGAGACTGTCTCAAAAAAAAAAAAAAAAGATTTAGCAGAAACAAGTCCCGAAGCCCTGACCTTAGCACGCAAGGGTTAGTGGAGATGTGGGACTTGAACTCAGCTTCTCCGTTGAGTCTGGCTGTCCCCGGGACGCAGGCACGTGCTTGCACACCTCCACGATGGCGATCCCGTCCCCTTAGTAGCGTCCTTAGCTCGTTACGTCTTGCAGGGAAGTTCCTCTTGGCCCGGACCCTCGTCCCAGGCCCCGCGTCGTGGGGGAAGCGAAAGGGGCAGTGTGGGGAAATGGCCGAGGGATCGGGTCTGGGGTGGTCTGCAGAGAGGCAGGCGGCGGCGCGGAGCCGGGAACGGCGCGCTCACCCGCCGAGTAGGACGGGCCCGGCGGGGGTGGGCGAGACACTGGGAACAGCAGCCAGCTTCAGAGGGCTCGAGGCGGGGCGCGCGGGGAGGGTGCGCGGCGAACGCGCGCGTGCGCGGTGCATGTGTGGGCCTGCGGGGGCGCGCGCGCGTTTTCGGGGCAGTGAGGGGCGCCGCGGCGGCGCGCAGCACGGCGGGAACATGGCGCGCGGAACCGGCGCGCGCGCCTAGCTGGCGGGACCGTTAGCTCGAGGCGGACGCGGCCCGGGCCCCGTGGGGATGGAGCAGTCGCCGTCGCCGGCGCCCGAGCCGACCCAAGGGCCGACCCCCGCAAGGAGCCGAAGGCGGCGGGAGCCCGAGTCGCCGCCGGCGTCGGCGCCGGTGAGTGCGTGAGGGGCTCGGGCCGGGAGACTTTCTTTGTGAAACTCCGGCGGTGGGAGCCGGGCCGGGCCTCAGCGGCTGAGGAGCGCCTGCGAGGCGGAAGGCGTCTCGCAGTCCGGGTTCGATCCCAGCCGCGAGCCGTCAGGCGGCGGGACCTGGTCCGCTGCCGGCCTGCCTCAGTTTCCGCGAGAGTGTGTGTGGGTGTGTGAGAGTGTGTATGGGTGTTGGCCTGCGCACACCGGGGGGGGTCGGTATACAGTCGGCGCCTAATGCGCGCGGCGCCTCCCCCTTCCCCCTAGTCCCCGTGGGGCGGAACCTGGGGACTGGAGTCCCCCTGAGCGGTAGGCGGCACCCGCCGGGAGACAGGTGTCGGCGCAGCCCGGGAGGCTCAGGTGCTACCTTTCCCGGGTGGGGTTTGTGAGGAGTGAGCTCTTCGTCCCCGGAGGCGAGCAAGTCTGTCGGTGGCTCATCACACAGCGCTGTTTTGGAAAGCGTTCCACCCACTTCAGCTTCGTGCTGTGTTTGGGCCACTAGTCAGGGGGAAGGATGCTGAACGACATGGACTTTAGAGGTGGGGCTCCCGCTGGACGGGATGGCTCCGGGCTCTCGAGCTTACCCCCACCCTTGCCTCCCAAACCCGTTAGAGCGTAGTAATCATTGGGAGTACCTGATAAAAATGCCGCGGACTGTGGCTCACCAAAGTAGGGAAGCCGATTTTGAACTTAAACAAGCTCCGAAGTTGTGATCAGTCGAGCTTGGCAAGCACTGTTTTAGAGAGTAGGCTTCCTGCAAGCAGGAGCCGGTTTTGTGTATACCTCTCCATGGCATCTTCGTACCTGGCATGGTGCCTGGCACACGGTAGATGATCAGAAAATATCTGTAGAAAGTCTAAATTATTAGGGAGAGTGCAGCATAGGAGTTCTTGAGACATTTTCAGGAGCTTCTTGAGATTATCTGTCAGATTTGTTTTACAGTATATGATTTTTCTCAGCTCCCAACTTTTGTGATTGTTTTTAATGCCGTGTTTTCAGTATGTTCTAGGCAAAAGCAGGGTATATGTTTCTTAGTATACACTATCCACTAGGCCGGGTGCAGTGGCTCACTCCTGTAATCTCAGCACTTTGGGAGGCAGATTGCTTGAGCCCAGGGGCTTGAGGCTGTAGTGAGCCAAGGAGTTAGAGACCAGTGTGGGAAACATAGCGAGACTCGTCTCCGCAAAAATTAGCTGGGTGTGGTAGCGTGCACTTGCAGTCCCAGCTACTCTGGAGGCTGAGGTGGGAGGATCGCTTGAGCTCAGGAAGTACAAGTTGCAGTGAGCCAAGGTTGTGCCACTGCATTCCAGCCTGGATAACACAGCGAAACCCAGTCTCTTAAATAAGTAAGTAAATACGTAAATGATTATGTATACTCCAGCTAGGTTAAAATTAATTCTGAATCAAAATTCTAAATTAAAATATGCATGTTTCTTTCTCTTCATCATTTGGGAACACTAGCCTTTTAGGATTTCATTCCATTGGGGCAGGTAAATATCTACATTTTTGACAAAGCAAATATGAATTACTGTTAATTCAAGAAAGGTGGGAATTTGCTTAAACCTGAGTATTTGTAGTCTTTGTGATTTTTAAAAATTTTAAATTTTCTTTTTTTTTTCCTTTTTTTTTTTTTGAGACGGAGTCTCACTCTGTCGTCCAGGCTGGAGTGCAGTAGCACAATCTCAGGTCACTGCAACCTCCATCTCCCGAATTCAAGCGATTCCCCTGCCTCAGCCTCTGGTGTAGCTGGCATTACAAGTGTGTGCCACCACGCCCAGCTAATTTATGTATTTTTAGTAGAGAGGAGGTTTCACTATGTTGCCCAGGCTGGTCCCAAACTCCTTGACCACAAGTGATCTGCCCACCTTGGCCTCCCAAAGTGCTGGGATTCCAGGCGTGAGCCACAGCACCTGGCCTTATTTTTATTTTTTTGAGACAGAGTCTCAGTCTGTCGCCCAGGTCGGAGTGCTGTGGCATGATCTCCGCTCACTGCAACCTCCACCTCCCAGATTCCAGCGATTCTAATGCCTCAGCCCCCTGAGTAGCTGGGGTTACTAGACCTGGCTAATTTTTTGTTGTATTTTTTTAGTAGAGACTGGGTTTCCTTCTGTTGTTGGCCGGGCTGCTCTGGAACTCCTGGCCTCTAGTGATCCACCTGCCTCGTCCTCCCAAAGTACTGGAATTACAGGCGTGAGCCACTGCCCCCAGCCAATCTTTGTGATATTTTGAAATTGAGGTTTATATTTTGTTCAGAGCCAAAGCTAAAATAGAATTGTTTGAAAATTAATATTTCAGGAACTATTTTTTAATTAAGTTGAATTTTATTTTATTGGTTTCATTTCAGTAGGGTTTTAACTTAAAGAAAAAAAAATATATATATATATATATTTTTTTTTCCCTGAGATGGAGTCTTGCTCTGTCACCCAGGCTGGAGTGCAATGGCATGATCTTGGCCTCACTGCAGCCTCCACCCTCCCGGCTCAAGCAATTCTCCTGCCTTAGCCTCCCAAGTAGCTGGGACTACAGGTGCCCACCACCATGCCCAGCTAATTTTTGTATTTTTAGTAGAGATGGGGTTTCACCATGTTGTCCAGGCTGGTTTGAACTCCTGATCTCAAATGATCTGCCCTCCTCAGCCTCTCAAAGTGCTGGGATTACAGGCGTGAGCCACTGTGCCTGGCCTAAAAAATATTTTTAAAGACAAGATCTAGCTATGTTGCCTCAATTGGTCTTGAACTCCCAGTCTTGGCCTCAAGTGATCCTTCTGCCTCAGCCTTCTGAGTAGCTGGAAGCACAACTGTGAGCTACCACACCTGGCTTTTTTTAAATTTCTAATAAAAAAATTAATAGAGTTTCCTGTTTCACTGGACAAAATATGCATATATAGGAAGGAAAGACTTTTGGACTTGAGATTGCGCTGAAGAAGAAAAATGGAAAAATTAGGCATTTTAGTCTCTCAGTGTGTTATTTTTGTAGCTTATACAGACATGTCTTTTTAAAGTGTCTTTAAAAAGCTTTATTGAGATAAAGATAAATGAGATAAATTCACCTACCATGAAATCAACCCCTTGAGTGCAGAATTTTCTGGTTTATAATATGTTCACAGAATCGCACAAACAAGACAGGTATCTAGATACTTTCAGATCATTTTCATCAGTCCACAAGAAATCCCATACCCATTAGCAGTCATCCTTATTCCCTTTTCCCCTAGTCCCTGGCAATAACTAGCCTACTTTCTGTCTCTGAGTTTAGCTCTTCTGGAGGTTTCACAGAATGAAATCTTGCTACATATGGTCTTTTGTGATTGACTTATTTCACTTGGCACAGTGTTTTCAAGGTTTATCCATGCTGTAGCGTATATCAGCACTTCATTCTTTTTTAATGCTGAGGAATCTTTTGAATGGATATACCATATTTTATCAGTTCCTCTGTTGATAGGCACGTGAGTTTTTTTCCAGTTTTTGGCTATTATGAATAATGCTGCTATGAACATTTGTGTACAAATTTTAGTGTGGATGTATATTTTCATTTCCCTTGGGTATATCTCTAAGGAATAGACTATCTGGGTCATATGATTGTTTAAGACTACAGGCACGTGCCACCACACCTGGCAAATATTTAAAAATTTTTTGTAGATAAGGAGTCTTGCTATGTTGCCCAGGCTGATCTTGAACTCCTGGCCTCAAGAGATCCTCTCACCTCAGCCTCCCAGAAAGTATTGGGATTACACTTTGATGTGAGTCACTGCACCTATAAAAGAGGCTTATGCCTCTTTTTACGTTTTTTTTTTTTTTTTTTTTTTTTTTTTTTTGAGACAGGGTTTCACTCTGTCGCCCAGGCTGGAGTGCAGTGGTGGGATCACAGCTCACTGCAGTCTGGACCTCTCTGGGCTCAGTTGATCCTCCCACCTCAGCCTCCTGAGCAGGTAGGACTACAGGCATGGCTAATTTTTGCATTTTTTGTAGAGATGAGGTTTTGCCGTGTTGCCCAGGCTGGTCTGGAACTCCTGGGCTCAAGTGGTCCACCAGCCTCTGCCTCCCAAAGTGCTAGGATTACTGGTGTGAGCCACCACACCCTGTCTACTCTTTTGATAATATCCTCTGATGCCAAAAAAGTTTTTAATTTTGAGGAAGTCTAGCTTATCTGTTTTTTCCTTGTTGCTCATGATTTTGGTTTCATGTCTAAGAAGCCATTGCCAAATCTAAGGTCATGAAGACTTAGCCCTATGATTTACCCCTATGTTTTCTTCTAAGAGTTGTATGCTTTTAGCCCTTATATTTAGGTTGTTGATCCATTTTGATTTGATTTTTGTGTGTGGTGTGAGGTGTGTGTTGTATGTGGTCCAAATTTATTATTTTGTATATGGATACAAAAAATTATCCCAGCATTATATATTGAAAAGAGTGTCCTTTCCTTTATTGATGGTCTTCACATCTTTTTTGAGAATCACTTGAACATATATAAGGTTTTATTTCTGGACTCTAAGTTCTGTTCTCTTGATCTGTATTTCTTTCTGCCTTTATGCCAGTACTACACTGTTTCATTACTGTAGCTTGGTAATAGGTTTTGAAATTAAGTGTAAGTCCTTTAACTTTGTTCTTTTTCAAGACTGGCTATTTTGGGTCTCTTATATTTCCAAATGGATTTTAGGATCAGCTTATCAATTTCTCTAAAAAAGACAGCTGGGATTTTTACAATGATCATGTTTTACCGATTTTCTTTTTTTTTTTTTTTTGGAGACTGAGGCTTGCCATCGCCCAGGCTGGAGTGTAGTGGTGTGATCTTGGCTCACTGTAACCTCTGCCTCCTGGGTTTAAGCGATCCTCCTGCCTCAGCCTCCCGAGTAGTTGGGATTACAGATGTGCACCACTATGCGAAGCCAATTTTGTATTTTTAGTAGAGACATGGTTTCACCGTGTTGGCCAGGCTGGTCTTGAACTCCTGACCTCAAGTGATCCACCCGCCTCAACCTCCCAAAGTGCTGGAATTACAGGCATTAGCCACTGCTCTAGCCAACAGGTCTTAACTCTTACGCATCTTATGGTTCTCATATGTATAATTGCATAGTAATATCAATTCCAAAGAATTGTTAAATAAAAGAGGATGTAGGTATATATTTAGAACAATGCCTTGCCTGTGGTAGGGATTTCATATTTGTTGTTTATCTTCTTCTGCTAATTAATTCCAGTTAAAAGTGAGCCACAAAACAAAAAACAGACAAACCCAATCAAAAACCAAGAAAAACAAAAACTCCAAAACCACAGACCAAAAAAAAAAAAAAAAACCAACAAAAAAAAACCACAAGAAAAAATCACAAACAGAAACCCCAAGCCTCTTCCTGTCCCCATCACCTTTCTACGACCCAAGACATCCCTGTGAGTGCTTCAGGAACCACTAAAGAAGACAAGCCTCTCATACCACATAGTTGTATTGCAAATGCTGCATGTGCAATCAAGGTTGCTATATAGAATATTTGACAGTGAATTTTAAATATTAAAAATAATAAAAGTATAATTGGAAGCTCTTTATTTTTACTCTACGATTCTTGTTTTGTGTGCTGTTTTTTCACTACTTTTTTCCTGAAAGCAGCAACAATATTTTTTCATTAAATTTCATGGTTATAATCTTTCTTCCTTTAAATTATTGCTATTTTTAAAACTGTTAGAGGGAAGCCTGATGTTTGAACTTAAACTTGGTAGAACATTTATTTTGGTGTCTCTTCAGCAGCTGGGTGCATTGTTATTTTCTTTTTTTTTTTTGAGACGGAGTCTTGCTCTGTGGCCCAGGCTGGAGTGCAGTGGCACGATCTTGGCTCACTGCAAGCTCCGCCTCCTGGGTTTATGCCGTTCTTCTGCCTCACCCTCCCGAGTAACTGGGGCTACAGGTGCCCACCACCACGCCCAGCTAATTTTTTGTATTTTTAGTAGAGACGGGGTTTCACCATGTTGACCAGGATGGTCTCGATCTCCTGACCTCATGATCCACCCGCCTCAGCCTTCCAAAGTGCTGGGATTACAGGTATGAGCCACCGTGCCCGGCCAGGTGCATTGTTATTTTCTAAGAAGAGAAACTAGAGACATAGTATGATACAAATATGATGCTTGGAACATCTCATGTTTCTTGTATATTCACACTGTGTTATCTATAGTCTTCCAAAAACAAACACTAACCAGTTTTCTATAGGCATGTTTTAGCAAAATATGAGTATCAATGCTAATTTGATTTTCATTTTATGATGATTGACATTAGAGGACAATAGTAATTTTCATCTTTACCAAAGTGATACTCTTTATGCAATTCTGTGAGTGCAAAGAATGTTGATATCAAATTTGTCCTAACATTTTCTGAACTATGTCCATAGTATGTTGAAACAAGATCATGGTGATTTTTGACTTCCACTATGACATGGAAATGCCAAGTACGTACCAGGCAAGGGGGGGGAACCACATACAATAATAATACATTCTCTTATTTAACATTCACAGTTAGCTTTTTTTTTGAGACGGAGCCTCTGTCGCCCAGTCTGGAGTGCAGTGGTGTGATCTTGGCTCACTGCAAGCTCCGCCTCCTGGGTTCACGCCATTCTCCTGCCTCATTTTCCCGAGTAGCTGGGACTACAGGCGCCTGCCACCAAGTCTAGCTAATTTTTGTATTTTTAGTAGAGATAGAGTTTCACCATGTTAGCCAGGATGGTCTTGATTTCCTGACCTCGTGATCCGCCCGCCTCATCCTCCCAAAGTGCTGGGATTACAGGCGTGAGCCACCGCTTCCGGCCCAACTTCTGTTTTTAACTCCTGCAAAACCACAACACAAAGTCAGGTTTGTTGTGCTTAGGCCATTTGCTATTTCTTAGCAGTCCTACTCTTTATCCACAAAATAAAACCACATCCTCGTTACAATCATTTATCAAGTGGGATCTCAAAAAATCACATTCCAGATTACTATATGTTAGTTTTACGCTATTAATCTTGTAAAATAAGGTATGTTCTTCACATCCTTGCCTAGGGGCAGTATAGCTGTGATGAAAAAGGGTTTTTTCTGTAGTGGTCACAGTGAGGCCAATTACAGCCATACTACAACACCTACTTGCCCTCTTTTTCTGTTCTACTCTCCAGTTACTATTATTACCTCTTCAGTTCTCCAAATACTACTTTTGGTATCTAGCAAAATAATTCCTGGTATTTAGTCAAAGAGTAGAAGGACATTATTGTTGCTTTCTCTTTCTCAACAGCAAGAAAATATTATTGATTTTTAGTAATAAATGTTTTAGACCGGGCGCGGTGGCTCATGCCTGTAATCCCAGCACTTTGGGAGGCCGAGGTGGGTGGATCACGAGGTCAGGAGTTCAAGACCAGCCTGGCCAATATGATGAAACCCTGTCTCTACTAAAAATACAAAAATTAGCCGGGCGTGGTGGCGGGCGCCTGTAATCCCAGTGAGCCGAGATGGCATCACTGCAATCCACTCCAGCCTGGGTGAGAGAGTAAGACTCTGTCTCAAAACAAAACAACCCAAAAAATTAGCCTATAGTCCCATCTACTTGGGAGGCTGAGGAAAGAGAATCACTTGAACCCAGGAGACAGATGTTGCAGTGAGCTGAGATCACACCACTGCACTCCAGCCTGGGTGACAGAGCGAGACTCTGTCTCAAAAAAAAAAAAGTGTTTTAGTTTTAAAGGGTTTATTTCTATTTTAATTTTCTGATAAAAGCCTTTTTTTGTCCAGGTGCAGTGGCTCATACCTGAACTCCCAGCACTTTGGGAGGCCGAGGTGGGCATATGACTTGGTGTCAGGAGTTCGAGACCAGCCTGGGCATCATGGTGAAACCCTGTCTGTACTAAAAAATACAAAAATTAGCCGGGCATGGTGGCGGACGCCTGTAATCCCAGTTACTTGGATGGCTGAGGCAGGAGAATCACTTGAACCTGGGAGGTGGAGGTTGCAATGAGCTGAGATTGGGCCACTGCATTCCAGCCTGGGCGACAGATTTTTTTTTTTTTGAGATGGAGTCTTGTTCTGTCGCCCAGGCTGGAGTGCAGTGGCGCTATCTCTGCTCATTGCAAGCTCCGCCTCCCGGATTCACGCCATTCTCCTGCCTCAGTGTCCTGAGTAGCTGGGACTACAGGTGCCTGCCACCACGCCTGGCTAAGTTTTTTTTTTTTTTTTTTTTTGGGACGGAGTCTTGCTCTGTCTCCCAGGCTGGAGTGCAGTGGCGCAATCTCGGCCCACTGCAAGCTCTGCCTCCCGGGTTCACGCCATTCTCCTGCCTCAGCCTCTCCGAGTAGCTGGGACTACAGGCACCCGCCACCACGCCTGGCTAATTTTTTGTGTTTTTTAGTAGAGACGGGGTTTCACTGTGATCTTGATCTCCTGACCTCGTGATCCGCCCTCCTTGGCCTCCCAAAGTGCTGGGATTACAAGCGTGAGCCACTGCGCTCTGCCATTTTTTGTATTTTTAGTAGAGACGGGGTTTCACTGTGTTAGACAGGATGGTCTCGATCTCCTGACCTCGTGATCCACCTGCCTCGGCCTCCCAAAGTGCTAGGATTACAGGCGTGAGCCACTGCGCCCGGCCAAGGAAGAAAATATTTGTAAATATATATTTGTTAAAGGACTTATTATTCAGAATATATAAATAACTTACTATGCAATGGTAAAAGGACAACCCAATTTAAAAATAAACAGGCCGGTTGAGGTGGTTCATGCCTGTAATCCTAGCACTTTGGGAGGCCAAGGTGGGAGGATCACTTGAGCCCAGGAGTTTGAGATCAGCCTGGGCAACATAGTAACGCCTCTTCTCTACAAAAAAATAGAAACAAATGTAGCCTGTGACCACTTGAGCCTGGGAAGTCGCAGCTGCAGTGAGCAGCCTGGGTGACAGAGTGAAACCAAAAAAGTAGACATTTCCTAAAGATATACAAATGGCCAATAACATGAAAAGGTATGCAACATCATTAGTCATCAGTCATGCAATCAAAACCACAGTGAGATCCACTTTCCACCAACTGGGGTGGCTAAAGTTAAAAAGATAGACAATAACAAGTACTGGTGAGGATGTGGAGAAATTGGAGCTCTCATACACTGCTGGAATGTAAAGTGGTGCAGCTGTCTTAGAAAATGCTTTGGCAGCTCCTCAAAATGTTAAACATAGACTTGCCATATGGCCCAGTAATTCCACTCCCAGGTGTATATATATATATGTATATATATATATGTGTGTGTGTGTGTGTATATATATATATATATGTACCCTAAACACATCAAAACAATTGTTCATACAAAAACTTGTACATGAATGTTCATTGCTATATTATTTATAAAAGGCAAAAAGTGAAAACAGCCACAAGTACAACTAGCTGTTGACTGGATAAACAAAATGTATTTTTTCCAGTGGAGTATTATTCTGCCATAAAAGGAAGAAGTACCGATGCATGATACAACATGGATTGAAAACATTCTAAGTGGAAGAAACCAGTCACAAGAGATCACATATTGTAATGATTCTATTTATGTGAAATAGTTAAGCGTAGACAAATGCATAGAGAGAGAAAGAAGATTAGTGTTTGTCATGAACGTTGGGTGGGGAGGAGGAGGGAATGACTGCTGATGGGTATGGGGTGATGAGACTATTCTAAAATTAGATTGTGGTAATGGTTGCAAAACTCTGAATAAACCATCAAAAGCCACTGAATTGGATTCTTTAAATGGGTAAGTTTTACGATATGTGAAATGTATTTCATTAGAGGTGTAGAAAAATGTCAGAAAATGAAAGTCTAACCCTTAAAAAATATCATTAAAGATATTGAGGTCTTTATTTGTCTCCCCCCTCTCATTTTTATTTTCAGTAGTACAGGGTAAAATGAGTAGGATTACTTGATCAGGCCATCTATGGCCATTTTATGGAATGACAAACTAAGTTCAATACTGATAGAGTTGTATTCTGTGTATATATATAATAGAGTATATACTGTGTGTATAAAAAAATTCAAGCATATGGAAAAACTAATTCAGTAATAAACCTTTATATTTTCTCACCAGTTCAGTTTAATAATAATTAACATTTTTGCCAGTAATTGGGTATATTTTGGGAAATAGTAGAATAAAGATTTGTAGACTCTCTTACATCTCCTAAAAGAAAATAAAATTCACTAAGCATGTATGTGGAAAACATCTTAAATAAAGATAGATAAGAATGTTTTTGTGAATTAAAAAAAGTAATGTGAACATGTTAAGGTATCTGAACTTACATTTAAATTGGATTATAAGTAACTTAACATTTTTAATGCAAGCATATTAACCTTCTTGTGCTTATGAGATTATTTTGCCAAATTGTAGGACAGGGGAAACTGTCGACTCCACAGAGATCTTCCCTTTGACCAGTTTCCTGATTTTTAGTACAATTTGATATTGAGGGACATATATTGAAAAAGGCTGGGTACTTAGGTATAATAATTGGGTAAATTGTACCTTTTATTTTGGCCCTAACTGGTCACACTTCTGGGAATATTCTTCCCCTATCAGGAATTTCCATGTTACCAATATAATTTTGGGATTCAGTCACCTTTATTAGACATGTGGCCCCATGTGAAGTTTCTTTTTCTTTCTTTTTTTTTTTTTTTTTTTTTTTTTTGAGACGGAGTTTCGCTCTGTCTCCCAGGCTGGAGTGCAGCGGCGCTATCTTGGCTCACTGCAATCTCTGCCTCCTGGGTTCCCGCCATTCTCCTATCTCAGCCTTCCGAGTAGCTGGGACTACAGGCGCTCGCCACCATGCCTGGCTATTTTTTTGTATTTTTAGTAGAGATGGGGTTTCGCTGTGTTAGCCAGGATGGTCTCGATCTCCTGACCTTGTGATCAGCCTGCCTCAGCCTCCCAAAGTACTGGGATTACAGGTGTGAGCCACCGCGCCTGGTGAAAGTTTCTTATCACTAGAAAAAGTGTATTGCATTTCCTGATACTGCACAATTGCTTCTGTTCTGTGTGTAATATTTTTGTTTTGAGTTGTCTCGGATCCATGTCATTTTTGGCTTGTGTAGCAACAGGATTTTCGAATATTACTCCGCTGTCCAATAATGCTTTTGTTGAATCCATTGCTTCCTAATATTCACAAAGATTTATGCAAACCATTTATAATAATTGTTAAGAAATCCACCACAAATTCCAAATACATTTTATGAAAAATAAAATTTTCATTAGACTTATTTGGAAGAACCATATAAATTATAGAGTATTTGTGTGGAAGCACTCTTCCTTCTGTAAGTATAGGTGTTTGAGATTATTATAGCTAGACTAGCATTTATATTGTGCATACTCTGTGTCGGTACTGTTTAAATACTTTACATATATTAACTAATTTAATTCTCACAACTTTATGAAGTAGGCACTATTATCCCCATCTTACATGTGAGACAAGTGCAGTATAGAGAGGTTAAGTAACTTTATCAATACCATCCAGCTAGGAAACTGAGTTGCCCTGGATTCTAATTTAGCAGGCTGGCTCTGGAATCTGTTCTTAACCATTTGCCTTAGACTGTCTTTGATTTGTATGATCACTAAGCACATAGTGATCAATTATAACTACCTTTTGCTACTAAACGTTAGACTTGTTGCCAGAAAATAACAAAATTTCCCTGTGGATATTGTTACAACCTAGTTTTTATTGTGAGGTTTAAGGTTATGTTGGCACACCATTCTGGAATTTGTCTCTATAATACTGATCAAGCAGTATTTGACATTAAGTTTATTATCAAATTTTATTATCTATTTAATGAAAAGATGAAATTAATTACAGTGTAAGCAGTGTAATTTCTTCATGTATTGAAAGTTACAAAACTGAGCCAGGCATGGTTGTACCTTTCTGTATTTCAGCTATTTGGGAGGCTGAAGTAGAAGGATTGCTTGAGGTCAGGAGTTCAAGACCAGCTTGGGTGACATAGTGTGAGACCCAGTCTCTAAAATATATTTTTTAGGCCAGGTGCGGTGCCTCATGCCTGTAATCCCAGAACTTCGGGAGGCCGAGGCAGGTGGATCACCTGAGGTCAGGAGTTTGAGACCAGCTTTGCCAACATGGTAAGACCCCATCTCTACTAAAAATACAAAAATTAGTTGGGTGTGGTGATGCGCTTGTAATCCCAGCTGCTTGGGAAGCTGAAGTAGGAGAATCGCTTGAACCCGGGAGGCAGAGGTTGCAGTGAGCTGAGATCGTGCCACTGCACTCCAGCCTGGGTGACAGAGTGAGACTCTGTCTCAAAAAAACAAAACTATCAGTCAAATTAGCCGGGTATGGTGGCATGTACCTGTAGTCCCAGCTACTCGGGAGGCTGAGGCAGGAAGACCCCTTGAACCCAGTAGTTCCAAGCTACAGTGAGCTATGTTGGCACCACTGCACTGTAGCCTGGGCCACAGAATGAAACCCAGTCTCTAAAAATAAATGAATAAATGAATGTTATAAAACTGTTATTAAACTAATAATGCAGTATCTGATATAAATGTTTCTTGGATGATGGAAATTAGATAATGAAGAAGGGATTATATTAAATGAGGCTACATAACAACAATTGTTTTTTTTTTTTGAGATGGAGTTTCGCACTTGTTGCCCAGGCTGGAGTACAATGGCACGATCTCGACCCACCACAACCTCCACCTCCTAGGTTCAAGGGATTCTCCTGCCTTAGCTTCCCAAGTAGCTGGGATTACAGGCATGTGCCACCACACCCGGCTAATTTTGTATTTTTAGTAGAGACGGGGTTTCTCCATGTTGGTCAGGCTGGTTTTGAACTCCTGACCTCAGGTCATCCGCTCACCTTGGCCTCCCAAAGTGCTGGGATTACAGGTGTAAGCCACTGCGGCCGGCCTTAAAAGCAATAGTTTTTAAGATAGCAAACGAATGATTCCAATTTCCTATGCAACTTTGAAATAAAGGGAATTATATATTTAAAAATTTTTTTCCCTTTCTCAGATCATGAGGTCAGGAGTTTGAGACCAGTCTGGCCAATATGGTAAACCCTATCTCTACTAAAAATACAAAAATTGGCCAGCCGCGGTGGCTCGTGCCTGTAGTCCCAGGTACTCTGGAGGCTGAGGCAGGAGAATGGCGTGAACCCAGGAGGCAGAGCTTGCAGTGAGCCGAGATCTAGCCACTGCACTCCAGCCTGGGCGACAGAGTGAGACTCCATCTCAAAAATAAAATAAAATAAGTTGGTAAATAGCCAACTTCTTTTAAGGCTAATGGAGAAAATCATTTGCCTTGTTCAGTTATAATGACAGATATTCAAATATACAAGGTCAAAATTAATTATTAAAACTTCAAATTCAGGCTGGGCGTGGTGGCTCACGCTTGTAATCCCAGCACTTTGGGAGGCCGAGGCGGGCGGATCACAAGGTCAGGAGATCGAGACCATGGTGAAACCCCGTCTCTACTAAAAAATACAAAAAATTAGCCGGGCGTGGTGGTGGGCGCCTGTAGTCCCAGCTACTCGGAGAGGCTGAGGCAGGAGAATGGCGTGAACCCCGGAGGCGGAGCTTGCAGTGAGCCAAGATTGCGCCACTGCACTCCAGCCTGGGCGACAGAGCAAGACTCCGTCTCAAAAAAAAAAAAAAACTTCAAATTCAACCAAGTTACAAATACATGTAATCTGAACACTTAACACATAAGCATGAATAATTTATGTTATATGCCATTAAATTTTAAAAGCATTGTTTTTCAGCTGTTATGATAAATAATAAAAATCCCCGAGGCAATTACTGATCTCTGAACTTAATTGGTACTTTCACACCTTCTTTTTTTGATAGGCTTTGTGAGAGGGGAGCCAGTGAAATAAAAACCACTAGAGGACCCTGTTCCTATTAAAATATCAATTTTTGTAAAGGTATAATCATGACTATCATACAAGCATAAAATGAACACACATCAAAGACTTTAACTCATTAATTAATGAGTGATCCAGTAAGATATTACAACTAGTTCAGAGGAGAATTCCAAGTACCACACATGAAAAGGCAATCAGGAATGCTGAAATGAATTTCTAAATACTAGATGCACGACTGGCCTTTGCAGGGGAGAAGAAAAGGAAAATTGATCACCCTTCCATTTGGAAAGAATAATTTGTGTACCTATGGACGAGAATCACTTATACTGCTATCAGTTATCTACAATGTACAAAAATAGAAAATAGCTCAAAGACAATGAAAGGTGCAAACCTCTTAGAATTGGATAAAACAGAAGGGTAAACTGCATTCCAGACCACCCAGTTTTCCATTGAAGATACCCAGTAATCTTTTCGAGTCTTTCACAGTGTTTTCTGACAGCCTCAAAGTGCAGTATACTAGAATCAGGGAAAATAAGCTATCTTTTATGAAATAAATATGATCAAAAGAAACCTGCCATGAGATAATTAGAAGGAAGTGGTGCTAGAAATGAACACAAACACAAAACACAGCAGGAACCTAGGAATGCATAATTAATGCAAATATAACTATTTTCAGCATAATCCAAGGGAGAGAGAAACCTAGGTCTAACTATACAAGTATAGGATTCTAAACTTCACAGTCACCAGCGCTCTTACAAGACCTGTATTTTACACCAATATAAGAGTCAAGGTTGGCAGGGATGATCTATGATCTCCTGACTCTTCTGTGAGGTATAAAGCAAGGTAGTAGTCTAACCTCTCCTCTCATTCCCATTTTTTAAAACTTAGGTCTTAGAATCTGAAACAACTTTTAGAAGATCTAGAACAGGGGTCAGCAAATGTTAGGTGTGAGTCAAATCTAGCCTGTTGCCTGTTTTTGGAAATACAGTTTTACTGGAACACAGCCATATCCATTCAGTTACTTAGTTCTTTGAGAAATTGCCATACTGTTTTACATAGATATTGTACTAATTTGCATTCCCACCAGCAGTGTATAAGCGTTCCTTTTCACCATATCCGTGTCAACATCTATTGTTTTTTTGTTTTTTTAATAATGGCCATTCTGGCTGGGATACGGTGGTATCTCATTGTGGTTTTAATGTGCATTTCCCTGATGATTACTGATGTCGAGCATTTTTTTTTTTTTTTTTTTTTTTTTTGACAGAGTCTCGCTTGGCCGCCCAGATTGGAGTGCAGTAGCACCATCTCGGCTCACTGCAAGCTCCGCCTCCTGGGTTCACGACATTCTCCTGCCTCAGCCTCCCGAGTAGTTGGGACTATAGGTGCCTGCCACCATGCCCGTCTAATTTTTTATATTTTTAGTAGAGACGGGGTTTCACCATGTTAGCCAGGATGGTCTCGGTCTCTTGACCTCATGATCCGCCCCCCTCGGCCTCCCAAAGTGCTGGAATTACAGGCGTGAGCCACCATGCCCGGCAATGTTGATCATTTTAAAATATATTTGTTGGCCATTTGTATATCTTCTTTTGAGAAATGTCTATTGCCCACTTTTTTTATTTTTATTTTATTTTATTTTTGAGACGGAGTCTCACTCTGTCGCCCAGGCTGGAGTGCAGTGGCTTGATCTCGGCTCACTGCAAGCTCCGCCTCCTGGGTTCACACCATTCTCCTGCCTCAGCCTCCCAAGTACCTGGGACTACAGGTGCCTGCCACCACACCTGGCTAATTTTTTGTATTTTTAGTAGAGACGGGGTTTCACCGTGTTGTCCAGGATGGTCTCAATCTCCTGACCTGGTGATCCACCCACTTTGGCCTCCCAAAGTGCTGGGATTACAGACGTGAGCCACCATGTCCGGCCCATTTGCCCACTTTTTGATGGGATTATTTGTCTTTTTCTTGATGATTTGTTTGAGTTCCTCGTGGATTCTTGACATTAGATGCATAGTTTGCAAATACCGTCTCCCTCTCTGTGGGCTGTCTGTTCACTCTGGTGATTATTTCTTTTGCTGTGCAGAAGCTCACTAGTTTAAGTACTATTTATTTATTTTTGTCTTTGTTGCTTTTGCTTCTGGGGTCTTAGTCATAAATTCTTTGCCTAGGCCAATGTCCAGGAGAGTTTTTCCTAAGTTTTCTTCTAGAATTTCTATGATTTCAGGTCCTAGATTTAAGTCCTTAATCCATCCCAAGTTGATTTCTGTATATGGTGAAAGACAGGGAATCCAGCTTCACTCCTCTACATGTGGCTATTCAGTCTTCCCAGCACCATATACCAAACAGGGTGTCCTCTTCCCCAGTTTTTGTTTTTGTATGCTTTATCAAAGATCAGTTGGTTGTAAGTATTTGGCTTTATTTCTGGGTTCTCTATTGTGTTCCATTAGTCTATGTGTCTACTTTTATACCAGTACCATGCCATTCCAGTTAGTACAGTCTTGTAGTATAATTTGAAGTCCAACAATGTAATGCCTCCAGATATGCCATTTTTGCTTAGGATTGCTTTGGCTATTTGGGTTCTCTTTTGATTTGATTTCTTTCTTTCCATTCTTTCCTTTCTTTCTTTCAACAGAGTTTCGTTCTGTCGCCCAGGCTGGACTGCAGTGGTGTGATCTTGGCTTACTGCAACCTCCACCTCCTGGTTCAAGTGATTCTCATGCCTCAGCCTCTCAAGTAGCTGGGATTACAGGCATACACCACCATGCCAGGCTAATTTTTGTATTTTTAGTAGAGATGGGGTTTTGCCATGCTGGCCAGGCTGATCTTGAACTCCTGGCCTCAAGTGATCCCCCCATCTCAGCCTCCCAGAGTGCTGGGATTACAGGTGTGAGCCACCGCACCTTGCCCTCTGTCGATTTCCATAAGAATATTAGGGTTACTGTCTCTAATTCTGTGAAAAATGACATTGGTATCCTGATAGAAATTGCATTGAATCTGCAGATTGCCCTGGGCAGTATGGTCATTTTCACAATATTGATTCTTTTAATCCATGAGCATGGGATAGATTTCTATTTGTTTGCGTCATCTGTGATTTCTTTCAGCAGTGTTTTGTACTTCTCCTTATAGAGATCTTTCACCTCCCAGGTCAAGTATATTCCCATGTATTTTATCTTCTCTGCAGCCACTATAAAAAGGACTGAGTTCCTGATTTGATTCCCAGCTTGATTGTTGCCAGGGCATAGCAGTGCCACTGATCTGTGTACATCGATTTTACAACTTGAAACCCTATCAAATCTAGGAGTCCTTTGGAGGAGTTTTCATGGTTCTCCAGGTATGCTATCATATCATCGGCAGAGACAGCTTGACCTCCTCCCCTCCTACTTTGATGCCCTTCACTTCTTTCTCTGGCCTGAGTGTTCTGGCTAGGATCCTCAGTACTGTATCGAATAGAATTGGTGAAAATGGGCATCATTATCTCATTCCAGTTCCGAGGGGAAATGCCTTCAACTTTTCCCCATTCAGTATGTTGTTGACTGTAAGTTTATCATACATGCTTTTATTATTTTGAGGTGTGTTTGTTCATGCCTGCAATCCCAGCTACGTGGGAGGCTGAGGCATGAGAATCACTTGAACCAGGAGGTGGAGGTTGCAGTGAGCTGAGATGACATCCCCTTAATCACAAAGGGATGCCGCATTTTATTAAATGTTCTTTCTGTATCTTTTGAAATGATCATATGGTTTTTGTTTTTAATTTTGTTTATGTGGTGAGTCACATTTATTGACTTACATATGTTGAACCATCCCAGCATCCCTAGGATGAAACCCGCTTGATCATGGTGAATTATCTTTTTTTTTTTTTTTTTGAGATGTAGTCTCGCTCTGTTGCCCAGACTGGAGTGCAGTGGCTTGATCTTGGCTCCCTGCATCCTCGGACTCCCGGGTACAAGCAATTTTCCTGCCTCAGCCTCCTCAGAAGCTGGGACTACAGGTGCATGCCACCACGCCCGGCTAAATTTTTTATTTTTAGTAGAGACGGGGTTTCACCATGTTGGCCAGGATGGTCTTGATCTCCTGACCTTGTGATCCACCCGCCTTGGCCTCCCAAAGTGCTGGGATTACAGGCATGAGCTACCGCGCCTGGCCTGAATTATCTTTTTGATGTACTGTTGGATTTGGTTTGCTAGTATTTTGTTGAGGATTTTTGCATCTATGTTCGTCAGGGATATTGGTTTGTAGTTTTCTTTTTTGGTTATGCCCTTGAACTGGAGCATTATTATTATTATAATTTTTTTTGAGACGGAGTTTCACTCTTGTTGCCCAGCACGAACTGGAGCATTTTTTTTTTTTTTTTTTTTTTTTTGAGGTGGAGTCTCACTCTGTTGCCCAGGCTAGAGCGTAGTGGCGCAATCTCAGCTCACTGCAAGCTCTGCCTCCTGGGTTCACACCATTCTCCTGCCTCAGCCTCCTGAGTAGCTGGGACTACAGGTGTCTGCCACCACGCCCGGCTAATTTTTTGTATTTTTAGTAGAGATGGGGTTTCACTGTGTTAGCCAGGATGGTCTTGATCTCCTGACCTCATGATCCGCGTGCCTCAGCCTCCCAAAGTGTTGAGATTACAAGTGTGAGCCACCACACCCCGCTGAACTGGAGCATTTAAAATTTTTTTAATTTAATTTAATTTTTGAGACAGGGTCTCACTTTGTTGCCCAGGCTGGAGTGCAGTGGTGTGATCTCGGCTCACTGCATCCTTGATCTCCTGGGCTCAGGCGATCCTCCCACCTCAGCCTCCCAAGTAGCTGGGTCTATAGGCATGTGCGACAAAGCTTGGCTAATTTTTGTATTTTTAGTAGAGATGGGGTTTCACCTTGTTGCCCAGGCTGGTCTTGAACTCCTGAGCTCAAGTGATTTGCCTGTCTTGGCCTTCTAAAGTGCTGGGGATTATAGGCGTGAGCCACTGCACCCAGCCTGGAATGTTTTTAAATGGGCAAAAGTAACTTTGGATATAGTTCTAGCATGGCTCATTCAGGTTGCAAGAAAGACAGGCCTAAGTAGTCATTTAGCATTTCCCAAACTGTAGGAACAGAGTTCTGTATTATCATAGTAGATATTCAAATAATTCTGAGAAGTATAAAATGGTTAAGAGCATGGACTCCAGAGCCAGTCTGTGCAAGGGTTTGAATCACCTCTACTGCATACTAGCCTGTCACACTTTCACACCCTCCCCTTTTGATAGTCAAGTTATTTAACCTTTTTGTGCCTTGTTTCTTCCCCTACTAGGGATAATAATAGTACCTATCTTATAGAGTTCTGTGAAGAGTAAATGAGCTACCATATGTAAAGTACTTAGAACTGTGCCAGGGACATATTAAGTACTCAATAATTATAATAATTCTTATCCTTATTTGGATGCAGTGTATAGTCTATTGTAATTCTTGGAGACTCACAATATACGTTAACATTAAAGTCTCTAAGGAAGACCTACAGTAACAAAATCTTTTCTTAGTAATTATTTGAAAGAACTGGCAACTATTGACCTAGAATCAGCTAAAAGAAGTTTCAAATCTTAAGAAATACTTTTTTCAAAGATGTGGGTGAGGAATTTCTCCCAAATAATTTACATTAATTTTCCCCAAATTGACCATGGAATACCTTTTCAAGGATGCCTACTAAGATAATTTTAAGGAAACGTTTGAGAAGTATTCACTTAATTGACCCAAGGACTGGGAATTTATTGAAGGATCAATGGCAATTCTCCTTTAGGGTTTGGCCATTCTGAGAGTTGCTAACCTCTTGTTGTGTGTCTAGTTCTCTCTTACACTCTTTTTTTTTTTTTTTTTTTTTTTTTTGAGACGGAGTCTCTCTCTGTCGCCCAGGCTGGAGTGCAGTGGCGCAATCTTGGCTCACTGCAAGCTCCGCCTCCCAGGTTCACGCCGTTCTCCTGCCTCAGCCTCTCCGAGTAGCTGAGACAACAGGCGCCCACCACCACGCCCGGCTAATTTTTTGTATTTTTTAGTAGAGACGGGGTTTCACCGTGGTCTCGATCTCCTGACCTCGTGATCTGCCCGCCTCGGCCTCCTAAAGTGCTGGGATTACAAGCGTGAACCACCGTGCCCGGCCGCCTCTCTTACACTCTTATATTAGCTTCTCTATGTATCTTTATGACAGCCTACAAAAGCTCTAAACCAGCTCTGTCCAATAGTACTTTCTGTGATGATAGAAATGTTCTGTATCTATGCCGGGTGCAGTGGCACGCACCTGTAGTCCCAGCTGCTTGGGAGGCTGAGGCAGGAGCGTTGCTTGAACCCAAGAGTGTAGGCTATAGTATGCTATGATGGTGTCCACATTAAGTTCAGCGTCAATATGGTGACCTCCTGGGAGTGGGGACCACCAGATTGCCTAAGGAGGGTGAACCAGGCCAGGTCAGAAACAGAACAGGTCAAAACTCCTCTGCTGTTCAATAGTGGGATCACACCTGTGAATGGTGAACAGCCACTGCACTCCAGCCTGGGCTAAGACCCTGTCTCTTTAGGAAAAAAAAATAAAAAATAAAAAATATTCTCTATCTGCACTCTCCAATCTGGTAGCCACTAGCTACCATGTGGCTATTGAGCACTTGCACTGTGGCTAATACATCTGAGGAACTGAATCTTTAATTTTATTTAAGTAAAATAAAAAATTAAACGGCCACATATTGCTAATGGCTCCTGTACTGGGCAGTGCAGATCTAAACACACTGGGTCCCAGTTACCTCTCTGACCTTTTACTTTGTACCCTCACCTCTTTCACACTGACCTCTTTGCTGTTTCTGAAACATGCCTGGTCATTATTGCCTTAATTTTGTTTTCACTAGAGACCTAATGTCATATCTATCTGCATGGCCAACTTCTTTACTTTCTTTTGATTAGCCATCTTTCTTTGATCTGGAGGATCCCAGTTGGGATCACTGGTTTGAATAGTTGCAGTCTGGTTAGGAGGATTCACCTCCTAAGCACAGGGCTTTGCAAGGTAAAACAAACTGCCTGGGCCTTTCACAGGTGAAGCTAGTGTTTTTTTTTTTTTAATGGCAAACAGCTTATACTGTTATTATCTATTCACAGGTTTTATCTCTAGTGCCCAGGAGAATGCCTGGCATAAAGATAATCTTATTGTATTCTGGCTAAGAAATCTTTGCCTAACCTAAGTTCACAAAACTTTTCCTATTTTAGGAGTTTTAGCTTTTACATTACCCACTTGTTTTAATGTTCCCTTTCCTCCCCCTACTTTGTTTTTTTTTTTTTTTTGATTAATCAAATTTAAAAATGATTTTATTTTTCTAAATTAACTTTTTTTTTTTTTTTTTTGAGACGGTGTCTCGCTCTGTCACCCAGGCTGGAGTGCAGTGGCGCAATCTCGGCTCACTGCAAGCTCCGCCTCCCGGGTTCACGCCATTCTCCTCCTGTCTCAGCCTCTCTGAGTAGCTGGGACTACAGGCGCCTGCCACCACGTCCGGCTAATTTTTTGTATTTTTAGTAGAGACAGGGTTTCATCGTGGTCATGATCTCCTGACCTCGTGATCCGCCCGCCCCGGCCTCCCAAAGTGCTGGGATTACAAGCGTGAGCCACCACGCCCAGCCATTAACTTGTTTTTTACTCCTGTTATTTCCTTAGTGATTACAACATGCATTCTTGAATCAATATGGTCTAATAAAAGCAATAGTTTTACTACTTAACAGATTCTGCTAGAAACTTAAAACCTTGATACTTACAGTGTGTGATGTATAGATGAGCAACATCTAAGCCATCAGGAGCTTGTTAAGATGCAGAATCTCAAGCCCTGTCCCAAACCTATTGAATCATAATGGGTAATTTATACATACACTAAGGTTTGGGAAATACTTTCTTAGAGAACTTTAGCTCCATTTATTATCTCCTGTATTTTGTGTTATAAATTTTTTAAACTTATTATTTTGTATAGCTGATGTTCATTTATATTTACTCATATATTTACTCTTTCCAGCATTATTCATTCCCTCCTGCATTCCTCTGCTTCTGTCTGGGATAGTTTTCTTTCAGTATTTTCTTTAATATTTCTTTTAGTGTAGGCCTGCTATTTATTAATTCCCTCAGTTTTCATTTCTTTAATTGAGATGCAATTCACACCATAAAAGTCACCATTTTAAGGTATACAATTCAGTGGTTTTTAGTATTTTCACAAGGTTGTTCAACCATACCGCTATCTAATTCTAGAACATTTTCCTCGTTCTCAAAAGAAATCTGGTGCCATTAAGAGTCAATCCTCATTTTCCTCTCCTTCCATCCTCTGACAACCACCAATCTGCTTTCCATATCAATGGATTTGTCTACTATGGAGATTTAATAAATTGAATCATACAGTATATGGCCTTTTGTGACTGTCTTTTTGCACTTAACATAATATTTTTAAGGTTCATCCATGTTGTAATGTGTGTTTTATTCATTTCTTCTTTTATTTATTTTTTTTGAGACGGAGTCTTGCTCTGTCGCCAGGCTGGAGTGTAGTGGTGTGATCTCGGCTCACTGCAACTTCCACTTCCTGGGTTCAAGTGATTCGCCTGCCTCAGCCTTCTGAGTAGCTGGGACTACAGGCACGTGCCACCATGCCCGGCTAATTGTTTGCATTTTAGTAGAGATGGGGTCTCACCATGTTGGCCAGGATGGTCTTGATCTCCTGACCTCATGATCCACCTCCCTCGGCCTCCCATAGTGCTGGGATTACAGATGTGAGCCACCGTGCCTGGCCTATTCATTACTTTTTTATGATTGAGTAGTATTCCATTGTATGGTTATCCCACATTTTGTTCATTCACTAATTAATGGATATTTTGGTTGTTTCCACTTTTTGGCTATTATAAATCTGCTATGAAAATTTGTGTACTAGTTTTTCCATGGGCAGGTTTTCAGTTCATTTGGGTAGATACCTAAGAGTAGAATTGCTAGATCATATAGTAACTCTATGTTTATCTTTTCTAGGACCTGCCATACTATTTCCACCGTGGTTGTACCATTTTATATTCCCATGAGTAATGTATGAATATTCCTATTTCACTCTCAGTTTTGAAGAGTATTTTCTCTGAGTATTTTATGTTAGGTGCTATTTCAGCTTCCATCATTTCTGTTGAGTATGCAGCTTGTAGCTCCTTTCAAGGTAATGTGTCTTATTTCCCTCTATCTGCTTTAACATTTTCTCTGTTTTTATTATTATTATTATTATTATTTTAACAGTTTGACTATGACAGATGTAGGTGTGATTTTCTTTGTAGTATCTTGGAGTTGAATGAAAGTCTGAAAGCTATGGGTTCAATATTTTATGAGTTGATGTCTCATCAGTTTTAGAAAATTATTGGTCATTGATATTCAAATATTGTTTCTAACTCCCTTCTCTCCCTTCTTAAATTCTAATTATATGTGTATCAGACCTCTTGGGTATATTACTTAGGTCTCTTATATGCTCATCTTTCCCCCCCCCCTTTTACTTTTTTTCTCCTCTATAGTTGATTTTAGGGATTTTCTTTTTCTTTTTTTTGAGATGGGGTCTCACTGTTGCCCAGGCTGGAGTGCAGTGGTGTGATCACGGTTCACCACAGCCTAAACCTCCTTAGGCTCAGGTGATCCTCCCACCTCAGTTTTTGTATTTTTAGTAGAGATAGGGTTTTGCCATGTTCCCTAGGCTGGTCCTGAATTCCTGGGCTCAAGCAATCTACCCACATCGGCCTACAAAATTGTTGGGATTACAGACTTGAGCCACTGCACCTGGCCATCATTTTGAGGATAGAAAATCTTGTTGTTAGCTGTATCAAATCTTGCTAAATCCATCCACACAGTTCTTAATTTCGTGTATTATATATTTTAGTCTTGTACATTGAATTCTTCGTTACATGGTCATTTCTGTGGTGAAATTTTCTCTTATCATCTATTTTGTTTGCTTTGAAAATACATGTGTTAGTCCGTTTTCACGCTGCTGATGAAGACATACCCGAAACTGGGCAATTTACAAAAGAAAGAGGTTTAATTAGACTCACAGTTTCACCTGGCTGTGGAGGCCTCACAATCATGGTGGAAAGCAAGGAGAAGTCACATCTTACATGGATGACAGCAGGCAAAGAGAGAGCTTGCGCAGAAAAACTCCCATTTTTAAAACCGTCAGATCTTGTGAGACTTACTGTCACAAGAACAGCATGGGAAAGACTGGCTCCCATGATTCAGTTACCTCCCACGGAATCCCTCCCACAACACATGGGAATTCAAGATGAGACTTGGGTGGGGACACAGCCAAACCATATCAGTACACAACTAACATATGCCTTTGCTCATCCATATGGCATCTTTGTGTGAATTTGAAAAAGATCCTACTCTCTAGGTGTAAGAATAGCTTGGTGAATGGAGAGGGGGTAAGGAAAAAGTTACACTCATAAATTGTTGGTAGAAGTGTAAACTGATACAATTTCTTCTGCCTTTTGATTTTTTTCTATCTATATCAGCGTATAAAATCTTTCTTATTCTTTTGGCTGGATTTATAATAATTACATGGATCTAATAAAACTTATTTATGCCTTGCAAAGCCCTGTGCTTATCCATTTTCCTGTTGTCTAACATTTAAATTATTTCTAACATCATGCTAATACAAATGATGCTATTATGACTATCCTTGTATTAATATATGTTATTTTGTTTACACATGTAAGTGCATCTATAGGATAAATTACCAGAAGTGGAGAAAATTTCTAGAATTGAGAGGTTATGCAATTTTTACATTTTTATAGATATTCCCAAGTTGTTCTGTAAGAAATTGTATCAGGCCAGGCTTGGTGGCTCAGGCCTGTAATCCCAACTCTTAGGTAGTGAGAGGTGGAAGGATAGCTTGAGCCTAGGAGTTTGAGACCTGCTTGGGCAATATAGCGAGGCCTCCCCTTCTACCAATAATGTATGAATGTATGGGTGTAACTTTTCCCTTACCCCTTAACCAACAAAATGTATTGCTAATTTTTTATTTCTGTTAGTAGGGGAGGTAAAAAAAAATATTGTCTTTAAGTTTTAATTTTCTTTTTTTTTTTTTTTTGAGGCGGAGTCTCGCTCTGTCGCCCAGACTGGAGTGCAGTGGCGCAATCTCGGCTCACTGCAAGCTCCGCCTCCCGGGTTCACGCCAGTCTCCTGCCTCAGCCTCTCCGAGTAGCTGGGACTACAGGCGCCCACCACCACGGCCGGCTAATTTTTTGTATTTTTAGTAGAGACGGGGTTTCATCGTGGTCTCGATCTCCTGACCTCGTGATCCGCCCGCCTTGGCCTCCCAAAGTGCTGGGATTACAAGCGTGAGCCACCGGGCCCAGCCTAATTTTCTTTTAAAATAACACGCCTGTAATCCCAGCACTTTGGGAGGCTGAGGTGGGCGGATCACGAGGTCAGGATATCGAGACCATCCTGGCTAACATGGTGAAACCCTGTGTCTACTAAAAATACAAAAAAAAAATTAGCCGGGCGAGGTGGCGGGCGCCTGTAGTCCCAGCTACTCGGGAGGCTGAGGCAGGAGAATGGCGTGAACCCCTTGGGGCGGAGCCTGCAGTGAGCCAAGATCACGCCACTGCACTCCAGCCTGGGCGACAGTGAGACTCCGTTTCAAAAAAAAAATAAATAAATAAAATAACTGAGGTCACACATTTAAAAAAATGTGTTTAAAAGCCACATGGAGTTCCTTTTTTTGTGATTTGTCTGTGCATGTCCTTTGTCCATTTTTTCCATTGAACTGTTTGTCCATTTTATTACTGATTTGTAGGAGCTTTATCTATACTAAGAAAACTAGCCATTTATCATGTGTTGCATTTTTTTAACTGATTTGTTACTAATCTTTTTGGTCTTAATCCATATTTTCCATGCAGACATTAAAATTTTTTATGTTGTCATATTTATCTGTCTTTTCTATTCTGTTTTATGGCTTATGTGTTGTACTTAGGACTTAGTTCTACATAATAAAAGATTCTTTCCTTTTAATATTTTATAATTTTATTTCAAAATATTTAATCATTTGAATTACCTATGATTTTTTATATAGAGGTGATAAGTTTTTTTATATATGATTTGAATAATCAAAATTTATAATAGGAGAATTTATGTTCTGTTGCTCTTGGATGGCATGTTCTGTACATGTCTGTTGGGTTCATTTGGTTTAAAGTATAGTTCAAGTCTGATATATTCTGTATTGGTTTCTGTCTGGATGATCTGTCCATTGTTGAAAGTTGCATATTGAAGTTCCCACTGTCACTGTATTGCTGCCTATTTCTCCCTTCAGATTTGTTAATATTTGCTTCATATATTTAGGTGCTGTGATTTTGGGTGTATATGTATTTATAATTATACCCTCTTAATGAATTCACCTTTTTATAATTAAACAATTATTTTGTCTCTTGTTAATAGATTTTGACTTAAAGTCTATTTTGTATAAGTATAGTTATCCCTGCTCTCTTTTGGTTTCCGTTTTGCGTGGAATATCTTTTCTGTCCCTTCACTTGCAATCTGTGCATATCCTTAAAGCTGAAGTGAGTCTTTTGTAAGCAGCATATAGTTTTTGTAAGCAGCATCTCTTTGGGTCATGTTTTTTTTTTTAATTTAAAACTTTTATTGGGTCCTGAATTTTTATCCATTCAATCATTCTGTTTTTTGATTGGAGAACTTACTCCATTTACACTTAAAGTAATTATTGATAGGTAAGGACTTACTATTGCCATTTTGTCAATTGTTTTCTGACTGTTATGTAAACCTTTTGTTCCTTTTTTGTCTTCTTTGCTGATTTGATGATTTTCTATAGTATGCTTTGGTTCCTTTATCTTTTGTGTATCTGCTATAGGTATTTGCTTTGTGGTTACCTTGATGCTTACATAAACATAGTTATAGCAGTCTATTTTAAGCTGATACATAATGGGGAAAGGATAGTTTCCAACATATATGGTCCTGGGAAAACTGGCTATCACATGCCATGAAGTGAAATTGGATCCTTAACTTACACCACACACAAAAATAAACTCAAAATAGAATAAATACTTAAACGTGGCCGGGCACGGTGGCTCATGCCTGTAATCCCAGCACTTTGGGAGGCTGAGGCGGGCGTATCACCTGGGGTCGGGAGATCAAGACCCTCCTGGCTAACATGGTGAAACCCTGTCTCTACTAAAAATACAAAAAAAATTAGCCTGGCATGGTGGCGGGCACCTGTGGTCCCAGCTACTTGGGAGGCTGAGGCAGGAGAATGGCATGAACCCAGGAGGAGGTGCTTGCAGTGAGTGGAGATTGCTCCACTGCACTCCAGCCTGGGCGACAGAGCAAGACTCCATCTCAAAAAACAAAAAGAAAAACAAAAAAACTTAAGACCTGAAACTCTAAAACTCCTAGAAGAAAACATGGGGGAAAAATTTCTTAATATTGGTCTTGGCAATGATTTTTTGGATGCGACACCAAAAAACTAGGCAAAAAAAGCTGATAGGACTACATCAAACTAAAAATTTCTCCACAAAAAAGGAAACAGTCAACAAAAATGAAAAAGTAACCTATGGGGTGGGATAAAATATTTGCAAATCATATGCCTGATAAGGGTTAATATCCAAAATATATAAGGAACTCATACAACTCTATAGCAAATAAATAAATAACCTGATTTTTAAAATGGGCAAAATACCTGAATATAATTTGTACAAAGAAGACCTACAAACTGCTAACGGGGTATGAAAAGCTGCTCAACATCACTACCATAGGATCCAGCAATATCACTTCTGGATATGTCTCTGAAGGAAATAAAATTACTATCTTGAAGAGATATCTGCACTTCCATGTATATTGCAGCATTATTCACAATGACCAAGATAGAGAAACAACCTAAGTGTCCATTGATGGATGAATGAATAAAAAAAATGCACATGTACAAAATACAACATTATTCAACCTTAAGGAAATCCAGCCTGTAATCCCAGCACTTTGGGAGGCCGAGGCGGGCGGATCACCTGAGGTCGGGAGATCGAGACCATCCTGGCTAACACGGTGAAACCCCATCTTTACTAAAAATACAAAAAATTAGCCGGGCGTGGTGGCGGGCACCTGTAGTCCCAGCTACTCAGGAGGCTGAGGCAGGAGAATAGCATGAACCCGGGAGGCAGAGCTAGCAGTGAGCCAAGATCGTGCCACTGCACTCCAGCCTGGGCAACAGAGCGAGACTCTGTCTTACAAAAAAAAAGAAAAAAAAAAAAAAGGAAATCCTGACATTTGCAACAATATGGATGAACCTAGAGGATGTCATGCTAAAGGAAATGAGCGAGACACAGAAAGACAAATATTGTATGATCTAACTTATATGTAGGATCTAAAAATGTTGGATTCATAAAAACAGAGAGTAGAAGGGTGGTTACCAGGGGACAAGGGTGTGAGAAATGGGGTGACATTGGTCAAGGGGTACAAATCTTCAGCTATAAGATAAATAAGTTCTGGAGACCTAGTATACAGTGTGGTGACTGTAGTTAATGTATTATACACTTGAAATTTGCTAAGAGAGTAGATCTTGTGTATTTTCACCATATATACACAAAAGATAGCTCTGTGAGGTGATGGATATGTTAATTAGCTTGATTGTGGTAATCATTTCACAATGCATACATATATCAAAACATCACATTATATACCTTCTATATATACGACTTTATTGGTCAATTTATACCTCAATAAAGCTAGAAAAATTTATAACAGGACTGGAATTATACTATGTATGTAGTAATTATATGTGGCTGCATATACTGAGCCCATTTGGCTCACATGTTACTGACACTCCCTCTACCCTTTTAAGATGAATTTGTCAGAGGATCAGAGGAAAATATCAGCAATGTTAATATATGTTGACATCCATATGCTATATGTATATGAAATTCAGTCACAATATTTTTCTCTATTTTGGAACTCATGTGGGAAGAAATAATAGTTAATCTAAGTAAATGAGTAATTAAACATTTTATTTTTCATTATCTCCTTAAGGAGTGCCATTCTGTTTTGTTTTGTTTTTTTGAGACGGAGTCTCGCTCTGTTGCCCAAGCTGGAGTGCAGCGGCACGATCTCGGCTCACTGCAAGCTCCGCCTCCCGGGTTCACGCCATTCTCCTGCCTCAGCCTCCCGACTAGCTGGGACTACAGGTGCTCGCCACCACGCCTGGCTAATTTTTTGTATTTTTAGTAAAGATGGGGTTTCACCGTGTTAGCCAGGATGGTCTTGATCTCCTGACCTTGTGATCTGCCCGACTTGGCCTCCCAAAGTGTTGGGATTACAGGCGTGAGCCACCACGCCCAGCCCTTAAGGAGTACTATTCTAACTCATTAAATTAGTTCCTGAATTTAATATGGCTGGTTATTTTAAGTACAACATATATATATAATCTGAGAAAGACATGCAAAGGTCTTTTTTCTCTGTCAAGTTTATCAATTGCAGATAAGATAGGAAAGGACTTGGGGCCGGGCGTGGCAGCTCATGCCTGTAATCCCAGCACTTTTGGAGGCCAAGGTGGGCTGATCACTTGAGGTCAGGAGTTCGAGACCAGCCTGGCCAACATGGCAAAACCGTATCTCTACTAAAAATACAAAAATTGTCTGGGTGTGGTGGTGCGCACCTGTAATCCCAGCTACTCAGGAGGCTGAGGCAGGAGAAGCGCTAGAACCTGGAGGCGAAGGTTGCAGTGAGCCAAGATCACACCACTGCCCTCCAGCCAGGGAAACAGAGTGAGACTCTGTCTCAAAAAAAAAAGAAAACGACTTGGGAAGTTATGTTTATTCTTTTTAGCCATACATAGAAATTTCTGTTTCTTTTTCTTTCTTTTTTTTTTTTTTGAGATGGAGTCTCGCTTTGTTGCCAGGCTGGAGTGCAGTGGGGCGATCTTTCACTGCAACCTCCGACTCCTGGGTTCAAGCAGTTCTCCTGTCTCAGCCTCCTGAGTAGCTGAGACTACAGGCTCGTGCCATCACGCCCAGCCAATTTTGTATTTTTAATAGAGACTGGGTTTTATCATGATGGCCAGAATGGTCTTGATCTCTTGACCTCGTGATCCGCCTGCCTCGGCCTCCCAGTGTGCTGGGATTACAGGCGTGAGCCACTGTGCCTGGCCAGAAATTTCTGTTTCTTAGCTTTCTAACAACCACACAGTATCCAGCTGAGTAGACACAGATATATTTTGACAAATAGAAGCTTCTGTGGAGCACTTACTACAGTGCATTTTTCTTTTAAATTTGTGAACATTTGATGGTGTTTTGTGAACATTTGATTAACTACTACTAACTCTAAATACTAGAGTTCTCCTCTAGTATTTAGAATCTTTCTGCACTAGTACTAACTCATCCATGGTATTTTCTTTGCTCTTAGAGGCCTTAGTAATGGTTTACATCAGTGTTTGAAGCAATTTCTGGACTTGCCAGATCCTTCACTATAAAGGTGATTTGATCTTATAATGTATGGTATTTCCCCCTCTCAGATTCACAGTGTGCAAAATAAGATCTGTGAGAGATATTTTACTAAAGAAGAGATTTATTTAACGTTGTTCATCCTAGTCTCCTGAGGACCTAAGGTTTCCTTAGAATATACTTTGGGAAATGTTAATTTATATTACTGTACATGGAGGTAATAGAATGAAGATGATTTCTTTTCTTAATTTGATTCTTATCTGTGTTGGCATTGAACCAAAATTATTACTCTGCCATTATTTTCTTTCTGAGACAGAGTCTTGCTTGTTGTCCAGGCTGAAGTGCAATTGGCACGATCACAGCTCACTGCAGCCCTGACCCCCTAGGCTCAGGCAGTCCTCCCTCTTCAGCCTCCCAAGTAGCCGGGACTACAGGTGCGTGTCACCCACTCAGCTATTTTTTGTCTTTTTTGTAGAGACAGGGTCTTGCTTTGTTGCCCAAGCTGGTCTTGAACTCCCGGGCTCAAGCAGTCCACCCACCTTAGCCTCCCAAAGTGTGGGGTTACAGGCATGAGCTATTTGTACCTGGCTTACTCTGCAATTCTTTTTGAAAAAAAAATTTTTTTTTCTTTTTTTTTTTTTTTTTTTTTGAGACAGAGTCTCGTTCTTGTTGCCCAGACTGGAGTGCAATGGTGCAATTTTGGCTCACTGCAACCTCTGTCTCCCGGGTTCAAGCAATTCTCCTACCTCAGCCTCCTGAGTAGCTGGGATTATAGGTGCCTGCCACCATGCCTGGCTAATTTTTGTATATTTAGTAGAGATGAGGTTTCACCATGTTGCCCAGCCTGATCTCAAATTCCTGACCTCAGGTGATCCGCCCGCCTTGGCCTCCCAAAGTGCTGGGATTACAGATGTGAGCCACGGTGCCCTACCTTGCAAATTTTTTAAATAATTTTTTTTTCTAAAATAGAGACAGGGTCTCGCTATGTTGCCAGGCTGGTCTCAGACTCCTGGGCTCAAGCAATCTTCCCATCTTAGTCTCCCAGTGTGCTGGGATTACAGGCATGAACCACTGAGCCCAGCCTACTCTGCAATTCTTTATGAGAAGTAGGGAATACTGTAATAGTAGGATTCTTCTTCTTCTTCTTCTCTTTTTTTTTTAATAACTTACAGGCTACTTATGAACCTAACAATTTATCTTACTTTTAAAGTCTTTAGTTGCTATTTTTGTGTCATGCCCCTGAATTTTCAGATACAGAATTCATTTCTATGACTTATGGTAGTATTGACCTTAAGCAGAACCATGATGATCATATTTTCCAAAATGAAATCAGTCTTACATATTGTAATAATTAAAAACAAAGACTGAAAATTCTGGTTGTTTGGTAAATGTTACATAGTCCATTTACTTTCAAGCAATATGTTTCATGATCATAATTTTTAAAAAAACCTTTAAGTACATTATTGGTTGGCCACTTCCACTTTGTGAAAGTTGAATATTGGTGCATGCCTGTAATCCCAGCTACTCGGGAGGCTGAGGCAGGAGAATTGCTTGAACCTGGGAGGCAGAGGTTGCAGCGAGTCGAGATCGCGCCATTGCACTCCAGCCTGGGCAACAAGAGTGAAACTTCTTCTCAAAAAAAAAAAAAAAAAGTTGAATATAACTTGGACACTGATATTTGAAACTTACAGAATCCTTTAATGTTTTGAATTGTCCTGGAAATCAGGATATAATATCCTTGTGAGCAGAGGAAGAACAGTCGCTCATATGTGTGATTAGATCTGCCTTTCTTCCCTTCTTTGGGGAATTTTTTCTTTTTTTAATGCAAATACTTCTTTGAGGAGTCTATTTCTTTATATATGTTGGCCTATTGCATCAAATCAGATGCATCCTCTTCTGAATGGAGGTACTGGACTTGATCTTAAAAGAAGACATAGGGAAAAAAATACTTTTTGTTTTAATTTCACTTAGGGCAAGCTTGCTTAGAAGTATAAAATATCTGTCCTTGATACTACTGTGTTAAATTTCTTCCCTTTGTACTCTACAGTTCATAATTTTTATGTTTTAAAAATGAGTAACAGGCTGGGTGCTGTGGTTCCACATCTGTAGTCCCAGCAGTTTGGGAAGCCAAGGCGGGAGGATTGCTTGGACCCAGGAGTTTGAGACCAGCCTTGGCAACATGAGGAGACTTCATCTCCACAAAATAATAAAAAAATTAGCCAGGCGGGGTGGTGTATGCCTGAGGTTCCAGCAACTTGGGAGGCTGAGGTGGGAAGATTGCTTGAGCCCAGGAGGTTTGAGGCTGCAGTGAGCTCTGATCACACCACTGCACTCCAGCCTGGGTGACAGGGCAAGACCCTGTCTCAAAAAAACCACAAAAAGGAAACAAACAAAAACACTTGACACGTTTGCTTCCTTTGATTTTAAGGTCACTGCACTGCTGCTATAAAATTACAGAAAACTTAGTAATTTTGAAAAATCAACATCAAAAACAGATTTTCAATTGCCAGAATATAGTTACAGCTGAATAGTTTTTGCTAGTCTTCAAAAACTGGTGTTTGTCTTTGAAATTTCATGGTAGTAGCCATATTATAGTCACCAAATTTGCCAATCCAAAAAGATTCATTGGTACATGAAAACATTTTTTAAAGCTGATTTTTTATTTTAAAACTTGCATAAGTTTAAGAAAATTAAAATGTTCCACAACCTTTTCTAGAGATAATTTAGTATGATTAGTATTTTGATTTTGTTCTCTCATTACTTAATTATTTTTAGAGATGGAGTCTCACTATGTTGTCCAGACTGGAGTGCAATGGCTATTCACAGGTGCAGTTGTAGCACACTATAGTATTAAATTCCTGGGCTAAAGTGATCCTCCTGCTTCAGCATCTTGGGTAGCTGGGACTACAGGTGCATGCCACTGTTCCTGGCTTTTCAGCATTATTTTAAGTGCAATCGTCTTAACATAGTTGAGATTATAGTGTCCATATATGTTTGTATTTTATTTTTTCCATAGTATATAACTTTAAATTGCCAAGGAAAAACCTGAGTACTCTTTTGCATTTATTCATTCAACAAATACAAATACAAATATACATGTATGTAACTATTAAACATACATATACACATATGCATGCAAGGCCCTTTGTTGGCTGCTTTGAGAGAAGATTATTGTCTTCCCGGGCATAAAAGTTAAATATAATGTAGAGCAGATCACGAAGAATGTTTGTGTTTATTGAGGTTCAGATGATGTCTTAGTCTGTTTTGTGTGGCTATAAAGGAATACTTGGCCAGGTGCAGCGACTCATGCCTGTAATCCTAGCATTTTGGGAGGCTGAAGTGGAAAGATCTCTTGAGGCTAGTAGTACAAAATCAAGCTGGGCAACATAGTGAAATCCTGTCTCTACAAAAACAACAACAACAAAAAGCAAAATAATTAGCTGCATGCCGTGGCATGTGCCTATGCTTCCAGCTACTCAAAAGGCTGAGGCAAGAAGATGGCTCGTGCCTGGAGGTTGAGGCTGCAGTGAACCAGACTTGTGCCACTACACTCTAGCCTGGGTTACAGAGTGAGACCTCATCTGAAAAAAAATAAGAGTAAAAAATAAATACCTGAGGCTGAGTAATCTATAAATAAAGAAGGGTTATTTGGCTCATGATTTTGATGATTGGGAAGTTCAGGATTAGGCATCTGTATCTGGTGAGGGCATTAAGCTGCTTCCACTCATGGCAGAAGTCAGAGGGGAGCTGGCTTGTGCATGCAGAGATCACAAAGTGAGAGAAAGCAAGAGAGAGAGAGAGGGGCTAGTGGCGGGCCTCTTAACAGCTGGCTCTCACTGGAAATAATAAAGAATTCCCTCACCCCCAAGGGAGGACATTAATCTATTCATGAGGGATTTACTCCTATGACCTAAACACCTCCCATTAGGCCCCATCTCCAATACTGGGGATCACATTTTAATGTGCAATTGGAGGGGGCAGACATCCAAATCTTAGCAGATGGGGAACCCATCCAGATTATCTGAACTTTGTCTGATAAAGTTTGTTTGTTTGTAGATTCCTCTCTTTGGTGCTGACACTATTGGCCAGAGAAGTCCTGATGGACCGGTACTGAGCAAAGCTGAATTTGTTGAGAAAGTTCGTCAGAGTAATCAGGCCTGTCATGATGGAGATTTCCACACAGCTATTGTTCTGTATAATGAAGCCCTGGCTGTTGACCCTCAGAACTGCATCTTATACAGCAATAGATCTGCAGCCTACATGAAAATCCAGCAGTATGACAAGGCACTGGATGATGCAATCAAAGCTCGACTTCTCAATCCCAAATGGCCAAAGGTAGAAATTTTATTTATTTTCATAGAATCTTTTGTGCTGGCTTCTTACTTTAATATAATATTTTGTTGATTTAGTGTACTTACTAATATTTTAATAATCTGTACTTCAGCAAAATATAAAATGACTTCCTTGAGCTGGTACACTAGTGAAAAGCTTCCTTTGTTTTTTTGTAGTGTCCTTTCCATATGCAAGTTTAATTCTTTTCCCGTATGTGTGAGATTTAAATTTTTTTTCTCTGTGCCGCTTGATAAGTAAGATACATTCTAGTTCTTTATATAGGTTTTGGAACATCTCTTTTCGAATGAATATTTTAGATGAAGTATGATGATGTTTCTTTCCTTCAATTTAAAATAATTAATTTTATTCTCTGTCAATGACTGTTTATTTTCAGAATTGTATTTAATCAGGGAAATTTCTGTTTTTTCTAATAAAGCGTTGTAATTATCTGTAGTCCCTTAAATAGTCCTCTTAAGTTACTATCTTTGTTTTTTATTATATATACTTTATTTTCAGTGTGCCTACTCCTAACCTAACCCCTAGTTTCTTTTAGAAACAATTCCTTTCTTTTCCTTTCCTTTCTTTTCTTTTCCTTTCCTTTTCCTTTTCCTTTTCTTTTTTCCTTTTTCCTTTTTTCTTTCCGAGACAAGGTCTTACTCTGTCACCAAGGCTGGAGTGCAGTGGTGCAATCTTGACTCTCTGCAACCTCTGCCTCCTGAGTAGCTGGGACTACAGGTATGTGCCACCATGACCGGCTAATTTTTGTATTTTTTATAGAAAGAGGGTTTCACCATGTTGCTCAGGCTGGTCTCGAACTCCTGAGCTCAAGCAATCTGCCTGCCTCGGCCTCCCAAAGTGCTGGGATTACAAGTGTGAGCCACCTTGCCCAGCAGAAACAATTTCTTAAGATGCTCCTGAAGCATAGAGGGTGGGGGATAGGAGAGGGATGAAATGGGGGAATGTAGATCCAAGGATATAAAGTTGCAGATATATAGGATGAATAATTCTAGAGATCTAATGCCCCACATGAGGACTATAGTTAATAATACTGTACTGTATTAGGGATAATTGCTAAGAGTGGATTTTAGGTTCTCTTATTGCACAAACACACACAAAAAGGGTTACTATGTGAGATGATGAATATATTAATTTGACTACAATAATCACTTCATATAAGTAAACAAAAATATCATGTTGTATACCTTAAATACATACAATAAAAAGAGATGTAATTGAAGTATTTGAGGTATTTTCTATAGAACCACAAAACCATTTCATCCCATTAACAAAGGTTAATGGATATTTCCTAGAGATTTAAAATAGTTTCCTAATGTCTTATTAATAATATGCTGAAGGGCTGGGCATGGTGGCTCATGCCTATAATCTCAGCACTTTGGGAGGCTGAGGTGGGAGGATCCCTTCAGCCCACAAGTTTGAGGCCAGCCTAGGCAACATGGTCTCTACAAAAAATACAAAAATTAGCCAGGTATGGTGGCACGCACCTATATCCCCAGCTACTTGGGAAGCTGAGGTGAGAGGATTGCTTGAGCCCGGGAGGTAGAGGCTGCAGTGAGCCATGATTGCATCACTGCACTCTGGCCTGGGCAACAGGATGAGACCCTGTCTCAAATAATAATAATAAAAGTCATAGTACTTTATCCTTTGACTCTGATACGTCTTCTTGGCCTCATTTAATGGAATTTCTAGTATTGCTGCTGCCTTGTGAATGGTTTACTATTCTGTAATTCCCTAAAGGATTACTTTTGTAACCATAATCATTCTAAATGAAACAAAAATTGTTGAGAAAAATTGTATATGGGCTTGGCATGGTGGCTTCACGCCTGTAATCCCAGCACTTTGGGAGGCCGAGGTGGGCGGATCACCTGAGGTCAGGAGTTTGAGACCAGCCTGGCCAATGTGGTGAAACCCCGTCTCTACTAAAAATACAAAAATTAGCTGGGCGTGGTGGCGGGCACCTGTAATCCCAGCTACTTGGGAGGTTGAGGCAGGAGAATTGCTTGAACCCGGGAGGCAGAGGTTGCAGTGAGCTGAGATCGCACCACTGCACTCCAGCCTGGGCAACAAGAGTGAAGAGTCTCAAAAAAAAAAAAAAAAAAGAAAAAGAAAAATTATATATGATACCATTTGCGAACTAGAATGCTGTTTTCAAAGCATAAACCTAGGTTCTGATTCCTGTTCCTCCATTAATGACAATATGGTTTTGAGTAATCTCTTAACCTCTCTGAAGTTAAGATAAATGGGAATAATAATACCTATCTTGGAAGATTGTTGCTTAAGGTTTAGAGATACTTTGTAACTTTTAGATGTTTGGTAAGTAATAGCTATGATTGTGACATTTTTACTGAAGGTTTGAATTAGTAGATTATTCTAGCAAGGATTTGCATATATGTCTGCCTCTGTCTCTCTCTTTAAACCTCTAATTGATGCAGTGAGCCTTATAAATATGGAGAGCTTAATTTTCAAATTAAGTATCAATTCTTGTCCTTTTTTGATCCACTTGTGTTTTTCCTATATTTGTGAACACCTTTAAACTTTTATCTGTTTCATTTTTCTTTATCATTTCTACTTTCTCCTGGCACTTCTTGTGACTTCTACACCCCAAAAATGGCTTTTAAAAAGTGTACTTTTATTATTATAGACAAAAAAAATCACCCTTTTAGGATAATTTATATTATTGGTTTCTGATTTTTTCTCTTCACAGTAAGTGAAGTTATTGTATAGTCCATTTTACATTAATATTTTAGTTCTATATTTGGCTTTAAGCAAACCTAATTTAGGAACATTTAAAGTATATAAAATATAGAGTTCAAAATTGAAATCAGAAAAGGTTCTTTTGAGATAGTATGATAATAAAATTAATTTATAAAGAAATGTTCAGTACTGCAAAATAATGTTTCCTTTTATAAAAACTTGATTTTATACTTATTTTTCTAGGCATATACTCATTAGGTAAAAGAAGATTCACTTACATTTTCTTGTTATAAATGTATATCTGGTGAAATGTTGTCAATTGCTTTTTCTTTTAATTTTTGCTTTTCTACTCTGACTTTTTATTATAATGCTTTGCTTTTCTAAAGTCTTTATCTGAAATATTTTTGTCCAGTCTGATGTGTGAAAAGCTACCTTCCAATTTCTGCCTCTCTCCATAAGTATTAATTTTTTATGTAAAGATCCAAAGGCTCCAGAGACTAGATGGAGAATCTTTTATACATGTCTGTTTTATCTAAATGAAAAAATGAATTTGATGTGATATGGGCTGCAAAAGAGGTATGAACAAAGCACTGTGGGAACCCACACAAGCAGTGAGTTCAGTCTGTGGATACCTTATCTCCAACTGCATGCTAGATGTTTTTTCTTTGATTTATCTTTATGTTTCTTCTTTTCATGTCCTATTTAAGAAACCTTTGTCTTCGCCAAGGTTACAAAGATTTTCTTCTAGAATTTTTGTGTTTTTTGCCTTTAGGCCTATGATTTATTTTGAGTTAATTTTTGGTATTGTGTGAGATAAGAGTCAAGTTAATTTTTTTCCAGATAATGATAACCATAATCCAGCAACATTTGTTTTAAAGATTATCCTTTCCACACTGAATTATCCTGGCACCTTTGTCACAAACCATTTGACCATATAAGTATGGAGTTATTACTAGATTCTCTATTTTATTTCACTGATTTCTGTGTATATATCTCAATGCCTTAACCATAATGCCTTAATTACTATAGATGTATGGTAAGTCTGATTATTAGGTATTGTAAGTCTTCCAGCCTTGTTCTTTTTTTTTTCTAAGTTGTTTTGGCTATCCTATATTTTTGCATTTTTATGTAAGTTGTAGAATCAGCTTATCAATTTCTTCAAAAAACCTTTCTGGAAATTAATGGGCTTACACTGAATTAGACCAGTTTGGAGAGAATTGCCATCTTGATGTTATTGAGTCTTTGAATTCATGGACATGGTGTATTCCTCCATTTACTTAGGCCTTCTTTTATTACCTTTGCAACTTTTTGTAGTTTTCAGTGTTCAGATCTTGCATGTCTTTTGTTAAATTTATTTCTAAGTATTTTGGTTTTTGATGCTATTATAAATGGATTGACTTTATTTTGTAACTTTCTATTGAGCATCTATAGAAATACAATGTATTTTCTGTACTTTGTGTCATGTGACCCTGTTAAATTTGCTTTTAATTTCTAGTAGGATTTTTGCAGATTCCTTGGGATTTTCTATGCACATGATAATGTCTGCAGGTAATCACAATTCTGCTTCTGCCTTTCTTTTGTGTATGCCTTTTCTTTCTTTTTCTTTTTCTTCACTTATTGCTCTATTGCACTGTTAGCATATCCGGTACAATGTTGACTAGAAGTCATGGGAGTGAACTTCCTTTACTCATTCCTGATCTTTGTGGGAAAGCATTGAGCTTCACATTGTTGAGCATGATGTCCTTAATCAGGTGGAGGATATTCCCTTTAATTTCTATTATGAGTGGGTGTCAAATTTTGTCTATTTTTTCTTCATCTATTGAAATTATAATTTTTTTAGCTAGCCTGTTAATACGGTAAATTAAATTGGTTTATTTGGGGATATTAAATCAACTAAATCAACTTTGGTTTTAATGGGGGTAAATTCCAGGTAGTCATTATGTATTATTCTTTTTATATATTGTTGGAAATGCTTTGCTAAAATTTTGTTAAGAATTTTTGTATCTATGTTTAAGAGAGATACTGATCTGTAGCCTTTTTTTTTTTTCTCATGATATATTTCTTTTTGGTATCGAAGTGATTCTGTCCTTATGTAATGAGTTGTAGAGTATTCTCTCTGTATTTTCTGAAAGAGTTTGTGTAGGATTGGCATTATTTCTTCCTTAAGTATTGGATAGAATTCACTAGTTAAGCCATCTTTATCTTTATCTGTACTTTTCTTTGTTGGAAGGTTTTAATTATGAATTCAATTTCTTTGATTGATGTACGGCTATTCAAATTTTCTAATTCTTTTTAGATCAGTTTTGGTAATTGTTTCTTTCAAGTAACTTTTCATTTAATCTAGGTTGTCAACGTTATTGGGATAAAGTTGTTAATATTCCTTTATTATCCTTTTTAATATCTGAAGAATCCATAGTGATGTTCTTTTTATCATTCTCGATTTTTTTTTTTGAGACGGAGTCTTGCTCTGTTGCCCAGTCTGGAGTGCAGTGGCGTGATGTCGGCTCACTGCAAGCTGTGCCTCCCGGCTTCACGCCATTCTCCTGCCTCAGCCTCCCGAGTAGCTGGGGCTACAGGCACCTGCCACCATGCCTGGCTAATTTTTTGTATTTTTAGTAGAGACAGGGTTTGACCGTGTTAGCCAGGATGCATTCTTGATATTGTTAATCTGCCCTTTTCTGGTCAGTCTACCTAGAGATTTATCAGTTCTATTCATCTTTCTGGACAATGAGTTTTTAGTCTCATTGATTTTCTATATTGTAGTGCATTTTATCTTTCACTGATGTCTGCTGTTTATTATTTCCTTTTTTCTACTTATTTTGCATTTACTTTGCTCTTTGTTTTCATTTCTGAAGAAGAGAACATAGACCATTGACTTTAGATCATTCTTTTTTTTAAAATATGAGCATTTATAGCTGAATATGTCTCTTTAAGCACTGTTTTTGCTGCATCTTACAAATTTTGACATGTATTTTAATCATTATTAAGTTCCATATTTTCCAATTTTCCTTGTAAACACATTGTTGATCCATGGATTATTTAGAAGTTTGTTGTTTAATTTCCAAATATTTGTGTTTTCTTTTTTTTTTTTTTTTTTTTTTTTTTTTTTTTTTTTTTTTTGAGATGGAGTCTGGCTCTGTCGCCCAGGCTGGAGTGCAGTGGCGCGATCTCGGCTCACTGCAAGCTCCGCCTCCCGGGTTCACGCCATTCTCCTGCCTCAGCCTCCCTAGTAGCTGGGACTACAGGCGCCCGCCACCGCGCCCAGCTAATTTTTTGTATTTTTTTTAGTAGAGACGGGGTTTCACCGTGTTAGCCAGGATGGTCTCGATCTCCTGACCTCGTGATCCGCCCGCCTCGGCCTCCCAAAGTGCTGGGATTACAGGCGTGAGCCACCGCGCCCGGCCCAAATATTTGTGTTTTCTTAGTTATCTTATTGTTGATTTCTAATTTAATTTCATTGTAGTCAAATAACATACTCTTTATAATATTAATGCTTTTAAATTTTCTGAGGTTTGTTTATGGCCTAGCATGTGGTTTATCTTGGGGAATATACGATGAACACTTGGAAAGAACATGTATTCTGTAGTTTTGAGGTGTAGTTCCATAGATATCAATGAAGTCCAGATGCTTAATCTTGTTGCTCATATCTTCTGTGTCTTTGCTGACTTTTTTGTCTTGTTATTCTATGAGTTGCTGGAATGAAGAAGTTAAAATCTTGAACTAAGATTTTGGAATTGGCTATTTATCCCTTTAATATTGTCAAGTTTTGCTTCATATATATTGAAGCTCTATTATTAACATATATACATAACATTATTATATCTTCTTGATAAATTGATCCTTTTATCGTTATGCAATGTATCTCTTTATCTGTGATAGTAAATTTTGTATTATAAACTATTTTGTCTGACCTAGGTGTGGTGGTGCATGCCTGTAGTCCCAGCTCCTTGGAAGGCTGAGGCAGGAGGATTCTTTGAGCTGAGGAGTCTAGCCTGGGCAACATAGTGAGATCATGTCTCTTAAAAAATATCTATTTTGGGCCAGGCATGGTGGCTCACGCCTGTAATCCCAGAACTTTGGGAGGCTGAGGTGGGTGGATCACCTGAGGTTAGGAGTTCGAGACCAGCCTGGCCAACATGGCAAAACCCCATCTCTACTAAAAAATACAAAAATTAGCTTGGTGCGGTGGCAGGTACCTGTAATCTCAGCTACTCGGGAGGCCTGGGAGACAAAGCAAGACTCTGTCTCAAAAAAAAAAAAAAAATCTATTTTGTCTGATACTAATATAGATGTTCCAGCCTTCTACTTACTCTTTGCATTATATATTTCCTTCTGTTTATATATTTTCTTTCTTTTTTTTTTTTTTTTTTTTTTTTTTTGAGATGGAGTCTTGCTCTGTAGCTTAGACTGGAGTATAGTGGCGCAATCTCGGCTCACTGCAAGCTCTGCCTCCTGGGTTCAGGCCATTCTCCTGCCTCAGCCTCCCGAGTAGCTGGGACTACAGGCGCCCGCCACCATGCTTGGCTCATTTTTTGTACTTTTAGTAGAAACGGGGTTTCACCATGTTAGCCAGGATGGTCTCGATCTCCTGACCTCATGATCTGCCCGCCTCGGCCTCCCAAAGTGCTAGGATTACAGGTGTGAGCCACCGCGCCTGGCTGTTTGTATATTTTCAACCTGTCTGTGCCTTTACATTTAAAATTCATCTCTTTTGGACAACATATAGTTGTGTCTTGCTTTTTAAATCAAGTTTGTCAATTTCTGCCAAAATTGGATTTTTTTCTTCATTTATTTTTAATGCAATTATTGCTTTTAACTTTACGTCTACCATTGTATTATTCCTTTTTAATTTGTCCTTTCTGTTTTTGTCCGTCTGTTATTCTTTTCATGCTATTTATTGGTTTTTTTGAATACTTTCTAGAGTTGATTTTTTTTTTCTCTTGAGAAAGTTTTCAATGTTGATGTTCGACAGGTAATTATCTTGGTTAGACTAGAACTGCAAACTCTGTTTCTTAAGTGGAAGCTCTGGTCTCAGTTCAAATATTTTGTGTTTTGTTGAACTGCTTTGAAATTTGTTCCGTACATGTGTGACTCAGCAGTTAGCCAAAGATGCGAGTAGACAGAATTTGAGTCTTTCTTTTCTGATTCTTTTCTTTCTGGAATCCCCTTCCCCCGTGGCCAAAGGCTGTGGTTTTCTGACCTTCAGTGTTCTAGTTCCTCAGGCCAGAAAAACTATTTTTCTACCAGTATTTCTGTACCCTTGCTTACCATTTTTACAGTACTTGACCCTTGCACCTTGAAAATGGGGACTCACTTTACAGCTCTCTTCCTCCAAAATCTGCCTGTTTCTCTTCACTCGTTAGTACTTTCAGGTAGCTTTTTAAAATGTTATGTCTAGACTTTACAGTTGTTTTCTGGGTTGGGGTGAGTCTAGCAGGATCTTGCCTACCCAGTCTCTACTGGAAGTAAAAGTGATATATTTTCAGTGATTTAATGATTCTCTTGATGGTTTGAGTTCTCTCACTAGGTTCATTTCTTCCAGTTAGCTAGTCTCATACATTTAAGATATTTATCTTATTTCATTTTAATTCTCTGCATCAAATTGGTAAATAATTCCTTCATACTCTTTTTCTTTTCTTTTCTTTCTTTTTTTTTTTTTTTTTTTTTTAAGAGACAGTCTAACTCTGTCACCCAGGCTGGAGTGCAGCAGTGCCATCATGGCTCACTACAGTTTTGAACTCCTAGGCTCAGGTGATCCCCCCGCCTCAGCTTCCTCAGTAGCTGGGACTACAGGCCTGTGCCATCATACCTAGCTATTTTTTTTAAACTTTTTTTTTTTTTTAGAGGTAGGGTCTTGCTGTGTTGCCCAGGCTGGTCTCAAACTCCTGGGCTCAGATGATTCTTCTGCCTTGGCCTCCTCAAGTGCTGGGATTATAGTCATGAGCCATGGGGCCCAGCCTTTTTTCTTAAATGTATTTCATATATATCTTACACAGTTTGTTTCTATTAGCACCAACCTAATAGAGCCAGTATTATAGTTCAGGTTCTTATAGTTTCATTCTTACTTTGTTGTGATAACCTTTTATTGTAACATTGTTCTTGTTCAAAACCTTTTGTTGCTCAGTGTTGTCAGTTGGATTGATAGTCAAGATTCTGCTCCAGTGGTCACATTTCTTCCTTTAGGAGGGGTCTTCAAAAAGTTTGTGGAAAATTGGAATTAAAAAATAAACACAAAAGGTACAAACTTTATTTCTCAACATAAGTTCAATAATGTTGAAGACACTTTTGTAAGCAGTGATACCAGCCATTTAGTCTATCCTTGTAGAACTGAGCATTCTGGAATGTAACCATGTCAAAACAGTCTTTTTTACATTATCAACTAAAGAAAAATGGGTTCTCTTTAAATATGTTTTTAAGATTAAGAAACAAAAAGCAGCCAGAAGGAGCCAAATCAGGACTTTAAGGTAAATGCCTAATTTCCAACTGAAACTCTTGAGAAATTTCCCTCTTTTGAGGAGAGGAATGAGCAGGAACATTGTCATGGTGGAGGATTCTAGGAAGCTTTCCCAGGCATTTTTGTGCTACAGCTTTGGCTAACTTTCTCAAAACACTCTCATGATAAGCAGATGTTATTGTTCTTTGGCACCGTAGAAAGTCAGCAAGCACAACGCCCTGAGCACCCTTAAGAACTGTTGCCATGACCTTTGCTCTTCACTGGTCTGCTTTTGCTTTGACTGGACCACTTCTACTTTTTGGTAGCCATTGCTTTGGTTGTGCTTTGTCTTCAGGATCACACTGGTAAAGCCATGTTTCATCCCTGGTTACAATTCTTCAAAGAACTGTTTTAGGATCTCCATCCCACTTGTTTAAAATTTCCGTTGAAAGCTCTGCTTTTGTCTGTAGCCATTCTGGTACAACAGTTTTGGCACTGCCGAGTGCAAAGTTTGCTCAACTTTAATTTTTCAGTCAGAATTATGTAAGCTGAACCAGTTGAGCTGTCTATGATGTTGGCTATTGTTTCTTTCTTTTTTCTTTTTTTTTTGAGGCAGAGTTTTGCTCTGTTGCTCAGGCTGGTGTGCAGTGGCACAGACTCAGCTCACTGCCACCTCTGCCTCTCTGGTTCAAACAATTCTGCTGCCCCAGCCTCCTGAGTAGCTGGGATTACAGGTGCACACCACCACACCCAGCTAATTTTTATATTTTTAGTAGATACAGGGTTTCACCATGTTGGTCAGGCTGGTCTCGAACTCCTGACCTCGTGATCCACCCACCTCGACCTCCCGAAGTGCTGGGATTACAGGCGTGAGCCACTGTGCCCGGCTGATGTTGGCTATTGTTTCTCCTGCTAGTTGTTGATCCTCTTCAATTAGACCAGGAATAAGATGGTTTTTTTCATTGTAAATTGATGCAGATGATCTGCTGCTGTAGACTTTATCTTCAACGTGGTCTTGTCTCTTCTTAAAATAAGTTATCTATTTGTAAACTGTTGATTTCTTTGGGCATGGTCCCCATAATTTCTTTGTAAAGCATCTATTATTTTACCATTTTTCCACCCTGGCTTTACTGTAAATTCGATGTTTGTTTTGCTTTGCTTTGATTTTAGCAGAATTTATGTTGCTCTGATAGGGACTGTTTCTAAACTTATTCTTCATAGTGCCTCAAACTAGATCCTGTTCAGACATGTTATAACAAGTTAGTTTGAGTTTATTTTGATGCAGAAATTTTTTGAAATCCACACATAGTTTTTGCATAATACACATTTTCCATGAGCTTTTTGAAGACTCTTTGTATTTCTTACTAAACTTTGCTGGCAAACATGCTCTCCTTTCCCTTTTTTTTTCTTCCTCCTCATTTATGTCAGTTGATGTACAGTGGTAACTGAAATTTGAATTGTGTTGTTAGGGGACTGGTGTTATTTAATTGTGATAACTGAAATTCATGTATATTGGCATAATACACATGTGAGGTGAGGTCTGCTAGTACTTTGGAATTCAATCTATGTTTGTTCCTCCTTATTAGCTGAAGTCTTTGACAGGTTGCTATACCTCCCTAAGCCTCAATTTTTCCATTTGTATCTGGGTTAACATCACATATCTTAAAGTGTTGTAGTGAGGATTAAATAAAATGTTAGGCACGTAGCACAGAGTTTTTTATATACAAGTTATTTAATACATCATGGTTATTAATGTGATGATCATCATGATGATATTAATAATCACTCTGTATTTATATACACATGCGTTTTAGTAAAACTATCCAGTTCTTTTTTGAGCATTTTTCTTTCCTTTATAATAATCTCAGTAATCTTCTGAATCCTTAAAATTCCTATTGATTAGCTTTATAAGTTTTTTAATGTGTTGATTCCAAAATGGATAAAGCATTCTGTTCAGATATTTCTGTTGCAGAGGGAAAAGAAAGAATTATTTTTCACTACATATATAGAATATATACGCTTGTGAATAGTTTATCAGATCCTATTAATATAGGATCCTATAAGTGTAGCTCGCTGTTTAATATGTGTGATATATTTTCTTTATTTCAATTCAAAAACATCGATTGGGTATTTGCTATAAGCAAGCACTGTTTATTTTGCTGCTGTTTTCTCTGGTAATGGTATTTAGCTGATCTTTTTCTTGTTAATTTGGCATTTTGAGCTTTTTCATTGTTTCAATATCATACCTCTTTGCTGTTTTTTTTTTTTTTTTGGAGACAGAGTCTCGCTCTGTCACCCAGGCTGGAATGCAGTGGCACGATCTCAGCTCACTGCAACCTCTGCTTCCCAGGTTCAAATGATTCTCCTGCCTCAGCCTCCCCAGTAGCTGGGATTACAGGCGTGCGCTATCACGCCCGGCTAATTTTTATATTTTTAGTAAAGACAGGGTTTCACTATGTTGGCCAGGCTGGTTTCAAGCTCCTAACCTCAGGTGATCCACCTGCCTCAGCCTCCCAAAGTGCTGGGATTACAGGTGTGAGCCACTGTGCCTGGCCTGATTTTTTTATTTAGATGTATTTTTGGTTTGCACTTGTGTCCACTAACTTTTGCTCTATAAAAAATCACTCCAAAACTTAGTGGCTTAAAATAACAACCATTGATTGATTGAGTGATTGATTGAGATGGAGTTTTTGCTCTTGTTGCCCAGGCTGGAGTGCAGTGGCGTGATCTCGGCTCACTGCAACCTCTGTCTTCTGGGTTCAAGCAATTCCCCTGCCTCAGCTTCCCAAGTATCTAGGATTACAGGCATCCACCACCACGCCTGGCTAATTTTTTTGTATTTTTAGTAGAAATGGGGTTTCATCATGTTGGCCAGGCTGGTCTCGAACTCCTGACCTCAGATGATCCACCTGCCTCGGCCTCCCAAAGTGCTGGGATTGCAGGCGTGAGCCACCATGCCCGGCCAACAACAACCGTTTATTAAGCTCAAGATTTTGTAGGTCAGCTGAGTGACTCCTCTGGACCGGGCTGACTCAGCTGATCTCTGCTGGTTTTTCTCATGTGTTTCAGGTAAACTAGAAGTTTGGATGGTGATTAGAATATCTAGGACAGTCTCACATTTCTGGCTGTTGGTGTGCTTTTGACCGGAAGAACAATGGCAACTGGTCCATGTGTCTCTCATCATCCAGCAGATTTTGTTGGGGTTCTTTGCATGGCAGTTGTCGAATTCCAAGAACCGTAAGAGAATGCAAACACAATTACATAGCTCGATTAAAGTCTGTTTGTACTACATTTGTTATTCTCCCATTGGCCAAAGCAATTCATATGGCCAAGCCCAAAGCAGAAGAGGAAGAATTTGTGACTGCTCTTATAATTCACCTCAGTATTCTTTGTCAGCTCATATGCATATTAAGGTACATATTCATGTACTCTCATTCGTAGACCATATCATATGCCTCCTTTATTTCTTTTCTTGAGATAGGGTCTCACTCTGTCAGCCAGGCTGGAGTGCAGTGGTGTGATCACAGCTCACTGCAGCCTGAAACTCCCAGGCTCAAAGGATTCTCCCACCTTAGTCTCCACAGTAGCTGGGACAACAGTGTGTGCTAATTGTTTGTGGCCTCCCAAAGTGCTGGGATTACAGGCGTGAGCCACCAAGCCCTGTCTCAGATCCCTTTTTAATTGTATCTACTTTAATTTACCTTTTTATACTTTATCTTTCTGTTTTGGAATTTTCTTGAATCCCATCTTTTCAGATAAGTTGGTTGTGAAGTAGTTATTATTACTTTAGTGTGAATAATGAGTTAAAGAAATGGTTATGTTCTTCAAGGATATCTTCAAGGGTATCAGTGGAAAAGAACCCAAAGGAATGGTGAATTTTCATATGGTATAACACTACATAAAGGAAGATTTCATAGTGGGACTCTCCTATTAATTTTAAAGTGCATGATAAAATACCTCCTCTTTCTGCATGGATTTAAAGCTTTTCGTGTATTCTTGTTCATTGATTATACCTGATGACAGAATTTTTTTTTTTTTGAGACAGGGTCTTGCTCTGTCACCCATGCTGGAGTGCAGTGGCATGATCACAGCCCACTGCAGCCTCTACATCCCAGGCTTAAGTGATCCTTCTGCCTCAGACTCCCAAGTAGTTGAGACTACAGGCGCATGCCACTATGACTAAATTTTGTATTTTTGTAGAGACGAGGTTTCACTGTGTTGCCAAGCTGGTCTCAAACTCTTGAGCTTAAACAGTCCACTCGCCTTGGCCTCCCAAAGTGCTTGGATTACAGGCATGAACCACTGTGTCTGTCCGTGATGACAGAATTCTATCATCAGGTGTAATACCTGAATACAGAATATTATACTTTATCTGTCAAGTGTTATACCTGATGACAGTGTCACACTAAGAAATGTTTAAACATATCTTGACCTCATGTTTCCCTTTGGTTTACCTAGTATTATAATAGTAATAAAATATAATAGCTCTTATTGAATGCTTATTATGACAAGCTAGTTCAAATCCTTTTATTTGCGATACCAATTTTATACTCACAATAATCTTATGAGGTAGATATTATTTTTATCACTACTTTATAAAAGATAACATTTATACTTAGTGGGAGATTATATACTTGTCTGGGGCATCTAGTTAGTAACTGGAAGATTTGGACTTAAACCCAGGTTGATGTGATTCTGAAGACTTTGTCCTTAATTACTATACCATACTACTTCCCTGGACAAAGGAGTCCATTGTTTAAGAACTCAAGAATCCAGAATTCTCTTTCAAGGTCTAACACCGATATGTCCAAATGATGTTGCAGAAACTATTCAATTTTAGTTTCCTGTAATATAAACCAGAGTCTGAGATTGCAATTTACTGATTTTTTTCTCTAATTCAAGTCTGCTTTTGAGTCCCTCTAGTGAATTTTTTTTAAATTACACTTTAAGCTCTGGGGTACATGTGTAGAATGTGCAGGTTTGTTACATAGGTATACACATCCGATGGTGGTTTGCTGCACCCAATCAACCTGTCATCAGGATAAGGTATTTCTCCTAATGCTATCCTTCCCCTACCCCCCCACCCCCCCTACAGGCCCCGATGTGTGATGTTTCCCTCCCTGTGACCATGTGTTCTCATTGTTCAACACCCACTTATGAGTGCAAACATGCGGTGTTTTGTTTTCTGTTCCTGTGTTAGTTTGCTGAGAATGATGGTTTCCAGCTTCATCCATGTCCCTGCAAAGGACATGAACTCATCCTTTTTTTATGGCTGCATAGTATTCCATGGTGTATATGTGCTACATTTTATCCAGTCTATCATTGATGGGCATTTGGGTTGGTTCCAAGTCTTTGCTATTGTGAATAGTGCTGCAATAAACATACGTGTGCATGTGTCTTTATAGCAGCATGATTTATAATCCTTCGGGTATATACCCAGTAATGGGATGGCTGAGTCAAACGGTATTTCTAGTTCTAGATCCTTGAGAAATTGCCACACTGTCTTCCAAAATGGTTGAACTAGTTTACAGTCCCACCAACAGTGTAAAAGTGTTCCTATTTCTCCACATCCTTTCCAGCATCTGTTGTTGCCTGACTTTTTGATGATCACCATTCTGACTGGTGTGAATTGGTATCTCATTGTGGTTTTGATTTGCATTTCTCTGATGGCCAGTGATGATGAGCATTTTTTCATGTAACTGTTGGCTGCATAAATGTCTTCTTTTGAGAAGCATCTGTTCATATCCTTTGCCCACTTTTTGATGGGGTTTTTTGTTTCTCTTGTAAATTTGTTTAAGTTCTTTGTAGATTCTGGATATTAGCCCTTTGTCAGATGGATAGATTGCAAAAATTTTCTTCCATTCTGTAGGTTTCCTGTTCACTCCGATAATAGTTTCTTTTTGCTGTGCAGAAGCTCTTTAGTTTAACTAGATCCTATTTGTCAATTTTGGCTTTTGTTGCCATTGCTTTTGGTGTTTAAATCATGAAGTCTTTGCTGAAGCCTGTGTCTTAAACGCTATTGCCTAGGTTTTCTTCCAGGGTTTTTATGGTTTTAGGTCTTAGGTTCAAGTCTTTGATCTATCTTGAGTTAATTTTTGTATAAGGTGTAAGGAAGGGGTCCAGTTTCAGTTTTCTGCATATGGCTAGCCAGTTTTCCCAGCACCATTTATTAAATAGGGAATCCTTCCCCCATTGCTTGTTTCTGTCAGATTTGTCAAAGATCAGATGGCTGTAGATGTGTGGCATTATTTCTGAGGCCTCTGTTCTGTTCCACTGATCTATATATCTGTTTTGGTACCAGTACCATGCTGTTTTGGTTACTGTAGCCTTGTAGTGTAGTTTGAAGTCAGGTAGCATGATGCCTCCAGCTTTGTTCTTTTTGCTTAGGATTGTCTTGGCTATGTGGGCTCTTTTTGGTTCCATATGAAATTTAAAGTAGTTTTTTCTAATTCTGTGAAGAAAGTTAATGGTATCTTGATGGGGATAGCATTGAATCTATAAATTACTTTGGGCAGTAGGGCCATTTTCACGATACTGATTCTTCCTATCCATGAGCATGGAATGTTTTTCCATTTATTTGTGTCTTCTGTTATTTCCTTGAGCAGTGGTTTGTAGTTCTCCTTGAAGAGGTCCTTCACATCCCTTGTAAGTTGTATTCCCAGATATTTCATTCTCTTTGTAGCAATTGTGAATGGGAGTTCACTCATGATTTGGCTCTCTGTTTGTTTGTTATTGGTGTATAGGAATGCTTGTGATTTTTGCACATTGATTTTGTATCCTGAGACTTTGCTGAAGTTGCTTATCAGCTTAAGGAGATTATGGGCTAAGATGATGGGGTTTTCTAAATATACAATCATGTCATCTGCAAACAGAGACAATTTGACTTCCTCTTTTCCTATTTGAATGCCCTTTATTTCTTTCTCTTGCCTGATTTCTCTGGCCAGAACTTCCAATACTTTGTTGAATAGGAGTGGTGAGAAAGGGCATCCTTGACTTGTGCCGTTTTTCAAAGGGAATGCTTCCAGTTTTTGCCTGTTCAGTATAACATTGGCTGTGGGTTGTCATAAATAGCTCTTATTATTTTGAGATATGTTCCATCAATACCTAGTTTATTGACAGTTTTTATCATGAAGGAGTGTTGAATTTTGTTGAAGGCCTTGCCTGCATCTATTGAGATAATCATGTGGTTTTTGTCTTTGGTTTTGTTTATATGATGGATTTATTTATTTGCGTATGTTGAACCAGCCTTGCATCCCAGGGATGAAGCCCACTTGATCATGGTGGATAAGCTTTTTGATGTGCTGCTGGATTCAGTTTGCCAGTATTTTATTGAGGATTTTTGCATCGATGCTCATCAGGGATATTGGTCTAAAATTCTCTTTTTTTGTTGTGTCTCTGCCTGGTTTTGGTATCAGGATGATGCTGGCTTCATTAAATGAGGTAGGGAGGATTCCCTCTTTTTCTGTTGTTTGGAATAGTTTCAGAAGGAATGGTACCAGCTCCTCTTTGTAACTCTAGTAGAATTTGGCTGTGAATCCATCTGGTCCTGGACTTTTTTTGGTTGGTAGGCTATTCATTACTGCCTTAATTTCAGAACTTGTTATTGGTCTATTCAGGGATTCAGCTTCTTCCTGGTTTAATCTTGGGAGGGTGTATGTGTCCAGGAATTTATCCATTTCTTCTAGATTTTTTAGTTTATTTGCATAGAGGTGTGGGATCAGTGGTGATATCCCCTTTATCAATTTTTATTGCATTTTTTTTGATTCTTCTCTCTTTTCTTCTTTATTAGTCTGGCTAGCAGTCTATTTTGTTGATCTTATCAAAAAACCAGCTTCTGGATTCATTGATTTTTTTGAAGGGTTTTTCATGTCTCTATCTCCTTCAGTTCTGCTCTGATCTTAGTTATTTCTTGTCTTCTGCTAGTTTTTGAATTTGTTTGCTCTTGCTTCTCTAGTTCTTTCAATTGTGACATTAGACTGTCAATTTTAGATTTTTTTGCTTTTTCTCATGGGCATTTAGTGCTATAAATTTCTCTCTAAACACTACTTTAAATGCATATCAGAGATTCTGGTACATGGTGGCTTTGTTCTCATTGGTTTCAAAGAACATCTTTATTTCTGCCTTAATTTCGTTATTTACCCAGTAGTCATTCAGGAGCAGGTTGTTCAGTTTCCATGTAGTTGTGTGGTTTTGAGTGAGTTTCTTAATCCTGAGTTCTAATTTGATTGCACTGTGGTCTGAGACACTGTTATGATTTCTGTTCTTCTGCATTTGCTGCGGAGTTTTACTTCCAACTACGTGGTCAATTTTGGAATAAGTGTGATGTGTGATGTGGTGCTGAGAAGAATGTATATTCTGTTGATTTTGGGTAGAGAGTTCTGTAGATGTCTATTAGGTCCGCTTGGTCCAGAGCTGAGTTCAAGTCCTGAATATCCTTGTTAATTTTCTGTCTCATTGATCTGTCTAATATTGACCGTGGGGTATTAAAGTCTCTCACTGTTATTGTGTGGGAGTCTAAGTCTCTTTGTAGGTCTCTAAGGACTTGCTTTGTGAATCTGGGTGCTCCTGTATTGGGTGCATATATATTTAGGATAGTTAGCTCTCTTGTTGCAGTGATCCCTCTACCATTTCGTAATGGCCTTCTTTGTCTCTTTTGATCTTTGTTGTTTTAAACTCTGTTTTATCAGAGACTAGGATTGCAACCCCTGCTTTTTTTTGCTTTCCATTTGCTTGGTAAATATTCCTCCATTCCTTTATTTTGAGCCTATGTGCATCTTTGCATGTGAGATGGGTCTCCTGAATACAGCACACAATTGGGTCTTGACTCTTTATCCCATTTGCCAATCTGTGTCTTTTAAATGGGGCATTTAGCCCATTTACATTTAAGGTTAATCTTGTGTGAATTTGATCCTGTCATTATGATGCTATCTGGTTATTTTGCCTGTTAGTTGATGCAGTGCTTCCTTCAGGAGCTCTTGTAAGGCAGGCCTGGTGGTGACAAAATCTCTTGCATTTGCTTGTCTGTAAAGGATTTTATTTCTCCTTCATCTGTGAAGCCTAGTTTGGCTGGATATGAAATTATGGGTTGAAAATTCTTTTCTTTAAGAATATTGAATATTAGCCCCCACTCTGTTCTGGCTTGTAGGGTTTTTGCAGAGAGATCTGCTGTTAGTCTGATGGGCTTCCCTTTGTGGGTAACCTGACCTTTCTTTCTGGCTGCCCTTAACATTTTTTCCTTCATTTCAACCTTGGTAAATCTGACGATTATGTGTCTTGGGGTTGTTCTTCTCGAGCAGTGTCTTAGTGGTGTTCTCTGTATTTCCTGAATTTGAATGTTGGTCTGTCTTGCTAGATTGGGGAAGTTCTCCTGGATAATATCCTGAAGAGTGTTTTCCAACTTGGTTCTATTTTCCTCGTCACTTTCAGGTACACCAGTCAAACATAGATTTGGTCTTTTCACATAATCCCATATTTCTTGGAGGCTTTGTTGGTTCCTTTTCCTTCTTTTTTCTCTAATCTTGTCTTCTCACTTTATTTCATTAAGTTGATCTTCAATCTCTGATATTTTTTCTTCCGCTTGATCGATTCAGCTATTGATACTTGTGTATGCTTCATGAAGTTCTCATGCTGTGTTTTTCTGCTTCATCAGGTCATTTATGTTCTTCTCTAAGCTGGTTATTCTAGTTGGCAATTTGTCTGACCTTTTTTCAAGGTTCTTAGCTTCCTTGCGTTGGGTTTGAAAATGATCCTTTGGCTTGAAGGAGTTTGTTATTACCCACCTTCTGAAGCCTCCTTCTGTCAATCTGTCAAACTCATTCTCTGTCCAGTTTTGTTCCCTTGCTGGCAAGGAGTTGTGATCCTTTGGAGGAGAAGGGGCATTCTGGTTCTTGGAATTTTCAGCCTTTTTGTGCTGGTTTCTCCCCATCTTCATGGATTTATCTACCTTTGGTCTTTGATGGTGTCTCCAAGTGGACGTCCTTTTTTGTTGATGTTGATGCTATTCCTCTCTGTTTGTTTTCCTTCTAACAGGCCCCTCTGCTGCAGGTCTGTTGGAGTTTGCTGGAGGTCCACTTTAGACCCTGTTTGCCTGAGTATCACCAGCAGAAGCTGCGGAACAGCGAAGATTGCTGCCTGTTCCTTCCTCTGGAAGCGTTTTTCCAGAGGGGCACCTGCCAGATGCCAGCCAGAGCTTTCCTGTATGAGGTGTCTGTTGGCCTCTACTGGGAGGTGTCTCCCAGTCAGGACACATGGCAGTCAGGAACTGACTTGAGTAGGCAGTCTGACCTGTAGCTGAGCTTGAACGCTGTGCTGGGAGATCCGCTACTCTCTTGAGAGCTGTCACGAGGGTTGTTTAAGTCTGCTGAAGCTGCACCCACGGCCACACCTTCCCCCACATGCTTTGTCCCAGGAAGATGGGGGTTTTATCTATAAGTCCTTGACTGGGGCTGCTGCCTTTTTTTCAGAGATGCCCTGCCCAGAGAGGAGGAATCTAGAGAGGCAGTCTGGCCACGGTGGCGTTGCTGAGCTGTGGTGGGCTATACCGAGTTCAAACTTCCTAGTGGCTTTGTTTACACTGTGAGGGTAAAACTGCCTTCTCAAGCCTCAGCAATGGTGGACACCTGTCCCCCCACCAAGCTTGAGTGTCCCAGGTTGACCTCAGACTGCTGTGCTGGCAGTGAGAATTTCAGGCTAGTAGATTTTAACTTGCTAGGCTCCATGGGGCTGGAACCCACCAAGCCAGACCACTTGGCTCCCTGGCTTCAGCCTCTTTTCCAGGGGGAGTGAATGGTTCTGTCTCACTGGCGCCACTGGGGTATGGAAAAAAAAAAAACAACTCCTGCAGCTAGCTCGGTGTCTGCCCAAATGGCCACCCAGTTTTGTGCTTGAAACCCAGGGCCCTGGTGGCATAGGCATCGGAGGGAATCTCCTGGTCTGTGGGTTGCAAAGACCATGAGGAAAGTGCAGTATCTAGGCTGGTGTGTACTGTTCACAGTCCCTCATGGCTTCCCTTGGCTAGGGCAGGGAATTCCCTGACCCCTTGTGCTTCCCGGGTAAAGCGACACCTCACCCTGCTTTGGCTTGCCCTCTGTGGGCTGCACCCACTGTCCAATGAGTCCTAATGAGATGAACCAGGTACCTCAGTTGGAAATGCAGAAATCACCTGCCTTCTGCATCGATCTTGCTAGGAGCTGCAGACTGGAGCTGTTCCTATTTGGCCATCTTGCCAGCAATCCCCGTGAATTTTTTATTATGTATTTTTTAATTCTGGAATTATTTGGTTTTCAAAAAGCATATTTTCTTTTTATTGATATTCTCCATTTGGTAAGATATTGCTCACGTTTTCTCTTAATTCTTTAGATATATTTTCCATTGAGCATTTTTTTAATGGCTAATTTAGTATCTTCGTCTAGTAAATCCAATATCTTGATTTTCTTATCATGAACAGTTTCTATTACTGCTTTTTTTCCCCCAGTGTATGGGCAGTACTTTCCTGTTTCTATTTGTATTTCATCTTTTTTTTGTTGTTGAAAACTGGACATTTTAGGTAATATAATGTGGCAACTTTGGAAATCAGATCTCACCCTCTCCCAGAGTTTGTTGTTGTTGTTATTGGCTTTTGTGTGTTAGTGACTTTCCTAAACTAACTCTTTAAAATCTCTATTCTTTGTCATGTGTATCTACTGAAGTCTGCTCAGGTAGCATAGTCCTCAACTTGATAGAGATTCCTTAAATGCCTTGAACTACAAAGTTTCCCAGCCTTTGCCAAAGAGTTCCCTGTGTGTGTTTGGGCACACCTTCAGCACTCTGGTAGATTACAACTCTAAGCCTTCACTACCCATTTGTGTAGAACCTCAAGGACAGCCAGATGAGAGATTAGGAGCTTCTTAGGTCCTTCTTGGGTATGCACACAGTACTGCACATTTTTAGATTCCCAGGGATATTTTGGAGTTTTAAAAGCCCCCAGGGACATCTCATTATCCAGATTTTTCTTTTAAAGTTTTTCATTAAACTCGTTTACCCGATATGTATTGCTGCATCAGGCAGTTGTGATGTTAAACAGTTGCCACTGATTTTATTTGACAGATGCCCTGTGAAGAGGGTTGTTCACACAGCTACCTCTGAGTTAGGCCGAATACAGTCTTGTGAATGGAACTTCTCTAGGAAGCTGCCAGACAGGTCAAATAGTGGTAATTTTCTGGGGGTAGGGTATTTTGAAGAGGTCCAAACAATTTTGACCCCTCTGTTTACTCCTAAGCTTCTGGTTTTCATACCCATTTTGGTGAGAAGGCTGCTGGTTTTCAAGTTGATCACATAGGTGGAGAAAAAGGGATAGAAATAGTGCAAGTTAAAAACCCCACAAAGCTTGCTGCTTTTACTGAGACTCAGCTGTTTCTTTTGAAGAAACACTTCTTGGGTTGGTACAGTTTGTTGGTTAATTTCCAAAATCCTGAAAAAGTTGATTTTGACAAGTTCTGTTAGTGTTCTCATTGCTTTTGTGGAAGAGCAGATTTTTGGAAGGCTTTACTCTGCCATTTTGGAAGTGCTTTTCCACAGTTTAATTTATGGGAAAGTATAAACAACCACTGTGAGGGAAATGGAAAGTAGGAGAGTGAAAGCAGAAGCAGGGAGGCTAATGATGAAGCTAACTTGGACTAGAGTAGTGGTGGTAGAAACAGAGAGAACCTGAGGGATTTGGGATATGCTTTGTAAAGACTTAGTGAACTTCATGAGTGAAAGGCAGATCCTCATAACAATCATCTGTTATAGGTGGTGCTATCTGTATTTTAAAGGAAAGTAAGATTCAGGGAGATTTAAGTAGTTTGCCCAGAGTTACAGAGTTAGAAAAAAAATTAGAATTAGAACCTCTACTTACCTACTCCAAAAGTCTTAACATCTGTGCATGCTGTCTTGTGACCTTAAAAAAATCAGTTATGAGTCAAACACTGTATTCAGAATAAATATTTACAATAAAATTGTCTTATGTAATTATTTTGCATAATTTTAATCTTGTTTTTAAGGAGATGAAAGTTCAGTTTTTCAGTTTTGTATAGATGGAATGATAATCAGGAAAGGGAATTTTTTCATATGTAAGAAAGTGATGCTTTCTTTAAATTTAAGCAAAAGTTTATATTCTAACTATGGGAGAGAAAAAATACATTTACTTCTACACTTCTAAGTTCTCAAGTGGGGCCCCTATGACAAATGAGATTAGCAAGATAAAAACATATAAGTGTATTTAACACAAGTTTTACATGACATGAGAGCCTTCATAAGGAAATGAAAACCCAAATAAATAGTTAAGCTTGAGCATTTTTATGCTAGGTTTGATAAGGAGTGGAAAGTTGTGAAAAAATGTGACAGGACAATGCGGGTATGAGCTAGAGGTAACAAACTGGGGAGAAACTTATCAAGGCCTGTTTGGGCTCTTCTCAGTATCCCTCTGTCTTCACAGAGAAGGATATTCCTTTCCATCAGGTTTAAGGAGGATCTTACGAGCTGCTTCAGAGGAAAGTCAGAGAGTTCTTCCAGCACTTACCATTTCTCAAATTACTTCAGCTTAAAATATTTGATATGCCTAGGTGCCACATTTTGGAGTAGCTACCTGTCACCACCATAAGCTAAATCCATTAAAGGCAGTGGGCACTTCTTTTCATGTTATGGGTTTCATTACCAGAACAATTGTTATTACCTGTTTATCTTTGGCAATAAATGGTTTATTGTTATTATATAGTCCGTTATTTTATATGCCTTAAAGACATGATTTTATGACAGGCTTATAATTTGTATGCATTTGAATCTATGTTCAGGTCTTTTTGGTCAGTCTGTACATTGCATGTATATACATACACACACACACACATATAAATTTTTTAAATTACAAAAGTAACTCAAAGTCACTTTTGGAAAAATTTCAAACAATAAAAATTATATTTCCCTCATATCTGTTGCTCACTCCATTCCCCATTCCAGTCCCTAGAGTTAACTATTTTTATTCAGTTTGAATATTTTTTGAGACCTTTTACAATATATCTGTAACTTTATACACATAAACACATGTACTCACAGACATACCCCTACATACTTTTTAAAGAAAAGAGATACTTAGAACAATTAAAAAATTGACAGTTGGCTGGGTGTGGTGGCTCATGCCTGTAATCCCAGCACTTTGGGAGGCCAAGGCAGGTTGATCGCGCGGTCAGGGGTTTGAGACCAGCCCAGCCAACATGGTGAAACCCTGTCTCTACTAAAGATAAAAAAAAAAAAAAAAAAAAAAAGCCATGCATGGTGGCATGCGCGTGTAATACCAGCTACTCGAGAGGCTGAGGCAGGAGAATCGCTTGAACCCAGGAGATGGAGGTTGCAGTGAGCCGAGATCGTGCCATTGCACTCCAGCCTGGGCAACAGGGAGAGATTCCGTCTCAAAAAAAAAAAAAAGAATTCGCAATTATATATATTTATGGAGTACAATGTGATGTTTTGATCTATGTATACATTGTAGAAGGATTCAGTCAAGATAATTAACACATACATTGCCTTACCAAATTTATATTTCTTTTGTGGTGAGAACATTAAAATCTGTTTTAGCAATTTTGAATTACACATTTTTATTAACTGTGGCCACCATGCAGTTTAATAGACCACTAACATTTATTCCTGCAATCTAACTGAAACTTTATATCCTTGGATCAACATCTTCCTAAAAAGGGATACTTTTTAAATGTTAGATTTGCAATGTGCTTATTTTTCTCTGGCAATTTACACATAATTTACTTTTAACAGCTTCATAGTATTTCATATTATGAATATGCCAATTTAACATTTTTTAGTTTTTACTTAAAAAGAAGATAAAAATCTATAATATGAGATTAGCCCTTGTTTGGTGGTTTTAGCAGGGGGAGTGCAGTTACTCCTATACCTTTCATCAAAGAACTGTCTTTCTCTGTTGGGGAAAATCATCCTCTTTTACTGAGTGTGCTGTTATAAGAGATGAGATAAAAAAGTGATTGAAAGGTTTCTGTCTCTTCTTGGGTACATGTTAGAAGACACAAAGAAGTGTTTGTTTCTTTGTTATTCAAGAAAAAACTACAAACAAAAATATGTTTTCTAGCTGCCACCATTTGATTGGTAACTTTTCTTTTTGGTATTGAAATGACTCTCTTAAGGCCACTGGTCATTGTTTACTTATTTGTACATTTAGTTTTTATTTTACTATTGTTGATCTAAGAGGAGAATTACTTATCTAAGAGTTTTTGCCAAAAGGGATTTTTCTCATAAATGTTAGCCTAAAGTAATGTTAGAGTCCATAGCATCTCTTTGGAAACCAGGCTTTCGTGGGATAGAAACAACTACGTTAAGATGAATGCTGTGTCCTTAGGAAGTGATTCAGGAAGTCTGGCAAGAAGAGAAATCATGCTGTGAAGGAAATTCAGAAAATAGGAGCTCAATTATTTATGTTCTCAGGTTTGTCCTAATTTGTTTTAAGAATGTTTCATTCTGATGACTAAGTGATAAACATATGTTAAGTAATAAATTTAATTTCCAACTCTCAGATGGTATGTTTATCACTAAGCAGTTTGGATGCATTTTTTAAAATGAAGTGAGAGTTTTGTTGTCATATATACTTGACAGTGACATTGATTAAAATGTAGATAGGTGCTTTGTGGGTGATATATAAAATGTATCAGGGCACAACTTTTAAAGGTTTCTACTAGTCTTGTCTCCTGTAATAAAGATTTGGCAGCATTTTCTTTTTGTTTTCTTTCTTTCTTTTTTTTGAGCTGGAGTCTTGCTCTGTCGCCCAGGCTGGAGTGCAGTGGCACGATCTCAGCTCACTGCAACCTCTGCCTCCCAGGTTCAAGCAGTTCTCCTGCCTCAGCTTCCTGAGTAGCTGGGATTACAGGCGCCCACCATGCTCAGCTAATTTTTGTATTTTTAGTAGAGACAGGGTTTCAGCATGTTGGCCAGGCTGGTCTCGAACTCCTGACCTCAGATGATCTGTTTGCTTTGGCCTCCCAAAGTTCTGGGATTATAGGCGTGAGCCACCGTGCCCAGCCAGCATTTTCTATCTTAATGAAACGAGAAAATTATCCCTGGATTTTCCAGAGTCTTTTTATAGAAACATTTTTTAATATTCACAAAAAAGTATTTCAGATAAAAAGTTATGAAAGCTACTCCAGAAATAGTGGTAAAGAAATATGTATGTATATATATATATATATATATTTTTTTTTTTTTTTTTTTTTTTAAAGACTGAGTCTTGCTCTGTCAGCCAGGCTGGAGTGCAGTGGTACAATCTCTGCTCACTGTAACATCTGCCTCCCGGGTTCAAGAGATTCTCCTGCCTCAGCCTCCCGAGTAGCTGGGATTACAGGTGCAAACCAACACGTCCAGCTAATTTTTGTATTTTTAGTAGAGATGGGGTTTTACCATGTTGGCCAGGCTGGTCTCGATCTTGTGAACTCAGGTGATCTGTCTGCTTTGGCCTCCCAAAATGCTGGGATTACAGATGTGTGCCACCACACCCGGCCAAGAAATAGTTTTTTCAAAAACGTTTTTAAGGTGATAAGATAGATGACCAATATACTTAAATAAAATTAGTCTCTTTTGGAAATTGAAGTATTACTAATACTAAAATGGAAACATTCTTATATTTTGTTATAGCAACCCTTGAAGTCATTGAATAAATTTAGTCATTGGTTAAATTTCGTGATTTTTTTTCCTTACAGAGATTTACTAATATTTCAGAAGTATTATAGTGTCAAACTGTTTTCAGTTTTCAAGAGGACTGTTATAAGGATTGTTTTTACATTATCATATTGAAAAAGCTACCTGTGGGCTGGGCATGGTGGCTCACACTTGTAATCTCAGTGTTTTGGGAAGCTGAGGCAGGAGAATCGCTTGAGGCCAGAAATTCGAGACAAACCTAGGTAGCAAAGCCAGACCCCCATCTCTACGAAAAATAATTAAAAAAAGAAATTAGCTGGTATGGTGGCGTGTAGTGGTAGTCCCAGCTACTCGGGAGGCTGAGGCAAGAGGATCATTTGAGCCTATGAGTCCGAAGTTGCAGTGAGCCATGATTGTGCCATTGCACTCTGGCTTGGGCTACAGAGTGAAGCCCTGTCTCAAAAAACAAAACAAAACAAAACAAAAAGAAAATTAACCTGTATATAACTTTCTAGAATGTTTATGTTATTACCTTAATTTCAGTTCTCTGGAAAGAGTGCCTTTTAATTTAATTTAGTGGAAATATTATTTCTTCTTTTTTCTCTCATTTCTTTCCAAATGATGAAATATTATTTGTTGTTCATTGAAGTCCAGCAAGGCTTTTAAGAACTAAAGTTAGGGGCCAGGCACAGTGGCTTATGCCTGTAATCCCAGCACTTTGGGAGGCCGAGGTGGGTGGATCACGAGGTCAAGAGATTGAGATCATCCTGGCCAGCGTGGTGAAACCCCGTCTCTACTAAAAATACAAAAATTAACTTGGAGTGGTGGCACATGCCTGTAGTCCCAGCTACTCAGGAGGCTGAGGCAGGAGAATCGCTGGAACCCGGGAGGCGGAGATTGCAGTGAGCCGAGATCGTACCACTGCACTCCAGCCTGGGCAACAGAGCAAGATTCCGTCTCAAAAAAATAAAAAGAACTAAAGTTAGAATCGCTCTATGTATTTATTAGTTTAGTTAATGTTTGCGATGTATTCCATTGCTAAAGCATGTCATTTATTTTTTACCTTCTTATTTTGAAATAATTTCTTGTGTTGAACAGTTTAGATATTTCTTTTAAAATATACTATACTTCATTGTCAAAGCATTTAACATTTTATTTGTATATTTTAAAATTTTTACTTTTGAAATGTTAAATTTAGAGAAAATTTGCAAGATTAGTACAAAGGACTTTTGTGTATCTTTTATCTAGATCCCCCAGTTGTTAACATTTTATCATGTTTGTCCTATAATTCTTTTTCTATTATTATTACTGTTATTTTCTGAATTATTTGAGAGTAAGTTGCAGACATGATGTGCAATCACCCCCCAAATCCTTCAGTATGTATTGGTAGCATTGATATAAAACCACAGTACCACCATTAAAATTAGGACATTATCATTGATACAGTACTGCTTTCTAAACCACAGACCCCCTTGAAATTTGAATGATTGCTCCAGTAATGTCCTTTATAGACACCCTTTCCTTTCTGGTCCAGGATCAATTACATGGCGAGAAGTATATTAGGAGTCTCTAGTTTAGATAGTTAAGCTGTAGTATCAGATCTGTACCAGGTGCCCACATTACATGTAGGCAACTCATTTGGGTGACTGGATTTTGACCACTGTTGGGTTCCTGATTGTTATTTTCTTGGTTGGCGCTTTGACCTTTGATCACTGTAATGATATATTCCATGTGCTTTCCTTTGGACTGTCAGCCTTTGCCCATAGTACCTAACCTGCAGTTCATTGCTGCTAGTCTGGACTGCTTGCCGGACTCCCTTGATCCTAGCATCCAGTCCATCCCTTGCTTTGTTTCCCTAGGTTGATAATATGTAAGGGATAAGTAATATTTTTGTGCTCGTGTCTACCAGAGATCCTTGTGCCAGGTGTCTCTTTGTATAGGAATAAGGCAGAATGTATGAGAATAGGAGTTGGCATTAGAATAATTTCACATATAACAGTCAGCATTAGTGCTATATAAAACTGGAGAGAGCTACATACCCAGAACTCTGTGTGTGTGTGTGTGTGGTGTGTGTGTGTGTGTGTGTGTGTGTGTGTCTAGGGTTTACTCTGCTGTGAATCTTGGGTTAGCTAGGCAGAATGTGCTTCTAAATTATTTGGATTATGCTTCTGCCTATAGGCTCTGTAATCTTAGTGTAGTTATCTCTCAGTATCTTGGGAGATGGGTTCCAGGACCTCCTATGGATACCAAAACCTGTGGATGCTTAAGTTCCTTATATAAAATAAGGTAGTATTTGCAGATAAGCTACTTCTATCCTCCTACAAACTTTAAATCATCTCTAGACTACTTATAATATTTAATACAATGTAAATGCTGTGTAAATAGTTGTTATACTGTATCACTTAGGGAATAATGACAAGAAAAGAAGTCTATATGTTCAGTACAACTGCAATTTTTTTTCAAAAAGGTTTTTGATTCAACAGCTGGTTGAATCCACAGATGCAGAACCCATGGATATGGAGGGCTACTGTATGTAATCTTCTCAGGTGGTCTTGTTATTTCATGAGGGAGTGAACTAATGAAATCATGGGCTACCATTTGTAATCAGTTGGGAACTCTTGGAATGGAATATTATTAATAGAATATTCACTGTTCAAGAATTAAACAGCTGATATAGATTTGCATAAATTTCTAAAAATTGTAGATCTATTTCCTACAAGTTTATTGTGATCATTAGTTTTATAATAAACTTGTTTATTATAATTATTCAATGGGTAAGCTCTAGTGATATTTGAAAATAAATATTTTAAGAGTTGGTTAATTTCCTAATAGTAGGTCTTCCAAGGAGAAGTTAACGTAAAAGTGGGATAAACTGAGTAAGAATCATAATTTTTCTTGATGATAAAATACTAATTTAGGTTTAAAGTCAATTTAGACACGGAATTTTAGATATTACAGAAGCAGTGATCTGATTTCTAGAAAGCATATTGAGAAAAGGACATATTTTTAGTACAATTGGCCTTAAGTACATGCAAGAAGAATGTTTTATAAATCCTTGTGACCATGCTTTAAGAGCTGCAAATTGTTGAGTAAAATGTAATTTGCCTTTAGTTTTATGAATAATTTTGCAGACTTGTGCGCCCTCTTGTGTTTAATTTATAGTTAAGATTATTCTACATTATGTGGCTTTTGGTAGTCTTGTGTAGGTTGATGGGTTGGTTGTTATATGTGTATTCTCCGAAGATATTATAAATTTTTCAGTATAATGATAAATATTCAATACATATTATCCAATCTCATTATTTTAACAGTCTTACAGCATCTTTGTAGAACTGCACAATTGGAAAGAATGTTAAATGTTCAGCTGGTTCTGTTTTTACATTTACTTGTGCATGCTCTCTATCAATTTTTGTTGTATTTAATGCATGCATTCATTGAGATATATGTCCTCGAGCATATTTTTAGTTTTATTTTTTGAAGCAAGATCTTGCTTTGTTGCCTGGGCTAGAGTGCAGTGGCGTGATTATAACTAACTGCAGCCTCAACCTCTTGGGCTCCAGCAACCCCCCGACCTTAGCCTCTTAGGTAGCGGGAACTACAGGCATGTGCCACCATGCCCAGCTGTTTTTTTTGTTTTCAATCTTTTTGTAGATACAGGGTCTCACTCTGTTGCCTAGTCTGGTCTTGAACTCCTGGGTTCAAGCATCCCTCTTGCCTCAGGCTCCCAAAATGGCTGGGATTACGATGTGAGCCACTGCGCTTCTCCCATAAATTATTTTTTAAAGACTAAGCAACAAGATTTAATTATGCAGTTATTTTATCTGAAGGTTCTATGGCAGTTGTAAGCATGTTGGCTGATCAAACTGTTAAATGCCTAGCACATTGTAAACCTTCAATAAATATTTGTTGAAAGGAAGAATGGAAGAATTATGGCTGATGACCCATACTTTTTTGTGGACTGAAAGAAATTAGTTGGATGGTTGCCAAATTGCTGTATTCCGAGGGACAAATTTGTTACCCAGTAGCAACCAGAGTTTGTTACTCTGGTTCCAGAGAACCTGGGGAACAAATGACTTTTAACCTTTGGGTCAGTATTTTATTGAAAATAGGACCTTTATACCTCATCGTACTTATAACTGCTTTAAAGTCTCAATCTAGAGCCTTCTTCTAATTGACATAGTACTAGGGCTACCCTTATTTGGACCCCTCATGGACTAAGTTACTTTTTTTAGAAAAATTATTTTTAGTAGAGATGGGGGTTTCGCCATTTTGCCTGATCTGGTCGTGAGCTCCTGGCCTCAAGGGATCCTCCCACCTCGGCTTTCCAAAGTGCTGGGATTACAGGCATGAGCCACCACACCCAGCTTGCTCATAGACTGAATTACTTGGATTTTGTGGATCCCATCATAATCAGATCAGCTTTGCTGAAGGTTCATGAGCCATTGTGCCAAGCTGATTGTAGACATTCAGCAAATGGTGTCACAGCAAAGCATTTCTTTCAGATGGAGGAGGGATTAAAAAGTTTATTCTAAAAATTAGTTACCAAAGGTTCAGAATTTGATAATGCCTTACCTAGCTCACTGATAATAATAAAACCGTCCTTCCTACATTTGATTTGTATAGGCAGAATATAGGCTAAATTATACAATATTATACAATTTAGAAGTAGGGATAAAGAACTTGCCATTTATGGCTATTCTTTTTCTTTAATCCTTACTAGTCAAAAGGATTTTATATGGCCTTCTTGATTATATTCTCAAATTTAATACAGTCTACTTCTGAGGAATGAGATGTAGTATTCTTCATGTAAATCCCAGAGTTTTATACTACATAGCGCACAGAGAAGTAGTTTTGTTCTTGATTTTGATGTGTGTTTGTCTTGTAAGAATCCTGCCTGTGCTTGTGCTCTTGTAATTTTCTTTGAACAAGCATTTCACTCACAGTTTTGTAATCTACGACATCACTAATTCTCTAAAGATTTGCTGCTCTGTATCATGAATAATTATACTTGTAGTCTTGACTCCTTAATGCGATGGGAATAAAGTGTACTCCCTTGTCATTCTTATTATATGTAGTATGTAGATTTATATTTTCATCTTCTTTTAACTTTGACCTCACTATTAGCAGATTTAAGAGAGTTTGTTTCCTATACCCCAAATGGATAGAGGAAATTTTACTAACTCTTTATATCCAGGATAATCTATAAATCATTTGACATAAATTGTTGCCATGTATGTCGTCACTGTTTACTAAACGTGTAACTATTCGTTGGTTAGAAATAACGCATTTTAAAAATTTATCTTCAGGCGATCTTCAGGTAACTTACCCCCATACAGTAGTGCTTATCACTTTTTTTTTTTTTGGAGATGTAATCTTGCTCTGCTGCCCAGGCTGGAGTGCAGTGGCGCGATCTCAGCTCACTGCAAGCTCTGCCTCCTGGGTTCACGCCATTCTCCTGCTTCAGCCTCCCAAGTAGCTGGGACTACAGGTGTCCACCACCACACCTGGCTAATTTTTATATTTTTAGTAGAGATGGGGTTTCACCATGTTAGTCAGGATGGTCTCGAACTACTGACCTGGTGATCCACCCACCTCGGCCTCCCAAAGTGCTGGGATTACAGGTGTGAGCCACTGTGCCCAGCCTGTTTATCACTTTTAAGTTGCATTTATATTTATTATTGCAGTTTTTCCATGGTTTAACCCTGTGAGGTCAGCATGGCGAATATTTTTATCCCTGTTTTGCAGAAAATGTTTTAAGAAAACTGAGATCTGGAGGGCTTGTGACTTGCCTAAATGAATTCGTGTATGTGGAAGTTCCTTGTAAAATATAAAGGCTAAAAATGGGCCAGGCACAGTGGCTCATGCCTGTAATTCCAGCACTTTGGGAGGCTGAGGCAGGAGGATTGCTTGAGTTCAGGAGGTGTGGTGGCATGTACTTATTGTCCCAGCTACTTGGGAGGCTGAGGTAGGAGGATTGCTTGAGCTTGGGAGCCCAACGCTGCAGTGAGCTATGATTGCGCCATTGCACTCCAGCCTGGGTGACAGAGCAAAACCCTGTCCCTCCCCACCTCCCCGTAAAAGGTCAGAGGATTTTAGTAATCTCTTTTAGGCTATTCTCAAATTTAAGTTTTCTTTTTTTTTTCTTTTTTTTTTTTTTTTTGAGACGGAGTCTCACTCTGTCACCCAGGGTGGAGTGCAGTGGCGCAGTCTCGGCTCACTGCAAGCTCCGCCTCCCGGGTTCACACCATTCTCCTGCCTCAGCCTCTCCCAGTAGCTGGGACTACAGGCGCCCGCCACCACGCCCGGCTAATTTTTTTGTATTTTTAGTAGAGATGGGGTTTCACCGTGGTCTCGATCTCCTGACCTCGTGATCCGCCCACCTCGGCCTCCCAAACTCCTGGGATTACAAGCGTGAGCCACCGTGCCCGGTCAAAGTTTTTAAAAATAGTATTCATTCTCCTTATGTACTTTTTCCATATAAATAGATCATATATTGGCTAGTTGCCATACTGCTAGTTGCCAGTAACCCTGCTTCTCTATAATAATTGGTGATATTCATGGTGGACTGGAAATAGTACAGTGCATATTACAGTGTATTTCTAAGTCACTTCTGTATTCCTGTCTATATTAGAGGCAATTCTTAGCCCTTTCTAATATACACATTTTGGTTTAGGAAATTGTGTTTAAACAAAAACAAACTAAAACAGCAATTCAGATGCTTATGTGCATAGTTTCTTTTGAAGGGGCCTGGGTATTGTTACAATGTAATACTATGATTTAAAAAACAGAGAGTTATGTAGAAAGTAGAATGGTGGTTGCCAGAGACTGAGAAAAGGGGAAAATGGATAGTTGTTCAGTGAGTGTAGAGTTTCAATTTTTCAGGATGAAAATGTTCTAGAAATCTGTTGAAAAAAAAATTTTAATATACTTAACGCCACTAAACTGAACATTTAAAGATGACTAAGATAGTAAATTTTGGTATTACGTTTTTTTTATGACAACTAAAAAACACATTAAAGGCAAAAAATACACAAACTTTAATACAACAAATGTTCAAGCCACCTAGAATGAGCAAATGATAATATTTTCTCTGGAGTGATTATTTGTGAGATTAAATTTAACTGAATCTTGATGATATGACTCGATATTACCCTTGAGTCTTCTGTAGTACCTATATCATCCCAGGTGAAATATGAACCTGACCTTAATTTCTAGGCTATTGCTGTATTTTGTTCAGTTAATATGGTGAGAAGTGTTCTTGCTTCTAAATATATGTTACTTTTTCATTCTGGTTTCTTTGGTAAGAGGAAGAGATTTATTATATTTAATGACACTTCCATACTTTTACTTAGGAGCCTCCTCTCCAGATGTCTGTCTGGCACTCATCATGAGCTATTTGGAGATATCTTAGGCTATGCAAAATTAATAAGTGATTAGCATAAGATCCTGGTACAGTCATCTATAATGTACAGTAGTTTATGCAGGAGCTCTTCAATTTCTTCCAATAATGACTGTCAAAATCTCATTATTCTAACTTCTATTAAAATGTTAGTAGACACTGCTGCTTTATCTTTTAGTCTGAACATTTAATTATAAAATAACTTTTCACTAAGAAGTAATTTATTAAACAGAAAAGCTTCCTAACCAATAGAATAGTAATTTTCATTTCTAAGTATTAATTTTCCTTTTAGTGCCACCCACTAGGCAAATACAGCAATTCAAATAAGCAATAAGTATTATGGAGCCTTAAATAACTTCCCATCTCACTTAGAATAACATTCTTTTTCTTTTAGAATAAAATTCTTATCATGGCCCAAGAAAACCCTTATCTGGTCTTTGCCCACCTCCGTGATAATCATCTTTTACCACTCACTTCTTTGCCCACTATACTCTAACCAGCCTTCCCCCCCCGCCCCCATTCCTTTAATATTTGCATTTCTTCCCCACTTTGGTTCTTTTGTACTTGACACCTGGAATTGTCTTTTCTCCACGTGATTATGACTGGTTGTTTTCTTACAATTCAGAGATCAACTTGAATATAACTGCCTAATCTAGTATAACCACCTAGCCACCTTTAGTCACATCATTCTATTTGAATTTCCACTTAAGCTCTTTTTACTATCAGATTCTTTTTGTTTTTTGGTCATCTGCCTTTCCTTTGTAGAATGCAGGCTCCATGACAGTCGGGAGCTTGGCTTTCTTATTCACCACCATATCCCCTGTGTGTAGAACAGTGACTTACATGTTATTATTATTATTATTTTTTGAGACGGAGTCTCACTCTGTCGCCAGGCTGGAGTGCAGTGGCGCCATCTCGGCTCAGTGCAAGCTCCGCCTCCGGGGTTCAAGCGATTCTCCTGCCTCGGCCTCCCGAGTAGCTGGGACTATAGGCGCGTGCTACCATGCCCAGATAATTTTTGTATTTTTAGTAGAGATGGGGTTTCACCATGTTGGCCAGGATGGTCTGGATCTCTTGACCTCATGAGCCGCCTGCCTCGGCCTCCCAAAGTGCTGGGATTACAGGCGTGAGTCACCGCCCCTGGTCACATATTATTACTTATTAAAGATGTGTAATCGTTTGTTCAAGAAATGACCGAATGATTCATTGTTGTGTCTTGCTATGTGCTGGACACTGTGCAAAATCTTGTGGAGGCACTGTTTAGTTAGGGAGACTGACAATCCAATAACTATAATATAAAAGTGTTAGGTTTTATAATAAAGGAATATAGAAAATGCTACGGGGTCACAAATAAGAAAGAATTCATTTCTCCTAGAAGTAGGTCAAGGGGTATTAGAGATGAGTTAATGTATTAGTGCTTCATATTTTACATTAAACCATTCTCCTGAGGCACTTTGCTGATTAGTTACTGACCAATTCTTGACTTTCTAATACTTTACTTAACCTTGCCATTTACTTTTCTACAAAAAGATGGTGGTAATATTGCCCTCAAGAATGTTGTAAAGATTAATCATTTAATATTGGCTAAGTGCTTTGAAAATGCAAAATGCTGTATAAGCCCTGATGTCCTCAATCATATTAACAACCACTTTCTATAATTAAGTTTTATTGTGTACTTAGTTCCCGATTATTCAGCTAGAAATAAATATGCTTTTTTAAAAAAAAGATTATTTATGAAAGGCCTACTTGTTATTAAAAGGCCTACAACATGGACTTTTTGCATTGTATTGTTAGAAGAAAAGAATGTCTGTACTGTCTATTCACTCCGATATTATTTTCTCAGAAGAGTAGTAATGTATTGTAACCCCCAGGAGGCAGTAGTATACCAAGAAGATTGTGTGCTTAGGCATGTTAAATAGCACTGCAAGTCTGTTAGTGATTAGCGACAGTTTAACATGCAGAGACTTTCCTTCTTATTGATCAGATGAAGATTTCAAGAGATATTTTGACTTTCCTTTTCCTATAGAATTGTATTGTCTTGTATTCAAGAGTTTTCCTTCCTCAAATAGAGGATCCTATCTATTTCAGTACTTGGAGTGCAGTGATATCTGGGGATTGTTACACATAGGAGCACCTCACTTTATACTATATTATACTATTACCGTCCTCTACTACAGATTTTTCCTGAAAGTTATAGACAGGTTAAAATTTTTATAAATTGAATGTTACTTTAAAATGAATTATGACAATGAGTCTCAACCTTTTTTTCTGCACCAGGGTACCAAAGGATAAAGTAAACTTAAAATCCTAACAGTGGCTTGCTGCTTCAGTGATTCTCAATTTATGGCAGTTTTTCCCCAGACCTCAGAAGGTTTCATGTTACATTATCTAATTAAAGAGTACTACTTTGGAGAGTTAGGGTTAGGCATCTTTACAGAATTAGGGTTAGTGGCCATAAAAATAATATTATTTGCTATTAATAAATAATATAAATAATATAATTAATTCTTATATTAATAAATATAATTATATTAATAAAAATTATTTAATTGTAGTTCTCAGGGAATGAGACAAGATTAACTTATTATTTAGTTTAAAAATAGTGCTGAAGGCTAAATCTCTAAAATTCATTTTGTCTTCAAAGTTATAAGTTCAACATCAGTGTCTCATCACAGCTTCTAGTACTTTATCTGTGCCTTAATTGTAGTCCTGGGGACTTTTTGTTTTCGTCTTTGTATCTTTCATTAGTAGTTGTTTAACATACCAGAGAATTAATAAAACAATTTCTTCCAAACTCAAGAAGCCTTGACCATAGCTCTATAGCTGATTTTTTTCTTTTTTTCTTTTTTTTTTTTTGAGACGGAGTCTCGCTCTGTCACCCAGGCTGGAGTGCAGTGGCGCAATCTCGGCTCACTGCAAGCTCCGCCTCCTGGGTTCACGCCATTCTCCTGCCTCAGCCTCTCCGAGTAGCTGGGACTACAGGCGCCCGCCACCACGCCCGGCTAATTTTTTGTATTTTTAGTAGAGACGGGGTTTCACCGTGGTCTCGATCTCCTGACCTCGTGATCCGCCCGCCTCGGCCTCCCAAAGTGCTGGGATTACAAGCGTGAGCCACCGCGCCCGGCCTAGCTGATTTTTTTCTTAAGAGTGCAAAATACCTCATTCCTGAAAAGTCATTCTTCCCCTCCCTACTCCACCACTACCTATTGCACAGGGATTTAAGATGTAGTAGAACTAATAAATGGCCGTGGATAGAAAAATCCTCTGGGTCTGTGTGGCCCTTAAAGGAATAAAACAAAAATTATATGAATATATTCTTTTAAATAATTACTTCCTTTTTGAATAGTTGATACATACTTATACAATAAAATTTAATAAGGTACCTAAAGAGTGTACAGTAAAAACTGTTTTCCTTCTATTCTTCTAGCCATTCAGTTTTCCTCTCCAAAGGCAATTGCTGTTACTAGATTATTTTGTATCCTCCCTGGGGTATTTGATGAACATATAAACCAATCAATCAATCTAAACTCTTCATCTATCGATCGATTGATCGATCCACCTACTTACCTACCTACCTACTTACCTACCTACCTACCTACCTACCTACCTACCTGTCTGTCTGTCTGTCTATCTGGTTGCTAAGAGTCTGCAACTGAAGCAAAAAGAGGCATTTAAAATATTTTGGGAATAAGTTTTAGTCTGGGAATTAGGGCTTGCATGAATATTGGAAGAGCTAGGGGAGTGAATGTCATATAAGTCATTTTGGACAATTAGAGAAGCTACAACCGAAACACGAGCCACTGAAGACTTTCAGTGTTCTCAAAAGCTGAAGACCACCGAACACGAACACTGAAGACTTTCAGTGTTCTCAAAGCTCACTGGAAAACTGCTGCAATTATGAAGCATCTCTGGGAAAGCTTCTGCCATATATTTAGGGCTATAGCAATAAGCAGGTGATTCTCAAGGACTTACCCAAAAGCTACTATGAAATTAATATTTGCTTCTCTGCCTCCAGCCACATTCAGAGAATAATGGCTTCTGCTCTTTCCAAATGTTACATGGTTCCTTTCATTAGCAAAATCTAACCCAAATCTAAACAACAAAAGGGATTCTGGGAAATATAGACGAGACCTTAGAAGAGTGGATGGTTGTGCTAAGTTGCCCAGATGATGGTCATTAATATTTTTGACCTGCGAAAATTGCTGTGTCCTAAATGTGACTGTGATTCTTACTTGTGCTCTAAGAAAAGGGTAGGTTTTTGATAAAGGGTAATTGGTAATAGAAAACAAAAAAGACGGAATAAAGGAGAATCAAGAGAGCCAGTGTCCTAAAAGCCAATGAAGGAAAGTTTCCACAAGAATGAAGCAGTTAATTGTAACAATACTGTCATGAATACAGAAGGGAGGAGGAAAAAAAATCTGGGTTTGAAGTGGAAGGATCGTCATTCATGAGATTCAAGAGTTGTTTTTATGAACTAGCCAGAGCAGAGATATCTTGTGACATAACCAATCACATAAATGAAGAGAAGTTTATCAAATCAACTTAGGCCCACTTTACCTTTTTTTTTTTTTTAAATTACAGATTTAATTTAAGCCTGTGTTGATCAGGCTGGTCTCGAACTACTGGCCTCAAGTGATCCTCCCATCTTGGCCTCCCAAAGTGCTAGGATTATAGGTATTAGCCACTGTGCCTGGCCTAATTTTAAATTTTTTAGAAACAAAGTCTCATTCTGTCGCCCAGGCTGGAGTGCTGTGGTGTGATCATAGCTCACTGTAGCCTCACACCTTTGGGCTCAAGCTATCCTCCCTCCTCAGCCTCCCAAGTAGAGGGGACCACAGGTGCTTACCACCACACCTAGCAAATCCCACTCATTAAACAGCAGGCCCCCTAGACCCTGTCTCTCCAGGTCCCGCACTCATAGCTTCTCTTCATAACCTAGTTCATGTCCTACCACACCCAACTTTGTGCAGGCCTTGCCCTTCCATGCCCAACTTGCTCTTGCCTCTGCTCCACCTAGGTAGTCTACCCACCCTACCCTTCCACTCGGTGGCCCCTTGGACGGCCGCATGACAGTCCCTCATTCAGGCCCACCCTCCCCCCAGCTCCGCCCTCTACCATCTTTTATTCATATTTTCAAATACTTTTCAGCTATGTTGTTTACATTATTAAATATAAATATCAAAGTGGAATGTAATACTCCCACAATTCTTAGAGCAAAATAGTGTATCCCTAGAAATTACTTCCTAGCTCATATATGTAAATTGTCTTCACCTGAATTAAAAAAATCTTTGAGTCATATTGTTTGTAGTCCATTTTCATTCCCAGACACTATAAAAAAAGGTATAGAAACCAATGTGAATTCATGGTTTTGAGGTTTTACTACATCTATATAAGATGAAACCATTGGAGGGAACTGGGTGAAGGGTACATGGGTCCTTTGTACTATTTTTATAACTTCTTGTGAATCTATAATTATTTCAAAAAATTTTTAAAAAGCACATGGACCTGGAATTGAGTCTCGGAGTCTCTATTTACCAGCTGAGTCACTTAGGAAAGTCATTTAACTTCTGTTAACTTCAGTTACCATATTTACAAAATGAGGTTAGTAACACATCTCTCACGGGCTTGGTATAAGAATCAAACAAGATTCTTTATAAAAACAGTTTGTAGACAGCAGAGCTCCATGTAAGTTTTATTTAAAATTGTATACTTCTTATAATTAAGGACACTTTCCAGCCTGGGGAACATAGCGATACCCTGTCTCTACAAATATAAAAAAAAAATAGCCAGGTGTGATGGTGTGTACCTGCAGTTTAGCTACTTGGGAGGCTGAGGTAGGAGGATCACTTGAGCCCAGGAAGTCGAGGCTGCAGTGAGCTTTGATGCTGTGATTGTGCCATTGCACTCCAACCTGAGCTATAGAGCGAGACCCTCAAGGAATAAAAGGAATACTTTTACCTGTTAAGGGTCATTTTTTTTAACAGACCATTTCACAAACTCATTAAAATCACTTTGAACTTCAGTTCTACTTTCTGAAGTTATAATTCTTCTAAACTTTGTTTTACCTGCAAACAATAAGTGTACTCTCTATACTATGTGTAGACCGAAAACTTGCAATGGGGTATGGTTCCCTTTGGATTATATTTATGTTTTTATTGTTTTAGGAACAATAGCTTGAATCCATAGTTTGCCAGGCTTTTCATTATTTGCAAGGCTAGTAGGTTTTATAATTTATTTATTAGGCTAGATTGAACAAAAAGGAATAGGGCCTCACGGCTCTTAGCAATGTTGTGGTCCTTAGCTACTGACAGGCCACTGGCATATGAGATTTGGTTCTTTCATTTAACAAATGTTAACTGAGTGTCTGTTGAATGTTGAATACTGTTATATGCATTTGGGATATATCTGTGACCCCAAAGAAAAAGTTGCATCAACTGAGATGGAGCTTTCTAATGAGATAAAACAGAAAGAGATATATGATACATTAAAAAGTGTTAAGTGCTTGGGGGGAAAATAAAAGCAAAGTAAAGGTAGTGCTGGTGGGAGAAGTGGAGTAGGGTAGGTTTTATGCAGAAGGTAACATTTGAGCAAAGTGTTGAAGGATGTGAGGAGGTTAACCATGAAGGTTATCTGGGGGAAGAGCAAGGCCATTAGCACACCTGGCTAATTTTTTTTATTTGTAGAGACAGGGTATCATTATGTTCCTCAGGTTGGAAAGTGTTCTTAATTATGCCCTTGGCCTTGCTCGGGCCATCAGGCAAGAGACAACCTAACATAGTTGAGGAAGGAGTTTCATATGGCTGGAATGGAGTGAGCGAAAGGGAAAGTAATAGGACATTAGGTGGGAGAGTTAATAGGGACTAGATCATGTAGGTCATTTTAAGCCATTGTAAGGACCCTGACTTTTACTCAGTACATATGGAGCCATTAGAGGGTTTTGAGCAGAAAAGTGGCATGATCTGACTTACCTTTTGAGAGGAATTTTCTGGCTGCTGTGTTGAGACTGAACTTTGGGAGTCAAGGATAAAGAGCAGAGAGGTGTTAGGCGGCCATTGAACTAATCCAAATGAGAGATGATCATGGTAGTAAGTAGTAGTCAAATTCTGGATATCTTTTGAAATAATGGCAATAGTATTTTCTGATAGTCTGGAGGAAGTCAAGGATGCTTCCTAGGTGTTTGGCCTCAGCATAACCTAGATTTGCTATCAACTGAGATGAAGAAAGTTGCAGTTAGATTTGGATTGGGAAGAAGATCATAAATTCAGTTTTGGACATGTTGGGTTTGAGATACCTAAAGGACATCTAAGTGAAATGTTGAGTAGGCAGTTAAATATTTGAATCTAGAGTTTGAGAAAGAGGCCTAAGTTCTAATATGAAATAAATTTATATTTTAAATCATGATACTGGATGGAATTACTGAGGGGATGTAGACAGAAAAGAGAAGACATCTAAGAACTGAGTCTGGAGGTACTCTACCATTCAGAGGGCAGGGAGAAGACAAACAACAAGCAAAGTAAATGGAGGAGGAGTAATAGTGATATAGAAATAAAGTGTGGCATCCTGGAAACAGTAATATCATTGGATCAATTAGGCATGAGCCTGATCAAGATATTGAAAATGTATATATTAAAAGATGCTTTGTAACTATAATTTCTGAAAGTACTAGGTGTAATTTAGGTATGGAAGTTGCTGATCACTTTCTATAAATGTTCTTTATTTTTATGTTTGTGATAGGGTCTCTCTCTGTTACCCAGGCTGGACTGCAGTGGTGCCAACATGGCTCACTGCAGCCTTGATCTCTTGGGGTCCAAGCAGTCCTCCTGCCTCAGCCTCCCATGTATCTGGGACCACACAGGCACATGCCACTATACATGGCTGTTTTCCTTTTTCTTTCTTTCTTTCTTTTTTTTTTTAGACAGAGTCTCACTCTGTCACTCAGGCTGGAATGCAATGGCGCAATCTGGGCTCACTGCAACCGCCGCCTCCTGGGTTCAAGTGATTCTCCTGCTTCAGCCTTCTGAGTAGCTGAGATTACATGCATGCATCACCACACCCGCCTAATTTTTTTTTTTTTTTTTGTATTTTTACTAGAGACGGAGTTTTGCCATGTTGGCCAGGCTGGTCTCAAACTCCTGGCCTGAAGTGATCTGCCCATGTTGGCCTCCCAAAGTGCTGGGATTACAGGCGTGAGCCACCACACCTGGTCTGATTTTTAAATTTTTTGTAAAGGTGGGGTCTCCCCATGTTGCCCACTCTGGTCTCAAACTCCTGGGCTCAAGTGATCCTCCTACCTCAGCCTCCCACAGTGCCAGGATTACAGATATGAACTGCTGTGCCTGGCCTATAAATGTCCTTTAATTAAAAATTTAAAAATAACAACTTCTGGGTCAAGTGTGGTGGCTCATACCTCTAATCCCAGCACTTTGGGAGGCTGAGGCAAGAGGATCGCCTGAACTCAGGAGTTTGAGACCAGCCTGGGCAACATGGTGAAACCCCATCTCGACTAAACATAAAAAGAAAATTAGCCGAGCGTGGTGGCACGTGTCTGTGGTTCCAGCAATTTGGGAGGCTGAGGTGGCAGGATCACTTGAGCCAGGAAGGTTAAGGCTTCAGTGAGCCATGGTCACTCCACTGTACTCTAGCCTAGGTGACAGAGTGAGATCCTGTCTCCAAATAAAAAATAATTCCCCCCAACAAAATGTCACAATTCTGAAATATATATATATATATATTTTTGAGGCAGAGTTTCCCTCTTGTCGCCCAGGCTGAAGTGCAGTGGTGCAATCTTGGTTCACTGCAACCTCTGTCTCCCGGGTTGCAATTCTCCTGCCTCAGTCTCCTGAGTGGCTGGGACTACTGGTGCCCACCACCACGCCTGGCTAAATTTTGTATTTTTGGTAGAGACAGGGTTTCACCACTTTGGCCAGGCTGGTCTCAAATTCCTGACCTCAAGTGATCCACCCACCTCGGCCTCCCAAAGTGCTGGGATTATAGGCTTGAGCCACCATCTGTAATTGTTTTATAAAAGTTCATCGATCATGCTAATTCGTGATATAAGTGAATATCTTGGATCACTGCTGTAAAGATAAGGACTTCTTACAGATTTGTTCTAAATTTTTCATGGAGAATATTACATTTGTTTTGTTTTGTTTTGTAGAGATGGGTGTCTTGCTATGTTGCCCAGGCTGGTCTCGAACTCCTGGCCTCAAGCAGTCCTCCCGCCTTGGCTTCCCAAAGTGATGGCATTACAGTCATGAGCTACTGTACCCAGCCAGAGAGTATTACTGAAGCCTCCTATAAGATTTAGAAATTGGAGGCCGGGCGCAGTGGCTCACGCCTGTAATTCCAGCACTTAAGGAGGCCAAGGTGGGCGGATCACAAGGTCAGGAGATCGAGACCATCCTGGCTAACATGGTGAAACCCTGTCTCTACTAAAAATACAAAAAAAATTAGCTGGGTGTGGTGGTGGGCGCCTGTAGTCCCAGCTACTCAGGAGGCTGAGGCAGGAGAATGGCATGAACCTGGGAAGTGGAGCTTGCAGTGAGCCGAGATCGCGCCACTGCACTCCAGCCTGGGCGACAGAGCAAGACTCCATCTCAAAAAAAAAAAAAAAAAAATTTAGAAATTGGAAGAAGCCCATGAGATCAAATCAAATAGGAAGTTATAGTTTCAGGTTTTCTGTGTTTTTTTGTTTGTTTGTTTGTTTTTTTTGACGGAGTCTTGCTCTGTTGCCCAGGCTGGAGTGCAGTGGCATGATCTGGGCTCACTGTAACCTCTGTCTTCCGGGTTTGAGCAGTTCTCTGCCTCAGCCTCCCGAGTAGCTGGGATTACAGGCACCCACCACCATGCCTGGCTAATTTTTGTATTTTTAGTAGAGACGAGGTTTCACCATCTTGGCCAGGCTGGTCTTGAACTCCTGACCTCGTGATCTACCCGCCTTGGCCTCCCAAAGTGCTAGGATTACAGGCGTGAGCCACCATGCCCGACCATTTCTGTTATTTTTATAATTCAACTAGAGGTAACTGCAGGGTTACCAAAAACCTCATTAGACTTCATAACTGTAGATTTATGTATAACAATCTTGAGAGATAAAATAAAAACTTTAGACAAAATAAATTCAACAGAGTTTGCAAAGAATGACTCACAACCAGGCAACCCTCAAAACCAGAACAGGTTCAGAGAGCTCCCATCCACAATGTGGGCAGTGAATATAGACAGGAAAAGGCTGAAGAAAGCAGAAATAAGGAACAAAAAGCAGATGGGTCCTTTTAAAGTTAATTTCCTTGTAAGGGTTAAAGCAGAGGGGGCTTCCTTATCATGGTGGCTAATGCTGGCTTGTTTGGGAATTTGGCCATTATTTCTCTCCTGATTTCTTGAACAGTCAGATAAACAGCTTAGTTGTAGTTCAGTTTGGCGATGTGGAACTTAAACATGAGTGACAACATTTCTGTTTGGTCTATTAGGGTCTAGTACAGGAGCTCAGCTCCAATCAAGGGCCTCCTCTAAATTTTATTTAACATGGAGAATAGTCACTAAAATTGTACAACAGGATTATTTGGATAAACTAGAGGTTGGAAGATAGGGGACTGGTAGTTCTATCTTTAGAATTTAGGAATGCTTGAGGTAAGAATTGGAGGGTCTCATTTCAGAGTACTTCAATGCTATGTTCTTTTCCTTGTGTGAGATCAGAAAGAGAAATGAGGGCTAAGAAGGCTTAAGCATACAATATACAGAAATTAAGTATGATACTCAATGAAAAATGGTAATTTTTCCTCTAGGATCTGATCTTGGTGGCCTGGAGTTCTATGTGTTAAAAATTAATGACAAGAACAGTGTTAGATGACATAATATAGCAGAAGGAGTGTTTCCTGTTGAGGCTTAGATTGAAATGTTATAACAAAATTGGCTGTCAGGGTCAGGTGTCCTGTGGATAACCAGCAAAGTAGTACTCGAGATTCTGATGGTTTGGTTTGACTGAATATTGACTGCCTATGGACATGGAGGCTAGACAGACTCATTTGCAGAGCAAAGGAAAATCCCTTCCAAAACCAGAAGTTGGCTATGAATTGGTATTGTATGCCATTGAACCTGAAATCCTTTTAAAGAAAGAAGTTGCTGCTTTCATGCTAGCCCACACTTGGCTCTAGTGATTTGATATAAATTTTAGCTGCATTTTTTCTGTGAGATGCATAGCAAGTGGTGTCTGCTTCCAGTAATCAAGTGCTCATCTCCCATTTCTCCGTGAAGACACCTGCCTTTCTTTAAATTTGAGGATAGTTGATTGTCCTGCAACCTCAGCCCTCTGATGGTTTCTAGAAAATTATATTTGTTCAGATTATTTACATTTTTCTTGTTGTAAGGGTGGGAGTAACCCTACTTCCAGTATTCCACATCCAAAGTGTTGTGGTGTTTTAAAATTTTAAGCTTTGTTCCTATCAAAGCCAAGCTTAAATGACATTTAAAGGTAAATTATAGTTCCTGATGACAGAAAGTATGTTTAATTACTAAAGTTTACAGCTTTATATATATTTTTAAAATTATATTTTACTGTTAATAATAGCATTTTTTTTTTTTTTGAGATGGAGTCTTGCTCTGTTGCCCAGGCTGGAGTGCAGTGGTGCGATCTTGGCTCACTGCCAGCTCTGCCTCCCGGGTTCATGCCATTCTCCTGCCTCAGCCTCCCGAGTAGCTGGGACTACAGGCGCCTGCCACCACGCCTGGCTAATTTTTTTGTACTTTTATTAGAGACGGGGTTTCACCGTGTTAGCCAGGATGGTCTCGATCTCCTGACCTCGTGATCCACCCGCCTCGGCCTCCGAAAGTGGTGGGATTACGGGCTTGAGCCACTGCACCCGGCCATAATAACAGCATGTTTTTATAAGTGCATTTTTTAATTTTCAGGAAAATCACCAACACTTTAGAGGTTAAAAGCTATTTGACTTTGAATGTTTTAATTAGGAGGATTGCGGCCAGGTGTGGTGGCTGACACCTGTAATTTCAGCACTTTGGGAGGCTAAGGTGGGGGGATCACTTGAGGCCAGGAGTTTGAGACCAGCCTGGCCAACATGATGAAACCCGATCTCTACTAAAAATAGAAAAATTAGCCAGGCGTGGTGGTGTACGACTATAGTCCCAGCTTGCAGTGAGCTGAGATTGTGTACTCCAGCCTGGGTGACAGGGCAAGATTCTGTCTCAATAAATAAAATAAATAAAAATTAGGAGGATTCTTTTAGAGTTCAGAATTCAAGATGATTGATCTGAAAGGCCTGTATAAAAATTTAAATTGTGGTACAAATGCATAGTCTTAGCATTATTAATTATAAAATTATTATTATTACTATTTTTTGAGACAGACTCTCACACCACTCTCACACAGTGCAGTGGCATGATTTCAACTCACTGCAACCTCTACCTCCTGGGTTTAAGTGATGTTCAAACAATTCTCATGCCTCAGCCTCCTGAGTGGATGAGATTACAGATGTGTGCCACCGCACCCGGCTAATTTTTTTGTATTTTTAGTAGAGATGGGGTTTTACCATGTTGCCTAGGATGGTCTCGAACTCCCGGCTTCAAATGATCTGCCTGCCTCGGCCTCCCAAAGTTCTAGGCCTATAGGCACTTGCCACCACACTCGGCTAATTTTTGTATTTTTAGTAGAGACAGGGTTTCACCATGTTGGCCAGGCTGGTCTTGAACTCCTGGCCTCAAGTGATCTGCCCGCCTTGGCCTCCCAAAGTGCTGAGATAACACGTGTGAGCTACCACCCTGCCAGTTATAAAATTATTAATCACATTTAGTTTCCTCTGATTTGTAATAAGTCTAATGAAAGGTGACACTTCATATATTTGTATTATTTATACAAAATAGCTGAAAATTGTATATATATATATCCAAAGAATTTTGATCTCATATAAAAAATATTGGTTGAAGCACTTTCTATATATGCTTTAAATGTGTCAGGTACTCAGCATTATTAGCTAAACATCAAGATGCAAGGTCTAGTGATAAACAGGCAATAATTTTTCAGGTATGAGGTTCATTCCTCTCTTGTTTCCCATAGTGACTTTGCCAAAACATCAATCTTTAAACTTTCCTTTTCCTTTTCATCCTCTTACACAGGGTCTTGCTTTCTGCTTTACAGGGAAAAGAAAGATCATCAGGTTTTAATTTCATCTGTTTCCTGTCATCCCCTTATACTATAAATATGTGTACATTTGTATTCACTTGATGTCTGTCTTTCCATAGATAGAAATCTGTGGAGTCTTGCCCCATCAGTTCTCTCACTCTATCTTTAATCTTTCTACAGATTCTTTTTAAAAATCTGTATATTATTGATTTTATTACTTTTATTTGTAAAACTGTGTCCAATACAGATGTAACTAAAACACAGTTAAAATTGATCTTTCTTACTATTTTCTTTCTTGTTTTTTTTTTTTCGAGATGGAGTCTCACTCTGTTGCCCAGGCTGGAATGCAGTGGTGCAATCTCGGCTCACTGCAAGCTCCGCGTCCCGGGTTCACGCTATTCTCCTGCCTCAGCCTCCCAAGTAGCTGGGACTACAGGCACCCGCCACCACGCCCGGCTAATTTTTTGTATTTTTAGTAGAGATGGGGTTTCACCATGTTAGCCAGGATGGTCTCGATCTCCTGACCTCGTGATTTGACCGCCTTGTCCTCCCAAAGTCCTGGGATTACAGGCGTGAGCCACTGCACCTGGCCTGTTTTTTTTTTTTTTTTCTAATTATACCTTAAGTTCTGGGATACATGTGCAGAACTTGCAGATTTGTTACATAGGTATACATGGGGCATGGTGTTTTGCTGAACCCATCAACCCGTCATCTACATTAGGTATTTCTCCTAATGCTATCCTTCCCCTTGCCCATTTTTCTACAGATTCTTTACTATTTTAATCCTGTGTTTCTCTCTTCAGTTCTTTATTGACCTTTAAGACAATGAATTTTGGCATGAAAAAGACCGTAGTTTGAAATCCCAGCTCCACTGCGATGTCTTTGGACAAATCAACTAGCCCCTCTGAGGCTTAATTTCTATAAAATGTGTAGATAAGGCTTACTACAGGTTTGTTTTGAGAATCATGTAAAGCAGGGGTCCCCAACCCCTGGGCCACGGACTGATACTGGTCCGTGGCCTGTTAGGAACTAGGCCACACAGCAGGAGGTGAGCGGTGGGGGAAGCTTCATCTGCATTTACAGCCGCTCTCTATCGCTTGTATTACTGCCTGAGCTCTGCCTCCTGTCAGATAAGCAGTGGCATTAGATTTGCATAGGAGCCTGAAACCTATCGTGAACTGCGCATGCACAGAATCCAGGTTGCGTGCTCCCTATGATAATTTAATCCCTGATGATCTGTCACTGTCTCCCATCACCCCCAGAAGGGACCGTCTAGCTGCAGGAAAACAAGTTCAGGGCTCCCACTGATTCTACATTATGATGAGTTGTATAATTATTTCATTATATATTACAACTTAATAATAATAGAAATAAAGTGCATAATAAAGGTTCATGTTCTTGAATCATCCCGAAACCATCTCCCCAACCCCAGGTCCATTGAAAAATTGTCTTTCACAAAACTAGTCTCTAGTGCCAAAAAGGTTGGGAACTACTGATTAAAAGTTAAATAGAGTGATTAATTTAAGGTCCTGGTCCTTATTTCAAATTCTCTCACAGGACAGTTTCTCCATGATGTTTGTTCCCCACTTCCTTTCTTTCTTCAGAGCCAGACTTCTTAAAAGAATAGTCTATATTTGTAGTCACTACTGGAAGTCTAGGTTTCTACCTCCACTATTCTATAACTTCTCAGTCCAAGTTTACCATTGATCTCATAATTGTCAGATCTGATGAGCACTTTTCAGAACTTCATCATTTATTTTTCTTTCCAACCCTTAAAATCATTCTCTTGTAAAGCAGAGAAAGCTTTCTAAATGTAAACAGCTTTCTAAAATATAAATCCAACTTTTTAGTAACTCTCCATCACCTGCAAAATGAAGTAAATAATTTCTGGTAGGAATAAAAGGACTCAATCTAAATCTGTGTTGTCCGGTATGGTAGGTGCTAGATATATGTGGCTATTTAAATTTAAACTTGTTAACTACAATTAAATACAATATTAAAAAAACAGTCTCTTAGTTACGCTAGCTACACTTCAAACATTCAATAGCCACATGTGACTATTAGTCAGCTTAGATATAGAATCTTCCCATTATCACATGAAGTTCTATTGGACATTGCTGATATAGATCCAAGATATCAAAAAATGAGAGAGACAGGCTAGAATTACACCAGATTTAGCTAGGTTGGACAAAGGAAGTAAAGGTGGTGATGCTACAGAGATCCTATTGTTAACCTACAGAGTCCAGGTTCCTGGAGAGAAGCCTGTCTTGAAATGAGGAATATTTTGAATGAGCAATGGTGGTATCAGGAGATGTGAGAGCTACTTTTGTCATTATGTTGGAATAATGAGGAAGAAAAGGAATTATGTTGAAATAAAGAAATGGAATACTGCTGGAATTTTGTTTCTTGCATCAGGCTATTTCAAAAGCAAAAACCATTGTCTTCATTTGAGAAAAGAATGTGCCTGTAGTTCCAGCTACTTGAGAGGCTGAGGTAGGAGGATCGCTTGAGCCCAGGAGTTTCAGGCTGCAGTCAGCTGTCTATGATCGTGCCAAACCAAAAAAAAAAAAAAAAAAAAAAAAAAAACCAGAGAAAGAGAGAAAATAATTCATGATTGAGATAATTAGAATATATTTATAAGAATAACTAGTTTTTGGGGATTTTTTTTTTTTTTTTTTTGAGACAGAGTCTCTCTCTGTCACCCAGGCTGGAATGCAGTGGCGCGATCTCGGCTCACTGCAAGCTCTGTCTCCCGGGTTCACGCCATTCTTCTGCCTCAGCCTCTCCGAGTAGCTGGGACTACAGGCGCCCGCCACTACGGCCGGCTAATTTTTTGTATTTTTAGTAGAGATGGGGCTTCACCGTGGTCTCGATCTCCTGACCTCGTGATCCGCCCGCCTCGGCCTCCCAAAGTGCTGGGATTACAAGCGTGAGCCACCGCGTTTTTGGGGATTTTAACCTTGTGGTAAATAATACCTCAGACCTGGTATTGACCCATCTGCTTTTTTGGGTTTAAAAGAATTTTGCATGTATAAATGCTTTCGCCAAGTTGAAAGAGATATTTTTATTCTTATATTCTGTAAATAGTCATCTCCAGTCTTCAGATTTATTTTCTGCTTAGCTTATAGTCAAGAATTTTGTTAACTGTTTTACTCCTATCTGTGTAAGTTATTAATGCTGTGATTTTTTTAAAGCTCCTGGATGTTAATGTTTTAAGTTACTGAACTTCTGCAAGATGGTCCATACTGAAAGAGGCAGCTGTAAAATGCAGATGCTGACAAGCAGAAAAACAAAGAGATTTTCACAAGGAATTATGGGTATTTAATGTAACTCTTTAGTTCACAGTTCCATAAAACTGTGTTGTTTCCTTAGTACTACATTCTGTCTTAACCTTCTGTTGTATTGCACAGCTGATTTTAAGGAAGAATGAATTGTTAGTCATCTGCTTTTTATCCTGCATTTTAACTTTCAATCCTCAGAAAGCAGGAATTCTACTGTCCCAGTGCAATTTATTTTATTTAAAGCAATATTTTACACATTTATAACTTTTACTTAATTCTTGAAGAAAAAATTTCGGTTTCTATTTATCCTGCTTATGAAAATGAAAATGAATCACAAATTATAAGTGAAATCAATCTTTTTTATGATGTCCTCATTTTTAAAAAATATGATTTTATAAAATGAGAAAAATACTGAAATGCTGTAGAGGAAGAAAGGGAGAAGAGGTGGTTGCATTGCAGGAGTGGGTAGAGGGGCAGGCATTGAGATCGCTAGGCAACAGGCTGTGGGAAATGTAGCATTTCTCATTTGTGTCGTCATGTAACTGTGGAAGAATCACCATCTAGCCTAACCTGGTATTTCTTTTTAATCAAGTCCAGCTGTTGATCATGTGAACACTCTTTTCCTCTGGGTATTAAGGGTGTGTTTCTTCCTTTCCTATGGTATCTTAAATGGCTACTTACATATCACCTGGAATGTACCCATGTGCTCTAGGAACCCCCATTATACTGATGATTTCTCATTATGAATCACAAGTAAAATGTTTACCCCAAGTTGCATATAAAAACTTTAAAACAAAGAATGTTATTTGACCACATAAATTTTTTTTTTTTTTATGAATAGAGTTCTTGTTTTTAATTTGATGAGCAGGGAACTTTCTAACTCTAACCCTTCTTTACAATCTGTCTTTAATTTGCAAAAAAGATGCATTCCAATTTTTCAGACATAAAACTGTTTAATGGAATTTTTTGGGATTCGTTAGTTTTCTAGTCATGTTAGGTTACCCTGAAATTTAGCATATGTCATTTCATGGATTTCAATCTCCTTTTCTCATTTTAATGTTTATATTTACTATTTTGATATTAAAAATAATTAGATGGTGTCTTTAGTCCTCCTTAAGTAATACACAGTTGCAGCTGTTAGACTGTTTTTATACAATACTGTTACCAGCCATGTCTTCCTTGAAAGAAATATGAAAGAATTTTCAACATCTTGGCTTATTTAGTTCATTTTACTTATCCTCTGTGAGACATAATCTATGTGTAATTTTAAAGTTGTTCTGTTTATGCTCTACTTTTAAGCTCTACTATGTCTTCTTGATGGCACTAAGAAATATTTTTGCTTCTGTGTTTTGGGATCTTCTCCCTATCTCCCCTTAATGCTGTAGCAATATTTAAGGCATTGCAAGTTCCAACACTAGACAGAGCTTGGTCAGTTAATCATCCCAATATATTCTGGTAAGATAAATTTGAAAATATGTATAGTAATCGTCTATTATTATCTAAGAAAAATGGTTGATAATTATAGGCATGAATTTTTGCTTTATAGGCCATAAAATTATTATAGTAATGTTGCTTTTTTTTCAAAAAAGGAAACCACTTAATAATATTTTGAGATAAAACATTGTGCTTGCCAAAGTGTTCCAAATAATACACTCTTTCAAAAGTCTGTAAAGTCCTTAACTTTGTTTAAGGCCTTGTGTTAGATATTTGATATACCACATATATCCATGTATTGTTTACAAGCTTACAGATATATGATTTATTTGTAAGATTATGCCAAGTAACTTAGATACATATGAAAATAAGCCATATTACAAAAGGAAGAAATGTTCTTTTGTTTGTTTGTTTGTAGAGATGGGGTCTCACCAGCCTAGGCTGGTCTTGAACTCCTGGGCTCAAGAAATCCTCCCACCTTGGCCTCCCAAAGAGGGAAGAAATATTCTTGCAATGATATCTGTAGATAAAAATTGTTGAATTCTACTTATTAGTGGTATCATGCTCCTAACTTGATTGAAATTTCAAATTCTATGTATGTGTTTGATATTTACTCATGATAATTACCTTCCTTAAATACTTCCATTACTTTAGACTTTTCTTCACTGAATTAAAATATATTATTTATCCTTTGGAATCTCCTAATACTAGTTCATTACTACCTCCCTATTTTGTGACATTATAGGTTGTATTATCTCAAAGGATGTTGTGTTAGTCTGTTATCACACTGCTATAAAATACCTAACGCTGGGTAATTTATAAAGAAAAGAGGTTGATTCTTCAGGCTTTACAGGTAGCGTGGCTGGGGAGGCCTCAGGAAACTTAGAATCATAGCAGAAGGTGAAGGGGAAGCAGACACATCTTAAATGGCTGGAACAGGAGGAAGAGACAGTGAAGGGGAAGTGCTACACATTTTTAAAACAAATCTCCTGAGTACTCACTCATTATCACAAGAACAGCAAGGGGGAAATCTGCCCCCATGATCCAGTTACCTCGCACGAGGACCCTCCTCTAACATTTGGGGATTACAATTCAACATGAGATTTGCGTGGAGACACAAATCCAAACCATATTGGATGTATAAAATTATTAAAATTAATTTTACTTTATTTTTTATAAATATATTTTTCTTTTCTTTTTTTTTTTTTTTTTTTGTTTTTTGAGACAGAGTCTCACTCTGTCACCCAGGCTGGAGTGCAGTGGCGCAATCTCGGCTCACTGCAAGCTCCGCCTCCCGGGTTCACGTCATTCTCCTGCCTCAGCCTCTCTGAGTAGCTGAGACTACAGGCGCCCGCCACCACGCCTGGCTAATTTTTTGTATTTTTTACTAGAGACGGGGTTTCACCGTGGTCTCTATCTCCTGACATCGTGATACGCCTGCCTCGGCCTCCCAAAGTGCTGGGATTACAAGCGTGAGCCACCGCGCCCAGCCGATTTTTTATAAATATATTTTTCTTAACTAAGGAAGAGAGCCTTTGCAAAGTCAAATAATAATAGAATGAGAGTATTTAATTTAAATAAATATTGATTTTCATTTAGTCTCAAACGATATAGTTTGAAACTTCTGAGATTTTAACTTTCTGAGACAGCCTTTGGTGTACTTTCAGAATGAGATAGATAGCTGAAATCTGAAGAGTCAGTGGTTTTCTCCCAAAATATCAGATTTTATGAATTACTTTAGGAATTAATACCAGATTTGTCAAACAAAAGCAAATAGATTCAGATAAAAATAATTATAATTCTACATTCAGTAGGAAGAATATTTAACTCTAGATTTTCCATAATGTTTAGTATCTTACTGGTATTTGGTAAATATTTTTATAATTTCTCTAGTAAATGCTTACTTTAAATATAGCTATGTTTGAAATTTGTGTAAAAAAACTAAAAAATAGTTGGCCAGATGTGGTGGCTCATGCCTGTAATCCCTGCACTTTGGGAGGCCGAGGCAGGTGGATCACCTGAAGTCAGGAGTTTGAGACCAGCCTGGGCAACATAGTGAGACCCTGCCTCTATTTTAATTAAAGTTTAAAAAAATACAACTAAAAATTAGTTCTAAGCAGACAGATAAATTCATGGGACTCATGAAAAAGTAAATTAAAAATAGCATAAAGGGCATCTTTGTAGAGAGGTAAAGGAGATAGTAAAAGAGGGTATGGTACCTTAATAAGATTTAAAGAATCATATTATAAGACACAACCCTATAATGAGAAAATTAGGAAGGTGCAGTTATCCATTCAGCCTATATAATCACCTGTTATTTGGCAGAGAAGGAATAATAAGTCTATAACTACCTTCAGGTTGGGTAGAGTGCCCCTTCTTTATGTTTACTTATTTCCCTGTATGTGTCCTTATTGCTGACTTCATCAACGCAATACATTGAAATGATCTGTTTATCTAGTTTTATGTATATATGTGTGTATATGTGTGTTTGTATGCGTGTGTGTGTGTATAATTTTTTTTTGTTTTGAGATAGGGTTGCACTTTGTCAACCAGGCTGGAGTGCAGTGGCACGATCTTGGCTCACCACAACTTCTGTCTCCTGGGCTCAAGTGGCTCTCCCACCTCAGCTTCCCGAGTAACTGGGACTACAGGTGTGTGCCACCATGCCTGGCTAATTTTTGTATTTTTTAGTAGAGATGGGCTTTCACTATGTTGGCCAGGCTAGTCTTGAACTCCTGACCTCTAGTGATCTGTTCCCCCTTGGCCTCCCAAAGTGCTGGGATTATAGGTGTGAGCCACTGTGCTCAGACCTTAGGTTTTTTTTGGGTGTGTGTGTGTGTATATATATATATATATATATATATGTGTGTGTGTGTGTGTGTATTTATATGCACACACACACACATTTGTATATGTGACTATATAATTACTGATAAATGAATATATCGTTATATATAACTATACATAGAACTATACATAACTATACATATAACTATATATAATTAGTAACATATAGCTATGTATATAGTTATATGTATATATACACTATATATAGCTATACATATGTATGTATAGTTATGTATATAGCTATGTATACTATATATGTAGTTATATGTATAGTTATGTATATAGCTATACATATGTATGAATAGCTATATACATACATGCATATATATAGCTATATACGTATATGGTTATATACGTATATAGCTATACTTACATATAGCTATACATATCTGTAGCTACATGTGTATGTATGTATGTGTATATATGTATGTATGTATATGTATAACTACATACGTGTAGCTATATGTATGTATGTATAGCTATATACATATATATAGCTATATGTATGTATGTATAGCTATATACATATATATAGCTATATGTATGTATGTATAGCTATATACACATGTAACTAAACATATAACTACAGGCCGGGCACGGTGGCTCACGCCTGTAATCCCAGCACTTTGGGAGGCCGAGGCAGGCAGATCACGAGGTCAGGAGATCGAGACCATCCTGGCTGACAGAGTGAAACCCCATCTCTATTAAAAATACAAAAAATTAGCCGGGCGTGGTGGTGGGTGCCTGTAGTCCCAGCTACTCGGGAGGCTGAGGCAGGAGAATGGCATGAAACCGGGAGACAGAGCTTGCAGTGAGGCGAGATCGCGCTACTGCACTCCAGCCTGGATGACAGAGTGAGACTCCATCTCAAAAAAACAAAAACAAAAAGAAAAAAAACATATAACTACATATATAGCTATACAGTATATATACATACATGTATTTGTATATATATGCTTGCCCAGGAATTGCAGCCCTTGTGGCCTAGACTGCCTTTCAAGTTTATTTAGGATCCCAGAGCCCTTTAGCCCATGGTGGTGAGTCTTGCTGGAACTCCGGTTCCAATAGCTAGGATAGACAATTTGCCTCTGGCTAGGGCTGGTCTAAACGTTCCTTCAGTGGGCACTGGCTGAGTTCTGCCCCGTGTTGCTTTCCAATGTAACAGGATAGCACTGAGTTTCAATGTAAAGTTCCACAATAACTGCACTCTCCCTTCCCTCAAAACACATTTTCTCTCCATGCTACATGGGCACTGCCAGGGGATAAGGGAAGGGTGGTGTAGGCAATTCAGGACTGTCTTTCCTATCCTCTTCAGTACCTTTTTCCTTAATATGATGTTAAAACCAGATGCTGTGACTGCTCATCTGATTTTTGGTTCTTATAAAGGTGATTTTTTGTTTGAATAGCTGTTCAGTTTGGTGTTCCTGTAGTGGTGGGGGTTGGAGGGGTGGATCACTGGAGGTTTCTATTCAGCCATCTTGCTCTCTCCTTTAGTTCTTGTTTCTTTTTAATTTTAATTAAATAACTTGTTCAATTCAACAACTACTGAGAACATATTGTATGCCAGTGGTGTAAACTACTCATATTTTGAGTAGAAAGACTAAAAGATGAACCTATCAAAAATAATAGCTACAACTTTTCAAGACACAGTATAATAAGATGTAAATATAAACAACAAAAGTTAAAAATTGAGGGGCTGAAGTGTAGAGTTTTCAATAGTTTTCTCTTTGCTTATTTATTTGTATGTTCATGCAATCAGTGTTGTCATCAGTTTAAAATAATGGGTTATAAGATATTATTTGCAAGCCTTATGGTAACCTCAAATAAAAAAACATACAGTAGATCACAATAAATAAAAAGCAAGAAGTTAAAAAGTATCACCTAAGGAAATCACCTTCACTTAAAAGAAAATAGGAAGGAAGGAAAGAAGGAAGAGGAGACCACAAAACAACCAGAAAACGCATAAAATAGCAGGAGTAAGTCCTTAGTTATCAATAATCACATTGAACATAAATTGACTAAGCACTCCAATCAAAAGACATAGGGTGGATGAATGGATAAAAAAACAAGACACCATCATCTGTTACCTACAAGAAACACACTTCACCTATAAAGACACACATAACTAAAAATAAAGGGATGGAAAAAGATATTCATGCAAATGGAAACCAAAAAAGAGCAGGAATAGCTATATTTATATCAGACAAAGTAGATTTCAAGACAAAAACTATAAAAAGAGACAAAGGAGGTCGTTATTTAATAATAAAGAGGTCAATTCAGCAAGAGGATATAGCAGTTGTAAATATATATATACCCAACACTGAAGCACGCAGATATATAAAGAAAATATTATAACTAAAGAGAGAGATAGATCCCAATACAGTAATGGCTAGAGACTTCATCACCCCACTTTCAGCATTGGACAGATCATCCAGACAGAAAATCCAGAAATAAATATTGGACTTAATCTACACTGTAGGCCAAATGGACCTAATAGGTGTTTACAGAACATTTCACCCAGTGTCTACAGAATACACATTTTTCTCAGCACATGGATCATTCTCAGAGATAGACTGTATGTTAGGCTACAAAACAAGTCTTACAACATTCAAAAAAATTAAAATAATCTCAAGGATCTTCTCTGACCACAATGGAATAAAACTAGAAATCAATAGTGAGGAATTTTGGAAACTGTACAAATACATGGAAATTAAATACTGTGTTCCTGAATGACCAGTGTGTTAATAAAAAATTAAGAAAGAAATTAAAAAATTTCTCAAAACAAATGTGAAAATGGAAACACAGCATACCAATGTCTTTGGGATACAGCAAAAGCAGTAATAAGAGGAAAGTTTACGGCAATAAGTGTCTACATCAAAAATTTAGAAAAACTTCAAATAAACAATCTAACAATGCGTCTTTAACAACTAGAAAAGCAAGAGCAAACCAAACCAGAATTAGTAGAAGAAAAGAAATAATAAAGATCAGAGCAGAAATAAATGAAAGTGAAGTGAAAGAAATAATACAGAAGATCAGTGAAATGAGAAGTTTTTTTAAAAGATAAAATCGACAAACCTTTAGCCAGACTAGGAAAAAAAGAGAGAAGACCCAAATAATAAAATCAGAGATGAAAAAGGAGACATTACATCGGATACTGCAGAAATTCAAAGGATTAGAGGCTACTATGAGCAACAGTATGCCAACACATTGGAAAACCTAAAAGAAATGGATAAATTCCTAGACACATACAGCCTACCAAGATTGAGCCGTGAAGAAATTGAAAACCTGAATAGACCAATAACAAGGAACAAGATTGAAGCTGTAATAAAAAGTCTCCCTGCAAAGGAAACCCCAGGATCTGATGGCTTAACTGCTGAATTTTACCAAGCATTTAAAGAAGAACTAATACCAATCCTGATCAAACTATTTTGAAAAATAGAGGAGGAAGGAGTACTTCCAAACTTATTCTATGAGGCTAATATTACCACTATGAAAACTAGATAAAGGTTCATAAAACAAACAAACAAACCCTGCAGTTACATCCCTGATGAACACTGATGCAAAAATCCTCACCCAAATACTAGCAAACCAAATTCAACAACACATTAAAAAGATCACTATGATGAAGTGAAATTTATCCCAGTGTTGCAAGAATGGTTTAACATATGCAAATGAATCAATGTGATATATCAACAGAACAAAGGCCGAAACCCACATGATTATTTCAGTTGTTGCTGAAAAAGCATTTGATAAAACTCAACATCCCTTCATAATAAAAATACTAAAAAAAAAACTGCGTATAGAAGGAATATAACACAATAAAAGCCATGTACAACAGACCTACAGCTAATATTACACTGAATGGGGAAAAATTGAAAGACTTTCATCTTAGATCTAGAACAGGAAAAGATGTCCACTTTCACCACTGTTATTCATTATAGTACTGGAAGTCTTAGCTATCAGACAAGAGAGAGAAATAAAAAGCATCCAAATTGGAAAGGAGTAAGTCAAATTATTTGTTTTTACAGATGATATGATTTTATATTTGGAGAAACCTAAAGACACCACCAAAAACTATTAGAACGGATAAATTCAGTAAAGTTGCAGGATACAAAATAAACATACAAAAATCAGTAACATTTCAGTATGCCAATGGTAAACAATCTGAAAAAGCAATAAAAAAGTAATCCCATTTGCAATAGCTACATATAATATACCTAGGAATAAACTTAACCAAAGAAGTGAAAGATGTCTACAATGAAAAGTGTAAAACACTGGTGAAAGAAACTGAAGAGGGCACAAAAAATTGGAATGATCCATGTACATGGATTGGAAGAATCAATATTGTTAAAACATCCATACTACCTAAAGCAGTCTACATATTCAGTGCAATCTCTTTCAAAATAACAATCACATTCTTCACAGAAATAGAAAAAATACTCCTAAAATTTATATGGAACCACAAAAGACCCAGAATAGCCAAAGCTGCCCTAAGCAAAAGGAACAAAACTGGAGGACTTCAAATTATACTACAGAGACATAGTAACCAAAATAGCATGGTACTGGCATAAAAACAAACACATAGACCAATGGAACAGAATAGGGAGCCTAGAAACAAATCCATACATCTACAGTGAACTCATTTTTGACAAAGGTGCCAAGAACATACATTGGGGGAAAAGATACTCTTCAATATATGGAGGTGAGAAAACTGGATATCCATCCTTCATGGAGAAGGATGAAACTAGACCGTTATCTCTTGCCACAAAAACCAAATCAAAATGGATTGAAGACTTAAATCTAAGACCTCAAACTATGAAACTACTAAAAGAAAACATTGGGGGAAACTCTAGGACATTGGAGTGGGCAAATAATTTCTTCAGTAATACTCCACAAGCCCAGACAATCAAAGTAAAAATGGGCAAATGGGATCACATCAAGTTAAAAGCTTCTGCACAGCAAAGGAAACAATCTAGAAAGTGAAGAGACAGCCCACAGAGTGGGAGAAGATATTTGCAAACTATCCATCTGACGAGGGATTAACAATCAGAATATATAAGGAGCTCACACAACTCTATGAGAAAAAAATCTAGTAATCAGAATTAAAAATGGGCAAACAATCTGAATAGATGTTTTTCAAAGGAAGACATACAAATGGCAAAAAGGCATATGAGAAGGTGTTCAACATCATTGATTATCAGAAAAATGCAAATCAAAATTACAGTGAGCTATCATTTCACCCCAGTAAAAATGGCTTTTATCCAAAAGACAATCAATAACAAATGCTGTTGAGTATATGGAGAAAAGGGAACTTGCATACACTGTTTGTGGGAATGTAAATTAGTAAAACTGCTTTGGAGAACAGTTTGGAACTTCCCCAAAAAGCTAAAAATAGAATTGCCATATGATATAGCAATGCCATTGCTAGGTATACACCCAAAAGAAAGGAAATCAGTATATCAAAAACATAGCTGCACTCCCATGTTTATTGCAGCACCGTTTACATTAGCCAAGATTTGGAAGAACCTAAATGTTCATCAGCAGATGAATGGATAAAGAAAATGTGGAATACACACACACACACACACACACACACACACACACACACACACACACACACACAGTGGAGTACTATTCAGCCACAAAAAAGAATGAGATCCTGGCTGGGCAGAGTGGCTCATGCCTGTAATCCCAGCACCTTGGGAAGCTGAGGCAGATGGATCACTTGAGCCAAGGGGATTGAGATCAGCCTGGGCAACATGGTGAAATCCTGTCTCAAAAAAAAATACAAAAGTTAGCTGGGTATGGTGATGCACATCTGTGGTCTCAGCTACTTGGGAGGCTGACGTGGGAGGATCATCTGAGCCTGGGGAGGTTGAGGCTGCAGTAAGCTATGATTGTGCCACTGCAGTCCAGCCTGGGTGACAGAGTGAGACTCTGTTAAAAAAAAATATGAGATCTTGTCATTTGCAACAACGTGAATAGGACTGGAGGTTATGTTAAGTGAAATAAGCCAGACAAAGACACACTTTGCATCTTCTCACTTATTTATGGGAGCTAAAAACATTAAAACAATTGAACTCACAGAGATAGAGTAGAATGATGGTTACCAGAGGCTGAGAAAGGTAGTGGGGGTGGGGGGAAGTGGGAATGGTTAAAGGGTACACTAATATAATTAAATAAAAAGAGTAAGATCTAGTATTTGATAGCACGACAGATGACTACAGTCATCAATAATTTACTGTACATTTAAAAGTAACTAAAAGAATGTAATTAGATCGTTTGTAACACAAAGAAAGGATAAATGCTTGAGGTGATGTAGATACCCCCCATTTACCCTGCTGTGATTATTATGCATTATATGCCTATATCAAAATATCTCATGTATCCGTAAATATATATACCTACTATGTACCCATAAAAATTGAAAAAAATTACTGTTCACAAGTCTCACATTAATTTCAATGCATTATTCTGTTCTTTATTACTTCTCTTATTTATTTTTTATTATTATTTTTTATTTTTTTTGAGACAGAATCTCTCTCTGTTGCCAGGCTGGAGTGCAGTGGTGTGATCACGGCTCACTGCAACCTCTGCCTCCCAAGTTCAAGTGATTCTCCTCCCTCAGCCTCCCCAGGTAGCTGGGACTACAGGCGCATGCCACCACACTGGGCTAATTTTTGTATTTTTAGTAGAGACGGGGTTTCATCATGTTGGCCAGGATGGTCTTGATCTTCTGACCTTGTGATCCGCCCACCTCAGCCTCCCAAAGTGCTGGGATTACAGGTGTAAGCCACCATGCCTGGCCTGTTTCTGTTTTTTATAGGATTAATTTCCCTGTACTTTTTTTTTTTTTTTTGAGACATGGTCTCACTCTGTCACCCAGGCTGGAGTGCAGTGATGCAATCACTGCTCACTGCAACCTTGACGTCCCAGGCTCAAGCGATCCTCCCACCTCAGCCTCCCAAGTAGCTGGGCTAATTTTTTAACTTTTTGTAGACATAGGGTCTCCCTGTGTTGCCCAGGCTGGTCTCAGACTCATGGCCTCAAGCAGTCCTCCCACTTTGGCCTCCTAAATTTTTGGGATTACAAGTGTAAGCCACTGCACCTGGCCTCCCTTTACTTTTTGTGAAGCATTACATAACTGTATATAAAACTTATAGGCATAGCTTTAAATGTTAATCACCAAGTGGACAGTTTTGTAACCAATCCCAAAACAAAATAGAATATTACCAATTCCTTAGATGCTCTGTTCTTCCCCACACATCTCACTCCCCTAATAAGATAAATAGTTCTTATGTTTGTAATAAAACATTCTCTTATTTTTCTTTATAGTTTTGCATCTAGCTATATGTAGATTCCCTAAACAATGTATTAATATTACCTATTTTTGCCTGTTTTCAAAATTTTTTAATAAATTGAATGATCCTCTAAGTATTCTTCTGAGACTTCCATCTTCAGGTCAGAGCCATGTTTAATATTCATCTACTTTGATGATATAGTCATAATTTGTTCATTTTCAGTCCTTTATAGAATTCAACTGACATAGATATACTATAATTTATGTAATTTCAACATTTATCTTGTTTACATAGTTTTTCCTATTACGAACAATGCTGTCATGAATATTCTCAGTGTTGCTATGAGCAATTCTTTTTTTAGACAGTGTCGCTCCGTTGGTGCAATCTCAGCTCACTGCAACTTCTGCCTCCTGGGTTCAAGGGATTCTCGTGCCTCAGCCTCCCCAGTAACTGGGACTTTGTCATGCACCACCATGCCTGAATATATTTTTTTTTTTTTTTGTATTTTCAAAAGAGACGGGGTTTCATCATGTTGGCTAGGCTGTTCTCCGACTCCTGGCCTCAAGTGATCTGCCTTCCTCAGTCTCCCAGAGTGTTGGGATTACAGGCATGAGCTACCGCTCCGGGCCGAGCAATTCTTTATACAACGAGTTTCTCTTGGAGTCAAGTTGCTGGGTGGCAGAATATACATTATCGTTTTTTTTTTTTTTTTGAGATGGAGTCTCACTCTTGTTGCCCAGGCTGGAGTGCAATGGCGTGATCTCAGCTCACTGCAACCCTCTGCCTCCCGGGTTCAAGCTGTTTTCCTGCCTCAGCCTCCCAAGTAGCTGGGACTACAGGCACATGCCACCACACCCGGCTAATTTTGTATTTTCAGTGGAGATGGGGTTTCACCATGTTTGTCAGGCTGGCCTTGAACTCCTGACCTCAGGTGATTCACTCACCTTGGCCTCCCAAAGTGTTGGGATTACAGGCGTGAGCCTCCGTGCCCAGCCTGAGTATACATGATGTTAACCGTTACTACATGATATGAAATTATGGGCCGGGCGCGGTGGCTCACGCTTGTAATTCCAGCACTCTGGGAGGCCGAGGCGGGCGGATCATGAGGTCAGGAGATCGAGACCACGGTGAAACCCCGTCTCTACTAAAAATACAAAAAAAAAAAAATTAGCCGGGCGTGGTGGCGGGCGCCTGTAGTCCCAGCTACTCGGAGAGGCTGAGGCAGGAGAATGGCGTGAACCCAGGAGGCGGAGCTTGTAGTGAGCCGAGATTGCGCCACTGCACTCCAGCCTGGGCGACAGAGCGAGACTCCGTCTCAAAAAAAAAAAAAAAAAAAAATGAAATTATGTTTCAAAGATTTGTTTCAGGTTATTCTGCTGCCCTTCAGGATAAATTAGAGAGTTCTTATTGCTGTACATTCTTGTCAGCACTTGGTTATCACAATTTAAATTATTTGCCAATCAGATGAGTTGCAGTGCATTTTTAACTACTTAAACCTCTAATATTTATGGTGGAGTCTTGATTTGAGAGCAAAGTAAATTCTTAATTTTTAAACATGTTCTTAAAATTAATAATTTGTCTTTTCTGAATTATAAATTCTGAATTGGTGATATCTGAATTGTTAATGGAAATACAATAGAGAGTTTGTGTAATTTCATGTGTAATTGTTTAGATTGTTTCTCTCTGTGAGAATAGATATACACAGCTTCAGTTATGATGTAGAAAGTTTAGTTAGGTAGAAGTGGTGCTGAAGATTTACTCAGCAAAGATGTACTTTGCTTAATTTGGCAACTGTTCAGAATTCCACATAGCCTCATATACTTGCAACTGAGGAATAGGCATAAATGTATTTTTATGAGCATTGACCTATTCAGGACATATGCTTTCCTCAGATGTTAAACATACTATCATTTTGTATGTTGTACTTTAATTAAAGGGCAAATTAAAGAGTAGTCTAAAATCTTACAGTCAGGAAAAAGAAATGCCAGCTTTAAAATTTCCTTATTTGTTTTTTAAATTTACTTTTCGTTTTTGTCAAAGTTAAGCATATACAAAGGCTCAAGGAATTCCCACACTCCTCTGTAGTGCCTTGTATCTCCTTGACCTCCCCTTAACCATCTAGCTTTCTTGATCTTTCGAGGCAACAAGGCTCAACTTTTTTAGCATTTTGTTTGGAACTTACCTTCTATATGCTTTTACTGTTACTTTTTAATTTTATTGTAAAATATACATTACATAAAATATATCATTTTAACCATTAAAAGTTTTTTTTCTTTCCAACTTTTATTTTAGGATTGGGGGTACATGTTACATGGGTAAATTACATGTCACATTGCTTTGGTTTACAGATTATTTCATCACCTAGGTAATAAACATAGCACCCAATAGGTAGTTTTCTGATCCTCACTCTCCTCCCACCCTCAAACCTCAAGTAGGCCCCAGTGTCTATTGTTCCCTTCTTTGCGTTCATGTGTATTCAGTGTTTAGCTCCCATTTATACATGAGAACATGTGGTATTTGGTTTTCTGTTCCTGCTTAGAATGATGGCCTCCAGCTCCATCCATGTTGCTGCAGAGGACATGATTGCATCTAGGTTGATTCCATATCTTTGCTATTGTGAACAGTGCTGCAGTGAACATACCTGTGCATGTGTCTTTATGTTAGAACTTTGTATTCCTTTAGTTATATACCCAGTCATGGGATTGCTGTGTTGAATAGTAGTTCTATTTTAAGTTCTTTGAGAAATCTCCAAACTGCTTTGCATAGTGCCTGAACTATTAGTAATTTACATACCCATTAACTATGTGTAATCATTCCCTTTTCTCTGCAACCTCGTCAACATCTGTTATGTTTTGACTTTTTAATAATAGCCATTCTGAGATACCACATGAGATGGTATCTCACTGTGGTTTTGATTTGCATTTCTCTAATGATCAGTGATGTTGAGCATTTTTTAATATGCTTGTTGGTCACGTGTATGTCTTCTTTTGAAAAGTGTCTGTTCATGTCCTCTGCCTGTTTTTAAATGAGGTTGTTTGTTGCTTGTTGATTTAAGTTCCTTATAGATCTTAGACATTAGGCCATTGTCAGATGCATAGTTTGCACAAATTTTCTCCCATTCTGTGGGTTGTATGTTTACTCTATTGATAGTTTCTTTTGCCGTGCAGAAGCTCCTTAGTTTAATTAGGTCCCACTTGCCAATTTTTTGCTTTTATTGCAATTGCTTTTGGAGTCTTCATCATGAAATCTTTTCTAGGGCTGATATCCAGAATGATATTTCCTAGGTTTTTTTCCTAGGGTTTTTATAGTTTTAGGTTTTACATTTAAGTCTTTAATCCATCTTGAGTGGATTTTTGTATTTGGTGTAAGGAAGGGGTCCACTTTCAATCTTCTGCATATGACTAGCCAGTTACTGTAGCACCATTTATTGAATAGGGAGTCCTTTTCCCATTACTTGTTATTGTCATCTTTGTCTAAGATCAGATGGTTGTAGGTGTGTGGCTTTATTTCTGGATTCTCTAACCTGCTCCATTGTATATGTGTCTGTTTTTGTACCGGTATCATGTTGTTTGGTATCATGTTGTTTTGGTTACTGTAGCCTTGTTATATTGTTTGAAGCTGGGTAATGTGATTTGCCTGGCTGTGTTCTTTTTACTTAGGATTGTTTTGGCTATTCGGGCTCTTTTTTGGTTCCATGTGAATTTTATTTATTTATTTATTTATTTATTTATTTATTTATTTATTTGAGACAGAACAGAGTCTCACTCTTGTTGCCCAGGCTGTAGTGCAGTGGCACAATCTCAGCTCACTGCAACCTCTGCCTCCTGGCTCAAGCGATTCTCCTGCCTCAGCCTCCCGGGTAGCAGAGATTACAGGTATGCGCCACCATGCCTGGCTAATTTTTGTATTTTTAGTAGAGATGGGGTTTCACCATATTGGCCAGGCTGATGTTGAACTCCTGACCTCAGATGATCTGCTCACCTTGGCCTCCCAAAGTGCTGGGATTACAGGCGTGAGCCACTGCGCCCCACCCATGTGAATTTTAGAATAGGTTTTTTCTAATTCTGTGAAAAATGTATTGGTAGTTTGATAGGAATAGCATTAAATCTGTAAATTGCTTTGGGTAGTATGACCATTTTAACAGTATTGATTCTTCTTATTCATGAGCATGGAATGTTTTTCCACTTATTTGTGTCATCTCTAATTTTATTCAGCAATGTTTTGTAATTCTCATTGTAGAGCTCTTTTGCCTCCTTGGTTAGCTGTATTCCTTGGTATTTTATCCCATTTTGTGAATGGGATTGCATTCTTGATTTGGCTGTTAGCTAGGACATTATTAGTGTATAGAAATGCTACTAATTTTTGAACACTGATTTTGTATCCTGAAACTTTGCTAAAGTTAGTTATCAGATCTAGGAGCCTTTAGACAGAGACTGCAGGATTTTGTGGGTATAGCATCATATCATCTGTGAAGAGAGATAGTTTGACTTCTCTTCCTATTTGTATGTCTTTTATTTCTTTCTCTTGTCTGATTGCTCTGGCTAGGACTTCCTTTTAACCATTTTAAAGTTTATGGGGCATTAACCATATTCACATTATTGTGCAACAGTCACCACCTTTGCTGTTACTTCTTAAAGTGTTATCCAATGTCTTCCTGCAATGAAAGATGAGGATTTAACTCTTTTCCCCTTTTCTGGCACATATGCACACTTTCTGTGCTTTCATTCTCCCAATATAATTATATCATAATTCTTGTTAGAATTTTTTATATTAGTATTACTCTGAAAGTGCAGTTCACAGCTGAATCATTTGGTATACCGTGATAACTTTTCCCTTTCCTGTAAAACCTTGTTTTCCCCTGAGTTAATAATCATTCTTCCCCCTTTTTTGTTTTCTATGTATTTATCACAAATTCATTTTTAAATTTTTCCCCAATTATCTAAATTTCCCTCTCATTACATTTGAAACACGTCGAGTATTTTGTAAATGTCATCTTCTTGATGATACCTTTTCTGATTGGGTTTAATTAGCATTGAGCGCTCGTTCCCCTCATGCACAGTTTTTCATCTTAAAATCTCCCTTCCTCATCAGTCTGAAAATTCCCTTTGCCTATGTTTTGCGTTGAATTCTGGTTTTTGATTCCATATCTTTTCCATTCTTTATTTATTCCCTTGTTTTGGTGGTATACTTTCTCAGGCAGCTTCCCGAGAAAGGGTGAATGGGAATGCCACAAGTCTGAAAAATGCCTTTTTCTTCTGCCTAATTCTTCATAGTTTGACTTGTTATAGAATGCTAGGTTAGAAATAATTTTCCTTCAAATTTTGCTTGGTTTCTGCCTTGGTTGCCTTTTCTTCAATTGCAAGCTGTTCTGAATCCTAATCATTAATAGGTAAAAACATATATATATGTGTATATATATATGTATGTATGTATATGTGTGTGGTGTGTGTATGTATATGTGTGTGTATGTGTGTGTGTGTGTGTGTGTATATATATATTTTTTTGAGACAGGGTCTTGCTGTGTCACTCAGGCTAGAGTGCAGTGGCACAATCATAACTTACTGCAACCTTGACCCCCTGAGCTCAACTGATCCTCCCACATCAGCCTCCTGAATACCATGCCTGGCTACTTTTTTTTTTTTTTTGGAGGTGGAGTTTTGCTCTTGTCGCCCAAGCCAGAGTGCAATGGCACAATCTTGGCTCACTGCAATCTCTGCCTCCTGGGTTCAAGCTATTCTCTTGCCTCAGCCTCCCAAGTAGCTGGGATTACAGGCGTCCACCACCATGCCCGGCTAATTTTTGTATTTTTAGTAGAGACAGCAGTTCTCCATGTTGGCCAGGCTGGTCTCGAACTCCTGACCTCATGATCCGCACGCCTTGGCCTCCCAAAGTGCTGGAATTACAGGCATGAGCCACTGCACCCAGCCTATATTTTTACCTTTTTAGAGATGGTGTCTCCCATGTTTCCCAGGCTGGTCTTGAACTCCTGGGCGCAAGCAATCCTGCCACCTCAGCTTCCTAAAGTGCTGGTATTATAGGTGTGAGCCACTGCACCTGGCCAATATTTTCTGTTTTATCTTCCAGTCTTTTTATTGAGTTTATTTTTGCTTTCTTATTTCTGATTTTCAAGAACTTTTTTCTCTTTGTTCTTTTTTTATTTTTAAAATTGCTGTCTTGTTTTATTGATGCAGTGTCTTATCTGAGGATATTAATGATAGTATTTTAAAATCTTGATTGATGTTTAAAGGGAATGAAAGAGAAATCAATGAACTTATTGTTCATGTGGCACAGTTGAAAATTTCTCTTCGAGCATTCAAAGTTCAAAGAAAATATAGCTTCCTTATTTTTTGTAGTGGCTGTAATCTTTTTTTTTTCTTTTTTTTTGAGACGGAGTCTTGCTGTGTCGCCCAGGCTGGAGTGCAGTGGCACAATCTTGGCTCACTGCAAGCTCCACCTCCCGGGTTCACGCCATTCTCCTGCCTCAGCCTCTCCGAGTAGCTGGGACTACAGGCTCCCGCCACCACGCCTGGCTAATTTTTTGTATTTTTAGTAGAGACGGGGTTTCACCGTGGTCTCGATCTCCTGACCTCGTGATCCGCCCGCCTTGGCCTTCCAAAGTGCTGGGATTACAAGCGTGAGCCACTGCGCCCGGCCTGTAGTGGCTCTAATCTTTCACAAGCCTCTTACTCAGTAGAGTAGTGGTAGGCAAGGAGAGGCTTAAGGTATTAGCTTAAATTTGCCAGTTAACGTCTTTCTCGTTAGGGAATTCAGCTTCTTTCAGGTATATGCTCAGTCTTTCAGGTATCCTCCCTTTCCTTTTCCCTCCGCTGTGCCTCAGGATGCTGTTTAAGTGCTACAGGGTAGTCCCTATGTGATTTTGTGATGATGATAGAGTGTGGCTTGGAATTGTGGCCAGTCATTAAGGAGTATGTACTCTACAAAGCTTCTCTAGTCTTGTCCTGAACTGTTTTGACTGCCTAAATGGAACTGGTTTCTCTGTCCCTTAGGAGCTTATAGAACTAATGGACTCTCTCTATATATGGAGGCCATAAAAAGGCAGGGGTATTGACCCAAGCCCATTTGTTTCCTCTGCTAAGGCTGTTATTCCTCCTCCCAAACCATATTGTCCCAGGACCATCCTACATGATGGTCTAGATGCAGTGTTTCACATGTGGAGCTAGGCAAAAGTCTCCCCTACTTTTGATTTTTCCCTTGTTTACCTACTAGGGATAAATGGAGTAAGCTTTCCACTTTCCCCCTATGTTTGGAAGGTCCTTTATTTCATAGCCCTTTCTTTTCCAAAGTAGTGTTCGTCCCAGCCCCCTAACTGGAGACATAATGGCAGATGTGGTATAAGGAAAAATATTTTCCATTAAGGGAAAATCTAAAAATATTATTCTAGTTATATTAATTAATCATTTCATTATATAGCAGGAAAAATTTTGTCATCTCTTTTAAAAATGATTTTGGCACTTCTAATTTTTTCCATCTTTAATAGTAAATATACTTTTCCAAACTTGAATCAGCCATTCTCAGTTATGATTTGTGAAATGTAATCTGAAAACAAAATTTGAAATTAGTGAGCAGTTAGTAAAGAACTCTTTTTATAGTCTTATGACGTTTCCAGAGCTTGGCTGGGAAGTGCAGATTTCATTATAGCTGTTTTTCATTTGGGAACTCTTGGATTTGATCTGGTTCCTTGAAAGATGGATTATGTGAATATGTGTGTGAACAATATATCAAAACGTGTAATCAAGGAATCCCTTTTGATAGTGTTCTAGCACTTCAGGGCTAAACACTCTAAGCACTATATGTTACTATTTCTTTAATATCCTTTTCAGATATCATAAAGTAGCCTCTTTGGTACATTTTGGTGCAGTTTAATTTCATGTGGAAATGGGTAGATTAAAATTTTTGTTAATTTTTTTTTCCGGGGACAGGGAACATAGCCATGTCTTACCTAGGTATGTTGTTTCTATTGTCTTCCTGGCTTATGAGAGTAATACTTGGTTCTGCTGTAGATTATTAAGTTGTTAACCTAGAGAACTGTACTGTATATGAATGAGCCTCATCGAATATAGTAAGGATCTTCACTTTTGGCAGGGAGTCATATTCCTCTTTGAGAATCTGATGATGGCTATTGGTTACTTCCCTTCCTGTGCCTCCCTCCTCCCACCCCCAAATAGTACATAAACACATTTGTTTTTACTTCAGTTTTTGCATTGGAATTATATAATTGATATATAAATCATATATAAATTTATATAATAAATAAATTATAAATTTATATAAAATGTATAAAAATATAAAAAATATATAAAAATTATAAATTATATATAAATTGAGACGAGTGGTTCTCAAGATTGATAGCAGAGGTGGGGCCAGGTAAGATGATTGGGGGGTGTGTAATGTGGAGAGAGGAGAGGGATCAGAATGATCTGGGGTTCCTTGAAGTATTCTAATATATCTTGTTAGATAGGTATACCTAGATATTTGATAATCATTGTTACAGTGAGCCACTATTCTCAGTGCACTGTATAGTATTGTTGAGCTGTTCAGAGTGGGGTGGAAAGCCATGGAATACTACTATCACAGACAAAAATAACAACTATCTATAAGATAATATGTTAGTGTCATTATAATGTAAAAATTAGTAAATTAATGGTTACGTTCTTTAAAAATTGAAATAAAACCAAATTGGACAAATAAAACAAAAGTCTGAATTTAGTGATGGAAAAGTCACTAAAATTAAAGAGTATTTTCTGAAGTTTGATGTGGTATCTTGTAAGATCTTTGACATTGGCCGGGCGCGGTGGCTCAAGCCTGTAATCCCAGCACTTTGGGAGGCCGAGGTGGGCGGATCACGAGGTCAGGAGATCGAGACCATCCTGGCTAACATGGTGAAACCCCGTCTCTACTAAAAAATACAAAAAATTATCCGGGCATGTTGGCAGGCGCCTGTGGTCTCAGCTACTTGGGAGGCTGAGGCAGGAGAATGGCGTGAACCCAGGAGGTGGAGGTTGCGGTGAGCCGAGATCGTGCCACTGCACTCCAGCCTGGGGAACAGAGAAAGACTCCGTCTCAAAAAAAAAAAAAATAAAAGATCTTTGACATTTATCTGATTTCAACCTTAAGTTTAAAATATTATTTATTAAAAAATTTTACACTTAAAAAATTGAAGTAAAATTGACATTACTCAAAATTAATCATTTTAAAGTAAACAATTCATGGGATTTAGTGTATTCACAATATTATACAACAGCCACCTTTAGTTCCAAAACATTTTCATCGCCCCAAAAGGAAATCCCATATGCATTAAGCATTTGCTCCCCATTTCCTCTTCCATCAGCCCCTGGCAACCACCAATCTACATTCTGTAGATTTACCTATTCTGGGTATTTAATATAAACAGAGTCATGTAATATGGGATTATTTGTATCTGGTTTCTTGCACTTAGTATAATGTTTTGGAGGTTCATGTACATTATAGTGTACTACATTCCTTTTTATTGCTGAATAATATTTCTTTGTATGTGTATATTACAATTCATTTATCCATTCATTCGTTGATGGACATTTGCGCTGTTTTCACCTTTTGGCTGTTGTGAATAACAATGCTGTCACGAACATGTATGTACATGTATTTGTTTGAGTTTCACTTCTTTTGGGTATATATCTAGGTGTGGAATTGCTGACTCATATAGTAATTCTATGTTTGACTCTTTGGGGAATTGTCAAACATTTTTCTACAGCAGTTGCATCATTTTACATCCCACCAGCAGTCTACAAGGGTTCCAATTTCTCCATAACCAGCACTTTTTATTTTCCATTTTTAAAATTATAGTCAGTCTAGTAGGTATAAGGTGGTACCTTATTGTGGTTTTGATTTGCATTGATTGATGCAAATCAACTAATGATGTTGAACATCATTTCATTTGCTTGTTGCTGTTTGTGTATCTTCTTTGGATTGATCTTTGGTTTTGATGATAAGAATTATTAAGCAGTTCTTACAATTGATTCACACAGGTATATGGTTGCAAAGCAAATCACTGCAGTTCTTATTTGCTTTGCCAAGAATTACTTACCTTATATGAAGGAATCCAAGAAATTTAGAAGACTTTTGATTTAAATTTATTTTATATTAATTTCTCTTTCCTCAAGTCAATCAAGTTGTCTTTAGCAAGTTCATAGCATCATTGACGTTGTCTGTGGCAGTACAAATATACATTTTCAATGTAAGGTCATTGAGTAAAAAACTTTAAAAAAATTTTAGTTTAAAATATTTCTATAGATTCTATTTTTGTAGATTTTGTCTATCTTATTCTTATTACTATTATTTTGAGGCAGAATCTGGCCCTGCACCCAGGTTGGAGTGCAGTGGCTCCATCTCAGGTCACTGCAACCTCTGCCTCCTGGGCTCAAGCAACCCTCCCGCCTCACCCTCCTAAGTAGCTGAGACTACAGGTACATGCCACCACACCTGGCAATATTTGTATTTTTTGTAAAGACAGGGTTTTGCTATGTTGCCCAGGCTGGTCTCAAACTGCTGAATTCAAGTGATCGTCTGCCTCAGCCTCCCAAAATGCTGGGATTACAGGCATGAGCCACTGTGCTGGCCCATTTCTGTCTATCTTAAAACACTTGAAAACCCTTCTCTGATGAAGTAATTGACTTTCATGTCAGAAGGCAAGACTACTTTTGTGCTTTTGGCAATTTTTGATGGTAAGATTTGTGAGGTGGTTGTTTAGCTATTGTTTGTCAGCTCCAAACCTACCCTTCTATTCTCTTTATGTTACTGATGTGGGACTGGACAAACTACATTTCTTTTTTTTTTCAGCTGCTCCCTTCTACCAAGTACAAGGTGCTTAGATAATGGAAGTCAAAAAGTAGGAGAAGGTACATGCTCATTCTTTTTTACTTATTGTGTGTTAGTTTCACTTCTACGGTGGTTCTTCACCCTGGCAGTGGCAATTGGTTTGAGACTCTGTATTTTACTGTCCTTGGACCCAACCTTACCTTGTCCTCTCAGAAATACCAGCACCAGCTAGTCTTCATGACAGTGTCTCTAAAACTCACCTTTACACATCAGGAACAGAAAAATAACTTTTGTTTTGCTCAAACACCTATACTTTTATACAGCTATAATGGAGAAATTGAAAGCATCTATAATGGAGAAATTGAAAGCATTGCTATGGCTAGTCCTCTAGGAAGCCATTTTTCATTAGCCTGAAAGAGAGTGGTTATATTTTTTATTCTCTTCTCCATGCACTACATAATTTTGTTTTCCATGCAATTTTTTTCCTCATTACTTATATTCATAGTATGTAATTACTATGCTTTAGTATTTTAAAGGTGATCTAAGTGTCTAATTCACCTTTTTGTGTGAGTGTAAATTTTCATGAGTCACTTGGGAATTCCATAAGTATTTGAGTATGCCATATGTGTCAAATACTGTGTTAGATAGTAGAGATATAATGGTATACAAATCAGACACGGTCACTGCCTTCAAGGAATATGTATTTTGTCAGGGCCAACATACTGAGTAATTACAAAACTAATACTTTATGACAGAGAAAAGACAAACTACTATAAGAAAATATGGCAAGGGGATTAATCATAGTAAACCTAGTTGAGTGATTAAAAAAAAAAGCCTTTCTGAAGCACTGTTTAAGACGAGAGTTGAAAGAATAAGTAAGGGTTAGCTAGGTATGAGGAGGAAAGGATATGGAAGAGTGTTCCAGGCTTAGCATTGAGAGTGTGAAGACAGTGGTTCCAGTTGAGGCAGGAACCATATCACAATGGGTTTTATAATTCACGTTAAATAGGTTGGAATTTACCTAAGAGGCGATGGGGAACTGTTGAGGGGTTTTTCACAGGGGAATGACATTATATCTATTAAATACCTACTGCATGTCAAGTGCTGTTCTAGACACTGGGGATCTAGAAGTGATCATGACAGAGTCCCTGCCTTCTGCAATTTTCATTCTATGCAGGAAACAGACAAATAAATATACAGTATATTTTCAGTAACCTTAAGTGCTATAGAAGAAACAAAGTAATGTAAGGAGTTAGAAAATGAAGGAAAGATGCTAGGCATGGTGGCTCATGCCTGTAATCCCAGCACATTGGGAGGCTGAGGTGGGCAGATCACTTGAGGTCAGGAGTTCGAGACCAGCCTGGCCAACATGGTGAAACCCCATCTCTACTAAAATTACAAAAATTAGCTGGGCATGGTGGCGGGTGCCTGTTGTCCCAGCTACTTGGGAGGCTAAGGCAGGAGAATCACTTGAACCCAGGAGGAGGAGGCTGGAGTGAGCCGAGACATGCCACTGCACTCCAGCCTGGGTGACAGAGTGAGACTCTGTCTCAAACAAACAAACAAAAAAGGAAAAAGAAAATGAAGGAGAGGTAGCAATTTTAGGTAGATATGTCAGGGAAGCTCACCCTGAGGAGGTCATCTGAGAAGGCCTCTTTGATTAGGTAACATTTGAACAGAGACCTGAATGAAGTAAGGAAGTGAGTCATATGAAGATCTGGGGAAAGCATGTGCCAGGAAGAGAAAACAGACAGTTCCTTGGGTGGGAATGATTATGTATGGGAAAAACTGCAGAAAGTTTGTGAGTGAGAAGAGAGATAAGAGATGAGGTCAGAGAGGTAGGAGGGCCCAAGTCATAAGTTAGAGGACCTTGTAAGCCTTGATAAGATGTTGGATTTTATTTTATTTATTTATTTATTTTTTATTATACTTTAGGGTTTTAGGGTACATGTGCACAATGTGCAGGTTTGTTACATACGTATCCATGTGCCATGTTGATTTCCTGCACCCATTAACTCGTCATTTAGCATTAGGTGTATCTCCTAATGCTGTCCCTCCCCCCTCCCCCCACCCCACAACAGTCCCCAGAGTGTGATGTTCCCCTTCCTGTGTCCATGAGTTCTCATTGTTCAATTCCCACCTATGAGTGAGAACATGCAGTGTTTGGTTTTTTGTCCTTGCGATAGTTTACTGAGAATGATGTTTTCCAGTTTCATCCATGTCCCTACAAAGGACACGAACTCATCATTTTTTATGGCTGCATAGTATTCCATGGTATATATGTGCCACATTTTCTTAATCCAGTCTATCGTTGTTGGACATTTGGGTTAGTTCCAACTCTTTGCTATTGTGAATAGTGCCGCAATAAACATACGTGTGCATGTGTCTTTATAGCAGCATGATTTATAGTCCTTTGGGTATATACCCAGTAACGGGATGGCTGGGTCAAATGGTATTTCTAGTTCTAGATCCCTGAGGAATCACCACACTGACTTCCACAATGGTTGAACTAGTTTACAGTCCCACCAACAGTGTAAAAGTGTTCCTATTTCTCCACATCCTCTCCAGCACCTGTTGTTTCCTGATTTTTTAATGATGGCCATTCTAACTGGTGTGAGATGGTATCTCACTGTGGTTTTGATTTGCATTTCTCTGATGGCCAGTGATGATGAGCATTTCTTCATGTGTGTTTTGGCTGCATAAATGTCTTCTTTTGAGAAGTGTCTGTTCATGTCCTCTGCCCACTTTTTGATGGGGTTGTTTGTTTTTTTCTTGTAAATTTGTTTGAGTTCATTGTAGATTCTGGATATTAGCCCTTTGTCAGATGAGTAGGTTGCAAAAATTTTCTCCCATTCTGTAGGTTGCCTGTTCACTCTGATGATAGTTTCTTTTGCTGTGCAGAAGCTCTTTAGTTTAATGAGATCCCATTTGTCGATATTGGCTTTTGTTGCCATTGCTTTTGGTGTTTTAGACATGAAGTCCTTGCCCACGCCTATGTCCTGAATGGTATTGCCTAGGTTTTCTTGTAGGATTTTAATGGTTTTAGGTCTAACATATAAGTCTTTAATCCATCTTGAATTAATTTTTGTATAAGGTGTAAGGAAGGGATCCAGTTGCAGCTTTCTACATATGGCTAGCCAGTTTTCCCAGCACCATTTATTAAATAGGGAATCCTTTCCCCATTTCTTGTTTTTGTCAGGTTTGTCAAAGATCAGATAGTTGTAGCTATGCAGCATCATTTCTGAGGGCTCTGTTCTGTTCCATTGATCTATGTCTCTGTGGTGGTACCAGTACCATGCTGTTTTGGTTACTGTAGCCTTGTAGTATAGTTTAAAGTCAGGTAGCGTGATGCCTCCAGCTTTGTTCTTTTGGCTTAGGATTGACTTGGCGATGCGGGCTCTTTTTTGGTTCCATATGAACTTTAAAGTAGTTTTTTCCAATTCTGTGAAGAAAGTCATTGGTAGCTTGATGGGGATGGCATTGAATCTATAAATTACCTAGGGCAGTATGGCCATTTTCACGATATTGGTTCTTCCAACCCATGAGCATTTGTTTGTATCTTCTTTTATTTCATTGAGCAGTGATTTGTAGTTCTCCTTGAAGAGGTCCCTCACATCCCTTGTAAGTTGGATTCCTAGGTATTTTATTCTCTTTGAAGCAATTGTGAATGGGAGTTCACTCATGATTTGGCTCTCTGTTTGTCTGTTATTGGTGTACAAGAATGCTTGTGATTTTTGTACATTAATTTTGTATCCTGAGACTTTGCTGAAGTTGCTAATCAGCTTAAGGAGATTTTGGGCTGAGACAATGGGGTTTTCTAGATATACAATCATGTCATCTGCAAAGAGGGACAATTTGACTTCCTCTTTTCCTAATTGAATACCCTTTATTTCCTTCTCCTGCCTGATTGCTTTGGCCAGAACTTCCAGCACTATGTTGAATAGGAGTTGTGAGAGACGGCATCTCTGTCTTGTGCTAGTTTTCAGAGGGAATGCTTCCAGTTTTTGCCCATTCAGTATGATATTGGCTGTGGGTTTGTCGTAGATAGCTCTTATTATTTTGAGATACGTCCCATCAATACCTAATTTATTGAGAGTTTTTAGCATGAAGGGTTGTTGAATTTTGTCAAAGGCCTTTTCTGCATCTATTGAGATAATCATGTGGTTTTTGTCTTTGGTTCTGTTTATATGCTGGATTACATTTATTGATTTGCGTATGTTGAACCAGCCTTGCATCCCAGGGATGAAGCCCACTTGATCATGGTGTATAAGCTTTTTGATGTGCTGCTGGATTCGGTTTGCCAGTATTTTATTGAGGATTTTTGCATCAATGTTCATCAAGGATATTGGTCTGAAATTCTCTTTTTTGGTTATGTCTCTGCCAGGTTTTGGTATCAGGACGATGCTGGCTTCGTAAAATATGTTAGGGAGGATTCCCTCTTTTTCTATCGATTGGAATAGTTTCAGAAGGAATGGTACCAGTTCCTCCTTGTACCTCTGGTAGAATTCAGCTGTGAATCCATCAGGTCCTGGACTCTTTTTGGTTGGTAAGCTATTGATTATTGCCACAATTTCAGAACCTGTTATTGGTCTATTCAGAGATTCAACTTCTTCCTGGTTTAGTCTTCGGAGGGTGTATTTGTCAAGGAATTTATCCATTTCTTCTAGATTTTCTAGTTTATTTGCATAGAGGTGTTTGTAGTATTGTCTGATGGTAGATTGTATTTCTGTGGGATCGGTGGTGATATCCCCTTTTTCATTTTTTATTGCATCTATTTGATTCTTCTCTCTTTTCTTCTTTATTAGTCTTGCTAGCGGTCCATCAATTTTGTTGATCTTTTCAAAAAACCAGCTCCTGGATTCATTAATTTTTTGAAGGGTTTTTTGTGTCTCTATTTCCTTCAGTTCTGCTCTGATTTTCGTTATTTCTAGCCTTCTGCTAGCTTTTGAATGTGTTTGCTCTTGCTTTTCTAGTTCTTTTAATTGTGATGTTAGGGTGTCAATTTTGGATCTTTCCTGCTTTCTCTTGTGGGCATTTAGTGCTATAAATTTCCCTCTACTCACTGCTTTGAACGTGTCGCAGAGATTCTGGTATGTTGTGTCTTTGTTCTCGTTGGTTTCAAAGAACATCTTTATTTCTGCCTTCATTTCATTATGTACCCAATAGTCATTCAGGAGCAGGTTGTTCAGTTTCCATGTAGTTGAGCGGTTTTGAGTGAGTTTCTTAATCCTGAGTTCTAGTTTGATTGCACTGTGGTCTGAGAGACAGTTTGTTATAATTTCTGTTCTTTTATATTTGCTGAGGAGAGCTTTACTTCCAACTATGTGGTCAATTTTGGAATAAGTGTGGTGTGGTGCTGAAAAAAATGTATATTCTGTTGACTTGGGGTGTAGAGTTCTGTAGATGTCTATTAGGTCCACTTTATGTAGAGCTGAGTTCAATTCCTGGATATCCTTGTTAACTTTCTGTCTCGTTGATCTGTCTAATGCTGACAGTGGGGTGTTAAAATCTCCCATTATTATTGTGTGGGAGTTTAAGTCCCTTTGTAGGTCACTGAGGACTTGCTTTATGAATCTGGGTGCTCCTGTGTTGGGTGCATATATATTTAGGATAGTTAGCTCTTCTTGTTGAATTGATCCCTTTACCATTATGTAATGGCCTTCTTTGTCTCTTTTGATCTTTGTTGGTTTAAAGTCTATTTTATCAAAGACTAGGATTGCAATCCCTGCCTTTTTTTGTTTTCCAGTTGCTTGACAGATCTTCCTGCATCCCTTTATTTTGAGTCTATGTGTGTCTCTGCACGTGAGATGGGTTTCCTGAATACAGCACACTGATGGGTCCTGACTCCTTATCCAGTTTGCCAGTCTGTGTCTTTTGATTGGAGCATTTAGCCCATTTACATTTAACGTTAATATTGTTATGTGTGAATCTGATCTGTCATTATGATGTTAGTTGGTTATTTTGCTCGTTAGTTGCTATAGTTTCTTCCTAGCCTCGATGGTCTTTACAATTTGGCATGTTTTTGCAGTGGCTGGTACCGGTTGTTCCTTTCCATGTTTAGTGCTTCCTTCAGGAGCTCTTTTAGGGCAGGCCTGGTGGTGACAAAATCACTCAGCGTTTGCTTGTCTGTAAAGTATTTTATTTCTCCTTCACTTATGAAGCTTAGTTTGGCTGGATATGAAATTCTGGGTTGAGAATTCTTTTCTTTAAGAATGTTGAATATCGGCCCCCACTCTCTTCTGGCTTGTAGAGTTTCTGCTGAGAGATCAGCTGTTAGTCTGATGGGCTTCCCTTTGTGGGTAACCCGACCTTTCTCTCTGGCTGCCCTTAACATTTTTTCCTTCATTTCAACTTTGGTGAATCTGACAATTATGTGTCTTGGAGTTGCCCTTCTCGAGGAGTATCTTTGTGGCGTTCTCTGTATTTCCTGAATCTGAATGCTGGCCTGCCTTGCTAGATTGGGGAAGTTCTCCTGGATAATATCTTGCAGAGTGTTTTCCAACTTGGTTCCATTCTCCCCATCATTTTCAGGTACACCAATCAGACATAGATTTGGTCTTTTCACATAGTCCCAAATTTCTTGGAGGCTTTGTTCATTTCTTTTTATTCTTTTTTCTCTAAACTTCCCTTCTCTCTTCATTTCATTCATTTCATCTTCCATCAGCGATACCCTTTCTTCCAGTTGATCGCATCTGCTACTGAGGCTTCTGCAATCTTCGCGTAGTTTTCGAAACTTGGCTTTCAGCTCTATCAGCTCCTTTAAGCCCTTCTCTCCGTTGGTTATTCTAGTTATCCATTCTTCTAATTTTTTTTCAAAGTTTTTAACTTCTTTGCTATTGTTTTGAATTTCCTCTCGTAGCTCAGAGTAGTTTGATCGTCTTAAGCCTTCTTCTCTCAACTCATCAAAGTCATCCTCCATCCAGCTTTGTTCCGTTGCTGGTGAGGAACTGCGTTCCTTTGGAGGAGGAGAGGCGCTCTGTTTTTTAGAGTTTCCAGTTTTTTTGCCCTGTTTTTTCCCCATCTTTTTGGTTTTATCTACTTTTTGTCTTTGATGATGGTGATGTACAGATGGGTTTTTGGTGTGGATGTCCTTTCTGTTTGTTAGTTTTCCTTCTACCAGACAGGACCCTCAGCTGCAGGTCTGTTGGAGTTTACTAGAGGTCCACTCCAGACCCTGTTTGGCTGGATGTCAGCAGCGGTGGCTGCACAACAGCGGATTTTCATGAGACCACAAATTCAGCTGTCTGATAGTTCCTCTGAAAGTTTTGTCTCAGAGGAGTACCCGGTTGAATGAGGTGTCAGTCTGTCCCTACTGGGGGGGGTGCCTCCCAGTTAGGCTGCTCAGGGGTGAGGGACCCACTTTAGGAGGCAGTCTGTCGGTTCTCAGATCTCCAGCTGTGTGCTGGGAGAACCACTACTCTCTTCAAAGCTGTCAGTCAGACAGGGACATTTAAGGCTGTGGAGGTTCTTGCTGAGTTTTTGTTTGTCTGTGCCCTGCCCCCAGAGGTGGAGCCCAGAGAGGCAGGCAGGCCTCCTTGAGCTGTGGTGGGCTCCACCCAGTTCGAGCTTCCTGGCTGCTTTGTTTACCTAAGGAAGCCTGGGCAATGGCGGGCGCCCCTCCCCCAGCCTCGCTGCAGCCTTGCAGCTTGATCTCAGACTGCTGTGCTAGCAATCAGCGAGACTCCGTGGGCATAGGACCCTCCGAGCCAGGTGCGGGACACAATCTCCTAGTGTGCCGTTTTCCAGGCCTGTTGGAAAAGCGCAGTATTAGGATGGGACTGACCCGATATTCCAGGTGCCGTCTGTTTCCCCTTTCTTTGACTAGGAAAGGGAACTCCCTGGCCCCTTGCGCTTCCCGAGTGAGGCAATCCCTCGCCCTGCTTCGGCTCGCGCACAGTGCGCTTCACCGACTGTCCTGCACCCACTGTTAGGCACTCCCTAGTGAGATGAAACCGGTACCTCAAGCAGAAATGCAGAAATCACCCGTCTTCTGTGTCGCTGGGGCTAGGAGCTGGAGACTGGAGCTGTTCCTATTCGGCCATCTTGGCTCCACCCCCCGGATTTTATTTTAAATATGATTGGAAGCCATTGGAAAGTCTGAGCAGGGAACCAAAGTGACTTATGTTTTGGAAAGGTCATTCTGGTGGCTGGCAGAGAAGAAAGTAAAAAGTGGTAAGGCTAGAAGCAGGAAGATCAATTAGAGCGCTGTTGCTGCAATCCAGGAAAGAAATGATAACTTAGACTAGGGTGATAACTGTTGAGGTGGTAAAAACAGCTGGATTTAGGATATGTTTTCCAGATAGCATCAAGTAGGATTTGGAGGGATTTGAATTCAGGTTTGAAAGAAAGAGAGGAATCAAGGATGACTCAGAGGTCCTTAACCTGTGCTGCTGGGTGAATGCTGATGCCAGTTCTGAGACAGGAAGGATTGAAGGAGAAATTCTTTTTTTGGAGGGGAGTAATACAAAGCCAAGAGTTCTGTTTTAGATATTAAATTCGAGATTCCTCTTAGACATCCAACTGGAGAAGACAAATAGGTATTTGGGCCCATGGAAGAGATCAGAGCTCAAGCTATAAATCTGAGATTTGCCAGCACATAGGTGGCAGTTAAAGCCATAATAAAACGTGATGAGATACTTAGAAAGTGTTTGTATAGAAGAGAGAAGACTGAGGACTGAGTCTTGTGGCACTTCAACATTCAGAATTTAGGAAAAGATGGGAAGATCAGCAAAGGAGCCTGAGGAGGAGCAGCCAGTGTGGTAAGAGAAAAAACTGGAGAACGTGATCTCCTAGAAGCTAAGTGAAGGAGGGAATAACCCATTGTGTCAAATACTAAGATTATGTCCTGAAGAAAGACCACTTTGGTTATAGTATGGATGATGGACTACAGAGAGGCAAGACTGTAGATGGGGAAATAGATGCTGTTGCTCTACTTAGGGGAGAAATAAATATTGTCTTAGGCCGGGGTGGTGGCAGTTGGGATGGAGTGTGGTAGATAAATTCAGCAGGCAGAATTAGTAGACTTGGTAATTGGGTATGGGCTGAATGTTATAGGTCTTAAGTTTAACTTCTTAAATGATTGAACTTTAAAAACTATACTACTTGAACGAGCAAACAAAAAACTGAAGTTACTGTGGCTGGAGTACTTTCGGATTCTTTGGAGACTGAGGTTTTTAGTATTATTTGGACTGATCTTGGTTATATAAGTTTGGCTAAGTGAAATTAATGACATTTTAGCCGACATTTTGGATTAGGGCATATCAATTGATCTTTGTAGAAAAACTGTTTCTAAGCATATGGATAAGATAAAGAAATCTAGGGGCATGCATGATTAATGAAATCATGTGAACCATTTTCAAGCAGTCATTTTTGAGCAGGCCCTCTACATATCAACTCTTTTTGGGTCATCATTCTCTTGGAAATAAATAAACTGAAATTCTCTCTCTCTCTCTCTCTTTTTTTTTTTTTTTTGAGATGGAGTCTCGCTTTTGTTGCCCAGGCTGGAGCGCAGTGGCGTGATCTTGGCTCACTGCAACCCCTGCCTCCCGGGTTTAAGCTATTCTCCTGCTTTAGCCTCCTGAGTAGGTGGGATTACAGGTGCCCGCCACCATGCCCAGCTAATTTTTGTACTTTTAGTAGAGACAAGGTTTTGCCCTGTTGGCCCAGGCTGGTCTCGATCTCCTGACCTCAGGTGATCTGCCTGCCTTGGCCTTCCAAAGTGCTGGGATTACAGGCATGAGCCACTGTGCCCGGTCAGAAACGGAAATTCTTTAGGATAATCTATTATTAAGTATTTGCAATATATCTTTCTTTCTTTTTTTCTTTTTTATTTTTTTGAGATGGAGTTTCACTCTTGTTGCCCAGGCTGGAGTGCAATGGTGCGATCTCAGCTCACTGCAACCTCTGCCTCCAGGTTCAAGTGATTCTCCTGCCTCAGCCTCCCAAGTAGCTGGGATTACAGGCATGCACCACCATGCCTGGCTAATATTTTGTATTTTTAGTAGAGACAGGGTTGCACCATGTTGGTCAGGTTGGTCTTGAACTCCTGACCTCAGGTGATCCACCTGCCTCTGCCTCCCAAAGTGCTGGGATTACAGGCGTGAGCCACTGCGTCTGGCCAATATTTTTGACATGCTGAATCCTCACTTTATCCACAGCAGTGAGGTACTACTTGACAAAAATACCCCAACATTTTTGGTTTCTTGGTGACAGTTTACATCTTACCATGTAAATGAACTCTGAATAACAAATTACTTATGATAAATGTTAAATTAGTCCATGATAGTTCCTCTGGAATTATTTATCAAGTAAAAGATGAGCATAGATAAGGAAAGGATTTGGGTATTTCACCATCGGAATAATAACAGACAGGTTATAGGAACCTTTCACAACAAACCATTGATGAATGCATTGCTGGACTTGTAGAAATTAAGTGAAATTACACAATGTTTATCAAAAGTAAAAAAATCAAAATAAAAACGATGACAAAATTACAGCTAAAAATTATGAACTAAGACTGGAACAGTAAAAAATAATCATGAAAGGTAGCCTTGGAGGTAAATGTTTATATCAGCATGGCAGTGGGAGTCTAAGCCTTAGGTAGGTAACAAGATAAGAAAGCTGAATATGAAATTCTAGCCTTAAGCCAGGGACACTTGAAGGGAGCCAGAGAAGATTGATAGAGCCCATAGTTCCTGGAAGGAGCAAATATAAATTCTCTCTCTGAAGGAAAACTTTCTTCATTTACCACCTAGGATTCTCTGTTTAAGATCAACTAGATTTGAAGTCACAATCCAAGATGATCAAATACAGAAGGAAACAAATCATTATTAAGGAGTTGGCTGAAAAATACAACAGACTCCAAGAACTTAAGATATTGAAGGGATCACGTATAGAATATTAAGTAACTATGCATAAAGTATTTAAAGACACAAGAGAGGAACTTACAAAAATGACCTAGCAGCAAGAGAGTATCAAATATGACCAAGAAGATTTGAAAATGAACCAAATAGAATGTCTGTACATGAAAAATGTAGTTGTTGGAATAAAAACCTCCAGATTGGTTAAATAGCGGATTAAACCTAGCTTCAGAGAGAATTAGTGAACTAGAAGATGGTTTGGAGAAATCACCTAGAATGTAGCACAGAGGCAGAGAAATGGAATATATGACAGAGAGGTTAAGAGAAATGGAGTATGAAGGTTTAATGTAGGTCTCTAGTCAGAATCTCAGAAAGCAAGATAAGAAAATGCAGGAGAGACAATATTGGAAGAGATAATGGCTGAAAATTTTCTAAAATTATTGAAAGACTTGAATTTATAGATATAGAAAAGCTCAACTTTTACAAAGCAGAATAATTAAACCCACACCTGAAGATATTGTAGGTGAAACTGTGTCTGGTAGCCAGCCTCCAAGATGATCCCGAATGATTCTTTCTTTCACACCCTTATACTGTCCTCACTCACTCTTAATGGGGCTGACTTTCATAACTAATAGCATATTATGCAAATGAAGGAGTGTGACATTGGAGGTTAAGTCATGAAAGGCATTGTGGCTTCCACCTTGCCCATTCTTGGATCACTCACTCTGGATGAAGCCAGTCACCATGTTGTGAGGTCACTCAGGCAACCCATGGAAAAGCCCGACTGGAGAAGAATTGAGCCCTCCTGCCAATAACCAGCATCAGCATATGAGGCATGAATGAGCTACCTTGAAAGTGTATCCTTCTGCCCTGGCCAACCCTTCAGATGATTATAGCTCTAGCTAGCATCTCAGCTGCAGCCTCATAAAATACCTTGAGCCAGAATCAGCCAGCTAAGCTGCTTCTGAGTTCTTGAACCACAGAAACTGTGGGATGATAAATGTTTATTGTTTTAAGCCACTATGTTTTGGGGATAACTTCTCATGCAGCATTAGATACCTAATATACTAAAGAACATCAAAGACAATGAGAAAAATCTTAAAAGTAACCAGAAAGAAAAGATGGATTACTTAGAGAATAATAACACTTGGACTGATGTTAGATTTCTCAATAGCAAAAGTGTAAGCTAGAGACCAGTATCTGCATGCATAGTGTGGGGGAAAGTATCAGTTGGCCTAGTGTTATATATTTAGAAAAATGATCTTTTAAGAATGAAAGAGAAATAGGGCTTTTTTTTTGAGACAGGGTCTTGCTCTGTTGCCCAGGCTGGGGTGCAGTGGCACGATCTTGGCTCACTGCAACCTCTGCCTCCCGAATTCAAGTGATTCTCCTGCCTCAGCTCCCTGAGTAGCTGGGACTACAGAGATGTGCCACCATGCCCAGCTAATTTTTGTATTTTTAGTAGAGACGGGGTTTTACTATGTTGGCCAGGCTGGTCTCGAACTCCTGACCTCATGTGATCCACCCGCCTTGGCCTCCCAAAGTGCTGGGATTACAGGCATAAGCCACCGTGCCCAGCTGAAAAATAGGGCATTTTTTTTTTTAATAAACCAAAACTGAGTTTGCCATGAACCCTTCACTAGAGGGTATATTTTATGGTGAAGGAAAATGATCTCAGAAAAGTCTGATATATGATGATGAGGAACAAAATTAGTAAACATGTGGATAAATGTAAACAAGAATTACCTGTATAAAAGAGTAACATCTAATTTGTGGGATTAAAAAAGACATAACTAAAATATTGCATTTAAAAATTTATTTCAATAGGTTTTTAGGGGACAGTTGGTGTTTGGTTACATTAATAAGTACTTTAGTGGCAATTTCTGAGATTTTGGTGCACCCATCGCCCGAGCAGCATGCCCAAAGTGTAGTCTTCTATCCCTCGGCACCCCCTACCGTTTCCCTGTAATCCCCAAAGTCCAATGTATCATTCTTATGCCTTTGTGTCCTCATAGCTTAGCTCCCACATATGAGTGAGAACATACAATGTTTGGTTTTCCATTCCTGAGTTACTTCACCTAGAATAATAGTCTCCAATTCCATTCAGGTTGGTGCAAATGCCATTATTTCATTCCTTTTTATGGCTGAGTAGTATTCCATGGTATAAAATATACCACATTTTCTTTATCTGCTCATTGATTGATGGACATTTGGGCTGGTTCCGTATTTTTGCAATTGGAAATTGTGCTGCTATAAACATAGGTGTGCAAGTATCTTTTTGCATAATAACTTCTTTTCCTCTGGGTAGATACCTAGTGATGGGATTGCTGGATCAAAGGGTAGATCTACTTTTAGTTCTTTAATGAGTCTCCACACTGTTTTCCCTAGTGATTGTACTGGTTTACATTCCCACCAACAGTGTAAAAGTGGTCCCTTTTCACTACATCCATGCCGACATCTATTATTTTTTCATTATGGCTATTCTTGCAGGAGTAAGGTGGTATTACATTGTGGTTTTGATTTGCATTTCCCTGATAATTAGTGATGTTGAGCATTTTTCCATATGCTTGTTGGCCATTTGTGAATCTTCTTTGGAGAACTGTCTATTCATGTCTTTAGCCTACTTTTTGATGGGATTGTTTTTTTCTTGCTGATTTGTTTGAGTTTTTCATAGATTCTGAATATTAGTCCTTTGTTGGATATGTAGATTGTGAAGACTTTTTCTCACTCCGTGGATTGTCTGTTAACTTTGCTGATTATTTCTTTCTTTTTTTTTTCTTTTAAAAGACTGAGTCTCACTCTGTCACCCAGGCTGGAGTAGAGTGGTGCAATCTTGGCTCACAGCAACCTCCGTCTCCCAGGTTCAAGTGATTCTCCTGCCTCAGCCTCCCTAGTAGCTGGGATGACAGGTGTGTGCCAGCACACACTGTTAATTTTTGTATTTTTAGTAGAGACGGGGTTTCACCATGTTGGCCACACTGGTCTCGAACTCCTGACCTCAAGTGATCCACTTGCCTCAGCCTCTCAAAGTACTGGGATTACAGGTGTGAGTGACTGTGCCAGACCTCTGCTGATTATTTGTTCTGCTGTGCAGAAGCTTTTAAGTTTAATTAAGTCCCATCAATGTATCTTATTTTGTTGATGCATTTGTGTTTGGGTTCTTGGTCATGAGGTGTTTGCGTAAGCCAGCGTCTAGAAGGGTTTTTCCAATGTTGTCTTCTAGAATCTTTATGGTTTCAGATCTTAGATTTAAGTCTTTGATCCATCTGGAGTTGATTTTTGTATAAGGTGAGAGATGAGTATCCAGTTTCATTCTTCTACATGTGGCTTGCCAGTTGTCCCAGCACCTTTTGTTGAATAGGTTGTCCTTTCCCCACTTTATGTTTTTGTTTACTTTGCCAAAGAACAGTTAGCTGTAAGTATTTGGGTTTATTTTTGGGTTCTCCATTCTGTTTCATTGGTCTATGTGCCTATTTTTATACCAGTACCATGCTGTTTTGGTGACTATGGCCTTATAGTATACTTTGAAGTCAGTAATGTGATACTTCTAGATTTGTTCTTTTTGCTTAGTCTTACATGGCTATGCAGGCTCTTTTTTGGTTCCATATGAATTTTAGGATTTTTTTTTCTAGTTCTGTGAAGATTTATGGTGATATTTTGATGGGAATTGCATTGAATTTGTAGATTGCTTTTGGCAAGATAGTCATTTTTGCAATATTGATTCTACTCATCCATGAGTATGGGTTGTGTTTCCATTTGTTTGTGTCATCTGTGATTTCTTTCAGCAGTATTTTGTAGTTTTCTTTGTAGAGGTCTTTCACCTCCTTGGTTAGGTATATTCCTAAGTATTTTATTTTATTTTTGTAGTTATTTGTGAAGGGGGTTGAGTTCTTGATTTGATTCTCAGCTTAGTTGCTGTTGGTGTATAGCAGAGCTACTGATTTGTGTGTATTAATTTTGTATCCTAAAACTGCTGAATTCATTTACCAGTTATAGGAGCTTTTTGGATGAATCTTTAGGGTTCTCTAGGTATATGATCATATCATCAGCAAACAGTGACTGTTTGACTTCCTCCTTACTGATTTGGATGTGCTTTATTTTTTTCTCTTGTCTGATTGCTCTCACTAGGACTTCCAGTACTATGCTGAATAGAAGTGGTGAAAGTGGGCATCCGTGTCTTGTTCCAGTTCACGGGGGGAATGCTTTCAACTTTTCCCTGTTAAGTATAATGTTGGCTGTGGGTTTGTTGAAAATGGCTTTTATTACATTAAGGTATGTCCCTTCTGTGCTGATTTTGCTGAGGGTTTTAATCATAAAGAGATGCTGGATTTTATCAGATGCTTTTTCTGCATCTATTGAGATGATCATGTGATTTTTGCTTTCAATTCTGTTTATGTGGTATAACACATTTATTGACTTACATATGTTAAACCATCCTCATCCCTGGTATGAAACCCACTTGGTCATGGTGGATTATCTTTTTGATATGCTGTTGGATTTGGTTTGCTAGTATTTTGTTGAGGATTTTTGCATCTATTTTCATCAGGGATATTGGTCTGTAGTTTTCTTTTTTTTGCTGTGTCCTTCCCCGGGTTTGGTATTAGGGTTATATTGGCTTCATAGAATGATTTAGGAAGGATTCCCTCTTTCTCTATCTTTTGGAATAGTGTCAATAGGATTGGTAGCAATTCTTCTTTGAATGTCTGATAGAATTTAGCTGTGAATCTGCCTTGTGCTGGACTTTTTTTTGTTTACAATTTTAAAATTACCATTTCAATCTTGCTGCTTGTTATTGGTCTGTCCCGAGATTCTATATCTTCCCGGTTTAATGTAGGAGGGTTGTATATTTCCAGGAATTTATCAGTCTCCTGGAGTAGTAAAGTCCCTCACTATTATTGTGTTGCTGTCTATCTCATTTCTTAGGTCTAGTAGTAATTGTTTTATAAATTTGGGGTCTGCAGTGTTAGGTGCATATATATTTAGAATTGTGATATTTTCCTGTTAAACTAGTCCTTTTATCATTATAGAATGTCCCTCTTTGTCTTTTTTAACTGCTGTTGCTTTAAAGTTTGCTTTGTCTGATATAAGAATAGTTGTTCCTGCTTGCTTTTGATGTCCATTTGCGTGGAATATCTTTTTCCACCCCCTTTGCCTTAAGTTTATGTGAGTCCTTGGAAATCACTTAAAATAACTCCATTCAAATTTTTTTTCTAGTTTTTAATTTTTATTTTTTAATTCTGGAACAGTAGATAAAATTCTGTCAAGACTTATCAAATGTTTTGCTGCAGTGCTAGTCTATTAAACCTTCGCATTTATGTCATTATACTATAAAATAGGATTTATGGTACTTTTTAATGTTTCATTTTTCTCTTTTTATAGTTTTTTGTAGAGCAAAGTAACATTGGAGATAATTTTTTGTATTAGCTTTGCTACTGATACAAATCATAGATGCATACTCCTGATAGAAGTAGGGCATGAATACTTGATTAGTCTTTAACAGTTATGGTTACAGGGATAGTATATCGCAGTTACAGTTAATCCCTGACCACTGAGTTATTTAAGTAGGCATTTAGGATTCTTGTGATTTATGAAATAAACTAAAATAGTCTTGTCTTTAAAGATTTGTAGCTTGAATGAGGATAATGAAACCATAGTAATGTAGATAAACCTTACTGACATTTTATGCTTTCAAAGGGAAATGGGATCTTAAACTGCTTTGGCTAAAATTTCAAAATGAATTTTAGCCACAATTCTGAAATTATGGGTCTCTGTCCCTAAAAAATTCTTTTAAAGAATTTAAGATCTACTTCTGCAAAATGTCAATAATATCGTTTATCTCTTTTTTCAGGGATGTAGTGAGGAGTACCTCTTTGAAAATGGCAAATGTTATCTGTTAGACTGTTGCATCTCATCACTAGAAGATATTTTTTCACTAAACAGTCATCGAGAAAATGGTTATCATTGATCTTAAGATGGATTGATCACAACCCTCACTGGACTAAAATTGTTGGGAATTAAAGTACAGATCTTATTTGATTGTGAGCAGAAGAAACTTAAAAGCTTTGACTTTTCAATTTAGAAGTTTGGAGATTTAAGTTATGATATAATAATTTACAACTGTATTTTGTGAAATCGGTGATCTCCAATCTTTAGATTGAAGAAAAACATTGAAGACCATGAATTTTACAGTGACTTACCTCTTCCAGTTAGCAAATCAAGCACATTTTTTGTTTTGCAAATGTCTCAACTGTAAAAAGTGTATAACTACATAGCTCTTCTTTTGAAAAGGGATCTAAACTACAGAATATAGTTGTTATGTATTTTAAAATTTAAAGATGTTTTTGTTCAATTAATTGGCAAACAGTTGATTAATCATTATGTTTTAACTTTAGGCATTGTAATGAGTACCAAAGAATTAAGATAGACTTAAAAAGGAGAGAATCCAAATCCTTTGAGAACTGTTTGTTTTTATTTTTTACATTCCTGACGTTTAACACAGGGCCTGGCAGCAGTAGACATTTACTAAAGGTTAGCTGAATGAGTAAATGAATAAGAAGGACCTGATAGTTGCCCTCAAGAAACTTAGAGCCATTAAATATAATAAGATGAATATACAGAAAACCAGACTGATCAATAGACAATAATAGTGTGCTCAATAATTAGAATTTAGAGGTCAGGCATGGTGGCTCACACCTGTAATCCCAGCACTTTGGGAGGCTGAGGTGGGTAGATCACCTGAGGTCAGAAGTTTGAGACCAGCCTGGCCAACATGGTGAAACCCCATCTCTCCTAACAATATAAAAAATTAGCTGGATGTGGTGGTGGGTGCATGTAATCCCAGCTACTCGGGAGGCTGGGGCAGGAGAATTTCTTGAACCCAGGAGGCAGAGACTGCAGTGAGCTGAGATTGCACCACTGCACTCCAGCCTGGGTAACAGAGCGAGACTCCATCTCAGAAAAAAAAAAGGAAAAAAGAAAAAAAATAGAATTTAGAGGTGTTAGAATTTGGAGGAAACATTAAAATAGTTTTCAAACATGGTATTTGGACTACTATTAAGAAAACTTATTGTAGTAGTAAAGTCAGGTGAAGTCCTCTTAAAGAATGTGGGACTTGAACAAGCCCTAAAGGATTGGTAGGATTTGGATGTGAATAAAAGAGGCATCATAGGTAGGGGAACATCATGACTGACATGGGGGTAAGGAAACATGTTTATGAGCCAATGAGAAAAATGGCCTTCTTGGAAAACTTTAAACTATAATAATGCTGGATTGATAGGTGGTGTTTAGGCAGACAATTCAAATTTCCAAATGGCAGTTTTACCATTCGCCACCAAACTGATCTGCTGAATGCTTCCAGCCATATCCATCTGCTGGGAGCCTGCCTGGCACACTGCCTCTCGGCTATTTGCTCAGATGGTTTGACAGATGCATAGGTAGTAAGAAATGGTGCTGTTAATGTCAGTAAAGCTGCCCTTTGTGAAAGCTAGCAAACCAGTGTGACTTTGAGCTTTATAACTGATGATTTGTGGTGATGTTAGATTAAAAAAAAAACGCAGCTTTAAATGGTGTGGGAGACGCTGGGCTTGCCTTATTGTTAAGAGATTGCCATGTTGGTTTGATACTGGGCTGGAAGGTCTCTCCGCTTACCCTACCTCATACTTCCTCAATACCCTGAGATACCAGAATGAATTTATTATTTCTTTGCTCATGGTTAAAACATATATTTTTAGAGAAGCGTTCATGCTCAGCTTGCTGTAAATGCATATTTGCTTTGGGGCCTTGTTCTAAGATGATATGGGGCTAGGCTGTATCCCTCAGGGTGAACACAAATTGTACTCCCCTCACTCTGTAAGTCACTGTCAAAAACATGGAGTGCTTAGATATGGGAAGAAAATTAAATGTCACTTGACAGAGCTTTTGTCTTTTATTAGATGATATTTAGATAATAATAAAAAACTAGTGCATTTGAATTATGTGACGTAAGAGAGTTCCAAAAGAGAGCAGCAGTATTGGGTGGTTAGAAATATAGATTAATGACCCACAATTTTCGTATCTAGTATTCTTGATGGAGTGAATGTAGTGCTAATAAATTATGATTAAATATGTCTTTATTTAATCTTTAGCGAGTATTAACTGTTGGCTCTGGTTTGGCATTGTTTACTTTTTTTTTTTTAACTAGGGAGAGTTAAATGATACATGTCTGTAAAGTTATTTTATGCTACTTTTCTTTAACATGCCTCAGCATTAAAATGTCCTTAAGAATATTGCATCATATCATTAAGAGTCTGACTATGGAAGGAATGCGACCGTATGACAGTGAGTAAATTTTTCATGACTACAGCCCATGGATGTTAAATAAAAAATGACAGCTTCTTGGATTTGATTGCAGTATAAAATTGTGACTCAGAATACTAGATTCATTGACTGGGGGTAGAAAGAGGACACTTTAGGACACTTTGTATGAGAGGCAGAAAATGTTTTGCATACTTTATAAGGGAGAGACAAAAATCTTGAGTGTAGTTTTATATCGTTTATTAATGGTAGAACCGCTTTGTTGAAATGAATTAAGTGTAGAGTCTTGTACCACTTCACCTTCATTCATTCAGCTGAAGTATAGGAGGATGATTTGTGCTTAAATGAATCTTTGCCTGCATTTGTGCAGGGAAAAACTTTGGCAGTCCCAATCACTGGACTGCACACAGCCATGGAATATTGTAGCATTACTGCCATGTTCCATGTGTATGTGTGCATAAGACACACACACACACACGCAGAGAGATCTTAAAAATGACTTTATTGAAGTATAATTGACATGCAAATATTATAAAACATCCATTTAAAATATATAGTTCAATGCTCAATGAACCTAACAAATGAACCCGTGCAATCAGATTTATATATTTATATTTTGGCTGTGCAGTCAAGATATAAAACACTTCCATGACCCCAGAAAGTTCTCTTTGCCCTTTTCTAGTCACTCCATCCCTGTGTCCCTACCTGAGGCAACCACTGACCTGCTTTCTGTCACTATAGATCAGATTTGTCCTTTCTAGAGTCTCATGTGTTTGGAGTCGCACAGCATGGCATCTTTTGTGTTTGGCTTCTTTTGCTCATTGTGATGTTTTTGAGTTTCATCCATATTGCTCTTATATAAGTAATTTACTCCTTTTTATTGTTGAGTGGTATTCTGTTGTGGTATTCTAGATATATTACAATTTATTTATCTATTTACTTGTTGATGGACCTTTGAGCTAGTTTTATTTTTTAGTATTATGAATAGCACTGCTATGAACATTCAGGTGCAAGTCTCTGTGTAAATAAGTTTTTATTTCTCTTGGGTAAAGACCTAGATGTAGAATTACTGGGTCACATGGTAACTTCAAGGAAACTACAGTATTGTTTGCCATAGTGTTTGTACCACTTTACATGCTTACCAACAATGTAGAGTTTCAGTTACTTGATATCTTCTCCAACACATGGTGTTGACAGTCTTTAATTTTGTTTGTTTGTTGTTTTTTTGAGAGGAATTTTGCTCTGTCACCCAGGTTGGAGTGCAGTGGTGCCGTCTCAGCTCACTGCAACCCCTGCCTCCCGGGTTCAAGTGATTCTCCTGTCTTAGCCTCCCAAGTAGCTGGGACTACAGGTGTGCACCACCACACCTGGCTAATTTTTGTATTTTTAATAGAGATGGGGTTTCCCCATGTTGGGCCAGGCCCAAAGTGCTGGGATTATAGGCATGAGCTACCGCACCTGGTACCTTTGTCAAAAATCAGGTGACCGTATATTTGAGGCCTATTTCTGGATTTTCTCTTCTGTTCTATTGATTTATTACATACCTATCCTTATGCAAATACCACAGTATCTTGATTACTGTAGCTTTATAGTAAGTCTTAGAATCAGGTAGCATAAGTCTTCTAGCTTTGTTCTTTTCTTTCATAGTTGCTCTGGCTAGCCTAGGTTCTTTACATTTCCATGGAAATTATAGAATCAGCTTACTGATTTCTACAAAAAATCTTGTTGGAATTTTGATTGAAATTGCGTTGAATTCTATCGATTAATTTGTGTAGAATTGACATCTTAACAATATCGAGTCTTCCCGTTTGTGAACATAGTATACTTCTCTAATTAAAGATCTTATTTAGTTTCTTTCAGCAATATTCTGTAACTTTTCTTATATAGTCTTGCATGTATTATGTTAGATTTATTGTTAAACATTTCATGTTTTTGGATAACATTGTGAAAGATACATATATTTTTAAATTTAAATATCCAATTGTCTATTGCTAGTATTAGAAATACAATTGATTTTTGTATATTGAACCTATATCCTGTGACTTTGCTAAATTCACCTGTTATTTATATTAGCTTTTTTATTTTTTGTTTTTAGAGACACAGTCTTCCTTTGTCACCTGGGCTAGAGAAGAGTGGCACAATCATAGCTCACTGTAGCCCCAAACTCCTAGGCTCAAGTGATCCTCCTGCCTCAGCCTCACAAGTAGCTGGGACTATAGGTGCATGCCACTATGCCTGGCTAATTTTTTTTTTTTTTTTTGTAGAAACAGGGTCTCACTATGTTGCCCAGGCTAGTCTTGAACTCCTGACTTTAAGCGATCCTCCTGTCATCGCCTCCCAAATTGCTAGGATTATAGGTGTAAGCCACCTCATCCAGCCACTTTTATTAGTTTTTAAAATTTGTTTGTAGATTTCTTGGCATTTCTTTAGCCTTGTTGCATTGGCTAGAATCTGTAGTACGGTGAAGTGATGATAATTTATATACTTGCCTTGTTCCTGACCTTCAGGAGAAAATTCACTATTACTAATAAGTGTGATGTTACTGGAAAGGGGTCCCGATCCAGACCCCAAGAGAGGGTTCTTGGATTTTGCACAAGAAAGAATTTGAGGCGAATCCATAGAGTAAAGCGAAAGCAAATTTATTAAGAAAGTAAAGGAATAAAAGGATGGCTACTCCATAGGCAGAGCACCCTCATGGGCTGCTCGATTGAGTATACTTACAGTTGTTTCTTGATTATATGCTCTACAAGGGGTGGATTATTCATGAGACTTCTGGGAAAGAGGTGGGCAATTCCTGAAACTAAGGGTTCCTCCCCTTTTTAGACCATATAGGGTAACTTCCAGATGTTGCCATGGCATTTATAAACTGTTATGGCACTGGTAGGAGTGTCTTTTAGTTAGCTAATGCATGATAATTAGCATGTAATGAGCAGTGAGGATGACCAGAGGTCACTTTTGGGGCCATCTTGGTTTTGGTGGGTTATGGCTAGCTTCTTTACCACATCCTGTTTTATCAGCAAGACCTTTGTGATCTGTATCTTGTGCTGACCTCCTATCTCATCCTGTGACTAAGAATGTCTTACCTCCTGGGAATGCAGCCCAGCCGGTCATAGCCTTATTTTACCCATCCCCTAATCAAGATGGAGTTGCTCTGGGTCAAATGCCTCTGACAATGTTAACTGTTAAGTTTTCTTATAGAAGCCTTATATCATGTTGAGAAAGTTTCATTGTAGTCTTAGTTTGATGAGACTTGTTAAAAAGTATATTATGAATGGATCTTGAATACTATCAAATACTTTCTTTTATATCTGTTTAATTGATTACATGGTTTTATTTATTATTCTGATTGATTGTTGTTCATTGATTCATTTTCAAATGTTAAGCCAACTGTGGGAAGTATTCTAGGAATGCAAGGTGTTTTTTTTTGTTTGTTTTTGTTTTGTGTTTTTTTTTTTTTTTTTGAGACGGAGTCTCACTGTGTTACCCAGGCTGGAGTGCAGTGGTGTGATCTCAACTCACTGCAACCTCCTCCCAGGTTCAAGTGATTCTCCTGCCTCAGCCTCCTGAGTAGCTGGGATTACAGGTGCCCGCCACCATGCCTGGCTAATTTTTGTATTTTTAATAGAAATGGGGTTTCACCAGGTTGGCCAGGCTGGTCTCAAACTCCTGACCTCAGGTGATCCACCTACCTTGGCCTATCAAAGTGCTGGTGTAGATTACAGGTGTGAGCCACCGCACCCAGCCACAAGGTTTGTTTAACATTTGAGAATCAATCCCAGTTGGTCATGGTGTATTATTATTTTTTTAGATATTGTTGGATTTGATTTGCTGCAATTTTATTTAGAATTTTTTCATCTGTGTTCATTAAAGATACTGGTTTGTAGTTTTCTTATGTCTTTGTCTGCTTTCATTGTCAGCATAATGCTACATTATCAAAGGAGTTTGAAAATGTCTCCTCTTAGTACCTTTTCTAAAAATGTCTGTGTAGGATTGTTATTTTTTCCTTAAATATTTGATAGAATTGTCCAGTGAAGCTGTCTGGGCCTGGAGTTTTCTTCATAGGAAAACTGATTATTAATTCAATTGTTTTAATAGATATAAGGTTCTTCAGATTTTCTCTTCTCCCTCCCTCCCTCCCTCCTTCTCTCTTTTTTCTTTCTCTTTCTTTTTATTCTTCCTCTTTCTTTTTATTCTTCTTCCTCCTTTTCCTCCCTCTCCTCCCCCCTCCTGTTGTTGTTCTTCTCCTCCTCCTCCTCCTCTTCCTTTTCCTCCCTCTTCTTCGTCTTCATCTTCTTCATCTTCTTTTCTTCTTCCTATTCTTTCTCTTCTTTCTTCTTCTCCTTCTTTCTTTTTTGAGACAGAGTCTTACTCTGTTGTCCAGCCTGGAGTATAGTGGCGTAATTATGGCTCACTGCAGCTTTGACCTCCTGTGCTCAAGTGATCCTGCTTCAGTCTCCCAAGTATTTGGAACTATAAGGTGAACACCACCATACCTGGCTATTTTTGTTACTTTTTATTTTGTAGAGATGGGGGTCTTGCTCTGTTACCCAGGCTGGTCTCAGACTCGTGGACTCAAGCAGTCCTCACAACTTGGCCTCCCAAAGTGCTGGGATTACAGGAGTGAGCCACTGCACCTGGCCTCTATTTGTCCTTGAATTAGTTTTTTAAAAAATATTTTTGGCTAGGGTAATGTGCAAAACATTTCTCAACATTGCTTTAATTTGCATTTCTTGATTACTAGCATGAATGCATATTGTTGAATTCATTTTGATTTTGTTGAAATTTTATTGATATTTGTTCTTATTTTTATTATGTTTTCTTTCTACTTACTTTGTTCTTCTATCATTGATTTTGGACTTGACTTTTTTTCCTATAAGCATCTGAAGCTATGCATTTCCCTCCAAGAACTGCTTTAACTGCATTCTATAAATGTTGATATATTTTGTTTTCATTTTCAACTACTTTAGAATCTTTTCTGTTATCTCTTATGTTTATTCCTTGACTCTTAGATTACTAAAGTGTGTTTTAATTCAGATACTTCCGGATTAACCTGAAAGCTCTTTATTATTGATGTCTAATGTAATATTTTAATAAATTATTTATTTTTAATTATGTTAAAATATACATAACATAGAATTGAACATTTTAACCATTTTAAAGTTTACAGTTCAGTGGCATTAAGTCCATTCACATTGTTAGATAACAATCACCACCATTCATCTCCAGATGAATGGTTTTCTTCTTGCAAAACTGGAAGTCTATACCTATTTAATAGTAAGTCCCCATTCCAGAGTGTGTATTCTGCTGTTATGGATTTGGGTATTCTGTAAATGTCAATTAGATCCAGTTGGTTGATAGTGATGGTCAAGTGTTCTATATCTTACTGATTTTCTGGGTACTTGTTCTATAATTTACTGTAAGTGTTCAAATATCCAACTAGCATTGTAGATTTATTCACTTTTTTCTTCCACTTGCCAGTTTTTCCCTAATATATTTTGAAGCTCTGTTTTTAGGTGGGTATATACTAATTTAGGATTGTTATGTCTTGTTTGTGAATTGTACCCTTTACTATATATATATATATAAAATTTTTATTTTTCTCAGATGATACTGTTTTTAAGTCTACTTTGTGTGACATTAATATGTAATTGATAATTTTCACTTTTAATAATTAATTTGTAATTAATATATTAATATAGTATCTCCAGATTTATTATAATTAGCTTTGTATGACATACATCTTTTTTAAAAAACCTTTTACTTCTTACCTGTGTCATTATGTTTATTTTTATTTTTTATTTTTTGTTATTTTTTGTTTTTATTTTGTTTTGTGTGTCATGTTTAAGATGGTCTTATAGATAGCATGTATTTACTAGTGGCTTTTTTCTTTAGTCTGATGATTTCTGCTGTTTTATTGTATGGAACATTAGACTATTCTCATTTAATATAAATTTCAATATAGTTGGTTTTAATCTGTCATCTTGATGGTTGTTTCTGTTCCATTCTGTTTTTTATTCCTTCTTCTTTTGAATTGAGAGTTTTTAATGATTTATTTTTATCTTCACTGTTGGCTAATTAACTATACTTCTTTGCTTTATTGCTTTTAGGATTTGCTTTAGGGTTTACAGTTTACCTCTTTAACAAGTTATTTCAGATATTTCATCTCATGTATATTGTAACTTTATAACTGTATACCTCCCAAATTTAATTCTATTATTCCAGCTCCCAAATTTAATTATATTGTCACCACATTCCATTCTACATGTATTATAAACTCCAAACTACATTATTTTTTATTTAGACAAATTGTCTTTAAAGAAATTTAAAAATAAGAAAAATGTCATGTTTATTGATGTTTCACATTTTTAGCACTATTTCTTTTTATAGATCCAAGTTTTTAGCTGGTTGTCATTATCCATACGCCTGAAGAACTGTTTTTCTTTAAAATTTATTGTATAGTACAGATTTACTGATGATAAATTCTCTCAGATATTGTTTAATAATATCTTTATTTTTCCTTCATTATTATAGGATTTTTTTTTTGGTAGATTTAAAGTACTAGATTGAGAAATTTTTTCCTCCAGCACTTTAACCAATTTATGCCGAGGTTGCAATTTTTTGAATTTTTGCATGAGTGAAAAATCAGACCTTGATGATGACCTTGAGCAGCAGGATATAAATAATTCTCACATGCTTAGCGTTCCAGTAATGGAACACTAGGCATAAGTAGGTTAAAGATTTTATTCCATTGTTTTCTGGCTTGCAGAGTTGCTGAAGAGGGGTTTACTGACCTTATCTCTTTTTCTCCATAAAATGTCTGTTTTTCCCTTGGGCTTCTTTCAAGATTTTTTTTTTTTCTGTTGTTACTGGTTTGAAGTAATTTGATTAGGACCTTCCTTTTTGTAAGTTTATTCATGATTATCCTGGTTTAGGTTCATAGAGCTTTTTGGATATATGGATTTACAGGTTTATCAAATTTAGAATTTTTCTGCTATTACTTATTCAGATTTTTGTTGTTCCTCCCTCCTTCCTCACCTTCTGTGGCTCTGATTATATATATGTAGACTGCTTGATATTGTTCCATTGGCCGCTGATGCTCTGTTTATTTTTATTCAGTCTTTGTGCTTTGGTTTCTATAGATTCTATTGCTGCATCTTCAGATTTAGTGAGCTTCTGCGTATCTTTTCTGTGGTTAATTTATCTAGTGAGTTTTATTTTTATTTTTTATTTTTAAAAATTTTTTATGGCTGGTGTATGGTGGCTTATGCTTGTAATCCCAGCACTTTGGGATTTTTATTTTTATTTTTTAGAGATGGGATCTTGTTCTGTTACCCAGGCTAGAGTGCAGTGGCATGATTATAGCTCACTGCAGGCTCTAACTCCAGGGCTCAAGTGATCCTCTTGTTTTGGCCTCTCAAGTAGTTAGGACCAAAGGTGTGCATCACTGTGCCCAGCTAATTTTTGAAAGACCTTTTTTTTAAGAGATGGGGTCTTGCTATATTGCTCAGGCTGGTCTCAAACTCAAGAGATCATCTTGCTTTGACCTCCCAAAGTGTTAGGATTACAGGCGTGAGCCAATGTGCCTGGCCCATCTAGTAAATTTCATATTTCAGATACTGTATTTTTCATCTCTAGAAGTTCCTTTTCACTCTTTCTTATGTCTTCTTTCTTCCATATATATATATATTTAAAAACACTTGAACATAGTTACAATAACTTTTAATTTTCTTGTCTGCTAATTTTATCATCTCTGTTATTTTGGCAATCTTTATTAATTTTTCTTCGGGTTATGTTTTACATTCTTCTACTTTTTCACATTTTTGGAATAAAAAATATAAATTGTGGACATTGTTGATGTTTTCCTGTTGTGCATTTGGTTTTTATTGTTTTCCTTTAGAAGGTGTTTGGCTTTGTTCTGGCAGGCAATTATTTGCATACTTGTTGAGCACTTTTCCTGAGTAGCTTCCTCTTTTGGAGGCTTTGCCCTGCCACATTGAACTGCTTTAGTCTTGCTAACTCTGACCTCTGACCTTCCAACCCAGCAAGACCTCTGTGCTTTGTTTTGGATTTCCCTTCATGCATTATGGCCCAGCAGGTCCTAAAAGGCAGAAGCCAGGGCAATCATGGGGCTAAATTCATTTGCATCCCTTCTCTCAGGCGTCACACATTTGTGCTGCCTATTGTTCAGTTTCTAAAAACAGTTGTTTTATATATTTTGTTCATTTTTCTATTGTTGTGGCAGAGCATAAATGTGGTATCTGTTGCTCCATCATGGCCAAAAGTGGAAGCCACCACTGGTTTTCATGTAGTTCATAACACTTTGGAGGGTGTGGTAAATAACAAGTATATCAAGTATAATTTTTAATACAGATCTGTTTTGAGTAAAAGTCTGTAAGATAGTTTGATCTTTTCTTGTTGCCTTTTAACTAGTCTCCCTTATTTTATGGTAATGGAATCAGGAGTGAGATGATTCCATATGATATAAAGAGTGAAGACTGGATCTGGAAAGATTCAATTTCACCTGTCCATTGACTTATGTGTGGTTTGAGACATATTCAAACTATTCAGATATCAGTTTTTTCCCCTGTAAAATGAAGGAAGCATATTAGACTGACCTAAGATCTGAAGTCTTACTCAGGTGAAAATACTGTAATTCTATATTATAATCTATAAATGATACTGAAGGTTGAATGCTAAGCTCTGAAGCTAGTTAAACATTGTTTAAAATGAAAAATATGGGTTTTGGCTCTGGTAAAATTTGCTCCTAATTTGATCAACTTAAATAACAAATCAAGGATGAAAACAGTATTAGATTTTATAGTACAAAGGGCATTTATTCATAAATATTGTATACTCTAACAATGTTTTATGCAAATAGATGGTAAAATGCTGTTATGTTATCTGTGAGTTTGCATGGGACCTCATTTAGAAACAACTTCCTGCAGGGAGAAGCACCACTTGGGGTGGTGCTAAATTCTTAATCCCCATTAAAAATTCTCACCCAAGGAGTTCTCGTGAGACCAGGTCATTTAAAAATATGTGACATCTGCCTCCAGACCCAACTGTCTCTCTCTTGCTTCTGCTTTCACCATGTGATGTGCCTGTTCCCCCTTTGCCTTCTACCATGATTGTAAAGCTTCCTGGGCCGGGCGCAGTGGCTCACACCTGTAATCCCAGCACTTTGGGAGGCCGAGATGGGCGGATTATGAGGTCAGGAGATGGAGACCATCCTGGCTAATACGGTGAAACCCCATCTCTACTAAAAAAACACAAAAAAATTAGCTGGGCGTGGTGGTGGGCGCCTTTAGTCCCAGCTACTCAGGAGGCCGAGGCAGGAGAATGGTGTGAACCCAGGAGGCGGAACTTGCAGTGAGCCGAGATCGTGCCACTGCACTCCAGCCTGGGTGACAGAGTGAGACTCTGTCTCAGAAAAAAAAAAAAAAGCTTCCTGAGGCCTCCCCAGAAGTAGATGCCGGTGCCATGCTTCCTATACAGGCTGCAGAGCCACAAGCCAGTCACGCTTCTTTTGTTATAAATTACCTAGTCTCGGGTGTTTCTTTATAGGAACACAAGAACGGCCTCACACAGCCCTCTTGTCCTGATGCAAGGTCTGACACTGTCGACCACCTTCTTCTTGATACTCTACCCCTGGGCTTGTGGCTTGTTCTTTTCTGATTCTTCTCCCCATTTGACTGTCCTTTCCATTTCCTCTTTCTCTATTTCTTTCTTTCCTTTTTTTTTTCTGAGACAGTGTCTCACTCTGTTGCCCAGGCTGGTGTGCAGTGGCTCAATCACAGTTCACTGCAGCCTCAGCCTCCCAGGCTCAAGCAATCCTCACGCCTCAGCCTCCCAAGTAGCCGGGGGTACAGGTGCATGCCACAACGCCTGGCTAAGTTTTGTATATTTTGTAGAGATGGGGTTTCACCATGTTGCTCAGGCTGGTCTGGAACCCCTAGGCTCCAGTGATCCACCCACCTTGGCCTCCCAAAGTGTTGGGATTACAAGTTTGAACCACTGCTCCTGGCCTCTCCGCCCATGTACGTGTTCCTCAAGAATCTATTCCTGACACTTTATCTCCTAGCAACCTCTACATTTCAGCACCTGTAAGCTCATCCAGTTCAAATCTACCTCCCAGCCTGTCAGCCCCCACCTTCCTCTCCTTGCCGAGCTCCAGTCCTCAATTCCTAACTTCCTGCCAGACATTTCCACTAGGACAATCTGATGTTGCATCAAATTTAGTATGTTCACAATCAAATTTACCACCTTCTGCAGAACTTGACCTCAGGCAGGACTGAAGCCTGGGCCTGTCAACAGGCAGTCTATCTGGCAAGTTGAACTTCCTTTCACATAGTCTCACAGTAGACAATCCATAATGTATTGGGGTGAATCTACCTCGGTTATTTGCACCCACTGAGCAGAGAAGCAGGTAGTCAAAAAAAAGTTCACGCAGGTTCTTTAAAATATTCACTTTTTGATTATGTAAAGCATGCACATAGTTCCAAATAAAAAAGGTACTTGGCTAGGCACAGTGGCTCATGCTTGTAATCCCAGCACTTTGGGAGGCTGAGGCAGGTGGATCATTTGAGGTCAGGAGTTCAAGACCAGCCTGACCAAAATGGTGAAACCCTGTCTCTACTAAAAATACAAAAAAATTAGCTGGACATGGTGGCGCACCCCTGTAATCCCAGCTACTCAAGAGGCTGAGGCAAGAGAATTGCTTGAACTTGGGAGGCCGAGGTTGCAGTGAGCTGAGATTGTGCCACTGCACTTCAGCCTAGGCGACAGAGAGAGACTCTGTCTCAAAAAAAAAAAAAAAAAAAAAGAGAGAGAAAGGTATAAAGGGAATTCAGTGAAATATGTTTATCTTCTTATCACCACACCCAACTTTCAGCAATCTGGTTTTTCTTCAGAATTCCTTCTCAAAGGCAACACGCATTACCAGTTTCTTATTTATACTACTACAGATAGTCTATCCATATAAAGATATACCTATAGGCCAGGCATAGTGGTTCATGCCTGTAATCCCAGCACTTTGGGAGGCTGAGATGGTAGGACCGCTTGAGTCAAGGAGTTCGAGACCAGCCTGGGCAACATAGCAAGACCCTAGGTCTCTACAAAATATAAAAAAAATTAGCCAGGCTTGGTGGCATGTGTTTGTAGTCCCAGCTACTCAGGAAGCTGAGGCTGGAGGATCACTTGAGCCTGGGAGCTATGATCATGTCACTGTACTCTAGCCTGGCAACAGAGCGAGACACTCTCTCTTAAAAAAATCTAAAAGAGATATAGCTATAAATATTAAAATTAGATATGTATGCAGTGACACACATACTGAATAGCATATTATATACATTATTCTATCCTATGTCCTTCTTTCCTTCTATATCATTTTTTTTCTTTTAAGAGATGGTGTCTTGCTATATTGCCCAGTCTGGTCTCAAACTCCTGAGCTCAAGGGATCCTTCCACCTCAGCCTCCCATAGCTGGGCAACAAAGTGTACACTGCACACAGCTTCTTTGTCTTAATTTCCTTCTATATCTATTTATAGAGAACTACCCTAGTTTATTAGCTGCCTGATAGTGAACATATAGATGTATTGTAGTTTAACAGTTCTTTGTTAATGGATTGTTTACCAGCTTTTGCTGTTACATTTAATGATATAACGAATATATTTCCTTGTAAAATTTAAATTTACTTTACATTTTTTATGCTATTTTTTTAAACATGTAGAAAATTTCAATTTTTATACATTTTGATCTATGAATCTTTTATGCTTCTTGGTCTTTCCTTCATTCTTTGACAGGCTCTCCCTACTCCAAGACTAAAAAATGTTTACTTTTGTATTTAAAGTTTTGATCAATCTGGAATTGTTTTTGGTATGAGAGGATCTATCTTCACTTTTTTCTAAGATGGCTACCCATTCATCTTTTCCCTACTGAGAAACAATATCATATTCTAAATTTTCTTATGTCTTTGTGTCATATTTGGGCTTTCTCTTCTTTTTCATTGATTTGCCTAGTCTTGTTTTTATTTTATTTTATTTTTTTTTTGAGACGGAGTCTCGCTCTGTCGCCCAGGCTGGAGTGCAGTGGTGCAGTCTTGACTCACTGCAAGCTCCGCCTCCCAGGTTCACGCCATTCTCCTGCCTCAGCCTCCCAAGTAGCTGGGACTACAGGCACCTGCCACCATGCCCGACTAATTTTTTATATTTTTAAGAGAGATGGGGTTTCACCATGTTAGCCAGGATGGTCTCGATCTCCTGACCTCATGATCTGCCTGCCTCGGCCTCCCGAAGTGCTGGGATTACAGGCGTGAGCCACCGTGCCTGGCCAATTTGTCTATTCTTACATCATAACCATACTTATAATTATGCTACATTATATATTATAATACATATTATAATGTTAATATATTAAATTATACATAATATAGTTACAATATGTAACTATAAATTAATATCTGAGTTGGGCTAGTACTCTACCATTTCTCTTTTCTAGTATCTTCCCAGTGTTACATATTTTTTGTTGTTGTTAACTTTGAAATCCAATTGCCTAATTAAAAAATTCTATTGGTATTTTGTTGGGATTGCATTACATTTGTAAAACAATAAGTCATAGATCAGAGAATTGACACCTTTGTGGCATTCAGTCTTTCCGTCCAAGAAAGGACAGACTATTACATTTATTTGGTGCTTCTCAGTAGTTTTAAAAGATTTTATCATATAGATCTTGTACTTTTTCTGCTAACTTTATTCTTATTCATTTTTTTGTTGTTACTATAAAGGGGATAATTTATTCTTTTATGTGGTTTTTTTTTTTTTTTTTTTTTTTTTGAGACGGTGTCTTGCTCTGTCGCCCAGGCCAGAGTGCAGTGGCGTGATCTCGGCTCACTGCAAGCTCCACCTCCCGGGTTCACGCCATTCTCCTGCCTCAACCTCTCCTAGTAGCTGGGACTACAGGGGCCTGCCACCAAGCCAAGCTAGTTTTTTGTATATTTAGTAGAGATGAGGTTTCACCGTGGTCTCGATTTCCTGACCTCGTGATCCACCCGCCTTGGCCTCCCAAAGTGCTGGGATTACAAGCGTGAGCCACCGTGCCCGGTCTAGGTCTTATTTTTAATTTATAAAGAAAAGAGATTTAATCAGCTTGCAGTTCTGCAGGCTGTATAGGCTTCTGCTCCTGGGGAAACCTCAGGAAAACTTACAATCATGGTGGAAGGCAAAGGGGAAGCAGGCACAGTTTTCACATGGCCAGGAGGAGAGAGAGGGAGTGAAGTGGGAGGCGCTACACACTTTCAAACAACCAGATCTTGTGAGAAGTCCATCACAAGAGCGGCAAGGGGGAAGTCCATCCCCATGGTTCAGTCACCTCCCACCAGGCCCCTCCTCCAACACTGGGAATACAATTTGACATGAGATTTTGGTAGGGACACAGAGCCAAACCATATGACCCATTGACAATAGAATAGATAAACTGTGCTATATATGTATAATGGAACACAATTTAGCAATGAAGAAAACTTTATCTATCTATAAAAACATTAATGAATCTCAAAGGTATAAAATTTAGCAACAAAAAGAGTATATACTATGTAATCTCATTTAAATAAAATTCAAAAACAGGCAACATTAATTTATAGTACTAAGAATCTGTGCTGTGGTTACCTTTGGAGGAAGTAACAACAGGGACAGGAGCACAAAGTAGGCCTCTGTGTTGTTGTTAATGTTCAATATCTTGCTTTGTGTCAAAATCAAGCTGTAAAATTAATATTTATGCCCTTACAAGTCTATAAATTAGATTTAAATTAAATAAGTGAAACAAACGCCATATGGTTGCCTAAATCAACCAACCATAAAGTCATGAGTCATAAAAATTCCCAAATTACTTTTTTTTAATATACTTGGCAACAGATTTTATTAAGGGACAGTAACCATTGCATTCCTAGAGCTGTCATCTTTCTTTTTTTAATTATTATTATACTTTAAGTTCTAGGGTACATGTGCACAACGTGCAGGTTTGTTACGTATGTATACATGTGCCATGTTGGTGTGCTACACCCATGAACTCATCATTTACATTAGGTATATCTCCTAATACTATCCATGCCCCTTCCCCCCACCCCACAACATGTTCCGGTGTGTGATGTTCCCCATCCTGTGTCCAAGTGTTCTCATTGTTCAATTCCCACCTATGAGTGAGAACATGCGGTGTTTGGTTTTCTGTCTTTGCGATAGTTTGCTCAGAATGATGGTTTCCAGCTTCATCCATGTCCCTGCAAAGGACATGAACTCATCTTTTTTATGGCTACATAGTATTCCATGGTGTATATGTGCCACATTTTCTTAATCGAGTCTATCATTGATGGACATTTGGGTTGGTTCCAAGTCTTTGCTATTGTGAATAGTGCCGTAATAAACATACGTGTGCATGTGTCATTATAGCAGCATGATTTATAATCCTTTGGGTATACCCAGTATATATATATCGGTATATACCCAGTATATATATCCTTTGGGTATACCCAGTAATGGGATGGCTGGTTCAAATGATATTTCTAGTTATAGGTCTTTGAGGAATCGCCACACTGTCTTCCACAATGGTTGAACTAGTTTACAGTCCCACCAACAGTGTAAAAGTGTTCCTGTTTCTCCACATCCTCTCCAGCACCTGTTGTTTCCTGACTTTCCTGAATGATCGCCATTCTAAATGGTGTGAGATGGTATTGCATTGTGGTTTTGATTTGCATTTCTCTGATGGCCAGTGATGATAAGCATTTTTTCATGTGTCTGTTGGCTGCATAAATGTCTTCTTTTGAGAAGTGTGTGTTCATATCCTTCACCCACTTTTTGATGGGGTTGTTTGATTTTTTTCTGGATATTAGCCCTGTGTCAGATGGGTAGATTGCAAAAATTTTCTCCCATTCTATAGGTTGCCTGTTTACTCTGATGGTAGTTTCTTTTGCTATGCAGAAGCTCTTTACTTTAGTTAGATCCCATTTGTCAATTTTGGCTTTGGTTGCCATTGCTTTTGGTGTTTTAGTCATGAAGTCCTTGCCCATACCTATGTCCTGAATGGTATTGCCTAGGTTTTCTTCTAGGGTTTTTATGGTTTTAGGTCTAACATGTAAGTCTTTAATCCATCTTGAATTAGTTTTTGTATAAGGTGTAAGGAGGGGATCCAGTTTTAGCTTTCTGCATATGGCTAGCCAGTTTTCCCAGCACCGTTTATTAAATAGGGAATCCTTTCCCCATTTCTTGTTTTTGTCAGGTTTGTCAAAGAGCAGATGGTTGTTTTAGTACCAGCACCATGCTGTTTTGGTTACTGTAGCCTTGTAGTATAGTTTGAAGTCAGGTAGCTTGATGCCTCCAGCTTTATTCTTTTGGCTTAGGATTGTCTTGGCAATGAAGGCTCTGTTTGGTTCCAGATGAGCTTTAAAGAAGTTTTTTTCCAATTCTGTGAAGAAAGTCATTGGTAGCTTGATGGGGATGGCATTGAATCTATAAATTACCTTGGGCAATATGGCCATTTTCACAATATTGATTCTTCCTATCCATGAGCATGGAATGTTCTTCCATTTGTTTGTGTCCTCTTTTATTTCGTTGAGCAGTGGTTTGTAGTTCTCCTTGAAGAGGTCCTTCACATCCCTTGTAAGTTGGATTCCTAGGTATTTTATTCTCTTTGAAGCAATTGTGAATGGGAGTTCACTCATGATTTGGCTCTCTGTTTGTCTGTTATTGGTGTATAGGAATGCTTGTGATTTTTGCACATTGATTTTGTATCCTGAGACTTTGCTGAAGCTGCTTATCAGCTTAAGGAGATTTTGGGCTGAGATGATGGGGTTTTCTAAATATACAACCATGTCATCTGCAAATAGGGACAATTTGACTGCTTCTTTTCCTAATCGAATACCCTTTATTTCTTTCTCCTGCCTGATTGCCCTGGCCAGAACTTCCAACACTATGTTGAATAGGAGTGGTGAGAGAGGGCATCCCTGTCTTGTGCCAGTTTTCAAAGGCAATGCTTCCAGTTTTTGCCCATTCAGTATGACATTGGCTGTGGGTTGTCGTAAATAGTTCTTATGATTTTGAGATACGTCCCATCAATACCTAGTTTTTTGAGAGTTTTTAGCATGAAGGCTGTTGAATTTTGTCAAAAGCCTTTTCTGCATCTATTGAGATAATCATGTGGTTTTTGTCTTTGATTCTGTTTATATGCTGGATTACATTTATTGATTTGCATATGTTGAACGAGCCTTGCATCCCAGGGATGAAGCCAACTTGATCGTGGTGGATAAGCCTTTTGATGTGCTGCTGGATTCGGTTTGCCAGTATTTTATTGAGGATTTTTGCGTCAATGTTCATCAGGGATATTTGTCTAAAATTCTCTTTTTTGGTTGTGTCTCTGCCAGGCTTTGGTATTAGGATGATGCTGGCCTCATAAAATGAGTTAGGGAGGATTCCCTCTTTTTCTATTGATTGGAATAGTTTCAGAAGGAATGGTACCAGCTCCTCTTTGTACCTCTGGTAGAATTCGGCTGTGAACCCATCTGATCCTGGACTTTTTTTGGTTGGTAAGCTATTAATTATTGCCTCAATTTCAGAGCCTGTTATTGGTGTATTCAGGGATTCAACTTCTTCCTGGTTTAGTCTTGGGAAGGTGTATGTGTCCAGGAATGTATCCATTTCTTCTAGACTTTTTAGTTGATTTGCATAGAGGTGTTTATAGTATTCTCTGATGGTAGTTTGTATTTCTGTGGGATCGGTGGTGTTATCCCCTTTATCATTTTTTATTGCGTCTGTTTGATTCTTCTCTCTTTTCTTCTTTATTAGTCTTGCTAGTGGTCTATCAATTTTGTTGATCTTTTCAGAAAACCAGCTCCTCCATTTGATTTTTTGAAGGGTTTTTTGTGTCTCTATCTCCTTCAGTTCTGCTCTGACCTTAGTTCTTTCTTGCCTTCTGCTAGCTTTTGAATGTGTTTGCTCTCGCTTCTCTAGTTCTTTTAATTGTAATGTTCGGGTGTCAATTTTAGATCTTTCCTGCTTTCTCTTGTGGGCATTTAGTGCTATAAATTTCCCTCTACACACTGCTTTAAATGTGTCCCAGAGATTCTGGTAGGTTGTGTCTTTGTTCTCATTGGTTTCAAAGAACATCTTTATTTCTGCCTTCATTTCTTTATGTATGTACCCAGTAGTCATTCAGGAGCAGGTTGTTCAGTTTCCATGTAGTTGAGTGGTTTCGAATGAGTTTCTTAATCCAGAGTTCCAGTTTGATTGCACTGTGGTCTGAGAGTTTGTTATAATTTCTCTTCTTTTACCTTTGCTGAGGAGTGCTTTACATCCAACTATGTGGTCAATTTTGGAATAAGTGTGATGTGGTGCTGAGAAAAATGTATATTCTGTTGATTTGGGGTGGAGAGTTCTGTAGCTGTCTATTAGATCCACTTGGTGCAGAGCTGAGTTCAGTTCCTGGATATCCTTTTAAACTTTCTGTCTTGTTGATCTGTCTAATGTTGACAGTGGGGTGTTAAAGTCTCCCATTATTCTCGTGTGGGAGTCTAAGTCTCTTTCTAGGTCTCTAAGGACTTGCTTTATGAATTTGGGTGCTCCTGTACTGGGTGCATATATATTTAGGATAGTTAGTTCTTCTTGTTGAATTGATCCCTTTACCATTATGTAATGGCCTTCTTTGTCTCTTTTGATCTTTGTTGATTTAAAGTTTGTTTTATCAGAGACTAGGATTGCAACCCCTGCTTTTTGTTCTTTTCCATTTGCTTGGTAGATCTTCCTCCATCCCTTTATTTTGAGTCTATGTGTGTCTCTGCACGTGAGATGGGTTTCCTGAATACAGCACACTGATGGATCTTGACTTTTTATCCAATTTGCCAGTCTGTGTCTTTTAATTGGAGGATTTAGCCCACTTACCTTTAAGGTTAATATTGTTATGTGTAAATTTGATCCTGTCATTATGATGTTAGTTGGTTATTTTGCTCATTACTTGATGCAGTTTCTTCCTAGCATTGATGGTCTTTACAGTTTGGCATGTTTTTGCAGTGGCTGGTACTGGTTGTTCCTTTCCATGTGTAGTGTTTCTTCCAGGAGCTCTTGTAAGGCAGGCCTGGTGGTGACAAAATCTCTCAGCATTTGCTTGTCTGTAAAGAATTTTATTTCTCCTTCACTTATGAAGCTTAGTTTGGCTGGATATGAAATTCTGGTTTGAAAATTCCTTTCTTTAAGAATGTTGAATATTGGCCCCCACTCTCTTCTGGCTTGTACATTTTCTGCCGAGAGATCAGCTGTTAGTCTGATGGACTTCCCTTTGTGGGCAACCCGACCTTTCTCTCTGGCTGCCCTCAATATTTTTTCCTTTATTTCAACTTTGGTGAATCTGACAATTATGTGTCTTGGAGTTGCTCTCTTGAGGAGTATCTTTGTGGCGTTCTCTGTATTTCCTGAATTTGAATGTTGGCATGCCTTGCTAGGCTGGGGAAGTTTTCCTGGATAATATCCTGAGAGTGTTTTCCAACTTGGTTCCATTCTCCCCATGACTTTCAGGCACACCAATGAGACGTAAATTTGGTCTTTTCACATAGTCAGTCCCATATTTCTTGGAGGCTCTGTTTGTTTCTTTTTACTCTTTTTTCTCTAAACTTCTCTTCTTGCTTCATTTCATTCATTTGATCTCCAATCACTGATACGCTTTCTTCTACTTGATCGAATTGGCTGCTGAAGCTTATGCATGTGTCACGTAGTTCTCATGCCATGGTTTTCAGCTCCATCAGGTCATTTAACGTCTTCTCTACGCTGTTTATTCTAGTTAGCCATTCTTCCAATCTTTTTGCAAGGTTTTTAGCTTCTTCGCAATGGTTTCGAACATCCTCCTTTAGCTCGGAGAAGTTTGTTACTACCTATTGTCTGAAGCCTTCTTCTCTCAACCGTCAAAGTCATTCTTCGTTCAGCTTTGTTCCGTTGCTGGCGAGGAGCTTCGTTCCTTTGGAGGAGAAGAGGTGCTCTGAGTTTTAGAATTTTTCAGCTTTTCTGCTCTGGTTTCTCCCCATTTTTGTGGTTTTATCTACCTTTGGTCTTTGATGATGGTGATGTACAGATGGGGTTTTGGTGTGGATGTCCTTTCTGTTTGTTAGTTTTCCTTCTAACAGTCAGGACCCTCAGCTGAAGGTCTGCTGGAGTTTGCTGGAGTCCACTCCAGACCCTGTTTGCCTGAGTATCACCAGCAGAGGCTGCAGAACAGCAAATATTGCAGAATGGCAAATGTTGCTGCCTGATCCTTCCTCTGGAAGCTTCGTCTCATGGGGGCACCTGGCTGTATGAGGTGTCAGTTGGCCCCTACTGGCAGGTATCTCCCAATTAGGCTACTCAGAGGTTAGGAACCCACTTGAGGCAGTCTGTGTGTTCTCAGATCTCAAACTCCGTGCTGGGAGAACCACTATTCTCTTCAAAGCTGTCAGACAGGGACGTTTAAGTCTGCAGAAGTTTCTGCTGCCTTTTGTTCAGCTATTCCCTGCCCTCAAAGGTGGAGTCTACAGAGGCAGGCAGGCCTCTTTGAGCTGTGGTGGGCTCCACCCAGTTTGAGCTTCCAGGCTGCTTTGTTTACCTACTCAAGCCTCAGCAATGGTGGACGCCCCTCCCCCAGCCTCGCTGCTGCCTTGCAGTTCGATCTCAGACTGCTGTGCTAGCAGTGAGCGAGGCTCTGTGGGCATGGGACCATCCGAGCCAGGCATGAGATATAATCTCCTGGCGTGCCATTTGCTAAGACTGTTGGAAATGTGCAGTATTAGGGTGGGAGTGTCCCGATTTTCCAGGTACCGTCTGTCGTGGCTTCCCTTGGCTAGGAAAGGGAATTCTCCAACCCCTTGTGCTTCCTGGGTGAGGCGATGCCCCGCCCTGCTTTGGCTCACACTCCGTGGGCTGCACCCACTGTCCGACAAGCCCCGGTGAGATGAACCTGGTACCTCAGTTGGAAATGCAGAAATCACCCATCTGTGTCGCTCACACTGGGGGCTGTAGACTGGAGTTGTTCCTATTTGGCAATCTTGGAACCTCCCTGTTCTTTTATGTCTTCTAAATAGTTGTTTGTATGTCTGAAGTCCATTTGTTTTTCATATTAATTTTATTGCCTTTAAAAACAGTCATCTAGTTAATTTCTTTGTGTTTTCCAGGAATTCAGTCTTACTATTTGCAAATATAATTTTACTTCCTCTGTCTCAGTTTTCATTCTTTTCTTTTCCTTTTTTTTTTTTTTTGAGATTGCTCTGTTGCCCAATCTGGGATGCAGTGGTGTGATCTCAGTTCACTGTAACCTCCGCTTCTTGGGTTCAAGCAGTTCTCGTGCCTCGGCTTCCCAAGTAGCTTGGACTACAAGTGCATGCCACCATGCCTGGCTAATTTGTTTTTTTGTAGTTTTATTAGAGATGGGGTTTTGTCATGTTGGTCAGGCTGGTCCAGAGCTCCTAACCTCCGGTGATTCACCCATCTTGGCCTCCCAAAGTGCTGGGATTACAGCCATGAGCCACTGGGTTTTTAAGCTGACTTACTTGCAAAAGCTATTCAAGGGATTACTATATGCATCCTTAATGATCTACAAAGAAGTAATATGGAACCACTTCAAGTAAAAGATAAGAACTTTGCAACAGTATTGTTTCATTTACTACCCCTTATCCTTTGTGGTATTACTGTCATATATATTACATCATAATTATAAACTCCATAATAGTGTTTTAATTTTTTGGTTTAAGCATTCATATATCCTTTATGAAACTGAAGAAAAGATAATCGTTTTAAAAATATTTACTCACAAATGTCTCATTTCCTGTGCTTGTCATTCTATCCTATTGCTATGGTTTGAATGTGCCCCCCAAATTTCATGTGTTGGAAATACAATCCTAAATTGATATGTTGTAATTAGGATTAGATAAGGTTGTCAAGGTGGGGCCTCCCATGATGGGGCTGTTTGCTTTATAAGAAGAGGAAAAGAGACCTGAGCTTACATGCACACTTGCTCTGTCTTGCTATATGATGCCTCCTGCTATGTCATGGTGGTGGCGGCTCATGCCTGTAAACCTTGGGAGGTCAAGGTGGGAGGATCACTTGAGGCTGGGAGTTCAAGACCAGTCTGGGCAACATGGTGAGACCCCATCTCTACAAAAAATAAAATTACCTGGATGTGGTGGCATGTGCCTGTAGTCCCAGCTACTCAAGAGGTTGAGGTGGGAGGATCACTTGATCCCAGGAGGTCAAGGCTGCAGTGAGCTGCTGCACTTTAGCCTGGGCAACATAGCAAAACCCTGTCTCAAAAAAATATTTAGTATATTATGTAAGTGTGTCTGTAACATTTAAGAAAATTCTCTAGGGCACCCTAAAGCTTAGGGAGAGTACCCAGGAAAGAGTGCCCCTTCCCCAACATCTGAAACCTTGCTGGAGAAGATGTAGTCCATTTGATGGCAGAGAAGTTTCTGGTATGCAGTAGCTAGGCAAGCTTGAAGCAACTCTCTCGGGCACAGGCAAACTTCAGCTCGTGACTGACATGGGAGTGCAGAGGAGGAGGAGGCATTAATGCATGCAGGAGGCCTGGAGTATGTGGTGTTCATTTTGGTATGGCTGTGGCATCAGGAAGTTTGAAGGAGACAAACTTTTGGGGGAAGGAGTGAGTAGAGGGAGTTGGGGCACCAGTGTGGGCAGGAATCCTGAAATGTGCAGTATCTGTATTGAGTGAGCCATAGGGAGGTGATCATCAGGCTGAGCTGCGGTTGTGAATTTGCTGATAGACTATATGTTCTCAGCACTTGGCTGGGGCAGAGTGCCACTGGTGTCCTCATATTTACACTACTGATTCCCTGTGCAACAGGTAGAAAACCTAGAATATGCTGGGTGCAGTGGCTCATGCCTGTAATCTCAGCAGTTTGGGGGGCTGAGGCGGGTGGATCACCTGAGGTCAGGAGCTCAAGACCAGTCTGACCAACATGGTGAAACCCTGTCTCTACTAAAAAATACAAAAATTAGCCAGGAATGGTGGCAGGTGCTTGAATCCCAACTACTTGGGAGGCTGAGGCAGGAGAATCACCTGTACTTGGGAGGCGGAGGTTGCAGTGAGCCGAGGTGGTGCCATAGCACTCCAGCCTGGGCAACAGAGCAAGACTCCATCTCAAAAAAAAAAATAAAAAAAAACAAAACAAAAAACAGATTAGCTTCTTCCTCTCTCCTGTAGTGATCCTTCAGCGTCCTCTATGAAGAAAGCTCAATACCATGTTCATTGTATAGAGGATTGCAGAGCAGATATTGAAGGGTGGGTTTGGAACAGACCCTTCATGCTCTAACTCCTCAGGCCTGTAAGACTATGGCGTTCTACTTGGGTTCTAGCTGCCCTTCACTGTATGGACTGGGTGTGTTCTCAAATAGCTGTATACATGCTTTTCTTGCCCACTGCATTTCTCTTCTTTCAAGATTTGACACTTCTGTTTTCTGTCTGATTTTGGTTATTCTTTGCCTTCAAATAGTTATTTTTTAATACTTTGTTCAGCATTTGTAATGTTTATCTTTGGGAAGATCTTTATAAGCTACTGTACCATTATTGGAAGTGGAAACTGCATTTTACTATCAAAAGAATTTAAAGCTGTGAAAGATGTTGTTAGAATAATTATATCTAAGAAATATTGAACATTTATACATCAAATGAGATAGTTTGTCTTATTTCAGCTTTAAGACTAGATACTTATTATTCTTAGTAGTTTTATAGATGAGAATATTGAAGTTCGAAGAGGTTCTTATTTTATTAGGACATACAGCAGAGCTAGTATTTGATTGCAAATGTTTCCCACTCCACAGCCCCGTCCCGTACTTACAGACATGGTACTAAGCACAACTTTGTTGATAGTGTTACTATAATTGTTTTGGCTTGTTCATTAGAATTCTAGAATTCTAGTTCTTTAAGTGCAGAAGTGGTGTGCCATCTCATTTTTGTGATGAATTCATATGATACTTGGAAAATAGTAGATACTATAGAGAGTGTTTGTTAAAATGGGTTTATTTCCATCTAAAAAGCCATATAAATAGTTTTAAGTCCTGTTACTTATGGAGTTACTAAATAATAGTGCTTTTGGGTTTTTAATAGGTCAGTTGATTCTTAAATATATTTTGTTAGTTTTCAGACTTTTCTCATGTTTGCATAGGGTTTAATTTTCAGAATACAAGAATGAATTTTATTATATTTGTGGCACCTGCACAGACTCCATTTTGTAGTATTTATGTCCTATTTTTAGGAAGCCTCATGGAGTATAGATAATCAGGCTATTTAAACAAACATATTTATAAAAGAAAAAACAAAGTTCTCTTAAGTTTAAAAATTTTCACCTTTCCCTAGAGTGATCTTAATTTCAGTCATCTAGTTTAAAAAGACGTGAGTGTTTCTGCCTGAAAGACTTGTACTAGGGAATAACTAATGAAAACAAAACTTAGGAGGCTGGATGAGGTGGCTCACACCTGTAATCCCAGCACTTTGAGAAGCGGAAGCAGTTGGATCCATTTGAGCTCAGGTGTTTGAGACTAGCCTGGGCAACATGGTGAAAACCTGTCTCCACAAAAAAATACAAAAGTTAGCCAGATGTGGTAATGTGCACCTGTGGTCCTAGCTACTCGAGAGGCTGAGGTAGGAGGATTAGTTGAGCCTGGGAGGTCGAGGTACATACAGTGAGCCATGATTGCACCGCTGCACTCCAGCCTGGGTGACAGAGTGAGACCCGTCTCAAAAAAACAAAAACCAAAACCCAAACTTTGGATTAGAAGAAATTTTTAATAATGGCACATTTTAGTTATAGATCATTTTAAAGATATACTAAGTATGAAGAAAAATCACAATTCATATAACCCCAGCAGTAAGCCCAATGAACTTTTTTTCTATCAATAATAAGTCTTGAACACATTTTATGGTTATTGAAATTAACAAAATATGATTTGGAATAATTCATTATTGCATGAATCTTTGCCTGTGATTATTTCTTACCTAGACTTAGAATTACATGGTTAAAGAATAGTATGATTTTCGTGGTCAATGATATGTAATTCCAAATTGCCCTCCAAAAGTATATATATGAATTTATATTTTCATCACCAACATACGAGAGTGCCTGTTTTACTGTGCATTTGACAATGCTGGAATTTATAATTTTAAAAACTTCCTATTTTTATGAGGTAAATAATGGTTTCTTTGTCAATTTGTATTTCTTTGATTTGTTTTGAGGGTGACATTTTGCATATATTTGTTGGATACCATTAATTTTTTTAAATACTTTTTTTGTATTTTTGGTAGAGACAGGGTTTCACCATTTTGCCAAGGTTTGTCTTGAACTCCTGAGCTCAAGTGATTCTCCCGCCTTAGCCTCCCAAAGTGCTGGGATTACAGGCATGAGCCATTGTGCCTGTCTGGATACTGTTAATTTTTTTTTTTTTTTTTGAGCTGGAGTCTGGCTCTGTTGCCCAGGCTGGAGTGCAGTGGCGCGATCTCGGCTCACTGCAAGCTCCGCCTCCCAGGTTCACGCCATTCTCCTGCCTCAGCCTCCCAAGTAGCTGGGACTACGGACGCCCACCACCATGCCCGGCCAATTTGTTTTTGTATGTTTGGTAGAGACGGGGTTTCACCGTGTTAGTCAGGATGGTCTCGATCTCCTGACCTGGTGATCTGCCCATCTCGGCCTCCCAAAGTGCTGGGATCGTTAATTTTTTGAGCATAATTACCTATTTATATTCACTCATCACCCTTCAAAAAAAGATTTTTAAAAAATTCAAACAGACTATTAAAAATAGTTTTTAATAGAAGTAAATTTTGGTAAAATCGTGAATTACTCAGAATTTGCCTTTTCACAGTCTTCCTCCTTCAGAGTTTCCTACTAAGTACTGCTTTGCCTTCATGTAAGTTTTAAGGGGGCAGAAGAAAAGAGGGAGAAAGGAGGAAAAGGGATTGAAAGGAGGAAAAGGAAGAAAAATATGAGATTATCAATGTGAAGCTCTTAGTACTGTGCTTGGCATTTATTAAGAATTTTATAAAATGTATTATTATTGCCACTGCTATTATTATTAACATTAAAACATACCTGTTTTCATTGGATTTCTTTAGGACCTGACTTTTAAAGATCTTAAGCTATTTAGATTCTGGAGTCAGGCTCTACTATGTTCTTTGCTAACTGTGTGTACATGAAAAAATAACTTTATCTTTCTGAGAGTCTGTGTCCTTGTTTATAAAATTGAAATGATGATGCATCTCTCTCACTGGGCTATTTTGAGGCTTGTTGAGACAATATATAAAAAGGGCCAAGCACATGGAAGGCTCTCAGATACTGATTTTTTCCTCGTCTCCACCTCCCTTGACATCCCTTTGAAAGCCTGAGAGAGCAGACTAGAGCTCTGACTGGTTAAGGTGCCTCAACGGTGGATCCCCATGACTGCCCAGAGTGAGTATGGGAGATCTTAGTCCAGCCCTACCCCCATTTGTTTAATAACTTAATTTATCATATGGATGTATATAGACTTAGAATTGTGATATCCTTTTGCTGAGTTAACTTATAGAATTATTCTGAAATACTATTATCACTGTGACTATTATTCTTATTATTATTCTTAATTATTTCTATTAAATTATTGCTCTGACTATGAATGTCTGCCTAGTAATGCTGCTTTTGTTAAAGTTTAATACTGATGTAGCTATGCCAGCTTTCTTTTGGTTTGTGTTTACATGTTACATCTTTTGCTATTTTTTCACTTTTGATCTCTCTGTGTCTTTATATTTAAAGTATATCTCTTATAAGTCACATATTGGGTTTTGTTTTACTTTTTTTCAATAACAGCTTTGTTCAGATATAATTCACATACCATAAAGTCTACCCTTATAAAGTACATACTTAAGTGATTTTTTTATGTATTCATGGAGTTTTGCATGCATCACCACTATCTAATTCCAGAAGATTTTTATCATTCCAAAAAGAAACCTTTACCCATTAACGATCACTCTCCATTCTCCCTCTCCCCTGCCTTTACCTTCCAGCCTCTAACAACCACTAATCTACTTTCTGTCTTTGTGGATTTGCCTATTCTGGACTTTTTACATAAATATAATCATACAATATCTGGGGTTTTGTACCTAGTTTTCTTTTACTTAGATTGTTTTTCAGGTTCATCCATATGGTAGTGTGTATTAGTACTTCATGCCTTTTTTAGTATTTTATTCTTGCTGTGCTTCAGTTCATTATTGTCCATTGACCTGCTTTTTATTTCATCACTAATCTGTTGTTAAACCCATCTGTTGAGTTCAAATCTCAGTAGTTGTTTTTCAGTTCTATTATTTACAATTTTAATCCTCTACTGCAATTTTCAGTCTTTCAGTATTTTCTTTGTCTCAGGTTTTTTTTTTTTTTTTTTTTTTTTTTTTTTTTGAGACGGAGTTTCACACTTGTTGCCCAGGCTGGAGTGCAATGGCACGATCTTGGCTCACTGCAACCTCCACCTCCTGGGTCCAAGAGATTCTCCTGCCTCAGCCTCCTGAGTAGCTGAGATTACAGGCGCTCGCCACCACGCCCAGCTAATTTTTCGTATTTTTAGTAGAGACAGGGTTTCATCATGTTGGCCAGGCTGGTCTCAAACTCCTGACTCTGGTAATCCACTTACCTTGGCCTCCCAAAGTGTTGGGATTACAGGCGTGAGCCACCGCGCCCAGCCTCTCCGTTTTCTTAAACGTATTAATCATGGTACTATGAAAGTTCTTATTTACTAACTCTACTTTTTTAGTTACCTGTGATTCTCTTGTTTTTTTCTCGTAGTTGTCTGTCATATTATTCTCTTTCTTGGCATATCTTACAGAAATATAGACATTGTGTATAAAAGCTCTGGAGTTACAGACAGTGTTATCTTCTAGAGAAGTCCACTTTTTTCCTTCTACTAGGCAGATTGTTGGGTGGATCACTTCAATCCAGTCAGAGCCTTGAGCTAAGGACTAGCTTGTAGAGCTTTTCATAAAGAGCTCTGGGTGTTCACCAGGGCTCTTAGCCCTAATGGGTTCTGAATTCCAGTTCCCGTCTCCTCAGCATTATGAGGCTGCTGAAAATGTCTTGCTTTTCAAAGATTTCCTGCTCAGCCTCCTATCCTGCACGATTTGACAGATATCTTGTGGGAAAAGCTGGCTGTATGTCAGGCTTTGTTCTTTACCTCTCTCTACTCTCTGGGATCTTGGCCCCTCAAGTTTCTAATTTTGTCTTACTATCCCCAAGAGACAACCAAAGCTCTGCTTATTTTATGTTTTCCAGAAGCAATCTTATGGCTGGGGGAGAGCCTAGATGGATTCTCAGCCTCTTGACCTTTTCCCAGAATCAGCAATGCCCCAAGAGAAAGAGGAGCAGCAGAATATCTGCTCAGCTCTTTTGTTTTCTCCTCTCTGGAATCTTGGCTTTTCTAATCGTAGCTGCTTAATCAGCTCTTTCTAACACCTTTACACAGATAGGCTTTTTTTTTTTTTTTTTTTTTTAATGTAATAGATAGGGTCTCTGTCACCCAGACTGAAGTGCAGAGGCTTGGTCACGGCTCATCATAACCTCAAAGTCCTGGGCTTAAGCGATTCTCTTGCCTTGGCCTCCTAGTAGCTGGAACTGCGGGTGTACACTACCATGTCCAGTTAATTTTTTTTAATCTTTTTTTTTTTTTTTTTTTGGTAGAGATAGGATCTTGCTATGTTGTGCAGGTTGGTCCTGGACTCCTGGCCTCAAGCTATCCTCTCGCCTTAGCCTCCCAAATCCCTGGATTATAGGCATGAGCCACTGCCCCTGGCCTCAACATAGTTTTAAAATATATATTATTTGGATTTTTGGAGGAATTTGTTTTGTTTTGTTCGAGATAGAGTCTTGCTCTGTCGCCCAGGCTGGAGTGCAGCGGCACATTTTGGTTCACTGCAACCTCCGCCTCCCAGGTTCAAGTGATTTTCCTGCCTCAGGCTCCCAAGTAGCTGGGACTACAGGCGCATGCCACTATGCCTGGCTAATTTTTGTATTTTTAGTAGAGACGGAGTTTTACCATGTTGGCCAGGCTGGTCTTGAAATCCTGACTTCAAGTGATCTGCCCTCCTTGGCCTCCCAAACTGCTGGGATTACAAGCTTGTGCTACCTTGCCAGGCCCTGTTTTGTTTTTTAGATATGGTCTTACTCTGTTGCCCAGGCTGGAATGCAGTGGTGTGATCATATCTCACTGCAGCCTCAAACTCCTGGGCTTAAGCAATCCTCTCACTTTAGCCACCTGAGTAGCAGGGACCACAGGCACATGCCACCACGCCTGGCTGATTTTTTATTTGTTCATTTACTTTTTGTAGAGACAAGGTCTCATGATGGTGCCCAGGCTGTGGAGGATAGTTTTGATAGGTGAGTTGGTCTGCCACAAATGATTCTATCCTACCTGAACTCAGTAGTTTGACCTAACTAGATGATCTTGCTGCTTTTGCCTTTGAGTGAGTTGAGTATTGGTCAGAGGAACTCACTAGATTTTATAGCTTATTCATACATATGCAGTTGATCTCTAGTTATTCACTGTAAAAGGGGACAGTTTTGGAGATTCATAAGATGTGTACATGAGACATTAGTTTATGAAAGGCTTTTACAGACTTATAAAGCACTTTCACAGATGTTAATTCATTAGGTCCTTTCAATTTTGTAAGGATAAGCATTACTATCTTCAATTAAGAGTTGAGTTAGGAAAGACTATTGCCTTCTGTCTTCTATTTGCTGCTTTTGGGTAAAGTTGGGACTCAAACCTAGATTGTATGAGACCACATCTAGTATTTTTTCCCATTTGCATCCATTTGGAACTATAGAAACTGGCTTTTGTGTAAATCAATTTGTCTTATTGCCTACTATGACATATTAGAACTGTAAAATAGTGTATTATTTACAGATATACTCAAAGGACTCTCTCTCTTTCTCTTTACTTTGTCCTAAGTAGAATGTAAAGCTCACAAATCGTTTTGTGTTTTGCTTTAACTGTCAACACTTGAATGCGTTACATTTTACTTCTGTCTATTATTCAGCCAAAGAGTAATGCTGCCCAATGCACTAGAAACCAATGCTGTGACACCAAGTTTTGAGAAAAGAAAAGCTTTATATTGCAAGTTGACTAACAAGGAGGCAGGAGTCCAGCTCAAGTGTGTTTCCTCATGCTGACTTTAAGGCAGTAATTTTATAAGAAAAGGTTGAGGGGTAGATGCTGAGATTAGCAGGTGATTGGTGAAAGGAAAGGGGAGGTCTGGTAAAGTCCTCAGGCATGCACAGTTACCTCTTATGCCTCCTCATGGGTCCCATGTGCAAATTGGGGGAGAGTTATTATGAAACATCTGGTAGAAATGAACACCGTGATGTCCACAAGTTATTTCTGTGCAAACTCCAGTTGGCCATATTGGTTTCAACTGATTTCAGCCAGTTTTATCTGATAAGTAGAGAGAGTTTCGGCATTTCAGCAAGTTGCTTCTTTTTTAATCTGCATCCTGCAAACCATTTGTTAGTCATTGGTGTCTTTAACGCTTTAGGGGCATAGTTTCATGTCTTGTTTGTTTTTCTTCATCCTCCAGTTCAGTAAAATGACCAAAGCAAAATTGAAGTGCCAGAAGAGAAATAAGACCTTTGAATTATCCATAGATAGAAGAGGTATGTTCTTCTATTCCTAATGGACCCAGGTTAGTGTGAGGGTTCCTGGATCTGATTGTTAAAAATTTTCAGTCATCTTCTTTGTTACCTTCCACTTAGTATATCATCAATGGCTTGCTTCCTGCTACACTTCTCCATGCTCTCTCTCTTTGACAATTTCTGATCTGCTATTGCTTAGAAAACTACATAATCAAGGTTGTAAAAATTATCTTAAAAAATAAGAATACCATCTTAGGATTTCAGAGGGTGGCTAGAAATTGAGGCGCAGAAAAATTAAGTGACTTGCCCGATGCACATGCACAGCCTGTCAACATAGTTGACAAGAAAAACAGAATCTGAGGTGGAGCCAAGATGGCCGAATAGGAACAGCTCCGGTCTCCAGCTCCCAGCCCCAGCGACACAGAAGACGGGTGATTTCTGCATTTCTGCTTGAGGTACCGGTTTCATCTCACTAGGGAGTGCCTAACAGTGGGTTCAGGACAGTCGGTGAAGCGCACTGTGCGCGAGCCGAAGCAGGGCAAGGCATTGCCTCACTCGGGAAGCACAAGGGGTCAGGGAGTTCCCTTTCCTAGTCAAAGAAAGGGGAAACAGACGGCACCTGGAATATCGGGTCAGTCCCGTCCTAATACTGCGCTTTTCCAACGGGCCTGGAAAACGGCACACTAGGAGATTGTGTCCCGCACCTGGCTCGGAGGGTCCTATGCCCACAGAGTCTTGCTGATTGCTAGCACAGCAGTCTGAGATCACGCTGCAAGGCGGCAGCGAGGCTGGGGGAGGGGCGCCCGCCATTGCCCAGGCTTGCTTAGGTAAACAAAGCAGCCAGGAAGCTCGAACTGGGTGGAGCCCACCACAGCTCAAGGAGGCCTGCCTGCCTCTGTAGGCTCCACCTCTGGGGGCAGGGCACAGACAACCAAAAACTCAGCGAGAACCTCCACAGCCTTAAATGTCCCTGTCTGACTGACAGCTTTGAAGAGAGTAGTGGTTCTCCCAGCACGCAGCTGGAGATCTGAGAACCGACAGACTGCCTCCTAAAGTGGGTCCCTCACCCCTGAGCAGCCTAACTGGGAGGCACCCCCCCAGTTGGGACAGACTGACACCTCATTCAACCGGGTACTCCTCTGAGACAAAACTTTCAGAGGAACTATCAGACAGCTGAATTTGTGGTCTCACGAAAATCCGCTCTTCTGCAGCCACCGGTGCTGACACCCAGCCAAACAGGGTCTGGAGTGGACCTCTAGTAAACTCCAACAGACCTGCAGCTGAGGGTCTTGTCTGGTAGAAGGAAAATTAACAAACAGAAAGGACATCTACACCAAAAACCCATCTGTACATCACCATCATCAAAGACAAAAAGTAGACAAAACCACAAAGATGGGGAAAAAACAGACCAAAAAAACTGGAAACTCTAAAAAACAGAGCACCTCTCCTCCTCCAAAGGAACGCAGTTCCTCACCAGCAACGGAACAAAGCTGGATGGAGGATGACTTTGATGAATTGAGAGAAGAAGGCTTCAGACGATCAAACTACTCTGAGCTACGAGAGGAAATTCAAAACAATAGCAAAGAAGTTAAAAACTTTGAAAAAAAATTAGAAGAATGGATAACTAGAATAACCAATGGAGAGAAGGGCTTAAAGGAGATGATGGAGCTGAAAGCCAAGCTTCGAGAACTACGCGAAGAATGCAGAAGCCTCAGTAGCAGATGCGATCAACTGGAAGAAAGGGTATCGCTGATAGAAGATGAAATGAATGAAATGAAGAGAGAAGGGAAGTTTAGAGAAAAAAGAATAAAAAGAAATGAACAAAGCCTCCAAGAAATTTGGGACTATGTGAAAAGACCAAACGTATGTCTGATTGGTGTACCTGAAAATGATGGGGAGAATGGAACCAAGTTGGAAAACACTCTGCAAGATATTATCCAGGAGAACTTCCCCAATCTAGCAAGGCAGGCCAGCATTCAGATTCAGGAAATACAGAGAATGCCACAAAGATACTCCTCGAGAAGGGCAACTCCAAGACACATAATTGTCAGATTCACCAAAGTTGAAATGAAGGAAAAAATGTTAAGGGCAGCCAGAGAGAAAGTTCGGGTTACCCACAAAGGGAAGCCCATCAGACTAACAGCTGATCTCTCGGCAGAAACTCTACAAGCCAGAAGAGAGTGGGGGCCGATATTCAACATTCTTAAAGAAAAGAATTTTCAACCCAGAATTTCCTATCCCACCAAACTAAGCTTCATAAGTGAAGGAGAAATAAAATACTTTACAGACAAGCAAACGCTGAGTGATTTTGTCACCACGAGGCCTGCCCTAAAAGAGCTCCTGAAGGAAGCACTAAACATGGAAAGAAACAACCGGTACCAGCCACTGCAAAAACACACCAAATTGTAAAGACCATCAAGGCTAGGAAGAAACTATAGCAACTAACGAGCAAAATAATCAACTAACATCATAATGACAGGATCAGATTCACACATAACAATATTCACGTTAAATGTAAATGGGCTAAATGCTCCAATCAAAAGACACAGACTGGCAAACTGGATAAGGAGTAGGGACCCATCAGTGTGCTGTATTCAGGAAACCCATCTCACGTGCAGAGACACACATAGACTCAAAATGAAGGGATGGAGGAAGATCTATCAAGCAACTGGAAAACAAAAAAAGGCAGGGGTTGCAATCCTAGTCTCTGATAAAATAGACTTTAAACCAACAAAGATCAAAAGAGACAAAGAAGGCCATTACATAATGGTAAAGGGATCAATTCAACAAGAAGAGCTAACTATCCTAAATATATATGCACCCAACACAGGAGCACCCAGATTCATAAAGCAAGTCCTCAGTGACCTACAAAGGGACTTAAACTCCCACACAATAATAATGGGAGATTTTAACACCCCACTGTCAGCATTAGACAGATCAACGAGACAGAAAGTTAACAAGGATATCCAGGAATTGAACTCAGCTCTACATAAAGTGGACCTAATAGACATCTACAGAACTCTACACCCCAAATCAACAGAATATACATTTTTTTCAGCACCACACCACACCTATTCCAAAATTGACCACATAGTTGGAAGTAAAGCTCTTCTCAGCAAATGTAAAAGAACAGAGATTATAACAAACTGTCTCTCAGACCACAGTGCAATCAAACTAGAACTCAGGATTAAGAAACTCAGTCAAAACCGCTCAACTACATGGAAACTGAATAACCTGCTCCTGAATGACTATTGGGTACATAATGAAATGAAGGCAGAAATAAAGATGTTCTTTGAAACCAACGAGAACAAAGACACAACATACCAGAATCTCTGCGACACGTTCAAAGCAGTGTGTAGAGGGAAATTTATAGCACTAAATGCCCACAAGAGAAAGCAGGAAAGATCCAAAATTGACACCCTAACATCACAATTAAAAGAACTAGAAAAGCAAGAGCAAACACATTCAAAAGCTAGCAGAAGGCTAGAAATAACTAAAATCAGAGCAGAACTGAAGGAAATAGAGACACAAAAAACCCTTCAAAAAATTAATGAATCCAGGAGCTGGTTTTTTGAAAAGATCAACAAAATTGATGGACCGCTAGCAAGACTAATAAAGAAGAAAAGAGAGAAGAATCAAATAGATGCAATAAAAAATGAAAAAGGGGATATCACCACCGATCCCACAGAAATACAATCTACCATCAGAGAATACTACAAACACCTCTATGCAAATAAACTAGAAAATCTAGAAGAAATTGATAAATTCCTCGACAAATACACCCTCCGAAGACTAAACCAGGAAGAAGTTGAATCTCTGAATAGACCAATAACAGGTTCTGAAATTGTGGCAATAATCAATAGCTTACCAACCAAAAAGAGTCCAGGACCTGATGGATTCACAGCTGAATTCTACCAGAGGTACAAGGAGGAACTGGTACCATTCCTTCTGAAACTATTCCAATCGATAGAAAAAGAGGGAATCCTCCCTAACATATTTTACGAAGCCAGCATCGTCCTGATACCAAAACCTGGCAGAGACATAACCAAAAAAGAGAATTTCAGACCAATATCCTTGATGAACATTGATGCAAAAATCCTCAATAAAATACTGGCAAACCGAATCCAGCAGCACATCAAAAAGCTTATCCACCATGATCAAGTGGGCTTCATCCCTGGGATGCAAGGCTGGTTCAACATACGCAAATCAGTAAATGTAATCCAGCATATAAACAGAACCAAAGACAAAAACCACATGATTATCTCAATAGATGCAGAAAAGGCCTTTGACAAAATTCAACAACCCTTCATGCTAAAAACTCTCAATAAATTAGGTATTGATGGGACGTATCTCAAAATAATAAGAGCTATCTACGACAAATCCACAGCCAATATCATACTGAATGGGCAAAAACTGGAAGCATTCCCTCTGAAAACTGGCACAAGACAGGGATGCCCTCTCTCACCGCTCCTATTCAACATAGTGCTGGAAGTTCTGGCCAGAGCAATCAGGCAGGAGAAGGAAATAAAGGGTATTCAATTAGGAAAAGAGGAAGTCAAATTGTCCCTGTTTGCAGATGACATGAATGTGTATCTAGAAAACCCCATTGTCTCAGCCCAAAATCTCCTTAAGCTGATTAGCAACTTCAGCAAAGTCTCAGGATACAAAATTAATGTACAAAAATCACAAGCATTCTTGTACACCAATAACAGACAAACAGAGAGCCAAATCATGAGTGAACTCCCATTCACAATTGCTTCAAAGAGAATAAAATACCTAGGAATCCAACTTACAAGGGATGTGAAGGACCTCTTCAAGGAGAACTACAAACCACTGCTCAATGAAATAAAAGAGGATACAAACAAATGGAAGAACATTCCATGCTCATGGGCTGGAAGAATCAATATCGTGAAAATGGCCATACTGCCCAAGGTAATTTATAGATTCAATGCCATCCCCATCAAGCTACCAATGACTTTCTTCACAGAATTGGAAAAAACTACTTTAAAGTTCATATGGAACCAAAAAAGAGCCCGCATCGCCAAGTCAATCCTAAGCCAAAAGAACAAAGCTGGAGGCATCACGCTACCTGACTTTAAACTATACTACAAGGCTACAGTAACCAAAACAGCATGGTACTGGTACCACCACAGAGACATAGATCAATGGAACAGAACAGAGCCCTCAGAAATGATGCCGCATAGCTACAACTATCTGATCTTTGACAAACCTGACAAAAACAAGAAATGGGGAAAGGATTCCCTATTTAATAAATGGTGCTGGGAAAACTGGCTAGCCATATGTAGAAAGCTGCAACTGGATCCCTTCCTTACACCTTATACAAAAATTAATTCAAGATGGATTAAAGACTTATATGTTAGACCTAATACCATTAAAATCCTACAAGAAAACCTAGGCAATACCATTCAGGACATAGGCGTGGGCAAGGACTTCATGTCTAAAACACCAAAAGCAATGGCAACAAAAGCCAAAATCGACAAATGGGATCTCATTAAACTAAAGAGCTTCTGCACAGCAAAAGAAACTATCATCAGAGTGAACAGGCAACCTACAGAATGGGAGAAAATTTTTGCAACCTACTCATCTGACAAAGGGCTAATATCCAGAATCTACAATGAACTCAAACAAATTTACAAGAAAAAAACAAACAACCCCATCAAAAAGTGGGCAGAGGACATGAACAGACACTTCTCAAAAGAAGACATTTATGCAGCCAAAAAACACATGAAGAAATGCTCCTCATCACTGGCCATCAGAGAAATGCAAATCAAAACCACAGTGAGATACCATCTCACACCAGTTAGAATGGCCATCATTAAAAAATCAGGAAACAACAGGTGCTGGAGAGGATGTGGAGAAATAGGAACACTTTTACACTGTTGGTGGGACTGTAAACTAGTTCAACCATTGTGGAAGTCAGTGTGGCGATTCCTCAGGGATCTCGAACTAGAAATACCATTTGACCCAGCCATCCCATTACTGGGTATATACCCAAAGGACTATAAATCATGCTGCTGTAAAGACACATGCACACGTATGTTTATTGCGGCACTATTCACAATAGCAAAGAGTTGGAACCAACCCAAATGTCCAACAACGATAGACTGGATTAAGAAAATGTGGCACATATACACCATGGAATACTATGCAGCCATAAAAAATGATGAGTTCATGTCCTTTGTAGGGACATGGATGAAACTGGAAAACATCATTCTCAGTAAACTATCACAAGGACAAAAAACCAAACACCGCACGTTCTCACTCATAGGTGGGAATTGAACAGTGAGAACTCATGGACACAGGAAGGGGAACATCACGCTCCGGGGACTGTTGTGGGGTGGGGGGAGGGGGGAGGGACAGCATTAGGAGATACATCTAATGCTAAATGACGAGTTAATGGGTGCAGGAAATCAACATGGCACATGGATACATATGTAACAAACCTGCACATTGTGCACATGTACCCTAAAACCCTAAAGTATAATAAAAAAAAAAAATAAAAAAAAAAAAAAAAAAAGAAAAACAGAATCTTCTATGTACTATACTGTAGTCTTTAATTTTTTTCATCATTTAAAATTTTTAGTCCCTGAATGACGGCCTAGTAGGAGCCTGTACTGAGTACAGCATATTAGTCATGAAGACCTTTTTACTACCTTCCTAATTGATAGATGAATTCTATCTTTTTACCATCTTCCTAATTGATAGATGAATTCTGCCAAACATGTTACTTCCACATAAGTTTGTTTGTGTGCTTACACTTATTTAATCTTACATACTAATTCTTTGTATGTGTTTATACTTATTTAGCCTTATATAGTAATTCTTTTTTTAAAAAATAGAGACAGGGTCTTACTCTGTCACGTAGGCTGTAGTGCAGTGGTGAATCATAGTTCGTTGTAACCTCACCGCTTGAGCGATCCTCCTGCTTCAGCTTCCTGAGTAGCTGGGACTACAGGTGTGTGCCACCATCCCTGTCTAATTTTTCTATTTTTCATAGAGATGAGGCCCTGCCATGTTGCCCAGGCTGTTCTTTAACTTCTGTCCTCAAGCAATCCTCATGTCTGGGCCTCCCAAAGCACTGGGATTACAGATGCGAGCTACCATGCCTGGCCTTTGTATACTCATTTTCAAAAATTTAAGTCTATCATCTGTGATTTGAGAATAGGTATTTGTTAATATAAACAAACAAGATAACATCTCAGTTCTCCAAACCACATGCAGCTCAACACTAAAGCAGTCTTCATGAATCTGAAATTTTTGTGCAGAGAAAGCCAATGATAGGAACATTTTAAGATTTCTGCTAAGAATTGCTGAGCATAATATATCTAGTATTTATAGTAGATATGCCATTGATGCTTAATAAACATTTGAAAAACCCTCTGTAAAAACTGCAGAAAAAAGATACACACCTGTAATCCCAGCTACTCGGGTTAAGGTAGGAGAATCGTTTGAGTCTAGCTTGGGCAACATAGTGGGACCTTGAATCTAAAAAAAATATATAATAAATAAAATAAAAATTTAAAAAATGTTAAAAAAATTAAAACTTCGGAAAAGAGAAAAATTGCTTAATAATCACTTTGAATGTGTTTGCGTTTAATATATTATAAAGTATTGATGTAAAGAGTTGTAAATATTTTCACCCTACAGCCCTAATTAGAATAGTCAGAATGTTGCTTTAATAAGTACTTAGTAAACATATTCAAGAAATTTAAATGACTTTATGAAGTTTTTTTCAGTTGGGATGAATTATAGGACTCCATCGGGAACAGAAATTCTTGAAGTCTGAAGACTGAGACATTCTGTAGCTTAAAAGTTTTCTTACCACGAAAATAGCCTTGCCATTGCCTTGTATACTGAATTAATTGGAAGTTCACTGACCGTAATTCTGTCTTCCTAGGATCTGCCTAGAGTTTTTTGTCTGCATTCCTTTTTTTGAGGGTGAAGGGGAGTACTTGACTATCTTTTGTAAAGATTTTTCTTTTTTCTCTTTAGATTCCTAATAATGCTGGGTATGCCAAATCTTTAATGATGCTCTGTGTAGCCTATAGTTGGGCAAAAGCTGATTGGAAGATACTCTTTAGCAACTTGATTGTTTTAGTATTTAGGACTTACTAATTTTTACCTTTGGAAAGACAGTTTTACCTCTAGCTCTAACAATTTTATCTCTAGCTCTAACTTTGCAGGGACATGGATGAAGCTGGAAACCATCATTCTCAGCAAACTGTCACAAGGACAGAAAACCAAACACCACATGTTCTCACGCATGCTCTAACTTCAGCTTTATACCTTTATTGTAAGTCTTTTTCAATTTGATCAGTTTGATATAGAGGAAAGCTGGTGGGCTTTAGAGTTGGAAACACTTGGTTTGAAAACCTAGCTCTGCGATTTACTAACTGTGCAACCCTGGGTAAGAGAGTATTGTCTCTGAGTCTAAGTTCCTCAAGTATAACAGGAGTTATAATGAGTATTATTTACTCACTACAGAGTAGTAAGTTGTAGTGAGTATCATTTATTGATTACTTACTTTCAACTGGGAAATGAAAATTTTATCTGTTTATGGTATACAACATAATGTTTTGATATATGTATATGAATACATTGTGAAGTAGCTAAATCAAGCTGATTAACATATCTGTTACTTCACATGCTTATTATTTTTTGTGATGATGAGTTTTCTTTTTTTTTTTTTTTTTTTTATTATACTTTAAGTTCTAGGGTACATGTGCACAATGTGCAGGTTTGATACATAGGTATACATGTGCCATGTTGATTTGCTGCACCCATCAACTAATCATTTACATTAGATATTTCTCCTAATGCTATCCCTCCCCAAGCCCCCCACCCCCTGACAGGCCCCAGTGTGTGATGTTCCCCGCCCTGTGTCCAAATTATCTCATTGTTTAATTCCTACCTATGAGTGAGAACATGCGGTGTTTGGTTTTCTGTCCTTGTGATAGTTTACTGAGAATGATGGTTTCCAGCTTCATCCATGTCCCTGCAAAGGACGTGAACTCAATGATGAGTATTCTTAATAACACCTGAAAACCATTATATTATCCTAAAGCGTGGCACCTATTTTACAATTGAATTGATTTTTCAGAATTATTCTTGTGTTTTACATTTTTAGATAGATTTTGTTTTTGAAATACTTAAGTAATTCTTAAGAAGCATCATAATGTCTAGTAGATAATCTCATGCCTCAGAAAATTCATAGCATTACCATATTAGTTTACTATTAAAAAATGTTAAAATATGGATAATAAAATCATTTATTTTCCAAATCACATGAATTCACTCAGCTTTTTTTTTTTTTTTTTTTTTTGAGATGGAGTTTCGCTCTTGTCACCCAGGCTGGAGTGTAATGGCAGATCTCAGCTCACTGCAACCTCCGCCTCCTGGGTTCAAATGATTCTCCTGCCTCAGCCTCCTGAGAAGCTGGGATTACAGGTGCACACCACCACGCCCGGTTAATTTTTGTATTTTTTAGTAGAGACGGGGTTTTGCCATGTTGGCCAGGCTGGTCTTGAACTTCTGACCTCAAGTGATTTGCCCACCTCAGCCTCCAAAGTGCTGAGATTACAGGCATGAGCTACCGCACCTGGCCGAACTCACTGAAATTTTTGGAAAATTTTATACATTTATGGTATTTAACGTAATGTTTTGTAAATGGCAATTATTACTATCCATTTTTATAAAAAGATGTATTAAGTTATATGATATCTGACTTATTTTGTAATTTATAAAATTTCAGACCCCACTGCATATGCCATGTATAGTGGCTAGCTGGTATCCCACCCTCATGTGAGAAGGGCTAAATGAAGAGATGCTGAGGCCCTTCAAAGTGAGTGCTCTACTCTGTTGCATTGCCCAAAGATTAGATTTCTTGACATTTACCTTAAAACCCTGAACAGTTTGTGCTCGAGAGCTCTGCTATTTGCTAAACTACTTTAGTAGACAGCATGCTGTGAAGCAAGACCCCACCAGAGCCCTTTCTGCAATATCTTTTAATTTTGGTTTTCCTATATGTCCACGTGTGGTTTTATATTATAGACCAATGGAAAAAAAATAATTTGATGTAATGTTGCTTTTTCTCCAATTTTTCACTGCTTTAAAAAATAATTAAGGAGAGCCTTTAATACCTCTTTGAAAATAATTATGAAGGTTTTTTACTATCTTGAAAGATCATAGACTCCACTATATAGTAATTTTTAAATATTTTAAATTGGATATTTAACTTTAAATTAGAAAAAACAACATTATTGAAAGCTTTTCTTTAATAGAAAAATTGCTTTTGATTTTTATTTCATAATTAATTTAAAATATTAGTTACATGAATTATTATTTACAACTTGCATAGTAATTTTCATACATCTCCATAATAAAAATTCACTCTGTAATCTCTTCTATAAAAAGAAGTAAACAGCACCTGCCAGAGCACTGTAGCAACAAGAGCCATCAAGTGTATATTCACTTCGTTATTCAAAACAACAGTGAAAGAGTTAATAAAAGCTGAATACATTACAGGATTACAAAGATTTTTATTTATTAGGGGATAGGGAGGGCATGGTATTTATGGGATGAAACATTAATAACCTCTCTATTCTGCAAGACTGACCTGTTGCTTTGGAACTACTCTCTTAGCCCCACAGAGACTGTGAAACAGTGTTTTGGTGGTCTATAGGAAAGGTTCAACTTGGCAAATGTAGTGGTAAGTGATGTCATTGAATGCATACCATATGTATTGAGAGTCAGTGAATGCTATTCTCACTGCTGTGCACAGGCATATGTAAGTGTTCGAATGGAAAAATCATTTTTATGAAAATATAGAGAAGTAAAACAAGAATGTCCTGTCCTGAGCCTGATCAGATCACCAGTAGCTGCCAAGAATGAACACTCTGTGTAACGTTTTCTCTTCTTAATTCTCCAGCTTCCGGCCTTTTGTTGGCTCTCAAAAGTAGTCTATTCAGAAGGCCTTATTCAGCATGTTCTTTCTTGATATGATATGAACACTAAATGAAAGGTCCATTTTCTCCATTAAAGTAAAGCTGGGAGAATATTTTAGTGTGCATGGTTTGCAGCAGACGGAAATGATTAATTGATTTAGCTAACTTGCCAAATTTTTCTCTTTCCCAGTAGAGTTGGGTTTTATCAGAGAGACTCATACTGCTAATCATTGTAACACTTACTAATATATCAGAAAGAATATAATTGTTGTGTTTTAATTATTCTCATTACTATTATTTAAGACATTATGCTCTAATGCTGCACTAATAGATATGTCAAATAAATAAAGCAATTGATTCCTATTAGAAATTTATGACATACAAGATAGAGTAGAAGAATACATGGAGATATAAAAATGTGAAGTAGCCAGTTATTTTACTCCTAAATTTTTATTAGCAAATCGGTGTCCTTACTGAAAGTCAGATGTCATTTTCTTATTTATTTATTTATTTTATTTTATTTTTTTATTATACTTTAGGGTTTTAGGGTACATGTGCACAATGTGCAGGTTTGTTACATATGTATCCATGTGCCATGTTGATTTCCTGCACCCATTAACTCGTCATTTAGCATTAGGTGTATCTCCTAATGCTGTCCCTCCCCCCTCCCCCCACCCCACAACAGTCCCCGGAGTGTGATGTTCCCCTTCCTGTGTCCATAAGTTCTCATTGTTCAATTCCCACCTATGAGTGAGAACATGCGGTGTTTGGTTTTTTGTCCTTGCGATAGTTTACTGAGAATGATGTTTTCCAGTTTCATCCATGTCCCTACAAAGGACACGAACTCATCATTTTTTATGGCTGCATAGTATTCCATGGTGTATATGTGCCACATTTTCTTAATCCAGTCTATCGTTGTTGGACATTTGGGTTGGTTCCAACTCTTTGCTATTGTGAATAGTGCCGCAATAAACATACGTGTGCATGTGTCTTTACAGCAGCATGATTTATAGTCCTTTGGGTATATACCCAGTAATGGGATGGCTGGGTCAAATGGTATTTCTAGTTCGAGATCCCTGAGGAATCGCCACACTGACTTCCACAATGGTTGAACTAGTTTACAGTCCCACCAACAGTGTAAAAGTGTTCCTATTTCTCCACATCCTCTCCAGCACCTGTTGTTTCCTGATTTTTTAATGATGGCCATTCTAACTGGTGTGAGATGGTATCTCACTGTGGTTTTGATTTGCATTTCTCTGATGGCCAGTGATGATGAGCATTTCTTTATGTGTGTTTTGGCTGCATAAATGTCTTCTTTTGAGAAGTGTCTGTTCATGTCCTCTGCCCACTTTTTGATGGGGTTGTTTTTTTCTTGTAAATTTGTTTGAGTTCATTGTAGATTCTGGATATTAGCCCTTTGTCAGATGAGTAGGTTGCAGAAATTTTCTCCCATTCTGTAGGTTGCCTGTTCACTCTGATGATAGTTTCTTTTGCTGTGCAGAAGCTCTTTAGTTTAATGAGATCCCATTTGTCGATTTTGGCTTTTGTTGCCATTGCTTTTGGTGTTTTAGACATGAAGTCCTTGCCCACGCCTATGTCCTGAATGGTATTGCCTAGGTTTTCTTGTAGGATTTTAATGGTTTTAGGTCTAACATATAAGTCTTTAATCCATCTTGAATTAATTTTTGTATAAGGTGTAAGGAAGGGATCCAGTTGCAGCTTTCTACATATGGCTAGCCAGTTTTCCCAGCACCATTTATTAAATAGGGAATCCTTTCCCCATTTCTTGTTTTTGTCAGGTTTGTCAAAGATCAGATAGTTGTAGCTATGCGGCATCATTTCTGAGGGCTCTGTTCTGTTCCATTGATCTATGTCTCTGTGGTGGTACCAGTACCATGCTGTTTTGGTTACTGTAGCCTTGTAGTATAGTTTAAAGTCAGGTAGCGTGATGCCTCCAGCTTTGTTCTTTTGGCTTAGGATTGACTTGGCGATGCGGGCTCTTTTTTGGTTCCATATGAACTTTAAAGTAGTTTTTTCCAATTCTGTGAAGAAAGTCATTGGTAGCTTGATGGGGATGGCATTGAATCTATAAATTACCTTGGGCAGTATGGCCATTTTCAGAATATTGATTCTTCCAGCCCATGAGCATGGAATGTTCTTCCATTTGTTTGTATCCTCTTTTATTTCATTGAGCAGTGGTTTGTAGTTCTCCTTGAAGAGGTCCTTCACATCCCTTGTAAGTTGGATTCCTAGATATTTTATTCTCTTTGAAGCAATTGTGAATGGGAGTTCACTCATGATTTGGCTCTCTGTTTGTCTGTTATTGGTGTACAAGAATGCTTGTGATTTTTGTACATTAATTTTGTATCCTGAGACTTTGCTGAAGTTGCTAATCAGCTTAAGGAGATTTTGGGCTGAGACAATGGGGTTTTCTAGATATACAATCATGTCATCTGCAAACAGGGACAATTTGACTTCCTCTTTTCCTAATTGAATACCCTTTATTTCCTTCTCCTGCCTGATTGCTCTGGCCAGAACTTCCAGCACTATGTTGAATAGGAGCGGTGAGAGAGGGCATCCCTGTCTTGTGCCAGTTTTCAGAGGGAATGCTTCCAGTTTTTGCCCATTCAGTATGATATTGGCTGTGGGTTTGTCGTAGATAGCTCTTATTATTTTGAGATACGTCCCATCAATACCTAATTTATTGAGAGTTTTTAGCATGAAAGGTTGTTGAATTTTGTCAAAGGCCTTTTCTGCATCTAGTGAGATAATCATGTGGTTTTTGTCTTTGGTTCTGTTTATATGCTGGATTACATTTATTGATTTGCGTATGTTGAACCAGCCTCTTGCATCCCAGGGATGAAGCCCACTTGATCATGGTGGATAAGCTTTTTGATGTGCTGCTGGATTCGGTTTGCCAGTATTTTATTGAGGATTTTTGCATCAATGTTCATCAAGGATATTGGTCTGAAATTCTCTTTTTTGGTTATGTCTCTGCCAGGTTTTGGTATCAGGACGATGCTGGCTTCATAAAATGTGTTAGGGAGGATTCCCTCTTTTTCTATCGATTGGAATAGTTTCAGAAGGAATGGTACCAGTTCCTCCTTTTACCTCTGGTAGAATTCAGCTGTGAATCCATCAGGTCCTGGACTCTTTTTGGTTGGTAAGGTATTGATTATTGCCACAATTTCAGAACCTGTTATTGGTCTATTCAGAGATTCAACTTCTTCCTGGTTTAGTCTTCGGAGGGTGTATTTGTCGAGGAATTTATCAATTTCTTCTAGATTTTCTAGTTTATTTGCATAGAGGTGTTTGTAGTATTCTCTGATGGTAGATTGTATTTCTGTGGGATCAGTGGTGATATCCCCTTTTTCGTTTTTTATTGCATCTATTTGATTCTTCTCTCTTTTCTTCTTTATTAGTCTTGCTAGCGGTCCATCAATTTTGTTGATCTTTTCAAAAAACCAGCTCCTGGATTCATTAATTTTTTGAAGGGTTTTTTGTGTCTCTATTTCCTTCAGTTCTGCTCTGATTTTAGTTATTTCTAGCCTTCTGCCAGCTTTTGAATGTGTTTGCTCTTGCTTTTCTAGTTCTTTTAATTGTGATGTTAGGGTGTCAATTTTGGATCTTTCCTGCTTTCTCTTGTGGGCATTTAGTGCTATAAATTTCCCTCTACACACTGCTTTGAACGTGTCGCAGAGATTCTGGTATGTTGTGTCTTTGTTCTCGTTGGTTTCAAAGAACATCTTTATTTCTGCCTTCATTTCATTATGTACCCAATAGTCATTCAGGAGCAGGTTGTTCAGTTTCCATGTAGTTGAGCGGTTTTGAGTGAGTTTCTTAATCCTGAGTTCTAGTTTGATTGCACTGTGGTTTGAGAGACAGTTTGTTATAATTTCTGTTCTTTTACATTTGCTGAGGAGAGCTTTACTTCCAACTATGTGGTCAATTTTGGAATAGGTGTGGTGTGGTGCTGAAAAAAATGTATATTCTGTTGACTTGGGGTGGAGAGTTCTGTAGATGTCTATTAGGTCCACTTTATGTAGAGCTGAGTTCAATTCCTGGATATCCTTGTTAACTTTCTGTCTCGTTGATCTGTCTAATGCTGACAGTGGGGTGTTAAAATCTCCCATTATTATTGTGTGGGAGTTTAAGTCCCTTTGTAGGTCACTGAGGACTTGCTTTATGAATCTGGGTGCTCCTATGTTGGGTGCATATATATTTAGGATAGTTAGCTCTTCTTGTTGAATTGATCCCTTTACCATTATGTAATGGCCTTCTTTGTCTCTTTTGATCTTTGTTGGTTTAAAGTCTATTTTATCAGAGACTAGGATTGCAACTCCTGCCTTTTTTTGTTTTCCAGTTGCTTGATAGATCTTCCTCCATCCCTTTATTTTGAGTCTATGTGTGTCTCTGCACGTGAGATGGGTTTCCTGAATACAGCACACTGATGAGTCCTGACTCCTTATCCAGTTTGCCAGTCTGTGTCTTTTGATTGGAGCATTTAGCCCATTTACATTTAACGTTAATATTGTTATGTGTGAATCTGATCCTGTCATTATGATGTTAGTTGATTATTTTGCTCGTTAGTTGCTATAGTTTCTTCCTAGCGTCGATGGTCTTTACAATTTGGCATGTTTTTGCAGTGGCTGGTACCGGTTGTTCCTTTCCACGTTTAGTGCTTCCTTCAGGAGCTCTTTTAGGGCAGGCCTGGTGGTGACAAAATCACTCAGCGTTTGCTTGTCTGTAAAGTATTTTATTTCTCCTTCACTTATGAAGCTCAGTTTGGCAGGATAGGAAATTCTGGGTTGAAAATTCTTTTCTTTAAGAATGTTGAATATCGGCCCCCACTCTCTTCTGGCTTGTAGAGTTTCTGCCGAGAGATCAGCTGTTAGTCTGATGGGCTTCCCTTTGTGGGTAACCCGACCTTTCTCTCTGGCTGCCCTTAACATTTTTTCCTTCATTTCAACTTTGGTGAATCTGACAATTATGTGTCTTGGAGTTGCCCTTCTCGAGGAGTATCTTTGTGGTGTTCTCTGTATTTCCTGAATCTGAATGCTGGCCTGCCTTGCTAGATTGGGGAAGTTCTCCTGGATAATATCTTGCAGAGTGTTTTCCAACTTGGTTCCATTCTCCCCATCATTTTCAGGTACACCAATCAGACATAGGTTTGGTCTTTTCACATAGTCCCAAATTTCTTGGAGGCTTTGTTCATTTCTTTTTATTCTTTTTTCTCTAAACTTCCCTTCTCTCTTCATTTCATTCATTTCATCTTCCATCAGCGATACCCTTTCTTCCAGTTGATCGCATCTGCTACTGAGGCTTCTGCAATCTTCGCGTAGTTCTCGAAACTTGGCTTTCAGCTCCATCATCTCCTTTAAGCCCTTCTCTCCATTGGTTATTCTAGTTATCCATTCTTCTAATTTTTTTTCAAAGTTTTTAACTTCTTTGCTATTGTTTTGAATTTCCTCTCGTAGCTCAGAGTAGTTTGATCGTCTGAAGCCTTCTTCTCTCAACTCATCAAAGTCATCCTCCATCCAGCTTTGTTCCGTTGCTGGTGAGGAACTGCGTTCCTTTGGAGGAGGAGAGGCGCTCTGTTTTTTAGAGTTTCCAGTTTTTTTGCCCTGTTTTTTCCCCATCTTTTTGGTTTTATCTACTTTTTGTCTTTGATGATGGTGATGTACAGATGGGTTTTTGGTGTGGATGTCCTTTCTGTTTGTTAGTTTTCCTTCTACCAGACAGGACCCTCAGCTGCAGGTCTGTTGGAGTTTACTAGAGGTCCACTCCAGACCCTGTTTGGCTGGATGTCAGCAGCGGTGGCTGCACAACAGCGGATTTTCATGAGACCACAAATTCAGCTGTCTGATAGTTCCTCTGAAAGTTTTGTCTCAGAGGAGTACCCGGTTGAATGAGGTGTCAGTCTGTCCCTACTGGGGAGGTGCCTCCCAGTTAGGCTGCTCAGGGGTGAGGGACCCACTTTAGGAGACAGTCTGTCGGTTCTCAGATCTCCAGCTGTGTGCTGGGAGAACCACTACTCTCTTCAAAGCTGTCAGTCAGACAGGGACATTTAAGTCTGTGGAGGTTCTTGCTGAGTTTTTGTTTGTCTGTGCCCTGCCCCCAGAGGTGGAGCCTACAGAGGCAGGCAGGCCTCCTTGAGCTGTGGTGGGCTCCACCCAGTTCGAGCTTCCTGGCTGCTTTGTTTACCTAAGGAAGCCTGGGCAATGGCGGGCGCCCCTCCCCCAGCCTCGCTGCAGCCTTGCAGCTTGATCTCAGACTGCTGTGCTAGCAATCAGCAAGACTCCGTGGGCATAGGACCCTCTGAGCCAGGTGCGGGACACAATCTCCTAGTGTGCCATTTTCCAGGCCCGTTGGAAAAGCGCAGTATTAGGATGGGACTGACCCGATATTCCAGGTGCCGTCTGTTTCCCCTTTCTTTGACTAGGAAAGGGAACTCCCTGACCCCTTGTGCTTCCCGAGTGAGGCAATGCCTCGCCCTGCTTCGGCTCGCGCACAGTGCGCTTCACCGACTGTCCTGCACCCACTGTTAGGCACTCCCTAGTGAGATGAAACCGGTACCTCAAGCAGAAATGCAGAAATCACCCGTCTTCTGTGTCGCTGGGGCTAGGAGCTGGAGACCGGAGCTGTTCCTATTCGGCCATCTTTGGCCTAAACTATCTTAATATCTCCAGATGTCATTTTCTTAAGCTTGAATAGATGCTATCTTAAATCGTAATCTCTTTTGTATTTTGTACAAAGACTGCCTGTTATAACAGTATGATTTTAAGTAATTTTTTAAAAATAAAAGCAATATTTGCCCTTCATAATAGGACATTAGAAATATAAATAATAAAATATATTGTTATAGCAATTCTGTTAACATTTTGATATTTCATTTTAGATTTTTAATATACATATACACATGTACATATAAGAAACATATATGTCTGTATAGATATATGTATATTTTTATTTTTACAAAATTTGGAAATACTCTTTAACTTTTCTCAGCTATTTTTACTTAATAATCTAACTTGATGTTTTCCTGTCATTAAAATGTTTTTAGAAATCTCCTTTTTAGGCCGGGCACGGTGGCTCACAGTTGTAATCCCAGCACTTTGGGAGGCCGAGGCAGGCGGATCACGAGGTCAGGAGATCGAGACCACGGTGAAATCCCGTCTCTACTAAAAATACAAAAAAAATTAGCCGGGCGTGGTGGCGGGCGCCTGTAGTCCCAGCTACTCGGAGAGGCTGAGGCAGGAGAATGGCGTGAACCCGGAGGCGGAGCTTGCAGTGAGCCGAGATTGCGCCACTGCACTCCAGCCTGGGCGACAGAACGAGACTCCATCTCAAAAAAAAAAAAACGAAATCTCCTTTTTAATGGGGAATGAATTTTTTAATTAAACAAACTTTTTAAAATTTAGAGACAGGGTATCATTCTATTCCCCAGGCTGGAGTGCAGTGGTGCCATCATAGCTTATGCAGCCTCGAATTCTTGGGCTCAAGTGATTCTCCTGCCTCAGCCTTCCAAGTGCTGGGATTACTGCTGGTGGGAGCCATTGAGCCTGGCCCTAAGGAAGGAGTTTTTGTTTTGTAAAGGAAATACTGCTTTTTGGATTAGAAAAAGTCAACATACCACTTCCATTTCAGCTCCTAAAATTTTAACTAAGGATGAAGTGGGTAGAAGTAAATAGTGAGGTGGCTCAAGCTATCATTATGACACATTAACTCTTACATTGGCTCTTTTCATTCTGCATTTGGGCATGACTCCTATAGGTATAAAGCAAGAGCTAATATCCTCCGGACTGTGCATTAAAAATTCAAAGTATGGGCTGGTTAATAAGCACTACTTACAGTACGAGTATTAAAAAATTTCCAGACCAGGCATGGTGGCTCATGCTTCTGTAATCCAAGCGCTTTGGGAGGCTGAGGTGAGAGGATCGCCTGATCCAGGAGCTTTTGAGTTTACAGTGAACTACATTTACACCAATGTACTCCAGCCTGGGCAGTAGAGCAAGACTGTCTCAAAAAAAAAAAAAAAAAATCCAAGTTAAAATCTTCAAAAGAGAACTTTCTTTTTTTTTTTTTCTTCTTCTTTCAACTTTTATTTGAAGTTCAGTGGTACACGTGCAGGATGTGCAGATTTGTTACATAGGTAAAAATGTGCCGTGGTTCTTTGCTGCACAGATCACCCCTTCACCTAGGTATTAAGCCCAGCATCTGTTAGCTTTTCTTCCTGATGCTGTCCCCCAACCTCGACAGGCCCCAGTGTGTGTTGTTCCCCACCATGTGTCCATGTATTCTCATCATTCAGCTCCCACTTACAAGTGAGATGTGCAGTGTTTGGTTTTCTGTTCCTGCGTTAGTTTCCTGAGGATAATGCTTTCCAACTCCATCTGTGTCCCTGCAAAGGACATTATTTTATTCCTTTTTATGGCTGCATAGTATTCCATGGTGTACATGTACCACATTTTCTTTATCTAGTCTATCATTGGTGGGCATATAGGTTGATTCCTTGTCTTTGCTATTGTGAATAATGCTGCAGTGAACATATGCATACATGTATCTTTATAATAGAATGGTTTATATTCCTTTGGGTATGTACCCAGTAATGAGATTGCTGAGTCAAATGGTATTTCTGCCTCTAGGTCTTTGAGGAATTGCCACACCGTCTTCCATAATGGTTGAACTAGTTTACACTCTACCAACAGTGTAAAAGTGTTCCTTTTTCTCTGCTGTTTTTTGACTGTTTTATAATAACCATTCTGACTGGTGTGATATGATATCTCATTGTGGTTTTGATTTGCATGTCTCTAATGATCTGTGATGTTGAGCTTTTTTTCATATGTTTTTGGCTTCATGTATGTCTTCTTTTGAGAAGTGTCTGTTCATGTCCTTTGCTCACTTTTTAATGGGGTTTTTTTTTTTTTTTTTTGTAATTTAAGTTCCTTGTAGACTGTGGATATTAGACCTTCGTCAGATGGATAGACTGCAAAAATTTTCTCCCATTCTGTAGGTTTTCCGTTCACTCCGATGATAGTTTCTTTTGCTGTGAAGAGGCTCTTTAGTTTAATTAATTAATTAAACTTGGAATTGCTTTTGGTGTTTTTGTCATAAAATCTTTGCCCATGCCTATGTCTTGAATTATGGTATTGCATAGATTTTCTTCTAGGGGTTTTGTAGGTTTTTTTTTTTTTCTTTTTTCTGAGACGGAGTCTCGCTATATCAACCTAGGTTGGAGTGCAGTGGCATGATCTCAGCTCACTGCAACCTCCACCTTCTGAGTTCAAACAATTCTCCTGCATCATCCTCCTGAGTAGCTAGGATTACAGGTGTGTGCCACCATGCCCGGCTAATTTTTGTATTTTTAGTAGAGATGGGGTTTCACCATGTTTGCCAGGCTGGTCTTGAACTCCTGACCTCGTGATCCACCTGCCTCAGCCTCCCAAAGTGCTTGGATTACAGGCATGAGCCACTGTGCCTGGCCAGTATAGTTTTGGGTTTTACATTTAAGTGTTTAATCCATCTTGAGTTGATTTTTGTATATGGTGTAAGGAAGGGGTCCGGTTTTAATTATATGCATATGGCTAGCCATTTCTCCCAGCACCATTTATTAAATAAGGAATCCTTTCCTCATTGCTTGTTTTTGTCAGGTTTGTCAAAGATCAGATGGTTGTAGGTGTGCAGGCTTATTTCTGAGCTCTGTATTCTGTTCCATTGGTCTATGTGTCTGTTTTTGTACCAGTACCATGCTGTTTTGGTTACTGTAGCCTTGCAGTATAGTTTGAAGTTGGGTAGCATGATGCTTCCAGCTTTGTTCTTTTTGTTTAGGCTTGTCTTGGCTATTTGGGCTCTCTTTTGGTTCCATATGAATTTTAAAATAGCTTTTCCTAATTCTGTGAATAATGTCCATGGTAGTTGTATAGGAATACCATTGACTCTATAAATTACTTTGGGCAGTATGGCCATTTTCATCAGTATTGATTTTTCCTACCCATGAGCATGAAATGTTTTCCCATTTTTTTGTGTCCTCTCTGATTTCTTTGAGCAGTGGTTTGTAGTTCTTTCTGAAGAGGTCCTTCGCCTCTCTTGTTAGCTGTATTCCTAGGTATTTTATTCTCTTTGTAGCAGTTGTGAATGGTGGTTCATTCATGATTGGTCTCTCTGCTTGCCTGTTACTGGTGTATAGGAATGCTAGCGATTTTTGCACATTGATTTTGTATCCTGAGACTTTGCGGAAGTTGTTTTTCACCTTAGGAAGCTTTTGGGCTGAGACAATGGGGTTTTCTAGATATAGGATCATGTCATCTCCAAAAAAGATAATTTGACTTCTTCTCTTCCTATTTGAATATGCTTTATTTCTTTCTCTTGCTCTATTGCCCTGGCCAGAACTTCCAATACTATGTTGGAGAGGGGGCATCCTTGTCTTGTGTTGGTTTTCAAGGGAATGCTTCCAGCCTTTGCCCATTCAGTATGATATTGGCTGTGGGTTTGTCATAGATGGCTGTTACTATTTTGAGGTATGTTCCTTTAATACCTAGTTTATTGAGAGTTTTTAACATGAAGGGATGTTGAATTTTATCAAAGGCCTTTTCTGCATCTATTGAGATAATCATGTGGTTTTTGTCTTCAGTTCTGTTTATGTGATGTATCACATTTATTGATTTGTGTATGTTGAACCAACCTTGCATCCCAGGGATGAAGCCAACTTCATTGTGGTCGATAAGCTTTGTGATGTGCTGCTGGATTCGGTTTGCCAGTATTTTATTGAGGATTTTTGCATTGATGTTCATCAGGATATTGACTTGATGTTTTGTATCTCTGCCAGGTTTTGGTATTAGGATGATGCTGGCCTCATAGCATGAGTTGGTGAGGAGTCCCTCCTTTTTAATTTTTTGGAATAGTTTTAGTAGAAATAGCACCAGGTCTTCTTTGTACCTCTGGTGGAATTCAGCCTGTGGATCTGTCTGGTCATGGGCTTTTTTTGGTTGGTAGGCTATTTATTTCTGCCTCAATTTCAGAACTTGTTATTTGTCTATTCAGGGATCCAATTTCTTCCTGGTTCAGTCTTTTTAGAGTGCATGTGTCCAGGAATTTATGCATTTCTTGTAATAGATTTTCTAGTTTATGTGCATAGAAATGTTTGTAGCATTCTCTGATGGTTGTCTGTATTTCTGAGGGGTCGGGGTGATATCCCCTTTATCATTTTTTATTGTGTTTATTTGATTCTTCTCTCTTTTCTTATTAATCTAGCTTTCAGTCATCTATTTTATTATTTAAAAAAAAACAGCTCCTGAATTCATTGATTGTTTTTTGAAGGGCTTTTCGTGTCTCCATCTCCTTCAGTTCCACTCTGATCTTAGTTATTTCTTGTCCTCTGCTAGCTTTGGGGTTTGTTTGCTCTTGGTTCTCTAGTTCTTTTAGTTGGGATGTTAGGTTATTAACTTGAGATCTTTCTAGCTTTTTGATTTGGGCATGTAATGCTACACATTCCCTCTTAACACTGCTTTAGCTGCATCCCAGAGATTCTGGTACATTGACTCTTTGTTCTCAGCAGTTTCAAAGAACTTCTTGATTTCTTTCTTAGTTTCATTATTTATCCAAGAGTCATTCAGGAGCAGGTTGTTCAATTTCTGTGTAGTTGTATGGTTTTGAGTGAATTTCTTGAGTTCTGATTTGATTGCACTGTGGTCTGAGAGACTGCTATGATTTCAGTTCTTTTGCATTTGCTGAAGACTGTTTTAAATCCAATTATGTGATCAATTTTAGAGTAAGTGCAATATGGTGATGGGAAGAATGTATATTCTGTTGTTTCTGGGTAGAGAGTATTTTTTTTTTTTTTTTAGAAGGCCGAATCTCACTTTGTCGCCCAGGCTAGAGTGCAGTGGCGCAATCTCAGCTCACTGCAACCTCCATCTCCTGTGTTTAAGCAATTCTCCTGCCTCAGCCTCCTCAGTAGCTGGGATTACAGACACATACCACGGTGCTCAGCTAATTTTTGTATTTTTAGTAGAGATGGGGTTTCGCTGTGTTGGCGAGGCTGGTCTCGAACTCCTGGCTTTAAGTGATCTGCCCACCTGGCCTCCCAAAATGCTGGGATTACAGGCATGAGCCACTGTGCCTGGCTTATGTGGAGAGTTCTGTAGATCTCTGTCAGGTCCACTTGATCCAGAACTGAGTTCAGGTCCTGAATATCTTTGTTAATTTTCTGTCTTGATTATCTAATATTGTCAGTGGGGTGTTAAAGTCTCCCACTATTTTTGTGTGGGAGTCTAAAGTCTAAATCTCTTTGTAAGTCTCTAAGAACTTGCTTTATGAATCTGGATACTCCTATATTGGTGCATATGTATGTAGGATAGTTAGCTCTTGTTGAATTGAACCCTTTACCATTATGTAATGCCCTTCTTAGTCTTTTTTTTGATCTTTGTTGGTTTAAAGTGTGTTTTGTGGGCTGGGCATGGTGGCTCACGCCTGTAAGCCCACCACTTTGGGAGGCTGAGGCGGGTGGATCACCTGAGGTCAGGAGTTTGAGACCATCCTCGCCAACATGGTGAAACCCTGTCTCTACTAAAAATACAAAAAATTAGCCGGGCATCTTGGCAGGTGCCTATAATCCCAGGTACTCGGGAGGCTGAGATAGGGGAAGCTCTTGAACCCGGGAGGCAGAGGTTGTAGTGAGCTGACATCCTGCCATTGCACTCCAGCCTGGGCAAGAAGAAACTCCATATCAATAAAATAAAATAGAATAAAACTAAATAAATAAATAAAGTGTGTTTTGTCAGAAACCAGGATTGAGACCCCTGTTTTTTTCTGTTTTGCATTTGCTTGGTAAATTTTCCTCCATCACTTTATTTTGAGACTATGTTTGTCTTTGCATGTGAGATGTGAAGACAGCATACTGATGGGTGTTGGCTCTTTATCTAGCTTTCCATCTGTGTCTTTTAATTGGTGCATTTAGGCCATTTACATTTAAGTTTAGTATTGTTATGTGTGAATTTCATCCTGGCATCATGATGCTAGCTGGTTATTTTGCAGACTTGTTTATGTGATTGCTTCATAGTGTCACTGGTCAGTGTACTTCAGTGTGTTTTTGTAGTGGCTGGTAGTGGTTTTCCTTTCCATATTTAGTGCTTCCCTCAGGAGCTCTTGCAAGGCAGGCCTGGTGGTGACGAATTCCCTCAGCATTTGCTTGTCTGAAAAGAATCTTATTTCTCCTTCACTTATGAAGCTTAGTTTGGCCAGGTATGAAATTTTGGGTTGGAAATTCTTTTCTTTAAGAATGTTGAATACTGGCCCCCACTCTCTTCTGGCTTATAGGGTTTACACGAACAGGTCTGCTATTAGTCTGATAGGCTTCCCTTTGTAGGTGACCTGGCCTTTCTCTTTAGCTGCCCTTAATATTTTTTCTTTCATTTTGACCTGTGAGAATCTGATGATAATATGTCTTGGGGTTGGTCTTCTTGTGGAGTATTTTACTGGGGTTCTTGCATTTCCTGAATTTGAATATTGGCCTGTCTTGCTAGGTTGGGGAAGTTCTCCTGGATGATATTTTGAAGTATGTTTTCCAACTTGGTTCCATTCTCCCTGTCTCTTTCAGGTACCCCAGTCAGTCATAGGTTCAGTCTCTTTACATAATATCATATTTCTTTGAGGTTTTTTTCATTCCTTTTCATTCTTTTTTCTCTATTCTTGTCTACCTGTCTTATTTCAGAAAGATAGCTTCAAGCTCTGAGAGTCTTTCCTCGGCTTGGTCTGTTCTGCTGTTGTTACTTGTGATGGCATTGTGAGGTTTTCATGTTATGTTTTTCAGCTCGCTCCATCAGGTTGGTTAGGTTCCTCTCTAAACTGGCTATTCTGGCTATCAGCTCCTGTATTTTATCATGATTGTTAGCTTCTTTGCATTGGGTTACAACATGCTCCTTTAGCTCAGCAAAGTTTGTTATTACCCACCTTCTGAAGTCTACTTCTGTCAATTTTGCCATCTCAGCCTCATCCCAGTTCTGTGCCCTTGCTGGAGAGGTGTTGGGGTCATTTGAGGAGAAGAGGCACTCTGGCTTTTGAGTTTTCAGTATTTTTTTGTTGATTCTTTCTCATCTTTGTGAGTTTATCTACTTTCAATCTTTGAGGTTGCTGACCTTTGAATGGAATTTTTGTGGGGTCTGTTTTGTTGATGTTGTTGTTTTCTGTTTGTTTTTCTTTTAACAGATAGACCACTCTTCTTTAGGGCTGCTGCAGTTTGCTGGGGGTCTGCTCCAGACCCTAGTTGCCTGGGCTTTTCCCATGCCTGGAGGTATCACCAGTGAAGGCTGTGAAACAGCAAAGATGGCAGCCTGCTCCTTCTTCTGGATGCTCTGTCCGGGATTACTGATCAGTTGCTGGCCTGAACATGCCTGTAGGAGGTGACTGGAGACCCCTGTTGGGAGGTCTCACCTAGTCAGGAGGAATGGGATCAGAGAACTGCTTAAAGAAGCAGTCTGGCTGCTTTTTGGTAGAGCAGGTGTGCTGCATTCGGGGGGACCTTTCCTTGTCCAGAATGTTTTTGTTCTCCAAAGCTGGTAGGCTGGAACAGCTGAGTCTACCAAATCACTGAGATGGCAGCCACCCCTTCCGCCGGGAGCTCTGTCCCAGGGAGAGATCAGAGTACTGTCTGTAGAACCCTTGCTGGAGTGACTGAAACCCCTGCAGGGAGGTCCTGCCTGTGAGGAGGAATGGATCAGGGTCGCAATTAAAGAAGCAGTCTGGCAATGACCTGACAAGGCAGCTGTGCTGCGTTGTGGGGGATCCTTCCTCATCCAGACCGTCTGTGTTCTCCAAAGCTGGCAGGCTGGAACGGCCGAGTCTGCTGAACTGCAGAGATGGTGGCTGCTTCTCCCCACAGGAGCTCTGTCCCAGGGAGAGATCAGGGCTCTGTCTTTAGAACCCTGGCTGGAGTGGCTGAAGCCACTGCAGGAAGGTCCCACCCAGTGAGGAAGAAAGGATTGAGGTCCCGCTTAAGGAAGCAGTCTGGCCACGATCTGGCAAGGCAGCTGTGCTGCACTGTGGGGGACACTTCCTTGTTCGGACTGTTTGTATTCTCCAAAGCCAGCCGGCTGGGAACAGCTGAATCTACTGAACCACAGAGACGGTGGCCACCCTTCTTCCCCGAGAATTCCGTTCCAACTCAGGCCGACTCCAGCCTGTCGCTGTTTGGCGGCTGGAATTCCAAGCCAGTGGGTCTTAACCTGTGACGTGCCGTGGAAGTGGGCCCTGCAGAGTGACACTGCTTGGCCCCCTAAATTCAGCCCCAGTTCCTAGGGGTATGCATGGTTGGATCTTTTGCCTTGCCGGGGATTCTGGGGCTGAAGTAGGTAAAACTTCTGGGTTTCCCTGTGTGCCTGAGTGGCTGCTCTGCAGATACTTCACATAGCTCTGTGTATTGGACCCAAGGCCCTGGTATCCTGGGCTCCTGAGGCTATCTCCTGATCTGCGGGTTGCAAAGATTCATGGGAGAAGTGTGGTTCCCTCACTACTTCCCTTGGTTGGGGTGGGGGTTCCTTTGGCTCTGTGCCATTCCTGAGTGGGCTGTCACCCCACTCTGCTTTTTGTCACCCTCCTTGGATCGAGTTGTTATTGCCTAGACAGTTCCACTGTGAGGACCTGGATATTTCAGCTGAAGGTGCTGAATTCACACGCCGCTTTCATTCCTTTCTGAGTGCCGCAGAGCGCAGCTGCTTCTAATCGGCCATCTTGCAAGAGAAGCTTCTAAAGTTTTAAACCTTTTTTTTTTTTTTTTTTTTTGAGACGGAGTCTCGCTCTGTCGCCCAGGCTGGAGTGCAGTGGCGCGATCTCGGCTCACTGCAAGCTCCGCCTCCTGGATTCAAGCAGTTCTCCTGCGTCACCCTCCCAAGTAGCTGGGATTACAGGCATGTGCCACCATGCCCGGCTAATTTTTTTGTATTTTTAGTAGAGACGGGGTTTCACCGTGTTAGCCAGGATGGTCTCAATCTCCTGACCTTGTGATCCACCCACCTCGGCCTCCCAAAGTGCTTGGGGTTACAAGCGTGAGTCACGGCGCCGGCCTAAAGTTTTAAACTTTTAAAACTTTTTTCCAGCTAAGAAAAAATACTTATGAAAAATTTCAAATATATAAAAATAGAATTGTATAATGAACCTATATCAAAAATTGTTTAAATTATAGCTCATAGACAGTCTTATTTCACCGCTAAATCTCTGTACCCACTCCCACTGGATTTTTTTTTGAAGCAAATAACTGACATTATATCAAGAAAGTGTTTTTTATTAAGAGCATATCTTCTTCAGAGCTGGGAATGGACAACCTCAAAAGTTGACTGTTGGGTAGTGTGAGTCGGGCATCAGAAAAATGTTATGTTGGCAAAAGACTGTGCAGTTTATTTAGCAAGCACTCACTAAATGCCTATTACATTGAAATACTGCACTAGGTGCTGAGGGTACAGGTTTAAAAGACATTGGCCATACCTTCAAAGAGCTGTCTTTCTAGAAGAGGTTACAGGTAAACACTACATCATTATAATATAATAGAGGAAGTGTGGAATTTTATATATATATAGGTGTGTGTGTACGTATACACATATATGTATGTGTATGTATGTGTATGTATGTGTATATTTGTGAGATGAATGTGTATATATATGTGTATATATGTGGCTACACAGACACATACATACACACACATAGCTATATAGGCTAGTATAGGAATACCTAGGAAAACTATATAACTCAAAATTACTTGTGATTAATAATTACCTGTTATATATCTCACTTTTACTTGTTTTTAAAAAAATCCTTATGAAGACAGTTACTAGAAGGATATACCTGAAAGAGGTTACTGAACAATTTGGTTTAGATTTATTACACAGATGAGAAAGAAAATAGTTTTTTTCCTTTACCATATTCATGATCAGATTACTGTAGAACATAGGAAATGTATGTTGTTTTATTGCCAGGTTTATATTAAAGATCAAAGTCTGTAAATGTAGCAAATACAACAAATTATTGATTTACATTAGTCTATTGACTGAAGCGTAATTGTGAGTGAATTGGAGAAGCTCATCTTTCACTATTGATCCATTCTTTAGCTGGTGTCTTTGTTCATGAGCCCAACTCCATAGGAAATACTTTTTTCTGAAGCATGAATTACAGTAGACCTGACACGCTTTCTTGTGAGATGGACTATTATTATTAAACTGACAATCGTGAGATCAGTGCTTGGAATCTGTCACAGGCTGCTACTGACTGGAGCTAATGACTACTTATTTATTTTTGCCAGATACTTCCATTATTTATCAGCATCTTGATAATCTGTAATATGCGTTAAAGTTCTTAGCTAATACTATTAAGATTGGCTAAAGACAATATTAAATGTGAAATATCCTTGCTGAGAATAATAATAGATTAATATTTTTATGTAACATTTTGAAGTTTAGAGTTTATCATAAATCCCAACAACTCAGTGAGGTAGCTTTATTATTCTCCCTTCATAGCTACAGAAACTGAAGCCTAATGACATTAAGTGAGTTTTTCAAATTTACCTAGTAAGTTGTAAAGCTAGTTTTCAAACTTGTTCATTTATTCAACAAATATTCATCTTTAGTTTGCTTGTGAAAGGCACTGGGGATAAAGATATGAAAACCCATGGTACATATATCCTAAGAGAGAGCCAGATATTAAACTAATCAATCACATAATTGTTTATTTAATTACAGTATGGTAAGTGGTCCAAAGGAGTACAACTGGGGATGAGAGCATGTGACAGGAGGACATGCCCTAGTGTGGAGGTTCCCTGAGGAAATATTTCATCTGAGTTCTGAAGAAAGTAGAGGATGTAGGGAGTGTTCCAGGTGGAGGGAGCGGCGTATGCAGCTTGAGGGGAAAGGAATATTGTTAGGTTTAGAAACTGAAATCAGGCAAGTGTGTTTGGAGCACAAAGAATGAGTAGTAAAGATGTCTAGTGAGGTAGTCAGGGAATTTCATTCTTTTTAGTAGAAAAAAATCAACAAATTGTTTAGTGCCTACCTTCCATGAGGCATTATGTGATGCAGTATGAAAGAATATAAACATTCAACCTAAATTAGAAAAAGTCTGTCAGGTAGTGTCCAAAAAAAGCCAAAGCTAGTTATGGACTCTTGTGGGTAGTGTGGCATTTGATGATGAATTTTTATTAATAAGATATATAGCCCAAACAAGGATATGCTTGTTTTTAATCCTTGGTTTAAGGATTTAAGGCCTTTCCTCTCACTTTTGTGAAAATTGGAGAATCTTTGCAGTATCCAGGATTTCTGCACTGACAGCCTTATTGTCAGAATCTTGAGGAAAGCTCTTCAGAAGGACTTTTGGATGCTGCCTCTACGTTTTCTTTCTTTCTTTTTTTTTTGTTTTTTGAGACAGAGTCTCTCTCTGCCACCCAGGCTGGAGTGCAGTGGCACGATCTCGGCTCACTGCAAGCTCTGCCTCCTGGATTCACGCCATTCTCCTCCCTCAGCCTCCCGAGTAGCTGGGACTACAGGCGCCCGCCACCATGCCTGGCTAATTTTTTGTATTTTTGTTTAGTGGAGACAGGGTTTCACCGTGTTAGCCAGGATGTCTCAATCTCCTGACCTCATGATCCGCCCTCCTCGGCCTCCCAAAGTGCTGGGATTACAGGCGTGAGCCACTGCCCCCGGCCCATTTTCTTTTATAATTTCTTCAGAAAGGATCCTGCACGATTCCTACTGTGTTGTTAGCCAGCCTATGATATCTAGTGATATTGAAATCAGTTCATGAACATTTTCAAGCTTCAAGCCTCTCATGTGCAGGGATAATGGGGATTATGCTATATGAGGCAGATATTGGTACTTCATTGTAGAAACAGCTGTTATCTCTTAACAGGTATCAAGTGGATTTCCAAGACTTTAGTTATAGACCATCACCAAAAATAGTAATTCTATTCTGTTTCATTTGAGCATTATGTATGAGAGTCATATATTAACCATGTAAGTCTTATAAAGATAGGATGGAAAAAACATACGCTTTTATGGATATTAGAGAATGCTTTTAGTACCAATCAGCTTTTCAGCTTAAAACATCAGAACACACTTTAAAACCTCAAACTTAATGGCATTTAAAAAAATTCTTTGCATCAAAAGAGAATAGGTATAAAAAACAAATAGGCAAGTCATGATTTTTAAAAAGTATATTTTTCACCATTGCATAATTATGTTTAAAAAGCAAAAAGAATGGCATAATGCAAAAAGACTCCTGCCCTATTTACTTGCATTATCATGAAAATATGAAGTTTTAATTTTACTTGAAAAAGAACTACTTAGGTGTTAATTCATATTTTTAAAAATCGCATTGATATTTTACATATTTATGGGGTACATAAGATATTTTGTTACATGCCTAGAATGTGTAATGAATAAGTCGGGGTATTTGGGATATCTATTACCTTGAGTATTTATCAGTTCTATGTGTTGGGAACATTTCAAGTTCTCTTTACTTAGAACTTCTTTAATTTTTCATTGGAATGACATTCCAGAACCTTTATGATCTGACCTCTGCTAAACTTTTAGCCCCAGTTCTTGCTACTTTTTACCTCTAAACTCTTTTTTCACTACATCAAACTCATCACAGTTCCCTTCACACGTCATACCATTTTCTACTTTTACACTCATTTGCTTTCCTTTGCCTGGAACACCTTACACATCACATCTTCATATAATTAATAACAGGCTCCAGAGTCAGACAGCCTGGGTTTGAATTCATCTAAAGCTTTTAATATAGTGCCAGTCTCAGGATAGTGCTCAATAAATGTTTGTTTTTCTGATGATTATATTTACTGCATCCACTAGATTGTGAATTCTTTGAGAACAGTTACATTTTGCTCCTTTTTTTGTACACCTAGTACATAATGCTGTGCTTGGCATATAGTAGGTGCTCTACAGATGTTCATTTTATGAGTTTTTCTCAAGCTTTAGAAAGAGAAACTGAGGAATATTGTTCAAGATGTTCAAATTTCATGCCACTAAGAAATATCCTTCTGGACTCTGATGTTTTATCAAATTAGATGTCCTGTTTTGCAAGTTTGCAACAAATTAAGGGCAAATATAATAGAGAAGTCAACATCTTTTTTATTCTAACTGAAGAATGCAGCATCTCAAGTGATTGATACATTTCTAGTTATCTTCCTCTTGCCTCATTTTGTGAAATTACTGACTAAATCTTTATTTTTTGTACAGCTTTATGAAACTCAGTTTATCAGGAATCACGCAGAAGATTGTTACTGCTAATAAATAGAAATTATTACTGCTAATGAAAATTATGGGATTGCTGTGATAGGGAATTGTCTATTATAAATGTTAAGCTTTCTGCATATCGTAGTCTTTAATGTAATTAGCTATGTCCTAGCAAGATTGTATATTATTCAAAAGATTAAACTAATCTGAATATTAAGGATAAAGTAGACCTAGATTAGACTGGTTTTACTGTTACTATTTTGTAATCATTTTCTCACTGTTATGGATCCTTGTATAAGAAAAATATTTTTGAAAGATTATTACATGTACTCAACATCACCTTTGAATTTTTCACTTGCTGTTTTGTTAGCAAAGTGGATAAAGCCATGTGAACATAAGGGTTAAAACAAATGATCTTAATACATTAATGTATCTGATTAATACAGGCTATAAGGTAGATGAACCTTGAAAACAGCGTTCTAGGTGAAAGAAGCTAGACACAAAAGACCACATGTTGTATAACTCGATTTATATGAAATGTTCACAATTGGCAAATTTGTAGAAATGGAAAGTAGATCAGTGGTTTTCAGGAGCTTGGGGTAGGAGGAAATGGTGAATAACTGCTGATGGATGTGGAACTTTTAGGGGTGACAAATAAATTACATTGATTGTGGTGATAGATGTACAATTCTGTGAATATACTAAAATCTCTAAATTGTATAAAAGGGTGAATTTATGGTGTGTGAATTATATCTCAATAAAGTTATTCAAATTCTAGTGTTCTATAGTACTGTAAGATGACTACAGTTAACAGTAATATATAATTTCAAATAGCTAGAATTACTATAGTGACTGTTCACAACATGAAGAAATGATAAATGTTTGAGATGATGAGTACACTGATTACCCCAATCTGATCACTATACATTATATGTATTGCAACATCATTGTGTACCCCATAAATATGTACATTTTTGTATGCCAATTTTAAAAACTCTACAAAAATATTAAAAAGATTAAAAATTATAGTGTTGGAGTTTACTCAACAAGCTAATTTAGATCTGCAGTCTATGCTATCTTAATTCATGTATGCTATCTTCATACTAGATTTTAATTCACACGCTATTTCTTTCAAGACAGAAGCAGTGAATTTGTGCTTCATTTTATTTTGAGGCCCTAGTAATCTCTCTATATGATATACTTCAGTAAACATTCGTTTAATGAGGATGACCATTAGTTTACTGTATTGCTAAAATCTGAATTTTTTTTTTCCAGAGGAAAAAAGGTATTTTCTTGTTGTAATAGAAATAGTAATTGTAAGATGGGACTAAGAGACTGTCAACTTGTCTACCTGCCCTGAGAAAGGTAGCAAACTTTAGTCAATAAACTTGTTTAATGAAGGATGTGAAAATTACATAGTTTTCTGATAATTCTTACTTTTTCATAGTTAATTTTAAAGTAGCAAAGTTTACTTTTTCTTTTAGATATTTGAAACTGTTGAAACGTTCTGAAATTTCTCGTTTATTTTCACAGTCACATCTTCCTGACCAGTAATCTTGCAAGGGAGAGAGAAAACACGTATTGAATAAATATTTTATTTTATTTTTCTAGAGATGGGATCTCTCTCTGTTGTCCAGGCTGAGTGTAGTGGTACAATCGTGGCTTACTGCAGCTTCAACTTCCCAGGCTCAAACAATCCCCCAACCTCAGCCTCCCAAGTAGCTGGGACCACAGGCGTGTGCCTACACCTGGGTAATTAAAAAAATTTTTTTTTGTAGAGATGGGGTCTTACTGTGTGCCCAGACCAGTTTCAAACTCCTGGGCTCAAGCAATCCTGCCACCTCAGCCTCCCAAAGTGCTGGGATTACAGGCGTGAGCCACTGCACTCGGTAAATAAATTTATTTATGAATAAATTGTCAATATATTGGCCCAGTAAAGAGAGAAATTACAGTTCTCTGCATTTCTTACAGAAGTTTACAACTGGAACTGCCCATATGGTGAATCAATAAGAATGAACTCCTACTAAATGTATGCTTATTCTGGAATATTGTAGGGACTTTTCCGGGGGCTCTTTGGGACCCAGAGTTATGATTAGATGTTCTTAACATGCTAACGTTCCCTCAGATCAAAAAATGGTTTTGAACAAATAGGACTTTTACAGTCAAATCATTTTATTATCATTTTATTGTGAAACCAAGGGACCCCTTTCGGTAAACATTGAGTATCATTTCAAGTGAAACCTGGATTTAGGTTCTATCAAAATACAGCAGAAATAAAGGATTAACATATGGGCTTTTCCTTGAAGATGCTCTCCTTGTCCCTATTTATGTCTTGTTTAGGGAGTACTCCAAAATAGTTTATCTCAACTTACATTTTAACACATTTTAGACTGTATTTGAGATTTCATAATTTAAATTTTTCTACTTTGTCACCTGTGTAGGACAAAGAAAACAAACAAAGTGAACTGCATTTGCTGTATTCATGGCTGCTAACAGTCACATTACCTCTATAGGTTTGAACCTTATTGTGGTTGATCTGCTCTTTGTTTTATTAAAGGAAGATAGGCTCCTGATGTGAGGAGAATTACCACCAATTTCTTGCTACCACTACCACTTCCCACCTTTTTTGCCTTTTTTTTTTTTTTTTTTTTTTTTTAACGGAAGGCTCAGGTCAATGTTCTATTTCCTTTAAGATGGAAATTAATCATTCTTCTGTGAAAACCATGGCTACTCTGTCGTTGGAAATTTGTGTCTTTATAAGACTCTAGCCCTTCTCCCAGTTACTCAGCCCCCACTCTTTCTTCTCTTCTTTTGCTAATTATTCCAGCTTCAACATTACCATTAAAAATTATAAATTTAGTTTATTAATTGAAAATTATATGAATTTGGAGTCTAAAAATATTCAACCTGACTTTTAAAAAGCAGCCATCCTTAGTCCTATTCCTCACTCCTCCCAGAAGCAAACATTTTTCAACTCTTGTAGCTTGTTCTATTTGAATTATAATGTTACTGATTTTTCAGTTTTAGCAGTTATCTATTGATTTTTAGTTACTGAAGTTCAAGATTTAACTCATACCTCTTGTATCTAACACCTACATATGTATTTCCGATCCCCTAGCCGCCCACTGTAGTTTTATTGTAATTTTGGTTAGATGAGTGCTGCTTATTTCTGGCTGTAAATTAGAATCACTAGCAAACTTGAGTGAACAAATCTAGATACCTGAGACTCACCCTCACAGATTCTGCTTTATGTGTTTTGGGGAGGATGCTGGGTATCCGCGTTTTTTAAAAAGTTTTCAGTTGCTTCTAATGTGCAGCCAGGTTTAAGAACCACTGAGTAAATAATAAATCAGTATTTATTACGACTGTATAAATGCTTTGCGTAGCTGAACTATGTAGTAAGTTATTACTTTTCCTTTCTTGCTCATATTTTCCCCCAGTGTTAAGAAATAATTTATTTTGTATTTGTTTAGTTTTCTATGTACCTTTTTATACGTTCAGTAAAAGTATGTTGAACTTCTACTCTGCGTTAGGGATATAGCTGTGAACAAGCAGATTAAAATTCTCATTGTTCTCCCAGAGTCTAAGGGGGAAAGACGTACAGTAAACTAAATAAAATACGTAATATATTAGATGTCGATAAGTTCTGGGGAGAATAATAAAGCAAGAAAGGAGACAAAAGAATATTGGAAATGGGGTGGGGTTACAATTTCAAATAGGGTCATTAGGGAGGACTTTATCAAGGAGATGATATTTAAGTAAAGGCTTGAAGGCTATGAAAGAGAGATTCAGGCAGATACCTGGGAGTAAAAGTGTTCTCAGTGGGATTCATAAGTGCAATGGCTTGAGGTGGGATCCTCCGTCATGTTCTTGAGTAGACAGAGGCAATGTGTCTGGAGCAAGTGAGGAGGAGGACCAAGGGTTAGACTGGGTAAGATCTTATTATGCTATTGTCATGATGTTGGCTTTCATTTGGAGCTAGATGAGAAGTCTTTATAATCTTCTAAGCAGAGGGGTGACTTTATCTGACTTAGGGTTTGAAAAGACTTCTCTGGCTTCTGCTTGGAGAATAGACTGGAGAAGGCGAGGGCAGAGTAAGGAGCCTGTTGACAGGCTAAGGTAGAACTTACACAAGATATGATGATGCCCTGGACAAGGGTGGTAATTAGCAGTGGCATTGGCGAAAAGTGGTCAAGTTCTGGGAAATTGTTTCTTTAGCTACCATATTAACTAATTGGAAATATTTTTAAAGGTAGAACCAACAGGATTTTCTGATGGATTGGATGTGGTATGTGAGAGCAAAAGAAGGTCAGTGGCGACTCCAAGGTTTTTGGTGTGAATAATTGGAGGAATGGACTTTTAGCTAACTAAAATGGCAAAGACTGCCAGGGGAGCAGATGTTTTTGAGAGAGATCTGGAGCTTGGTTTTGGACATGTTAAGTTTAAGATATTTATTAGACACCTAAGGGGAGAGGTTGGATATAGCAATCTGGAGTTCAGGGAGATGACAGGGCCAGAGATATGCATTTATAGATTCATATAAAGTGAACAAACACAAATGAATAGAGTATAAATGGTAAAGGGGCCCAAGGACTGAAACCTGGAATACTCACATGTGAAGAGATTGGGGAAATGAGGAGGATTCAGCAAAAGAAACTGAGAAAGACCAAGCAGTGATGTAGGAGGAAAACCAGGAAAGCTTGGTGTATCCTGGAAGCCAAGTGAAACTATGTTTCAAGGAGGAGGGAGCAATCAGCCTATAAGATGCTGCTAATGGATTCAGTTAATATGAGAACTGAGGATTGACTATTGGATTTAGCAGCATGGGGCTTATGAATTGACGGGAGCAGATTTGGTGGAGTGGTAGGGTGAAAGTCTGTTTGGTGTCTGTTTAAGAGATGATGGGAAGAGAAAATTGGAGATGAGGAGTATATTATGAATTAAGTCCTCCAAATCTACCCAGTTGTGTTAAACTTAATATGTTCAAACATAGGAGGCACTTGAACAATTTTATCTTCTTGAAGACATCTCTCTGGGCTGGAGCGTTCGGATCTGCTTCAATTTGAATGAATTATTTCCACAACTATTGTCCTGAGATCTTCATTTACCATCAAAGAAAGAATACCTTTTATTCCCTTATATTTAATTCACTATTTTTTGTATCCCGTAGTTTCTTTATTGTTTTTGAGTTACATATTCTTTAGCAGTTTTGTGAGAAATGAAGCATGGGAAGAAAAACTTTAAAACCTTGTATGTCTGAGAATGTCTTTATTTTACTCTAACAAGAGATGAATAGTTTGAATGATTGTAGTACTCGAGGTTGGGAATAATTTTCCCCTCTGAATTTTGGAGGAACAGATTCAGCCATTGTCCTGTTCTCTTTTTGCTGTTGAGAATTCTGATGCACTTTAAAATCTTGATCCTTTACATGAAAACCTTCTTAGTTCTGGAAGCTTATTGAATTTTTTTTGTCTTCAGTGTTCTGAAATGTAACAGAATGCTCTAGGGTGGATCTATTTTCATCATTTGTGCAGGTTACTTAATGGACAACTTCCAATCTAAAAACTCATGTTGTTTAATTTAGAAAAATTTCTTTGAATGATTTCTTTAATGATTTCATTTTCACAGTTTTGTTTTCTGATTTCCTTGAACTATTTTTATTCAGATGTCGAATCTCAGGAGATAATTTTCTCATATCTCTCTCATTTTCCACCTCTCTTGTTACTTAGTCTGTTTCCTGCAACATTTCTTCAATTTTAATATTCAACTAGCATTCTTCTGGTTAGTTTTTTTATTCCTATCTTTTTATTTCTAAAATTTTTGCTCTTTGATTATTCCTTTTTTCCTTAGTATCCCATTCTTGTTTCATCAATGCAACATTTTCTTATCCCTCTGAGGGTATTATAATTGTTTTGAATTTTTTTTTCTTCTTGAGTCAGTTTGTTCCTGTTTTCTTTCCTTTCCTCTTCCCTTCCCCCTTCCTTTCCTCCTCCTCTTTTTCTTTCCTCTTTCTTTGTTAAGTCTATGTCTTTTATATTCAGATGCATTGCTTTGTTAAAAGATAAACTGAAGTTTATTAGAATTTTAGAGTTTGAGCATGAGTTTGACAATTCATGAATTGTGCAGAGCCAGCATGCAATCAGTACAGGGCTTCACAAAAAGGGCATGAGGGGAAGGCTTTTATAGGATGAACAAGGAAGCAAGACAAATAATTCATTCCAGTGGAAAGTCTCTAGTGAGGGGTTAGTTGGCAGTTTCTGATGGGTTAAGCTTAAGTGGTGGAAAGTCTCTAGTGAGGGGTAGTTGGCAGTTTCTGATTAGTTAAGCTTAAGTAGGGGAAAGTTCCTAGGTAGAGATTAGATGACAGTTTCTAATTGGCCTAGACTATGATCATTTACACTGAGTTGAGTTTTCGTTTGTGTAAGTAGGAACCCAGGATGCTGGAACCATCTTAGATTGATGGCCTCCCAATTAATTATTGTAACAGCTCAAATGTCAGATGATCCTTGATTTTTGTCTAATATTTAAGAGTGGAGTACAGACTCAAGGCCAGTTTTGCTTTATCTATTATTTTGAAACAATCACAGACATCACTATTTAATTCATAAACATTTCAATATGTATCTCTAAAGGAAAAAGACATTTTTAAAGAACAAAGGCCATATGGCTGCACCATTATCACCCCTAGATATAATTAACAGTAATTTCCTAGTATTATCAGATAGTTTAATCAGTGTTCAGATTTCCCTGATTGTCTCATTAATGGTTCTCCATTCTCACCCCACAGTGTGTTTGTTTGACTCAGAATCTAAATTAAGATCCTTGTTTTGTTTGCTTTATCTCTTAAATTTTATAATATCTTTCTCTCTTTCCCTTCGCAAATTACTTGTTGAAGAGACAGGATCAATGATGTGGTGTTTCACTGTTTGGACTTTGCTGACTGCATCTTTATGGTGCCATTTAATGTGTTGTGATGTCCTTTCTATTTCCTAGAAACTGATAGGGAGATTAGATGCCTTGTCAGAATCACAATTGCAATATTTTGGGTGGGGAGCAGAGGGAGGACAACACTGTCTCAGAAGTATTGTTGTACTTCTATCATGAGACACTAATATCTTGTTTTTTCTTTTTGTGATGTTAGTTGCCACTGATGACCATTGACTAGATCCTAAAATTAATTTGGGTTTACAAAGTGAAGATATTCTAATTATTTCATTCCATCTGCATTTATTAGATGGAAAACATCTACAAAACAGTGTCACCAGCTGTTTGGTTACTTGTGATGTGGTTCCTGTAGAAAGACAGAATGAATGTTTTTCTTCCTTATTTTCCTGTTTTCACAGTAATGAATTGGTTTCTTTACATCCTTCAAAGGGGAGCAGTGATTTTTAAAATTTAATTTAATAATTTTTTTTATTTTTGAGACTCAGTCTCGCTCTGTCGCCCAGGCTGGAATGCAGTGCCGTTATCTCTGCTCACTGCAACCTCCGCCTCCCGGGTTCAAGCAATTCTCCTACCTCAGCCTACCGAATAGCTGGGATTACAGGCACCCACCACCATGCCCGGCTAATTTTTGTATATTTAGTAGAGGCAGGGTCTCACCATGTTGGACAAGCTGGCCTGGAACTCCTGACCTCAAATGATCCACCTGCCTTCGCCTCCAAAATGTTGAGATTACAGGCGTGAGCCTCTGCACCCAGCCAAAACTTTTTTTTTTTTTTTTTTTTTTTTTTTTTAGTATCATGAACCCTTGGACTTAAATGGATTTGGTGTGTCAATCTGTTGTCCTTTTCAGTGCTCAATCTCTGGGCCATTAAGCCTCTTTAAGCTGACTTCTGAGTCATTTTGATGTGACTCCCCTGGTCTTTGGAAACTATCTTATTTTTTGGAATGACAAGGTGTTTTGGGAACATTTTATGTATTTTCTGCTTCAGACCTGGAATCAACTATTCCTTAGAGGAATTTTATTCATTTTTGGAGAAAGGAAATTTAGAGACCACAGTCTATATGCCAAGGGCTAATTGATTCTTAAATAGACTTTAAACCAATCCTAGTTTTAGCCCTATCTCCTCATCTTTTTTTAGAGGTACTTGCTATTGCTATTTCCCAAAGCTTTAGGAGATTCTTAAATGTGAATTGGTTGTTTCTTAGCTTTCTCCTTTTTGACTTAACTTTCTTGAATCTGCATGGTATATTATCACTCGTTCATTGACTTTACAGCTTCAAAAATTGCCCCTTTTTCCCTTCCTGTTTTTTTTTGTTTGTTTGTTTTTTGGTCCTTGTGGGTTTATGACTTTAAATAAAATATCTCATTTTAGTTTTAGAGTTTGTGCTAAATACTTATGTTTAATTTGTTAGCTTTGTTATCTTTAACTAGAAGGCATCCATTCATTAACTTCTTACGAGCAAGTTTGGCTCTCTTGATTTCACTTTCTTCAGAGCATCTATTAAGCTATTTTCTTTCTTTTTTTTGTCTCTTAATTGGTTTATTTAGACAGCTAATTTTTTTTATTATTATACTTTAAGTTTTAGGGTACATGTGCACAACGTGCAGGTTTGTTACATATGTATACATGTGCCATGTTGGTGTGCTGCACCCATTAACTCGTCATTTAGCATTAGGTATATCTCCAAATGCTATCCCTCCCCCAGGCCCCCACCCCACAACAGTCCCCGGTGTGTGATGTTCCCCTTCCTGTGTCCATGTGTTCTCATTGTTCAATTCCCACCTATGAGTGAGAACATGCAGTGTTTGGTTTTTTGTCCTTGAGATAGTTTGCTGAGAATGATGGTTTCCATCTTCATGGATGGTTTCCAGCTTCATCCATGTCCCTACAAAGGACATGAACTCATCATTTTTTTATGGCTGCATAGTATTCCATGGTGTATATGTGCCACATTTTCTTAATCCAGTCTGTCATTGATGGACATTTGGGTTGGTTCCAAGTCTTTGCTATTGTGAATAGTGCTGCAATAAACATACGTGTGCATGTGTCATTATAGCAGCGTGATTTATAATCTTTTGGGTATATGCCCAGTAATGGGATGGCTGGGTCAAATGGTATTTCTAGTTCTAGATCCCTGAGGAATCGCCACACTGACTTCCACAATGGTTGAACTAGTTTACAGTCCCACCAACAGTGTAAAAGTGTTCCTATTTCTCCACATCCTCTCCAGCACCTGTTGTTTCCTGACTTTTTAATGTTTGCCATTCTAACTGGTGTGAGATGGTATCTCACTGTGGTTTTGATTTGCATTTCTCTGATGGCCAGTGATGATGAGCATTTTTTCATGTGTTTCTTGGCTGCATAAATGTCTTCTTATGAGAAGTGTCTGTTCATATCCTTCACCCACTTGTTGATGGGATTGTTTGTTTTTTTCCTGTAAATTTGTTTGAGTTCATTGTAGATTCTGGATATTAGCCCTTTGTCAGATGAGTAGGTTGCAAAAATTTCCTCCCATTCTGTAGGTTGCCTGTTCACTCAGACAGTGGTTTCTTTTGCTGTGCAGAAGCTCTTTAGTTTAATTAGATCCCATTTGTCAATTTTGGCTTTTGTTGCCATTGCTTTTGGTGTTTTAAACCAAGGCAGTGCTCTCTTTAAGAGAAACTCTCTAAAAGTATCTTTTGTCACCTAACTTCGGTAAGAAGAGGAAGAGAGGGAAAGAGATGGGGTGGAGAGAAGCAGGTGGACAAGAAGGAATGACAAAGTTGAAGATTTCATAGATTATTCCTAAGCTTAAAGGCTTGATAGTTTTATTTCCCCCCAAAAAACTTCTCAAATAAACAAACTTCTTGAATATCGCAAAACTTCTTGAATAAACAGCTTAAACTACTATATGATTGACTTAGGCTTTAGGCAAAAAGGCATTTCTAGTGATATCAGAGGAATTTTTAAAGTGCATATTATATAATGGTAATTTTTATTTGACTTCTATCTATTGTGGAATATCAGCCATTTTTTCTCTGACTAGAGAAACATTAAGTTAGTGGGGTAAATTGCTTAGAAGACAACTGCACCATTTACTCAATAAGGGAGCCTAGGATCTGGAAACAATGCCTGAGGCTGTTGTCAGGCCTACACTTCTTTGTGACCATCTTGTGGTCCTCTATTAAAGTCTAGCAGTGGAATTATTATATAAACTTTCAACTGCATTCAGTTCAGCATTTATTTGTTTATCTTACTATTTGAATAGTCCAAATAACTGTGTGTGGTGGCCTTTAGTTCTGTCCACCAGTATTTCTGGTTCTTTTCATTCTGGGCATGTCGTAGGCTTGTATTCTCTACTCCCTTGAAGTTATGAGTAGTCATATGACTTGTTCTGATCAAAGGAATGTGAAAGAACGAGCACACAATTTGCCATGTTCTATTCCATCGCCTTGGTTGTTCCGGGTGATATAAACTCTTGAAGCCTGCATCCCTGAATGATGACTACAGAGCAGAGCAATGGGGGTGCAATGAGATCAAGAAAAAAAATGTTGTTACTTAAAGCCATGACATTTTGGGATTATATCACTTTGGTGTAACCTAGTATGATGGTTAATACTGAGTATCAACTTGATTGGATTGAAGGATGCAAAGTATTGATACTGGGTGTGTCTGTGAGGGTGTTGCCAAAGGAGATTAACATTTGAGTCAGTGGGCTGGGAAAGGCAGACCCACCTTAATCTGGGTGGGCACCATCTAATCAGCTGCCAGCACAGCTAGAATATAAAGCAGGCAGAAAAAACGTGAAAAGACTAGACTGGCCTAGCCTTCCAGCCTACATCTTTCTCCTGTGCTGGATGCTTCCTGCCCTCGAACATCGGACTCCAAGTTCTTCAGTTTTGGGACTTGGACTGGCTGTCTGGCTCCTTAGCTTGCAGACAGCCTATTGTGGGACCTTGTGATCAAGTGAGTTAATACTTAATAAACTCCCCGTTATATACCTATCTATCCTATTAGTGCTGTCCCTCTAGAGAACCCTAATACACCCAGCCTGTTTTTTTTATCTTTTAAATTAATATATTTGTTGTATTTATTTATTTTGCCTTTTGGGAGATGAGATCTCACTATATTGCCCAGGCTGCTCTTGAACTCCTGAGCTCAAACAGTCCTCCCACCCCAGCCTCCCACGTAGCTGGACCTACGAGCATGCACCACCATACCTAGCTAACCTAGCCTGTCGTGACTAATATAGAGTGAATATAAGTGTTACTACTTGATTTCTAAGAAAAATATCCTACTGTTTTCTCTGATTCCTGTGCTAGCACCTAGGTAGTTAAGAACAAAAAGATATGGATGATTAATTTTGAAAAAATTTTTATGGCTATTTTAAAAGTCAAGCTTCAGTTTATAAAGGATGCAATTCTAAAATGCTTTCAGGGTGAGATTTTTGAGGAATATGTCTTCACATCTTTGATAGTTATGGTTGTATCATAGGAAACAGAAATAAAGCTTTTGAATTCTGACTTATGGAGGCGGAATAATTTTTTTTTTTTTTAATTTTTAATTTGTTTTTTAGAGATAGGATCTTGCTCTGTCACCCAGGCTGGAGTGCAGTGGCACGATCATAGCTAACAGAAGCCTCGAATTCCTGGGCTCAAGTGATCCTCTTGCCTCAGCCTCATGAGTAGCTGGGACTACAGGCATGCCCTACTGTGCCCAGCTAATTTTTAAGTATTTTGTAAAGACAAGGTCTTGCTTTATTGCCCAGGCTGGTCTCAAGCTCCTGGCTTCAAGCATTCCTTTCCCCCCAGCCTCTCAAAGTGCTGAGATTACAGGCATGAGCTACTATGCCTGGCCAAATAATGTTTTTTTAATATTGAGGGACGATATATTGCTCTCATGGGAAAAGCAATACACTTGGAAGTTTAAATCTTTGGGGTTTCGTTTTTTATTCTGTCTCTTGCTCATGGTGGCTTGTTTCCTTACATGGTTTAGTGATTTAAAAAAATACCAAGTACATATTTAGTTGAACTTAATCTGCGAGAATCCTAATGGCCTAAATGGAGATTATTTATTTCAGGGAGGATTTGCACTGATTCTGTCAGAAGCCAGGGATCTATAGACCTGAGACTTCTTTTTTACACCCTTAGAGCTTCCCTTACCTACAAGCCCATAAATATATTAAAATGCTTTTTAATAGCATGTCCTGGATCTAGTTGTATAATAGAGGAAAAGTCTTGTTTTTTCTGCTGTAAGCAAAAGTTCTAGAAAAGAAATTTCTGAGAATATTGAGAAATGTCATATATACTTGCAATATTCATTCATAACATACCCATTGATAATAATGTTGTGTGATGTGTTATATTCATATAATGCAGGTTTACCAAGAGTTTCAGCATGTCTTACTGTAACTGCCTCAAGCTTAGCTACTCACTGCTTGAAGGCCAGAACATGAGAGGTGAGATGTGAAAGGAAAGCAACTTTATTCAAATGCTAGCAGTTGGGGAATGGCCAGGCACATTCCCTTAAAAGTCCATTCCAGCTTTTTGGGCTGAGTGGAGGGTTTAATAAGGAAAATTTAGTGTGGGAAATATGCAGGAGTGGTGCTGAAGGGTGCAGGTCTACATTTATTGTTCAGAGACATGTAGACTATCTTGAGTAACCTCCCGTCTGGTGGTCCGGTTGGTTATCATCTTGACTACTTCTTGGTAGTGGTGGACTAATTGTTCGTAACTCCCCCTAAGCCGGAGGATTTGCAGCTGGTTCTGTATGCCTGGATTGTTTCAAAATTAGCCCCTGGAATTTCTAAGCAAGCACATAATTAGATAAGCGAGCACTGTGTGTAGGAGCATCTGGTGGAAAAGGAGGGGAACCACGTTTTAAAGTATGTTTCAAGGCTAAAAGCAAGAAAGGAAGAAATATGTTTCAAAATGCATTTTGAATATAAGATACTCGGTTACATGGTCTCACTTAATCTCCATAGCAATAAAATATGCAATCCTTTATAAAAGGTATATATGTTTGCCATTAAATCTGTCATTTCCAAAAATGAGGACTTGGCTTTATAAGTCATAATCAGGGAGGATATTTTGATATTGGTATGTATTATTAGTATCTCATTTGTTGTATTTGACTTAAATATTTTCATGCAGCAACATAGAATATGCACACAATGGATGAAAAAAGAATATGAAATTGAATCTCTTATGTTATAATTATGTTACAATTATGTCAGTTATAAATCCATATGGCAAGCATTAGAAATGGACATGGCAAGAATAAAAATAGTTTAGCATTAGGGGTTGTGGAAGTCTTATTCATTTTATCCTAATGTTATTCTCATGATTTTGTACAGTTAATGAAATATACACAAAACCTACTCAACGAGCATTAACATCTCAGTTTTTATTAAAAATTAGTTAATTTTATAGTTTTTATTAAAATTTATATATGCATTTATACAGAGAAAGAAGTCTAAGATATATATGTTTATGTGTATACTTATATATTGAAATCTTAACCACTATTATCTCTGGGTGGCAAGATTTCCAGGGATTTTTAAAAATGTATTCTTTATGATATTTTTATAATATCCAGTTTTTAAAAACAAAGATAATTTATTAATCTTATTATTAAAAAATGATGAAGCTATATTCATTTTGGAAAAAAGTCCCATGTGCTATAAAAACTAGATTTTGATTTAAAAATTTATCTTTTAGTAGGGCTGAGGGGAAAAAATGCTTATGTCCAAAGGAAAAAAAAAAATTCACCATCGATCTTTCCATAAGTCTTACCTCTGTGGTAAAAGTACATAAAAATTGAGGACAGCCTCCACTCACTTGCTCAACTAAATGTTAAGTGAGGGTCATTTGGCATCAGAAGGTCTCATACTGTACTCAGATTTTTGATCATTTAACAGTAAATCTCAAACATTTAAATGTTTGCCTGATTTATGTAGTTTATTAGAGGAATTAGTATTTGTTAAGGAAAGAGCCAGATACTTTATATACATGGTATTTAATGTCATAATGATCTTTAATCTCACAACGACCCTGGTGCTGTTGTATCCTTTATTTTGTACCTACGTGAAAATGGAGTTGCAAGAGATTAAATGTGGGGCAGAGACATTTAACGAGGAAGTGGAAAAGTCAGAGTTTAAACCCAGCTCTGAGTAATTTGAAAGGCTTTGCTCTGTCCACTTTACAATGTGGTCTCCCATGAAGAGTAGACCCTTCTTGCTGTTTATCTTATTTGACTTTGCTCTGTATTTATACCATTTTCATTTGGCACTTGGTTATTTCAATAAAGGAAGGTATTGAAAAATACACATGAAAGTTGATTAGTTATAATTCTCTTAAAATTTTGAGGATACCACCCCCTTACTTTTGGCAGTCTGCAAATGGTTAAATTTGATGAAAAACTAATGAAGAATTATAGAGTTATTTGTTTGACTTTGCCACTTGGGACAGTGGCAAATGAGACAATTCATCTCAGCATGCAGCTAGTCTCATTTCTTAAAGAAAATTAATTAATGCAGTTTGTCTTCCTTCCATATCTCTGATTATAGTCTTTTTATTATACCTTCACTTTTCTGCTTTACTTTTCTTCCCTGGAAATATCTGTTTTTCAAGCCTTCCTTGTTTCTTTCAACCTGATAAGTAAAAGCAATTTTCCTTAGTGTGAGTTTGTATTTGTAATTTTGGTATACTTTAGACAAGACAAAATCATTTGTACAATATCCCACAGGAAGAAAATGCCTAGGAATTCACAGGTACCAATGCCCTTTTTAAAATGATGTAATCAATTTTCCCTTATAATTGTCTTTATTACTCTTTGTCGTCTTTTTGGCAAGATGGGTTAGTACTGTGTATCTCTTACCAAGATTATCTTCTAGCACAGTAGCTCCTTACTTAAATTTATCAACACCAAAATTTTGCTCTTAATACCTTTACATTTTTAAAAATAATAATGCCTATGATTTTGGAGGCATATTTGAGTGATTTTTGAAGAACAGGAATTGTTTTCTATAATTTTAACAATTATAACCAGAAATGCAATTTCTTTTCAGGAAATGGCTTGAGTAGTTTGTTACTCAATCTTTGTGAATATATTTTCCTCCATTTTCACAGTGTGGACTTCTCATTTTAAATGTAGAATGACTACATGCTCATTTTCTTTCCCTTTTGATATTCATCTGAAAAAGTAGGATTTTAGAAAATCTTTCTTTTAAATCACTTTTAACATTTTTTCCCCACCCCACAGACCCAGCAAGGAATCACTTTAAGAAGAGTAGGATTGTTATCAATCATCTCCCATACCAATGCTGTATAAAATTTTTTTAATCATGCTGGTGAGAACATGGAGAATTGGCATGAATATATTTAAAGCCAACTGAATGACAAACGATATGGAAAATACAGGATAGAAGTGAAGTTAAGTAGGAATTAGGCAGATACCTTATGTTAAGATAGCAGTTTATATATTTATACTAAGATTAAAGAAAGGCAACATAAAATCACTGTTATAGATTACTCTGGTCTCTAGATTATTTTATAATATGTATAGAATATTGACTTTCATGTAACTAAAAATGAAATGTAATGAAATGGCTTGATTCGGCTGTGATGTGAATTACCGACTTAACAGTAGAAGGATTTTATTTTTCCTGAGATTTTGTAGTCTCTTCTAATTTTCTCATCAAACTAGGTTTTAGAATTATTAGGATCATTTCATTCACTCACAACCTTTTAAAAAGTGTTGACTCTATGTAGATTATAGAAATATTCCATTATTTTCCCCTGTGATAGCTGATATCTGGCAGTTGAAGGGATGGTAACCTTTAAAATGAAATAACCCTGTCATAATATCATGGGAGAAAACTGAGAAGATAGTAAAAATATACTGGACTTTGAGGACCATTCTAGGGAGAGCAGTTTATGGATACTTTCATTAGGGAGATTTACAGATGCTATGCTATTTGGTGTACTTTGTGTCAAGCTGAGGAGACAGATGAGGCATATCAATCATGTTTGCGGATTCTAGAGATAACCCAGAAGAGTATTTAGATTTCAGAGAATAGTTATGAGGTTGATTGGCTATTCTTTCAGATTCTGCTTGCTTATTCCTCTTTTAAGTCTGTGTAGTTTTGTCATTCTAGGTTCTTTTGGGGTTGGAGTTATGGAGGGTTTTCCTTGTTGGCCCTGTTTATTATGAGTTTAGTGTCCATGGGAGAGATCTTTAGCAGAGGATCTGAGGAGCAGGGAAAGAGACTAATTATAGAGGTGTACTTAGGGTATGATGAGTACATAGGATGTTTTGTTGAGGTTGTCTACCCCAGAGGCTTCCAGGGAGGGATGAGAAGAGCTCTAAATATTAAAAATGACAAATATGGGGTTTGCCTGTTTGTACAAATAAATTTGACCTTCTGAAGTGATGGAGTCATAAAGCTTTTAATAAAACTTTGGGGGCTGGGTGTGGTGGCTCATGCCTGTAATCTCAGTGCTTTGGGAGGCCAGGGTGGAAGGATGCCTTGAGTACAGGAGTTTGAGACCAGCCCGGGCAACATAGTGAGACCCCATCCATATAAAAAATCTTAAAAATTAGCCTGGCATGGTAGCATGTGCCTGTAGTCCCAGCTACTGGGGAGGCTGAGGTGGGAAGATCACTTAAGCCTGGGAGATCATGGCTGCACCACTGCATTCAACCTGGATGACAGAGAGCCAGGCCCTACCTAAAACAAAACAAAACAAAAACAAAAGAAACAAACCCCCCAAATAAAAAAATAAAAAAAACTTTGGGGGTGATGGGAGATGACTGTAGCAGAGCCTTCAGAGAGCAAGATGAAAAGCTATTTTATCAATCTTTACAAAGTTGAATTATAAATTATGAGAAAATGCAACCCTCTTACCTACTTAACAATTCTGTTTTAAAGCAGTATATACTCAGATTACTTTTGTATGTAAAGCCAAACATTGAGATCCAGAAGAAGTAACTGACTTGCCCAAGGTGGTAAAGCAGGAACTAGAACTGGGATTCTTAACCCTTAGCCTAGTGTATTTGCCACACATGTGGGGTTTAATACTTTGAGCTATTTATGATTTGCTGGTTATATTCTTTTGGAAAATTGATAGTTTGAGATTTATAGAGTCCTGACATTCCACAAGATTTTATTTGATGATTACCTCTAACTGTAATCATGTTAGAAAAGTAGGTGGGTTGCCACAGAGTATACTGGTGATCAAGAAAATTCACCAGATGGATTTTATTTTATGTTGTACAAAATAAATAGCAAGGATCTTTATGTAAAGTTACCAGTCTGAATTAACATTCAGAAAAATGTCACAAAGGGAACGTTATTCAAACCAGAAAGATGAGAGTGCTTTGGAAAATGTCATGAAAGAAATAATGTTTCATTAAAAAAAAAGTTTCACTGACTGTTGAGTCAGTATTTAATTATCTAATTTCATACTGTTCATGTTTCAGAGAGGCCTTTCCTGACCACCATATATAAAATAGTATCTTCTCATTGCTCCCTGTACCCTACTCTGCTTTTCTTTTCATAGTACTTACTGCCATCTGACATGATACTTTATGTCTGTATGCTTAAATATAAATATAATTAATGATTTACTTGTTTATTTTTTCTCGTTAGAATGTAAACTTCATGAGAGCAGAGACTATCTAATACATGTCTGGTGCTCAGAAATGCTTGCTTGACTGTGAAAAACAGCTTGGCCATTCCTCAAAAAGTTAAACATAGAATTACCATATGACCTTACAATTTCACTCTTAGATATACAGAAGAATTGAACACTATTCAAACAAATATATAGCATAGTAACACTATTCACAACAGGTAATAGGTAGAAACAGCCCAAATATCCATCAATGGATGAATAAACAAATTGTGGTACATACCTATAATGAAAATTTTTCAGCCATAAAAAGAAATGAAGTTCTGATACATGCTATAACATGAATGGGCCTCAAAAACATCTTGCTAACTGAAAGAAGCCAGACACAAAAGGTCACATATTGTATGATTTCATTGATATGAAATGTTCAGAACAGATAAATCCATAGAGACATAATGTGAATTGGTGGTTTCCAGGAACAAAGGGAGAGGGGAGAATAGGAAGAAACTGCTTAATGAGTATGGGATTTTACTTTATGGCTAGAAGTGTTTTGGAACTAGATAGAGGTGATTGTTGCACAGCATTGCACAATGTACTAACTGCCATTCAGTTGTTCACTTTAAAATGGTTGATGTTATGTTACGTGAGTTCTACTTCAATAAATTATTTTTTACAATGCTTGATGAAGGAATGTGATCAGTTTGGCTGCCCATTACTGGCTGGGCGCGGTGGCTCATGCCTGTAATCCTAGCACTTTGGGAGGCCGAGGCGGGTGGATCACGAGGTCAGGAGATGGAGACCATCCTGGCTAACACGGTGAAACCCCGTCTCTACTAAAAATACAAAAAATTAGCTGGGCGTGTAGGGCGCCTGTAGTCCCAGCTACTCGGGAGGCTGAGGCAGGAGAATGGCGTGAACCCGGGAGGCAGAGCTTGCAGTGAGCCGAGATCGGGCCACTGCACTCCACAATGGGAGAGAGAGTGAGACTCTGTCTCAAAAAAAAAAAAAAAAAAAAAAAAGACTGCCTATTACTATCTCTACTAGCTAAGCAAAATGGAGGAGTAGGAACAAGCAATGATTAGAGTATCTGCTGCGCTAGTTGATTCATATGGGAGAAGAAAAATATTTGGTTGACATGGAACACACTTAGAAATAGTTGCTAAAACCTGATGTAATATGAGGGACAGTGCAGAATAAGATAGCTGATGCATATGGAGTCTGTGTGCATGTGAAATTCACTTGTCAAGTTCAGAAACGCTAATTCTTTGGCTGTTTCCTTCCCATGGGGCTGACTGCCTGTATGACAGAGCTCATTTTACCTACTTTTCCTTACTTTACCCTTATTGTGGATCCTACATCACAGCTGAAATCTTTCCAGCTTGGGGTTGGTGTGGAAGCAGCACAAAACCAACGTTTAATTGGCTGGAAGTATTGCTGTTGAGTGACATGATCTTTCTTCCTAGAGGAATGAAGGAGGAGAACAATACCAAGAAATTAATCCAAATTCTATCTCAACATTTGAATTTATTCATTTACCTCTTCAAGCAGAAAAGCTTGTACTTCAAAATAGAACAAATTTCCAATTCTCATCTATTCACCTAATCTCGTTCTGTAACTTTGTTGGGCTTCACAATGATTGTCATATGGAGACTTTCTGCATTTTGTTAATCAGAATCTAGAAAAATTTAGACTGTTGTAAATTATAACCAAGTATATAGACTTGGTGTTTTCCATACTAAAGTATATCCTTTTATGTATGTTCTACAAAGTCCACAGAGTCATTGTCTAAAAAAACACAACTTTTGAGTTTTACTCATATTCTCTTTTCAGTTTATATCCCCATATGATTAATTATTAGCAATGGTTTCTGTATTATAGGCATCTCTGAAAATGGGGAAATATCTAACAGTAAGCCCAGTGTTACTCTGAAATGTAGATTGTAACTGCTTTTCTGTGTAAATTAATAATGAACAACCAAAATTTCTGTGGTATGTCCTCTGTCATATAAATGACAGGAATAAAAGTTCAAAAAAAACATTTCATTCTTTTAAAAGTATCTGTCTTGAAATAGCTTGATTTTATGTTGAGTTGACTTTATGTATGTAATGCAATATATCACAAAGAATAGAATAACAGAATAGCATAGTAGTTAAGACATGGGGTTATGGAATTAGACTTGAACTTGCATCCCATCTCTGCTATTTGCTGGCTGTGTGACCTTCAGGGAGTCATTTAACCTTGATAATCCTCAGTTTATTCATTTATAAAATGAGGATGATCAACCTATCTGGTATAATAAACCCCTTAAAAAATAGGGCCTCACATACAGTCAGAGGTGATTATTCTTTGAAATTAATGATTTTGAAAATAGAAAATACGCAAATTACCTTCTCTTTTTTCAGCTGTGAACACTTTACACAGTAAAGTGTATTTTTTTTTCTGTATTTTTTTCCTTCTTGGTTTGCTTTTCTTTCTAGCTATTCTCACTGTTGTTTCATTTGATAGGAAACAGTCTTAGAAAGAATTAGCCTGCTAATGAAATGTCGTTTCCTCCTTGAGCTTCTGGAACCTCAGCTTTTGACTTGGTTCTTACATATGTATGCAAATGAAACACTGAAAAGCTGTAGAAGGGATGTAAATAAAACACTGATTTCAATCATCAGATTGTTAGTGCACTAGAGAAATGTGCCAGACTGCTTTTGACAGAATTAGAACGAAAGGCTTTTTTTAAAAACAGCATGCCAAATACTAATTAATTTTCTGAACATTTCAAGATTCCTACTGAGTTTATATTCCTGAGCCTTTCTGTAGAGTTTGTGACCTGAGATTAGTGCCAAGAAGTTGGTGATGAGGTCACAAGTGTAAAATTTTAGTTTTATGGCAAGATAGTTGGCATGAAACCTTAGGATCTATGTATAGCTTAGTTACGTGAGAAACAAGTGTCTGAAAAACAAGAGAAAGAGAAATGTTGTATATGTTTGCAAAAATTTCCCCAACTCTCATTAAACAAATGCTTTTAGAATGAATGCTTGTAGCAGCACTCTTGTTTCTCTTATATAGCCATTGTGGGATTGCTGTGGTAATCATTGTGACTGACAGTTCACATCTGGAGACTTGTAAAATCTGCATGTTGATAACCCCCATTTGGCTTTGCCTCATCTTCTGTGATAGGAGCTTGCTGCTTGCCTTTTTCTTTCCCTCAGCAAGGAGATGCTCAGTCTGATGGGTAAAAATGGTATCTCTTTATAGTTTTATTTTTAGTTTCTTATATTCTTCAATAAATGTTTTAAAAATATGAATCAGTTTCATTTTAATGGAGGCTTGCAGGGGAAGGGAAGAATGAGCAGATATGACAAGGACTGGAATAAGTGTCGTGGAACGGAAAACAGGGAAAGGAGAGATAAATTGAGAATTCATGGTAGAATGGCAAAGATAAAGACACTAGGGTGTGGAGTTAAGGGTAGGGGAGAATGGGAAGAGAGAACAAGGAAGATTATTTTGAGATTAATATCAGTGAATATATACGTATGCTCATTTAAGCTTTGAGATTCTGATTGTCACCTGTTATCTACTGCCCCGTGAAAATGTTTATTAATTAATTATGATTAATCAGCTGTAATAACTAGAGGTTTCATTCCAAATAGAGAAATCAGAACATCTACAAGAATGGAAATTCTGTTACATGCAACAGCAGTCACTAGTGTAAAATCATATTAAGTTTCAAATTTGTCATCCTCTGTGATTAGATGGATTTTTATAGTCCCAAGGAAAAGACATACTTACTATTTTTGGTTTGAGAGTTAGTTATGAGTATATATGTGCAGAGTACCGGAAGTCACCATAACGGTTTTGTAGTCATTTCTGATGCAAACATTGGAAAGATGGTAGTTGCTATAGATAAGCCAACTTGTTTATAGTTAACAATCCAAAGTGGCCCCCTCATTCCACCTGCTGTGTGTGTATTTTCTTTCTTTCTTTCTTTTTTTTTTTTGAGACGTAGTCTCGCTCTGTCGCCCAGGCTGGAGTGCAGTGTTGCGATCTCGGCTCGCTGCAAGCTCTGCCTCCCGGGCTCACGCCATTCTCCTGCCTCAGCCTCCGGAGTAGCTGGGACTACAGGCGCCCGCCACCACGCCCGGAAAATTTTTTGTATTTTTAGTAGAGATGGGGTTTCACCATCTTAGCCAGGATGGTCTCGATCTCCTGACCTCGTGATCCACCCGCCTCGGCCTCCCAAAGTGCTGGGATTACAGGCGTGAGCCACCGCGCCCAGCCTGTATTTTCAAGAAAGACAATTTGATTGGGTTAGCTTGCTACTCTGCATTGAGTACTTCTTTTAATTGTTGTTCTGTGAAGACATCTCAGAGGTGTTTTTCCCCTTGTATTTAACCAATCTACATTGCTTTCACTTGTGCATTTGAAACTTGGTCTGGTCAGCTGTGGCTTGATATTTTTTGGTTCTTTGAACACGTACAATGAGCCAGATGTGTGCTAGATGATGGGAAGTCAGAAGTGAGCAAGATAGGCCCCTGCTCAAATGGAGTTTATAATTTGGTATTATGGTGGGGTGAGACAGAACATAAACAAATGAACAAGGTGATTTCAGATAGTGTTAAGTCCTGAGAAGACAATAAATGAGGGTGATGTGGTATAAGAGTGACTTGGGGAGAGAGTCTGTTTTAGATAAGGTGGTTAAAGTTCTGTCTGAGAAAGTAATATTTTAACTGAGACCTCAGTGAGCTAAGGCAGAGGGAGTAGTAGTACGTGCAAAGGCCCTGAGGTTGGATGGATTGGATTTTTTTTGAAACTTTGTATTGTGGAAATTTTCAAACATATATGCTCATCACCACCAGTTTTAACAGTTAGCAACTGATAGCCTATCTTGTTTCATTGATGAACCTTCCCACCCCATCCCACCTACATATTATTTTAGCATCATGTTATTTTGTAGATATAGTATTTTATCTAAAAATATTTCAACATACATGTCTAAAAGATAAGGACTATTTTATTTTATTTTATTTTGAGACAGAGTCTCACTCTGTTGCCTAGGCTAGAGTGCAGCGGTGCGATCTCGGCTCACTGCAACCTCCACCTCCCAGATTCAAGTGATTCTCCTTCCTCAGCCTCTCAAGTAGCTGGTATTACAGGCACATGCCACCACGCCTGGCTAATTTTTGTACTTTTTGTAGAGGTGGGGTTTCGCCATGTTGGCCAGGCTGGTCTTGATCACCTGACCTCAGGTGATCCACCTGCCTCGGCCTTCCAAAGTGCTGGGATTACAGGCGTGAGCCACCGCACCTGGCCAGGACTTTAAAAAAATATGACTACCATTACTACAGCTAGAAAAAAATTAACAATGGTTCTTTAATGTCACCAAATGTCTAGTCTGTGTTTAAACTTCCACTTGTCTCATAAGTGCTTTATGTTATCTGTTGTCGCAATTACACAGCTCAGCAAACATCCACAAAACTTGAGAGGTATACAAGAATAATCATGAAGTCTAGGGGTCAGCTGGGTGGTCCAGTTGCTGTAAGTAGAGCTTGGAGGGACTCACTCTTGTGAGTCCTGCAGCTGGACTAGATGCTTTTATTAATCTTGGTTTGTCTGTCTCCTACATCTCGGGCTTCAACTGGACTGACTTGATTTTGTCCCACATGTCTTTTCCTTAAGCAGGCAGTGTTGGGCATGTTTTCATGGTGAAGGTAGAAGGGAAAGAACAAAGACCAGTTGTGCGAGAGGGCAGGTGGGAAAGAATGAGTGATTTTCAAGCCTCTGCTTGCTTTACCTTTGCTGACATCCATTGGCCAAAGTAAGTCAGAGTGGGAGGTGACTACAAAGATGCTGGAAAGCTGGGTGAATTCAGGAAGGCCACTCATTGGATCTATTAATGCAATCTATCTACCACAAATGATGTAAATGATTTTCTTTCCCATCTTGTTTTGAATCAGAATCCAAATAAACACCATACATTGTGATTAGTTGCGTTTTCTGGATTCTGCCCTCATGTCTTTTTTTCCTTGTATTTTATTTTATTTTTTAAAAAGAATTTGACATTTCTAACAAACATTGAGAAGGCCAATGTGGCTGGAACGTGGTAATGAGGGATAGAGTGATAAGTGAAATTTGGAGGGTATAGGCTAATTCATTCAGTGTTTTATGGATCATGGGAAGGAGTTTGGGTTTTATTCTAAGAGCAGTTGGGAAGTCATGCTGGGTTTGGAACTCGGGAATGACATGGTCTGATTTCTGTTTTGTTTTGTTTTTGATAAATCTGAATTATGTTTACATGTAGTAAAATACACAGATGAGTTTTGAGAAATGTGTATACTCATGTAACCACTACTCCAGTAAGATGTTGAACATTTCATCACCTTATAAAGTGCCTTCATGTCCCCTTGTAGTCAGCTCCTCCTCCCCACTGATCTGATTTTGATGGGGAGTTGTACAGCTACAAATATAAATTAGTTATGCCTGTTCCAGAACTTTATATGGTGGAATTATATGAATATATTCTTTTGTTTCTGTCTCCTTCCATTCGACATAATGTCTGTACAATTCACCGTGTTATTTCTGGTACTAGCAATTCATTTATTTTTATTGCTGCATAATATGTAATTGACTTTACTACTATTCACCTGTTGATGGTCATTTCAGTTGTTTCCATTTTTTTTACTATTATGAATAAAGTTGTTATGAACATTCATATACAAGTCTGTTTTTAAACATATATTCATTTTCTTGAGCAAATACTTGAGTGTAATTGCAGGGTCATATGGCTTAGTGTATTTCAATTTTATAAGAACCTGTCAAACTCTATTTCAAAATTGTACTACCTCATTACTAGTCAAGGAAATGCAAATTAAGACCATAGTGAGATACTGTATCTACCTAGTAGATTTATAGAAATGCCATTTAACATAGTTTTGTGGGGGATGACTAGGAACCGTCATATCTTGCTAGTGGCAACATACATTGGAATAACTGATTTAAAAAATAGTTTGGCAATATTTTAAAAGTTGAACTTTTAACTTTATAACCCAGCAATTTGACTCCTAGATAGGAAAATTCTTATACAAGTGCACTAGGAGCTATGTTTTAGAATTTCGAAAGCAATACTTTGTAATAGGAACAAAACTGGAAAATACCCAGTTGTCCATTGACAAGATAAAGAATAAACAGTGCATATCACATATTACACAATGTTATACATAAGGGGAAAATGAATGACCTATAATTACATGCACCATTGATAAAGTTAATAAACAAGCAAAACTAAATAATATTTTATTCAGGCATAATGTGATAAAACTATGTCAAAAAAGGCAAGGAGATGATACATACAACATTAAGAATAATATTTTCTCAGGCAGGAGGCAGGTGGATGGCATGGGGGAGGTAGAAACAAGTTATTGGTAATGTCCTGGTCTTGGATTGCTTTATAACTTAATATAACCTTCAGTGTGTCTCTTGGTATGTCAAGTATTATATTTTAAAAGATTATACAGTTTAAAAAGCTACTCTGGCTTTTGTGTAGAACAATGGAGATAAAATGAGGCAAAAGAGGGACTGATTTCATTCAGAGCAGAAATTTTTGCAATTATTGTAGGAAAAAAACTAGTGTAAGCCTTTTCCTTGGAAAGGAACACTGTATTTTACAAGAGTGGATGGGCTTGGCAACCCATCCTGTACACTATGGTTTTTGGGTTAGTGATTTCCCATTCATACTTCAGTGTATAGGTCCAAATTCCCATTAATAACTACTGTGGCATTTATAAACTTGGAAATAATTTACTTAAAGTACATTTATAGCATTTAATTTGTCATTTATTCAGTATCTGATTGGCATTGCTTTAATTACAGGATTTATGTTATTACTTGGAATATAAATAAGAATACATCTTTACTGATGGATTGATTAACTAAGCCTGACTCTTCACATACACAAGAGTAAGAGCAGTAAAGTGCATCCTTGAGTAACTTCGTTTGCTCCGATGTTGTTTGGTTACAAAGTTGATGAGGGAAAAAAATGGATTCCTGGCAGGGCCCACTGGGTAGAGTTTGCACGCTTTTCCCATGTCGGTGTGGGTTTTCTCCAGGTACTCAGATTTCCTCCCATTTCCAAAGATGTGTACATTAGTTTAATTGGTGTGTCTAAATGGTCCCAGTCTGAGTGTGGGTGTGAGTGTGCCCTGCCATGGGAAAGCATCCTGTCCAGGGTGGTTTCCTGCCTTGTGACCTTAGCTGCTGGGATAGCCTCTGGCCACCTGCAGCCCTGAACTGGAATAAACAGCTAAATAATTATCTTACTTGTTTTTATTAATCTTTCTTTTCTTTCCTTTTTTTTTTTTTTTTTGAGATGGAGTCTCGCTCTGTCGCCCAGGTGGGAGTGCAGTGGCACCATCTTGGCTCACTGCAAGCTCCACCTCCCGGGTTCACGCCATTCTCCTGCCTCAGCCTCCCGAGTAGCTGGGACTACAGGCGCCCGCCGCCACGCCCGGCTAATTTTTTGTATTTTTTAGTAGAGAGGGTTTCACTGTGTTAGCCAGGATGGTCTCGATCTCCTGACCTCGTGATTTGACGACCTTGCCCTCCCAAAGTGCTGGGATTACAGGCGTGAGTAACCGCACCTGGCCTATTAATCTTTCTTAAATGTAAGTATAACTCACATTTATCTCAATGTTTAATATTAGAAATGTTTTGGTCTTTATTTAGAAGTTTGGTGATGTTTTTGTGACCAGAAGTATGCCAATGGAACTTGACTCTTGTTTATATAAATTAGCCTATGGTTGTAAGTCGATGTGCTTGAAGCCACAGTTTCCAAGAACCTATTGATGATAAGTGAGGATTTATTGTATTTCAGTTTGTAATTTAAGGCTTTTTTTCTCGCTTTTACTAGTTTTACCTCTGCTGCATAGTTGTTGTCCCAGGATTTCTCTTTATCATCATCTGGGATCAGTTTGCTTCTCACCTTTTTATATATTCTTTTTCCTGAATCCCATGTCTTCATTTGTTTTGGTGTACTCTCTAAGTTTGATAGAGCACACTCTCCAGTATCTAAGACAGGGATCATAAGTGGTATATTTTATCTTCACAATTAACTTACACTCTGGTTTAGACGTTATTTTCTCTAAGAATTTTAAGTCATAGATAGATTCATTGTTCATTGTTTTCTAATTGTCATGGTTACAACTGAGACCAGTGCTCTTTTGATTTCTGATCCTTTGTATGACAGTTTTTTTTTTACCCCTTTTTCTTTAGAAGCTTATAAGATCTTTTCTTTATCCCCAGCGTTTTTCAGTTTTATGACAATATTCCATAATATGGATCTGTTTTGATTTTCTTGTGTTCAGGTATTTTTTTATAGCATTTACGGTTGAACTTTGACAGTTTACCTCTTTCTATTAATACTTTTCCCTAGTCTTCCTTTCTTGAATTGCTGTTACTGGGATTTTGGATCTCCTGGACTTGTCCTTTAATTTTCTCATATTTTTTCTCCTAATTTCATCTTTTTATCATTTTACTCTACTTTCTGGTGCATCGCCTCAACATTATCTTTCAAATCTTCTATTGAGTTTTTAATTTCTTCTGTTATTTTTTAATTTCAATAATTCCTTTTTTCTTTATTGAGATATACTTTACATACCATAAAATTCACTAATTTTAAAAAACTGTACAACTTAGTGCTTTTTTAGTATACTAACTAAATTGTGCAACCATCACCACTATCAAATTCCAGAAAAATTTCATCATCCCAAAAGAAACTCCTACTCATCAGTCGTTCTTCATTTCCCTTACCCTTGACTTCCTGACAACTGCTGATCTAATTTCTGCCTCTATGAATTTGCCTATTCTGGGCATTTAATATAAATGGAATCATGTAATGTATGTCCTTTTATTTCTGGCTTCTTTCACTTATAATGTTTTTAAGGTTAATCCATGTTGTGGTATGTATTTCCTTTTGTTTTCTGAATGTTCTTTTTTAGTAAAGCCTGTTCCTTTTTCATTCAAACATGATTCTCTTATTATCCTTGAGGATATTAATGATTAGCTTTTTGAAATTCTCATATATGTGCATATTCTCTATTTTCCCCAAATTACTTTTTTTCTATTTGCTTTGGTGCCTGCCTTTTATATTAAATATTTTCCAGAAAACATCTGTCATTCTTTTTTTTTTTTTTTTTTTTTTTTGAGACGGAGTCTTGCTCTGTTGCCCAGGCTGGAGTGCAGTGGCGCAATCTCGGCTCACTGCAAACTCCGCCTCCTGGGTTCACGCCATTCTCCTGCCTCAGCCGCTCCGAGTAGCTGGGACTACAGGCGCCCGCCACCACGCCCGGCTAATTTTTTTGTATTTTTAGTAGAGACGGGGTTTCACCGTGGTCTCGATCTGCTGACCTCGTGATCCGCCAGCCTCGGCCTCCCAAAGTGCTGGGATTACAAGCGTGAGCCACCGCGCCCGGCACATCTGTCATTCTTACTTTTCTGTTTCTGTTCAAGAGTGAGGTACAATAAAACTTAATGCAAGCTCTCTGAGCAAGGGCAGGGCCAATTGACTATGCTGTTTATCACATGGTGATCTAGCTGCACTATATCCTTAGAGAATGCCTGATAGAATCCTTTTGAGTCTTTTGTTCTGCCTTAGATGTAGTCAGTTTTCAGCACCAACTCTTCTACTTTTCTGCCTGAGGGTACATGTTTGGCTTGATATCAGTGTTCTGAGGGCCAAACATGTAAGCCTTTAATTCGTCCACATGTTTTTCATTATGGAACCCTCTAACCATACCTAGTATCTCCCAGCCCAGAGAACTTTGTTTTGCCCTCTTCAGGCTTTGCAATAAGAGGGAGGAGTCTTCTGGGAGCATAACTGCTTCTTAAACTGACTTTGAACCTCTCTTCCAGTTTTTAGCCTTGTCTTCATCTCAGGTTCCAGAGGTACATGGTACTTCTACTTTCTGAGCCTTATAGGGATTCTGATATACATATAAATACATTGGTTTGCTTCTCAGCTTTCCTCACTGGCTTAAGTTTTGCTTCTGCCAAGTCAGTTCTTTGGTTCTGCTAAGTCAGTTACCACTTGTTCATCTGCTTTCTAGCTTTTAAAACTTTGCTGTCTTTGCCTCTTCTCCTGATCTTTTTTCCTTGTGAGTTTATATCATTTATAACATTTTTAAAATGTCATTTTAGTGGGATTTTGGAAGAGAGAAGATATAAATTCATGTTTAATCCATCATGTTTAACCAGCAGTAATTATTTTAGCAGGGTATTAATAGAATTGTATTAGTTTGCTAGGGCTCCTGTAACAAAGTACCACAGACTGGGTAGCTTAAACAACAAAAAAATTTATTTTATCATAGTTCTGGAAGATAGGAGACCAAGACATGGTGTCAGGAGTGTTGATTTCTTTTGAGGCTTCTCTCTTTGGCTTTTAGATGGTCTGCTTCTTTCACATTGTCTTTCCTCCAGGTATGTCCGTGCCCTAATCTCTTCGTCCTGTAAAGACAACAATCATATTAGATTAGGGCTCACTCATATTGATGCAGGGCAGGTGAGCCCCCAAAGTGGGGCTTAGCCCAGGAGGGTTCTTGGCTTTGCCCAAGAAAGAATTCAAGGGCATGCAGTGGTGTTAGCAGCTTTTATTGAAGTGGCAATGTACAGCAGCAGCAGAGGTACCCCACAGGCAGTGTTTCCCAAGTAGCAGCTCAGTGGCAGTCCTGCAGTAATATTTAGACCCACTTTTAATTATATGCAAATCAAGGGGTGGGTTATTCAGAAATTTCTAGAAAATAGGTGGCAACTTCCAGGTAGTTGCCATGGAAAGGGGTGGTAACTTCCAGTTATTGCCATGGCAATAGTAAACTGACCATTGGGCGTGTCTTATGGAGAGGTGTTTTTGCCTCTTCCCTGTTTTAGCTAGTCCTCAATCTGGTCCTGAATTCAAGCCCCATCTCCAGAGTTGAGTCCTACTTCCTATCTCAATATGACCTCATTTTATGAAATTACTTTAATTATCTCTTTAAAGGCATTATCTCCAAATACAGTTACATTCTAAGGTACTGAGGATTAGGACCTCAACATATTAATTCAGCCTATAATAAGAATATTTTTGACAGTTACTAAGTTAGTTGACTTTATTTTTCAGCCTGAATACCTTTTTCATTTTTATTTCATTATAGTGTAAAGAAATCTTTCATGTTTATAGGAATAATTTTGAGCCACCTTCTCTTTTTATTTTTTTGATTATGCATTTTCCAAATACAATGAGATTAATGTTTTAGCTAAGGCTCTTTTGCTTGCCTTAGGAAGGAACAAGAAGCCTAAACTAGCTTAAATAGAGTGTTCCTATTGAGAAGTCTAAAGCCATTCTAATTCCAAATCCTTTCTTTCTCCATTCTGATGTTAAATCCTTTAATATCTTTTGTTAGAAGCTTGTAAGATTTTCAGTGTTCTGAAACTTCTTGTTACTATGTCTTGATGTGAGTGTGTGTTCATTCATGGTATTGGTCACTTGGTGGGCCTTTTCTATCTAGAAAACAGTGTCCTTTGGGAATTTTTTTGAATTATTTCTTTGATCATTTCCTCCCTGTTTTCTCTGTTCCCTTTTTTAGGAATGTTTGTTATGCAGATATAACTTTCCTGAACTGGTCTTTGGATTTAAAAGTAACCTGTTCTTATTTTACGGTTGCAGTTTCATTCTTTGTATATTTGAGGATACACACACACACACACACACATTTTCTTTTTGTCAAAAAGTAATCTAGAAACGTGAAGGTATACAAAACAAAATGTATAATTCAATAATCTAACATGAAGGTATACAAAACAAAATGTATAATTCAATAATCTATCAGTAAGCAAATGTCTATGAAACTATTAATACCACCCAGGACAAGTCATCAAGTGCAGTTCTTCTATCCTCTCCTTTTTGCCTCCTATCTCCCCAAGAATGATTTCTTCACTGCTTAAGGTTCATAACTCCCACTGTTAAAGAATGGTTACACAAGTCAGTCTTTACCATTATGCTTTATAAAGATAATAGCAACCATTTAACTAAAGAAATGTCAATGTATTTTTAAAAAGAAGACTGATAGGGAAATCAAGAAGAAACTCATACAAGGTGGAGAATTGAAACGTGGTAGATAGATATAATGTTTCATGTAAATTAATAGAATGATATAAATAGATGCTCTTTTGTGTTTCTTAGTTTGATTAGTGTATGGTATCTTATTGAGGGGCTTTTATTAGCTATTCAGGAAAGGCAGAATCTTAGAAGAAAGGTTTGTAATATTGTGTCATTCATTTATCAATCAATCGTACATCATTTATTAACTGCTGAAGGTTCAAAGATGCTTTGAGCACAGTCACTGCCCTCCAGAGACTCAAAGATATTCTCTGGCTTCGAATAGACCTTTCTTTAAGAGATATATCCTAATAAAGGTCAGAACATGAAGCATTAAGTTTTTACCCTCGCAAAAGAGCTGTATCTGATACTGGCCTGGCAAAAGATTGAAATATTATGTTAATGTTCCTAGTGTTCTTTCTCTTGTTATACAGAAATCACACTCCACTGCTTTTAAGGTTCAGTGGATTAGAGGAAAATCTTAAACCTAGGAAGATTAATTCAAATCCTATATTAACCTATTTGATCATTTCAGAGTATTATGAGATAATTTGTAATTAGTGACGAGCATTTGGAGTTCATGAGTAATCCTGTTTGGGTGATTGCTCCCTTGTTGTGCCCTTTCGTGCTCCCTGTTGTTTCCAAGTGATAAATGATACTTTAGTTATTTATTGTTCAGGACACTCTGCATTTTCTTCACCAAATAATACAAGCTCTTCCTAGTTTATGTTAAACATGCATTTTTCCCTCCTAGGTCTTTTGTCACAGAGACTGTTCTAGGAAATTATATCTTTATTTCTGATGATTTTAGCTGTAACGTTTCAACCTGGATTAGGTTTTTGTTATACTGGGATTTTGCTTTTCTGCATTGCTAATCAAAATTTTTAATGACATTTTGCCTTTTGATGTGAATTGAAGATTGAGGTACAAAGAGTTCCAGCACATAATGACCTATTCCATAAAGGTACTACATGGAAGGATAATGGTTTTTTGGAAAAGAGTTGTTCTGCATACTGTTATGAAAACTAAAGACTGGTAGACTTTTAATAATTATTCACAATAGTACAATTTTCCAAGCTTTGAAAGATGAAAGTATTGGTGAACCTGCTCATTTTTCATTGTTGAAAGTGGACTGCTTTCCTCATTCTGTTAAGGTCTGGGATTCATGTTGGTATAGTTTTTGTACTGAGCGTCTAAGATAGGTTTGATTTGTGAAGCATATTTTGGCTTCTCCGTTGATCCTCTAAATCTGTAGGCCTTAGGCTGAAATGTGGGGAAAATCTCTGCTTGTCATCTCCACATTTTTAGTCTAACCTTCTCTTAGTACTCACTTTTCTTGTGTTGTTCTTCACCTGCTAAAACCTCCTCTTTCTATATTATTGCCTTACTGATTTTTGCCTTCTCAGACGGCTTTTTTACGTTTCAGTTTCTGGTAACTTCCTTCTTACAAATGTACTTTTCTTGGGCTCCAATTCTTTAGGGCAAAATATAAGTTTTTCTTACATTATTTTGTCAAAAAATGCATGCTGATTCAGTTTATGCAATTATATTAGAGAATTCTATTATTGGGTAAAAATAAAGTTACACTTTAAGACAGGGCATTCTACATACAATACCTACAGCTACAAGGGTGACTCCTGTGGTAGAAATTTGGGGCTCTGTTTTAGACCTTGGAGGCAGATACATTTTTTTTTTGGAGACTGTGAGTTATGATTCTTTTCAAATTACATTGCATCGCTTCTTCTTGGGCTTGCTTATATCTTAGCTAAGACTCTGGTTGGCTTAAGCAAAATGTTGAATTTATTGTCATGAAACACTGGTATCTCATGGAGCCCAATGGCAAGATGTTCAGGCTAAGCTGCATGAAAACGTGAAAGAATGAAATAGAAAGTAGTTAGGAACCCAGCCAGCCACCTCTTAGTCTCTCTGTTTAAGGCCACTTTGTCTCTGTGTTAGTTTCCTGTTGCCACTGTAATAAATTACCACATAGTTAATGGCTTAAACAACTTAGATTTATTCTTCTAAAATTCTAGGCTGAATGTGGTGGCTTATGCCTGTAATCCCAGTGCTTTGAGAGGTTGAGGCAGGAGGATCACTTGAGGCCAGGAGTTTGAGACCAGCTTGGGCAACATAGCAAGACCCCATCTGTAAGAAAAAGAGGAAAAGAAAAAAATTAACTGGATTTGGTGGTGCATGCCTATAGTCTCAGCTACTGTGGAAGTTGAGGCAAGAGGATCACTTGAGCTCAGGAGTTCAAGGTGCATAGTGAAGTGTGATCACACCACTGCACTCCAGCCTGGGCAGCAGAGTGAGACCCTGTCTCCAAAAATAAATAAGTAAATAAAATAATAAATACAATAAAAAATTAGAAATTAAAAGTTCTGGAAGCTCAGAAGTCCGAAATTAATTTCACTAGGCTCAAATCAAGGTATCTTGCCAGGGCTGTGTTCCCTCTGGAGGCTGTAGGAGCGAATGTGTTTCCTTGCCTTTTCCATTATCTAGAGCTATATTTCTTGCCTTCCTTTATTCATATTCTCTTCCTTCATCTTCAAAGCAGTATGGCATTTTGTTTTAGTTATCACATTGCCTTCTTCTTCTGTAGTAAAATCTCCCTCTGCCTCCCTCTTAGGTCACTTAAGATTATATTTAGGGCTTACCTGGCTAATCCATAATATTCTCCCCATTTTTTGATTTTTTTGATCCTTAACTTGATCACATGTGCAAAGTACCTCTTGCCATACAAACCAGCGTTACAGATTCCAGAGATTAGGACTTGGATATCTTTGGGGGCTGTTATTTAGTTTACCATAGTCTCTTATTACTACTTTTTTTTCTGCAGTTCTTCATGGTTCTCTCTTTTTCTGAAGACTAGCTATCTCTGCTTTGGCATACAGGTGCCAAGCATATATTACCAACAATGATGGCCTTGGGTCCTGGGTTCACAAGAGAATACTTCGGACTAACAAGATGGTTGAGTATCAGTTCCAGATTCCTACAAGAGGTAGTCTGAAGCTCTAATTTCGTCAAGTGTCTAACCCTTGTTAAGTTTCCTAGGCCAGGGGGAAGGCTCATGCAGAACAAACATGACCTCAGACTTCACAGTTATTGAGGAGGTGCAGTTCCTAGAGAAGAAAGGATGAGTAATTAAAGTTGCTAATTTAGCTATAATTAGAGGCAGAATAAATACATGTTCTTGAAAATAATAATTGGAGTGTTTTGGTTGTACCAGGCAGGGTGAATCTAACAAGTAGTATTAGACATTTAATGATTATCATCCCTTTGCTCTTAAAACCAAATGAGAGCCAGTCTTATAATTGTAACCCGCAAGATAGTATTATGGGCTGGGCGCGGTGGCTCACGCCTGTAATCCCAGCTCTTAGAGAGGCCGAGGCGGGTAGATCACAAGGTCAGGAGATCGAGACCATCCTGGCTAACACAGTGAAACCCTGTCTCTACTAAAAACACACACACACAGAATTAGCCGGGCAAGATGGCGGGCACCTGTAGTTCCAGCTACTCGGGAGGCTGAGGCAGGAGAATGGCGTGAACCCAGGAGCTGCAGCTTGCAGTAAGCCAAGACAGCACCACTGCACTCCAGCCTGGGCGACAGAGTGAGACTCTGTCTCAAAAAAAAAAAAAAAAAAAAAGTATTATGAGAGATGAACTCTTATAAGTATGAAAGAAATGGAGGATGAAGGAAATGATAACCTGAGCTTAGATGGGGGAGAGGAGACATACAGAATGAGATTCTTGTGTATCTTTGCTGTTTGTTTCCCCTCAGATTGTTGATTTAAGTAGCTTCTGTTATCACTGAAATAAATAGATTCTGTGGGTCTTGGGATTGCAAACCTGGGCCTCTTCTAGTTGCATTGTGAACTTGAAGATCCCCTCCTATAACTGCTCCCAGCATTTGTAGATCAGCTGCAGATGTGCTGCAGGGATCCATTCAGCTTTTTCTCAGAGAGGATTGTGTTCATTGCCCCCAAACCATGCTCACATTCTTTGAGGATGTTTTCTTTTTGAACTTATGATCATATTTTCATAGCATTCTTAGTTTGTACCTAATTTCTTTGAAATAAAAAAATCTCTTATGGGCCAGGCACAGTGGCTCCTGCCTATAATATCCTAGCACTTTGGGAGACTGAGGTAGGCAGATTGCTTGAGCCCAGGAGTTTGAGACCAGCCCAGGCAGCAAAGTGAGAACCCGTCTTTATGAAAGAAAAAAAAAAAAAAGAAAAAAATTAGCCGGGCACAGTGGCATGCCTCTGTGGTCCCAGCTACACAGGAGGCTGAGACGGGAGGATCTCTTGAGCCCCGGAGGTAGAGGCTGCAGTGAGCCATGTTTGTACCACTGCACTTCAGCCTGTGCAACAGAGTAAGACTCTGTCTCAAGGTAAAAAAAAATCTCTCCTCAGATGTTGCAGATTTGTTTCACTTTTCTGGTATAACAAAAATTCTAAGTTTGCTAATGCCTGAGGCATGTCTTAGTTTTATATTTGCTTGTCATGTACAATTCCTAATATTACAATTCCATAGTGAAGACTAATTGAGGATCTGTTAATTGCTAGCACTTGAGATAGAAGAAAATGACCATAGTTAACAATATATTGTTAGTCTAGAAACAAATTGCTACTACAGCTGCCTCACTGAATAGGCTCACATGATGTGTCTGGTTGGAGGTAGATGCCAACAAATCAATAAATATAGAATTATTGTAATAATTACAAATCAGCATATGTATTTTTTTGAGACAGGGTCTCATTTTGTCACCCAGGCTGGAGCGCAGTGGTGTAATCACAGCTCACAGCAACCCTGACCTCCTGGGCCCAAGTGATTCTCCCACCTCAGCCTCCTGAATAGCTGTGCACCACCAACCCTGGCTAATTTTTGTTATTTTGTTGGTAGAGACAGAGTCTCACTATGTTGCCCAGGCTGGTCTCAAATTCCTGGGCTCAAGTGAGCCTCCTGCCTGGGTCTCCCAAAGTGTTGGGATTACAGATGTGAGCCACCATGCCTGGTAAGTTTTAAAATTTAACAAATAAAAGCATTTGTTTAGAATTTGATTACATTTTCAAGAATTCCAGTTATTAGTGTGGATTATTCTTTAGTAGATGGAATAGGATTTATATTAACAAAGTATATGACTCCATTTTTGGATGGGGGTTCTAATTCTTAACAAATAGAATAGAATGCCCACTTAAAAAATTATCTTCTTAATGTGTTCTAAATTAAAGTGACAGTTGCCTCTTCATATCCTCCTAGTGTATTACTTAGCAAGGTCACAACAGATACTGGCATAGGGGTGTGTGTGTGTGTGTGTGTGTATGTATATAATGTGAGAATACTGATTATGGGAAGTGGAGAAAAATAAGGCGGCTTATGCTAGGAAAGTAGTGAAGGGTGAAGGGTGGGTATTGCCCAAGCCTGGGCACCCATAAAGTACATACGATGCGGGTGTTGACCCATGAGTATATGTGAGTGCTAGTCTTTAAAACCATCTGGCTTAATGCATTTATATGAGCAAATTAGAGACGTAAATGTGGCCATGCAGGATTAATCACACACTGTGCTGCTCTTTGCTAGTCTTAGTGCCAAGTCACATTTCACATTCTTGGTACTCTGTGTGATTTCTTTAGATTTATTACTTCGGTTTGGCATACCATATCTTATATAGTATTAATGCTATTAATGCTAGGTAATAGAAATTTTTGCTGTCTGTACCTGCAATATAGAGGAAGGATCTCAAGGGGAAAGAGGAAACAGAGCATCAACTGAGCATTGTTTTATTCAACTGCTACCTAAAATTCTTAGTAAATTTACTGCTGCCTCTATGTTGAGAATTTCTTGGCATTCCCAGGATAATCCTGTATTTTCTGGCATTTCTCTAGTGGATGTTCTTCATGCGAGTATTGGGAGACTTTTGTGAGAAAAATGTAAATTGACTTGCCTGAGGTAACAAGTTAAGTCCTGGGGCTCAGAAACAATAAAATGTGATAATCACTGTGGCAGAAATTGCTAGCTGTTCCCCCAATAATCACTTCCATTTCTTCCTTAGCAGTAAACTCTGTAATTATTAACTAGACCGTTGGCCACACAGAATAAAGGCTACATTTTCCAGCTTTACAGCTAGTACAGAGGAATAAAATGAAATTCTGGTCAGTGGGATATAAGCAGAAGTATCAAGTGCAATTTCTTGGACATATCTTTATAGAGAACAATGTGCCTTTCTTCCTTTCTCTTTCCTCCTGGTTGGAATATAGATATGACAGCTGGTACTTAAGCAGCTATCTTGGACTGTAATTGAAAGTTATATGTCGAAGATGGGGCAGGAGAATAGGGGAACAGGTCTTTGATGATAGTTGAGATAGCATATCAACCTTGGATTCCTGATGTCTGGTCTTTGTTAATATCAGAGAAAATTAAACTTCTCCCTTATGTTAAGCCACTATTACTTTGAATTATTTAGGACCTAAATCTAACCCTGATTAATATAATCAGGATAAGGCATAATTTTTTTTTTTTGAGACGGAATTTCGCTCTTGTTGCCCAGGCTGGAGTGCAGTGGCACCATCTAGGCTCACTGCAACTTCCACACCCCAGGTTCAAGTGATTCTCCTGCTTCAGCCTTGTGAGTAGCTGGGATTACAGGCACGCGCCACCACACCTGCCTAATTTTTGTATTTTTAGTAGAAACAGGGTTTCACTTTGTTGGTCAGGCTGGTTTCGAACTCCTAACCTTGTGATCTGCCTGCCTCGGCCTCCCAAAGTGCTAGGATTACAGGAGTGAGCCACCGTGCCTGGCCCAGGATAAGGCATAATTTTGTGCCTCTTATAAAGTTGGGGAATAGACTGTTTCTGGAATTCAGATTTTTTAAAAATTAAAATTGAACTTCTGGTTCTCTTCTCCTTATCTAGGTCTAACTTATTGTACTCTGGCTGTTTGCCTATATGCAGAATTTATCCTGATTGTGTTTTAGGAAGCTAGCTGAAGAAAATATTTTTCTACCAAATGAGACAAACCAGTCTGTAAACCTAAGTTAGTAACCAGAAAATGTAAATCTATGATGTTTTATAGTTCTGCTTGTTATATATGATCATTGGACACACAGAGGTACAGAAATCCAGTAAGAAAGTGAAGTTTTGGGGGAGTCTATAAAAATGGAAAGCATCTGGTGTGAAGTCTGTAAAAGACCACAATATCAGGTCATTTCAAGTTCTTCTGTGAGTTGAAATCTGGCTTAATATAAATGGCTTCCAAGGAGTATTGCTTCCTTCTGTTCTGGAAGAGGACATTAAAGCAGTGAAGAATGCTGTAGTTCAGTTAGATAGATGTAAAAATTCTGGGAGCATTAACACTGGGGTAAGTATCATCTTTTCCAGTATTGAAAATGAAGTGATAACAGAGGGAAAAACTTAAGAGATAGTAGAAAAAGTAGAGATAAAATACAAGTCCTGATACTGAGAGAGAAAGAGGATATTTCATTTTAAGTTCTGTTCTAAAGAAGATTCAGCTCTTAAGATTTTTTTTCCTTCCAAAGTGAGGAAGTGAAGGCAGATAGAATTTTATCACCACTTAATTTAGTCTTTTTCATAGATAGAAAAAAACCTTTCCTAAAGAAAATTGAAAAATAAAAATCAAGAAATCATAAAAGATATGCATGTAATCAGGAAAATGAAGCTACTGATAACGGTAAATATGCATATGCTTCCTCACCAGTCTTATGGGGATACAAATACATGACTTAATTTTCCTACAAACACTTCCTTCAACCATGCTTTGCCAAGTCCCTCTTTCTGGGAAGATTCCAAATTCCATAACTTTCTGCATACTTTTGGTATTAAAAATTAATTCTGGTTAAATTTAAAACTCCAATATTACATCCAGTTCAAAGTCCTTCTTTCCCTTTTCTCCAGAGACAGTGGCCCAGACTTCATTAGGAGGGAACTTTTTTGTAAACGTCTCCTCCCCCTCTCTTCTGGGTCTCTAGCTCTTCCAGTGTGTTAGTATGTGAAGGAAGATGATGGAAAGGGTTAAATGTCTCTTACCTTACTGGTGCTGTTGTAATTTACTCACTGTTGGTCGTTGCAGTTTTTAAGGGTCGACATTGGCAGGTATCCAAATGATAGTTCTCTCGTAAGATCACGTATATTAATTTTTTGGAGGACCCTTTAAGGTGGCTTCCCATTGCAATTTCTTTTTTTTATTTATTTTTTTAAATATATATAGTTTTAATTATACTTTAAGTTCTAGGGTACATGTGCACAACGTGCGGGTTTGTTACATATGTATACATGTGCCATGTTGGTGTGCTGCACCCATTAACTCGTCATTTACATTAGGTATATCTCCCAATGCTATCCCTCCCCTTCCCCCCACCCCACAACAGGTCCCTGTGTGATGTTCCCCTTCCTGTGTCCAAGTGTTCTCATTGTTCAATACCCACCTATGAGTGAGAACATGTGGTGTCTGGTTTTTTGTCCTTGTGATAGTTTGCTGAGAATGATGGTTTCTAGCTTCATCCATGTCCCTACAAAGGACATGAACTCATCCTTTTTTATGGCTGCATAGTATTCCATGGTGTATATGTGCCACATTTTCTTAATCCAGTCTATCATTGTTGGACATTTGGTTGGTTCCAAGTCTTTGCTATTGTGAATAGTGCCACAATAAACACATGTGTGCATGTGTCTTTATAGTAGCATGATTTATAATCCTTTGGGTGTATACCCAGTAACGGAATGGCTGGGTCAAATGGTATTTCTAGTTCTAGATCCCTGAGGAATCACCACACTGTCTTCCACAATGGTTGAACTAGTTTACAGTCCCACCAACGGAAAAAACTACTTTAAAATTCATATGGAACCAAAAAAGAGCCCGCATTGCCAAGTCAATCCTAAGCCAAAAGAACAAAGCTGGAGGCATCACGCTACCATTGCAATTTCTTAATGTGAGATAGTAAGTTCCAGCTCTGTTTCTTTCAATGTCTTTCAGCATCCACATCAAGTGCCATGGCCAAAAGCCTCCTTCTGTGGAATCCCCTTGTCTTCTGGCAGTCCTCTTGGGTAGGATACCAGGAAGATGTCTCAAGCCATCTGTGGTGTCTAAGTTTTGGAAATTTGCCTATCTTTGCTGTATCAAATTATGGGCATTTAAGCTATTATACTGTTGTCCCTCTTTCTGCCAGTTCTCTCAAGTTATAATGGCAGATCAAATATTCATTGCCTAACCTAGTAGTTCTCAAAGCCTGGTCTCTGGACTGGAATGTTAGTATCACCTGGAAATTTGTTAGACATGTAAAATTTTTGGGCCCAGTGGGACCTAATGATCTGTGTTCTAATAAGCTATCTAGGTGATTCTGTTGCATGCTAAAATTTGAGAACAGCTGGTCTGATAATCCAAATGGGGAATGAGATGCCAATCTTGTCTTACTACAGGTATTCTCAATTTTTATTACTAATTTTCTTGGAAGCCCCTAGTCCCACTTTGACTTGAGGTAAGGAAAGCCATAGAACTTCCTAAGTAACTTCTTGAAATTTCTTAGGTTGTGGTTGTTGTCATTATTATTATTGTACAGGTTGGAAAGGTGGGGATGGGGAAAGCAGCAACAGGATGAAAGTTATTTGCTTACATTCTGGGTAACAATCCCCAAATCTTAATGAACAAAGGTTTAGTTCTCACTCACATTACTTATTCACATTGACTATAGGTCAGGTGTAGGCCTGTTCCACAACTTCTTTCTTTTAGGACCTAGACTGGGCTCACCCTTATCTGAGAGATCCCAGCCTCATGACAGAGAGAAAAGAAGCATGATGGAACCACATTATGGCTCTTAAAATTCTGTTCAGATGTGGCATATAACACTTGTACTCACATTCTGTTGGCTAAAGCTAGTCATATGGCCAAGCTTGACATCACTGGAGCAGGAAGTATACTCACCTCAAAGGGAGGAATTCTATTAAAATGGGCTAGATACAGAGAAGCAGTGAATATTTTGAACAAATAATATGAGCTATCACAGTCACATAATAAATTGTAGCTATTATTGTTAAAATATAGTTGCTAACTTAAAAAGATAATAGGAGAGGAAATTCTAACAAATACGAAACAATCAGAGAATAGCTAGTACCAGACTATATATACTAAAATGGGTTTAGAGAAGAGAAGATTCTGAGACAAGCTGGTTGGTGAATGATGGGTGTAATTGGGATGGAAGGACCTGAGAAGGGAAGGAATTCCAGAATAGAGCAGCAGATTAAGTCATGACCTGGGTGGGGGTTAGCATGACTGGTGGGAAAGACAGAGAAGAGAGCACAATGTATGGAGTAAGGTGGCCTTGTTTTGAAGTCAAGGAGGACAGGATTGGTGAGAGAGGATAGGTCCAGATCATGGAGGAACAAAAAACTTAGGAAGGCCTAGCACAGTGGCTCATGCCTGTAATCCCAGCACTTTGGGAGGCCAAGGTGGGCAGATTACTTGAGGTCAGGAGTTCGAGACCAGCCTGGCCAACATGGTGAAACTTCGCCTCTATTAAGAATTAGCCAGGCCTGGTGGTAGGTGCCCGTAATCCCAGCTACTTGGGAGACTGAGGCAGGAGAATTGCATGAACCCAGGAGGCAGATGCTGCAGTGAGCCAAGATCGCACCACTGTACTCCAGCCTGGGCGGCAGAGTGAGACTTCGTCTCAAAAAAAAAAAAAAAAAAAAAAAAAGACGAAAGAATTGTGGGTTTGATATTGTATGTGGTAGGGTGTTATGTTGATCAGTTTTTAAGGATAGTCTACAAGACCATACAGTCTAATGGAAAGAGAGAGCTAGATTGAGAAGTATAATGGTATTTCTGTCACTTATTAGGTATTTATTTTTGGGTAAGTCAATAGTCATTCATTCAACAAGTATTTAGTATTACTATGTACCATTGCACATACTGGGAATATAAAGATGAAACAATAGACATTCTGCCTTTAACAAAGTTTTAGAAAAATAGAAGGTAACTATATAGAAAATGAAATAATGACCATAAGCAAGAAGGCCACAATGAGGAACAAGCATGGGCATATGCCAGATATTTTTTCGGAGGCAGACCATAGATAAACAGATCCTACTAGTGGGTCAATTAAGTTATTGTATTTTGTAGATTATACAGCTATTTAAAATCATAGGAGGCCAGGTGTGGTGGCTTATGCCTTGAATCTCAGCATTTTGATAAGCCAAGGTCGGAGGAGAGTATGAGCCCAGGAATTTGAGACCAGCCTGGGCAACATGGCAAAACCCGTCTCTACAAAAAAACTTACAAATTAATCAGGTGTGGTGATGCACACCTGTGGTCCCAGCCACTCAGGAGGCTGAGGCAGGAGTATTGCTTGAGCCCAGGAGGTCAAGGCTGTAGGGAGCCCTGTTTGCATCACTGCACTGCAGCCTGGGTGACAAAATGAGACCCCATCTCAATCTGCCTGCCTATCTATCTATCTATCTATCTATCTATCTATCTATCTATCTATCATCTATCTATCTATCATTAATAATCTATCCATCTATTATATGTATGTATGTACATACATACATATATACATACATATGAGATAGCTCCTGAGATGTCCTAGATATTCTTTTGGGCAGAAAAACAAGTTGCAGGTCTGTACATAAAGTATTATCTCATGTGAGTTGGAAAAAAATGTATACGCATAGAAAAGTTTAGCGAGTGTATGAAAAAGAGGAGTAGGACTGGTGGTGATGGGAAGAATGACTTTTAATTTTTATTTTATATCCTTCTATCTCCTTGCATTTTTACCACAATATACTTTAACTTTGTAATTACAAAACTAGTTAAACAAAACAAAGCATCCCACCACAATCAACCTTTACCCACGACTTTATCTCTGGACTCAAACATCCTGATATTAAAATCTTCATGTTAAGATACTTTGAGTCCGACCTGGCTTCTTTTGCTTATTCAACTTTTGTTCTGATAATCCTAGTTGTGTCTCCTAGATAAAACTAGATAGACAAATAGCTATTCTGTCGACTCTGAGTTTCACTTCTATTTTTTTTTCTGAAAATTTTATATTGTGGTAAAATACACGTAAAATAAAATTTACCATCTTAACTATTTTTAAGTGTATATGTATTTGTTTTTATTTAGCACTTTCTCAGTGAGTATGTTTCCCCGGCTCCCCATTCTCTCTCCGCAGACAACCAATATTTCCTAAAAGCACAACCTTGAAAATGATAGTTATAGCCAACCCTAGAGTGTTTGAGACCAGAGGACAGTCCAGAATAGGAGACAAGACACATACCAAAGATCAGAGCCAGATATTAGGTCAGCTGTCAAGGTGTTCTTGAAGGCAAGAGCCAGGCATTGACTCCGATTTCTGGATAGTCAGAGACAAGGAATAAAAAAAACTTGGGTAAGGACTCAGCCCAGAAGACTGAGGACAAAGGCAAGATAAATGCATCGTTAATGTGGATCGACGGTAGTAACAAGAAAGAAAGCAGACTGCTGATATATGCTTTCTGCGAAAATTAAAAACTGGTCTTGGGATGTGGGTGGCTTTGACCTGGAGGAGGGAAGTCGGTGGCACTTTGATTCTGTTTTGAAGGGCTGAAGACCAAGGCAGTTTCTGCCTGCTTCTATTCACCTTCCTCAGGCCTTCTTTTTCTTTATTTTTTCTTTCTTTATTTATTTATTTTTGAGACCAGGTCTCACTCTGGCACCCAGGCTGGAGTGCAGTTGTGCCATCTTGGCTCACAGTAACTTCTGCCTCTGGGGCTCAAGTGATCCTCCCACTTCAGCAGCCTGAGTATCTGGAACCACAGGTGTGCACCACCATGCTTGGGTAATTTTTGTATTTTGTTGGGTAGAGACTGGGTTTCACCATGTTTCCCAGGCTGGTCTCGAACTCCTGAGCTCAAGCGATCCACCTGCCTCAGCCTCCCAAAGTGCTGGGATTACAGACATGAGCCACTGTGCCTGGCCCAGGCTTTCTTTTAGAAAAAAAGGAGATTAGGATCTTTGGAGTAGGAATGAAAAACTCCCAAACCCAAACAATACCACCACTACCCCTCTATCAACAGACACACGCCCACACACCCACACACCCACCCCTGCAGCTAGGAGACATTTTGGGCTCTGGATGTTATGTTGAGTAATCTTTTATTGGGATGCATGATGCATTCATGATCTGATATAACTAGAGCACATTGGTATTGGTATTATTATTTTGGTAAAAAAATTTTTTATTTTTTTGAGATGGAGTCTCGCTCTGTCACCCAGGCTGGAGTGCAGTGGCGTGATCTCGGCTCACTGCAAGCTCTGCCTCCTGGGGTCAAGCCATTCTCCTGTCTCAGCCTCCCGAGTAGCTGGGACTACAGACGCCCGCCACCACGCCCAGCTAATTTTTTGTATTTTTAGTAGAGATGGGGTTTCACTGTGCTAGCCAGGATGGTCTCAATCTCCTGACCTCGTGATCCACCCGCCTTGGCCTCCCAAAGTGCTGGGATTATAGGCGTGAGCCACCAAGCCTGGCCTATTTTGGTAAATATTTTTATATTACCTTTCAGAAACCAATTTTAAAAAAGATTAGGCCTCATATTCAGGAAAATATCTTAGATGTTTTTGTCTTTACCACATTCTGATTTGTGTAAGAACTTCTATTTCAGGAGAGACTATCTAGGAAGTTATTGAAAAATAGGCTTAGATACACTTGGGATTTTTCAAATTGATCCATTTCAGAGTGGTTTGTAGATATAAATTTGAAATGAAGTACATACTATCTTCAAGGTAAAATATACTTTCTGAAGTTTTGAACTTCTGTTTGGAGGAATTTATTACTTTGTTGTTTTTTTTTTGTATCTCTAGAAATCCTCAGATGTTGCTCTCATATTCATTTAAATGTATTTTGTTATTATTTTGGATTGTACTCTAAGCTTTTTGAAGTCAAACTTTAAAACAGATTTTCATATCAAATTAAGGTAAAAACACAGCAAACATATTTTATACCTAGTAAATCCAAATAAGTTGACTGAGATTTTAGAAAAAATAAGAGTTCCATAAAATAAGCAGCATTTCCCTTAGTGTTCTAAGTTTGAAGATAAAATGGAAAAAAGATACACATTTATAATATGCAAAAATTACTTAAAAATAAATAAAAACCATGTATAATTTTAGATAATGAACACGGCGAAACTTCATTTAGAGTTATAAAAGGGTATTGAATAAATGGATATATATTCTGCCCGACTATTTTTGGACAATACTATGTCAATAAGAATATCAAATCACATTTTTCTTGGAAGTTGACATGATTAATTTGAAATTTATGTGGCAGAATGAATAGATAAAAATACGAAAGATTATTTTGAAAAAATAAAGCTAATGATAGAGGGGATTAATCCTACCACATAATAAAGGATAATTTTAAAAAACCAATAATTAAAACAGTATGATACTATTTGATTTGATTATTATGTGAGACTTTAAATTTCATATACATAAAAATAACTGTGATAAGCTGGAAATTGCTATAAACAACATGGGTTTGGGATTTTCAGATACAGTCTAGAAGCTGTGACTGTTACTTGTCGATGAGCTATGACCGTGCTTCAGAAAGCAGAGGTTTTCGTTTTAGGTTTCTTGTAGGTTGGAACTGATTTTAACACATAGGATAGTCATTATATTTTAAGATTAGACTTTAAAAATTTTACCTTTGAAATGGTGGTGCTAAAATTGTTGAGGATTATATGAAACAACCTTTGCACCTACTTTTTTGGCCTGGGTTGAGGGTATTGAGAAAAGGGTTGTGCACTGGTTGTTGATGTTTTTTAAACAGTTCATGGTCATAGCTGAGATATATTAGGTTAGTGTAATACATACTGTTATTAAGAAAAAGATTAGTTTCATCTTACTCGGCCTAATTAGCTTTGTTTCATTTCATTGGCTCAAATCTATCTAAACAAGACACTGTAAGAGCCGTGGTGTTCTGAATAGAGTGCTGTGAAATACTGACATATTTTATTTTGTCTTACAAATGAACTACAGACAATGATAATTATAGAAATGTATTCTATAGTCTTACTTATAATAAATTCATAGCATCAGTACATGCCCATAAATAAACCATTCAACTAAGACTGTTTTCTCAACTTTTTATGCTGACATTAGTTTGCTAGTTGTTTATTTTTGTTGTCTAGTATGGAGGACAAGTGGTAGCTCATGACACATATTTTAAAAATTTATGGGCTGGGTGCGGTGGCTCATGCCTGTAATCCCAGCACTTTGTGAGGCCGAGGCGGCTGGATCACGAGGTCAAGAGATTGAGACCATCCTGGCCAACATCGTGAAACCCCGTCTCTACTAAAAATACAAAAATTAGCTGGGTGTGGTGGCATGCGCCTATAATCCCAGCTACTCAGGAGGCTGAGGCAGGAGAATCGCTTGAATCCTGGGGGTGGAGGTTGCAGTGAGCCGAGATGGTGCCGCTGCACTCCAAACTGGAGTCAGAGTGAGACTTTGTCTCAAAGAAAAAAAAATTATGAGAGAAAAAGTTTTAAGTAGAGAGAATTATACATTAACCTTTTTTTTGGGAGGAATTGGGGAAAGCTGACCACATACACCCTTTTGAATGAAGACGGATAATAATTAAGGATAATATTTGTATATTTTAGTTACAATTCACTTTTTTTGTATTTTTACAAAACTGTGCAACCGTCACCATTATCTAATTCTAGAACATCTTCATCTCCCCCCAGAAGAAGCCCCTCATCCATTAACAGTCACTCCTCATCGCCCCCAACCCCCAGTAACCACTAATCTACTTTCTGTATTTATGGATTTGCCTATTCTGGACATTTTACGTAAATGGGATCGGATTATACATGGCCACATTCTTTTTTAGTGGCGGAATATCAGAATCCAAATCTAGAAATACCAGCATTTTTTTTTTTCTGAGGCAGAGTCTCCTACTGTCACCCAGGCTGGAGTGCAGTGGTGCAATCTTGGCTCACTGCAACCTCCACCTCCCAGGTTCAAGTGATTCTCCTGCCTTAGCCTCCTGAGTAGCTGGGATTACAGGTGCCCACCACCACACCCAGCTAATTTATTGTATTTTTAGTAGAGACAGGGTTTCACTCTGTTGATCATGCTGGTCTCCAACTCCTGACCTCGTGATCCCCCCACCTGAGCCTCCCAAAGTGCTGGGATTACAGGCATGACCCAGCATACCTGGTCCAGCATTCTTTACAAAGCAAATTTGAGCAAAAAGTTAGTTGTATCACTAGATTGAATTCCACATCTTAGAAAGTGGATGAGATGTAAGTGTAGATATGATAGCAAATTCATCAACCCAATGAAGGGAACATTTCAAGGAAATGCTTTTTTTTTTTTGGGAAAGAGTCTCACTTTGTCACCCAGGCTTGAGTGCAGTAGTGTAATCTTGGCTAACTGCAGCCTCTGCCTCCTGGGTTCAAGTGATTCTCCTGCCTCAGCCTCCCAAGTAGCTGGGATTACAGGCATGCATAGGCCACGCCTGGCCAATTTTTGTATTTTTAGGGAGATGGAATTTCACTATGTTGGCCAGGCTCGTCTTGAACTCCTGACCTCAGGTGATCCAGCCACCTCAGCGTCCCAAAGCACTGGGATTACAGGCATGAGCCACCACGCCCGGCCATGATGCTCTTTTGTTTAGAATCAGTAGTGTTGCAAGAGGGAGGACTGCTTAGGAGAAATGTTAATAAGAAAACCTTTTATTATATTAAATGAAGAAGGAAAATAATTAGAAATAACATCTGTACATTTTATTTAAATCTTTAACTCAATTTCAATAGTGTTTTGGAAACGTGATTTTTGTCATTTATGATATGTACCTAACCCCAGCTGCTAACATGGAAAATTATCTCTTGCACTGTGTTCTATACCCAGAACACTGCCAGTGATTGTGTTAGATGTTATAGGTGGTATGAATATTTTTGTGGGGGTTGGATCTTCTGAATTACCTCCCATGAAATTCAGTTAATAGTTTTCTTATATGTGCACTCAGAACTTAAATGGAAAATTCTTTATGCTCTTAATTTCTCTTGCTTAATGTGGTAATCAGAGTGTCCACTCTCTGACCCATTTATATACTTTTGAAATATGAAGAAAAAGCTTTCTCATGTTTTCATATGGGTGGCCAGATAGACAGCACTTTAAAAATTAGCATATGTATGTTTTGACTATCTCACTGAAGACTGCCTGTCAGTTTGGCAGCTCTGAGCTTGTTATTTCTGTGTCTTCTCTTTTTTCATTTTCATGTTTTGACAAATAAGATTGTACTTTTGACAAGTGATTTGTACTTCATCTAAAAATTTCAAAGTGTGTTAAATTTATTTGTTAAACTATCTAAAGATCATTTTATCTTCCCATCTCTGGATTATACAAGATTCTCATCAGTGTAAATGAAGACAGAAAGTGATACTATTGGAGTTCTTGCAGTAAAAGACATTATTGGGCAATGATTATTTCCAGAATAATTACTGCTTACTTTTCAGAAACATATTTCTTTCAGTTAAGTATCTTCTGACTTACTCCTGGGTGTAAAACTGTCTTAAAGGGAATGACCTCTTTTTGTATTACTTGGGAGAGTATATCTTTCAAGAATGACGGTATTTACAAGCATCCCTTGACAAGTGAATAAATGCCATGCTAAACATTTTATTGCAAAAGGAAATTCTATATATTTAGTTTTATCATATAACCAACACTATATTTATTTGTTTAATAAATATTTAATGAGTACCTAATATGCTGGGAAATGTTTTAAGGATTGGATAACAAATGCAGATAGCACTACATAGAGCTTATAAGCTATTGGATGCACAGAGGTTAAATGAGAAATAATGTAATTTCAAATTGTAACAAGTGGTTTGAAGAAGACAAACTAAAGTAATAGGGTACGTAATCATTTGAAGTGGGGGTCAGGTTAATTTTGGTCAGGGATAGCCTCTCTGGGAACTTGCTATTTGACAAGAAACTTGAATGTGGAAAAGGAAATACCTATCCCGCAGGAAGAATATTCCAGGTAGACATAACTGCAATTAACAAGGTCATAAAGGAAGCATAAGAAGGCAGGTATAGCTGCAGCACAGTTAAGGGAAGGTATGGTAAAAAAAAATGAGGGTGAAAAGTAGAGGCTAGATCATGTATGACCTTGTAGGCCATGTTAAAGCCTTTGGATTTTATATTTTGTGCAAAGGGAAACCTTAAGTGGGTCTTAAGCAGGGGGAAATGTACAACCCAATTTATAGAAAGATCATTCTGGCTACGCTAAGAGACTGCGTCACAAGAGGCAGAGCAGGAGATATGGTAGTAGACCAGATGATGTTGATGGCATCTGTTGCTAAAGAGAAAAGGTACAGGTGATGATAAAGTGGCAAGATTTGGATTAGATTTTGTCGGGAGAGAGCTGAGGACTTGTTAGTGGACTGGATGTTTAGGCCAGGAAAGGAGAGGAATCAAAGGGGACTATAAAGTTTTTGGCCTGAGCTGCTGGGTGAATAGAGATGCCATTAACTGAGATAAAATAAAATTGAAGAAGGACCAGATTTGTTGGCTGTGTAAGTCTGAGATGTGTGTTAGACATCTTAGAGGAGATGTTGGGTAGGCATTTACAAGTCTGGAGCTCAGTAGAGAAGTGGGTTTTTGAGGCATAAATACGGGAGTCATGAATTAAGAGATGGTAGTTAGCGGTTTGAGACTGGCTAAGATCTTTGAGGAATAATTATAGACAGAATAGAGGGCAGAAGACCTGTGGATATGTTAATGCAAGAAAAATTTGTGTTTTAATATAAACAAAATCAAATGTGTCTTGCTAGTCAGTCAGAGTTCTGAGTTACAAGTAACAGAAAGCAACTGTGACTGTTTTTGTTGAAAGGAGACTTTATTGAAAAGGTGTTGGGTGGCTCATAGAATCATTAAGGTGGCTGGCAAATCAGGTTTAGATAATGGGCAGAATCCAAGGGAAAACAGGTACCTGGATCTCATCCATAACTGTATACAGCAGCTGTTGTACCCTGGCTACCAGAACTTGAGCCATCACTGTTGGAGCTGGATATAGGATACCCCATGAGATCCTCTGGCACTGATGACCCTAGAAACTGGATGTTGCTGTGGCTACTTCCAGAGCAATTTCTCTCTGCCACTATTCCTCGTGTCACTTGCTTTACATTTAATGTTCTGGTAAAGAACTGGGGCTAGGTATTGTGTCCTCATCCTAACTCAAATGGTAGGGGAAAGTAATTATCTGAACTTTTTGGTTGCTGTCATGAGATATTCTTTATATTCCACCGTGACTCAGATAATCGGGAAGTTCCCCAAAACAGAGTATGGCAATTCTGATGCTAGGCATTTTAACAACTGTAAAAAGTACCTCCCTAACCACTCCCCACCCCATCCCATTCCCTCACAAAATGACTATGGTTATTCTCTCATGCCATGTCCATATTTCAGCTCTGTGAATATAATGCACTTGATTGCTTATGAATTCGTAACTGTAGAGTTAAGCAACAAGTCATTAGAGGGCCTCCAGATGCACTTCAAGAATATTTTATCCTTATTGACTTTCTTTTCGCATGATCTGTTTTCTCCTCAAGGATTAAGAAAAGACCCACTTTCCTTATGTCTCTTTCACCATAGCCAGAGAAATATAGCCTCTTTTTTTTTTTTTTTTTTTTTTTTGAGATGGAATCTCGCTCTGTTGCCCAGGCTGGAGTGCAGTGGCACAATCTCGGCTCACTGCAACCTCTGCCTCCCAGGTTCAAGCGATTCTCCTGCCTCAGTCTCCTGAGTAGCTGTGACTACAGGTGCATGCCACCATGCCCAGCTAATTTTTTTGTATTTTTAGTAGAGACAGGGTTTCACCATGTTAGCCAGGATGGTCTGGATCTCATGACCTTGTGATCTGCCCGCTTTGGCCTCCCAAAATGCTGGGATTACAGGCGTGAGCCACCATGCCTGGCCAGCCTCTTTTGGTTAAAAATACACAAGTCAATAAACCCCCACTTCAAGCATCTTTCTTTAATGAAATGTGCATATTTAAAACACACACACAAACACACACACATACACACAGTCACTACCACTGAATACTCAGGGTTTCTTTGGGAAAGTTAATAACTCCAAAGCTGTATATTCTGGCCCAAATATGTGACCACTGAATCTATTCCAGATAAGTTTTAATTAAGTATGACATACTGAAATTTCCCCCAATTAATTATATAATAGCAAAATTACACATGCACTATAGCTGTGGCTACCTGGTAGAGAAAAGATTGTAGCCAAAGGTATTACAATCCATTAACCTGATTTATATAAGAAAATTTATAACATAGTCATAGCATTGTTATGATGAAGACTAACTGCTTGCCAAAGAGATAACAAGTAAGTATGGTAAATCCTCAATTAACATTGTTTATAGGTTCATGGAAACTGTGACTTTTAGTGAACTAATGTATAATGAAATAAATTTCTTTTTCTCGTTAACATTATAAAAATGATGTTGAATAAAAGGCGTTATTTGAGGACCTGCTGTATGTTGTTCTCCTTAAAGTTGCAGTTCCAAAAACCTATCTATGACATTAAGTGAAGACTTACTGTACTTTCAGGCTAACACCTGTGTTCTTTCATAAGCATCACTGGAAAATGACTGAATGCTGGACATTTTCATTGAGTGCTGGATTTTGTTGTTTTCCTTCAAAGAGTGTTGCACTTTTTAAGGTTGGTTTGTAAGCTTTGTTAGAGTGAGTTAAAAGTACACTTTAGTCTGGGCTAGTTTACCCCTTCTGCGAAGACATGACTTTTCTGAGGTCTCTACTGAATGTCCCAGGTATTCAATGATATCCCGTCACTCTGTCTGGTTGACACTTGGAAGTCTTGCAGTCCTGATGAGCTCTGGCAGTTGTTCAGCTTATGGCTCCCACTTTGCCTTGTGGAGTTTCACCATATTTTGGCAACTTAGTGTTCAGCCAAAACTTAAGAGGACTCCTGTGCTGATTTCTGGAGCTCCATGTCTGTGTAGCCCCTTCCAATTCTGTACTCTGAATGTTGTAGCTACTTTATCCTCCTTAAACACTGATCTTTGTTTTCTCAACTCAGCAAGATCCTCATGCTCTGTTTGGGATCCCTTTCCTGCCCTGTAGTCTGGAAAGTGCCTCCAAGCAGAAAGCCAGAGTGATCATAGGGCTCATGTCATTCGTTTTGCTTGTCTTAAGGTTCATAGTACTGTGCTGCCTATTGTCTGAAACATTTGGAAAGCAGTGTTTTTCCTTTATTTTATCCAGTTTTTTAGTTATGTTAGGAGAGTAAGCCTAGTCCCAGTTGTTGTGTCGTAGACAGAAACAGAAGTCCCATTAGAAAAATGATTATACCACTGAAACACATGAGCATTATTTCTGGTACTTTGCAGCCCTTATAATTTGTAAAAAGTCCATGGTGTGATGATGAAAGAGGAAAAAAGTTCAGACTTAGCGTAGTAAAACAAGTAGAGTAACAATACTAAACATATAGGATTATCATATGTATGGGATATATTGTGTGTGTGCTTGTGTGTGGATAATTACATAAATAATTCAATCTCAAAAATCATAGGTAGGTGTTATTATTATCATCTCCATGTACAGAGTTAGAAATTGAATTACAGGAAAATGAAGTAACAAAAGAGCACACAGCTAGTAAGTGGTGGATCTAGGGTTTGAACCAGGCATTATTGGCCAAATAAAAATTGCTGCCTCAGGAAACTGGTTAAGTCTCGCATTCCATCTGAGCAGTGAAGTCGGTTGTGTTTAGAAGTATGGTATTGCTCAAGACTCAATTTTATGATCTCTCTTTTTCTCTCCTTTAAAATTCTTCTTGCTCCAGACTTCATCACTGGAAGAATTTTTTTAAACCTAAGGCTTTATATATATATATGTCATCATCATCATGTCAATGACCCCCCATCTCTTTATAGCTCTATCGATATCTATATCAATATCTACATCAATATATATCCTTAACTGTAGGTCATACCTCCACCTACTTAACTTCACATCCCTGTGCCTCTAAGTACCTTAGATCCTACAAGTCTTAAACAGAATTCAGTATCCAACATTTTTTTCTGTGATCTATACTTCAGTTAGTGGAGTGTCTCTTTTTCTAACTGGTGGTGAAACATTTGGGGATCACCTTTAAATCCTTCTTGGTTCCTTTCATGAAACAGGCTCTTAGGACCTGTTTGACTTGTGAAATGTCTCTCAGAAAGTCCTTTTTCTGTTTCTGCTGCCCTAATTCAAGGCCGCTTCATTCCTTATTGTTCTGTTGCAATAGAAACTTATTTGGCCTTCCTGTCTTTATTGTTTTCCTATTTTTTCTATCCTCCACAATACTTGCAGAATTATCAGCATAAAACTCAAATAGATTTGTCAATACCTTAATTAAAATCTTGTTCTGGCTCATCATTGTATTCTAAGTCAGAAGTTAAAAGCAAGGATTTGGATCTGACTGACTTGAATTTCCTTTCTTCTACTTTCTAGCCATGATACGTTGGGAATTTGCTTAATTCTTTAGCCTTAGCTTCCTCTCCTATAAAATGGGCATAATTGTAGTTCCTCTACATAAGAGTGTTAGGAAGATGTTATTTGAATGAAATAAAAAATGTTAAAATATTTCAATGCTTGGCACATACTCAGTAAATGATAGCTGTTACTGTACTGTTAAGAGAATAGCATTCACAGCCTTCCACAGGTCATTGCAGTTTGGCTTGCATTATAGATTTCAGATTTATTAGATGCTTGCTAATGTAGCTCACACTTTTATACCTCCATGATTTGGATCATGCTGTGTTCCCTGCTTGTTGAGAGAATACTGTGCCACCTCTCCTGAGAAACCGTTCTCAGTTACTATAGTCAGACCTAATTACTCTTTAGGGCTTCCTTAGACTTAATGAGAGAATATGCCACTAATTATTCCTGTTCTTCTAGCACTTAGCTTGGGCTAAAAGTTGGGCTCTTAAGAGTCAGATAAATAGCAAGATCAGTCAGTGTTAGCTGCTATTGTTATTATTATTTTTATTAGTTGTGTACATGTCTTCTCTTTTGACCTCCACCAGACTCCTGCCTCCTCAAGGGCAAAATCATCTGGTTCATTTTTGTTTTCTCACAGTGTCTACAACACTCCCTTGTACATAATGAGTACTCAGTAAATGTGTTGAATTTAAAGGGTGGAACTTCAGCCTGTCTGGAGCTGCCTGATAGTAGAAGGAAGTGAGATGGGTAAGGTCAGAGGTGATCTGCTTTGAATGTTGTGGAGTGATCTGTAGCAGTTTTCTGCTAGGGGAATGGGAGCATGGTTCTGCATCACCTGGGCTGTGTGGCAGAATTCTTCCTGCAACAAGTTACTTTAATTTCTTTTCTAGCAAAGTGAGGCCTTGAGATTCTCGGATTACCCAACTGTGTGAAATGTCACTAATGAGGCAACATTATTTTGGTGTCAAATACACTTCTACCTTTGTCCCTTTATTTTCCTAACACCTCCTTAGATACTTGAACATAATTTAGAGGTCTGTAGGAAAATTAATGTATTTTTCAAATATGTTAATTTTTGAACATATTTTGAATTGGTTCAAAATTTGAACAAATTTTTCAAATTTCTACTCCTAAAACACAATAAATAAGTATGAGGCTAACCTTTTCAGGCATTTACCCTTTGATCAATGTCAGATACATCACTCCTTAGGAAATCTTGAAGAAATTTACAGTGGAAAAAGTTGTGTTTTCTTCATTTTCTTTTTCTTGATTTTGTTCAGATTTGAATAGGCAAGTGGTTATTGAGTAAAATACTATTTTAATAGACTGTTCTTCAGTATTTGCATTTAGAGAAGTGATCTGCAAAGTGCTATGTTAAAAAATGAAGGAGACATAAAAATGCCTACAGACCTGGGAAAATGTGTAATTACTGTTTGATGTTGGATCTTTGAAACAATAATGTTAAATTTTAACATTCTGAACTATGCTGGCTTAGTAGCTCTATATAAATCATTCCTAATGAAAAAATATTGATACAATAGTAATTCTGTAAATATTTCAGGTGTAAATACAGGTTCAATTTGGATTAAGCGAAAGAAAGAAGAAAAAATAAGGTGATTTAAGATGGTGTGGGTATTTAAAGGCTTTAGGTAATAGTACTCTGTCGAGTGGTACCTATTAAACGAAAGCCAGACAGCAGGGAAAGAAGTGCTATACAGATCACAAATAAGCGACCCAAAGGAAATATACCTAAAAAATTGAAAACCAGTTTAAAGCCTTGTATCACTTTGAAGTTTTAGATTAATTATTTCTACAGAAACATAAATATATTTTCTCCCTTCTTGATACAGTTTACTGTTCTCAGATTCCGTATTCCCACCCCCAGTTTAAGTAACTTTTTATTAAGTCCAGCAACATCTGAGCCTAAGACTGAGACCTCAGTCTACAGACCATGTGTGGTATGCATATGGATTCACAGATGCGTTCAGAAAAACCACCCCAACAGATTAGGAACTACTGGGTCTCTTTTTTTTTTTTTTTTTTTTTTTTGAGAAGGAGTCTCGCTCTTTCGCCCAGGCCGGAGTGCAGTGGCGCTATCTCGGCTCACTGCAAGCTCCGCCCCCTGGGTTCACGCCATTCTCCTGCCTCAGCCTCCTGAGTAGCTGCGCTTACAGGCGCCCGCCACGGCGCCCGGCTAATTTTTTGTATTTTTAGTAGAGACGGGGTCTCACCGTGTTAGCCAAGATAGTCTCGATCTCCTGACCTCGTGATCCACCCGCCTGGGCCTTCCAAAGTGCTGGGATTACAGGCGTGAGCCACAGCACCCGGCCTTGGAACTACTGGGTCTCTTAATTTATGTATGAGAAACTGAAGCCTTGAGTGGTTTAAATCAGCAGTCACAAATTAGGACTTGCAGATGGAATTTAGCCCTATAGGCATGTTTTGTTTGGCCTGTTAGGATGCTTTAGAATTTTTGAGCAAACAGTTAAAAATTAGGAAATTTTTAGCTTCTCATGAAAATTTAGAGGATCTGATATTGCTGAACTGATATTTCTAAAGGACATCAATTGAGTTGCTTAGCAGTTGCCCCTTTTAACATGATTCATGTATCTTTAGGTTTACAAATCCTCACAATTCCCTTTTTTTTTTTTAACCTGTCTCTGTTTCACTTATTTATGTTACTTGCCTTCCCTTTCTGAAAACTTTTGTTATATAGCAAGTCAGAAGTAAAGAAAGTAGAAACATCTCTCTTAACTCTTAAAGCAATTGTAGGTTCCTAGCCCCATCACCCAGGCAGTGGTTTATAAGAAAGAGCCCTGGATTCTAGCTCTTCTGTTGACATTGACTGGCTCTGTGGCATTGCACAGGTTACCTTAGGTCCTCTGAACTTCAGTTTTGTTTTCTGTCAAGTGGTCATAATAAGCATTTTAATAAGGCACAGAGTTTTCAGAAAAAACAGTTATATAAAATCATAGTTAATATTTCTTATATATTAGATTGCTTAAAAATGCAGTTTCAACTCTACCCTTTTCCTACTGTTTATAGCTTCAATGCTCTGCATCCTACAGGATAAAGTCCAAATTTCTTTGCCTTATGTGTTAGTTTGTTTTTGCATTGCTATACAGGACTGTTTATTGCTGTAAATTACCTGAGACTAGATAATTTATAAAGAAAAGAGGTTTAATTGGCTTATGGTTCTGAAGGCTATACAGGAAGCATGGCACCAACATCTGCTTCTGGTGAGGGCCTCAGGAAGTTTACAGTCATGGCCCAAGGCAAAAGGGGAGATGGTGCATCACATGGCAAGAGCGGGAACAAGATTGGGGGTGGGGTGGGGTGCTACACTGTTTTAAACAACCAGATCTCAAGTGAACTCCGAGTGAGGACAGCACCAAACCATTCATGAGGGATCCAGCCCCATGACCTGAATCTCCCACCAGGCCCCACCTCCAACATTGGGATTATATTTCAACATGAGATTTGGAGGGGATAAACATTCAAACTATATTGCCTTACAGTCAGCGTTCCCAGCCATTTGATTCCAACATACCTTGCCAAAGTATCTTTATATGGAATGGAATGGAATTTATTCACTATTCATTCTCCATCCTCCCACCCCCACACCTCGTTCATTCTTTTGCCTTAAAAATATTGAGTGTTTGTTCCAGCATCTGTTCCAGGCACTGTTCTAGGCAGTAGGGATTACAAAGTTGAACAAGACAAAGTCCCTGCCTCTAACATTCCCATACTTTTATTTTAGATATTGGCTCGGTACTTTTATTTTGTATTTTGAACACATCTTAAGTATGTCTGCCTCCTTTGCCGACACTATTCTCTTCATTATCTTTTTTCTATTTCTTTTATTGTTTTATTCAACAAGTATTGATTGATTGCCTGCTGTGTGTCAGACACTGTTCACTGGGTGTTGGTATTATAACAGAGTCAAGTCCCTGCTCCCTTGGAATTTATGTTCTTGTGGTGTGAATGAACATTTTAGAAATACGTGTGTGTGTGTGTGTGTGTGTGTGTGTGTAGATATATGTGTCATCAGGGCTATGAAGGAAAATGTAACAGGGTAAGTAGGGTAGAAAGGAACAGCGTGAGAGTCATAGTGTGTATTATCTTAGGTGAGATTGTGAGAGACAGCCTTTCTATATGATATCTGAATAGACTCCTGAAGGGACTTAGGGAGGCAGCCAAGAGGGCATCTGGAGGAAGAGTAATCCAGGCAGAGAGCACAAGTGTATGGTTGGCATGTTCTGGGGACAGTGAGAGGGCAGTATGGCAGGTGCTAAGTAAGGGAATAGGAAAATGGTAAAAGGTGAGCTCAGAAAGGTGGAGGGGTCCAGATCTTGAAGGGCATTACAGTCCATGGTAAGAACCTTGGCTTTTGGCTCCAGACTAAGCTGTGTCTCCTCTGAATTTTTACTTCAAGTTTCTTCGTGAAATCTTCCTTGACCATCCCAGTTTTTGATGATTTATCCTTGGTAATTCCTGGAGAACCTGAAATTATTGACCACCTAATTCATTTGTTGCTCAACTGACTAAACAGTGAGTGCCTGGTTGTCTTCTTATAGGTTTTTGGTTCTGTCCTAACTTCTTTGTAACTTTCTCCAGCATAAGGACTTAGTCTTATACCTTTCTATCCTATGTGATGCTTTGTATCCAGTTGGTACTTAATGTGTGTTTGTGTTGTGAGGCTCTGGCTTCAGATGTCAGCAGTAGGAATTTGCGATGTCTAAGAAAAAAGAGAGGACTTGGTGATAGATTACACATAAGGAATGATGTTTAGGTTTTAGTTTGTGATCCTGGAATAATAATGGTGTTGTAGATAGAGAAAGGAAAGTTGGGAAGAGAAGCCGATTTTGGAGTAGACTGATGAATTTGGTTTAAAATTTATTGAGCTTTCTGTGCTAGTAGCATATCCAAGTAAAGTTGTCCAGAATGATTTTGATATGTCAAATATATACAAAGTATTGGAGTTACTTGTGACTGCCGCCTGCAGTTATGTAATCTTCTCAATAGCAGGGACAACATCTTACTCATATTTCTAGTACTTGGAACAGGGACTGGCAGCGAAATAATAGGTGCTTAAGTTAGTAGTACTTAGTAAGTTTTTTGAGATGAGAAGTTCGCATGTAGCTATGATGCATGTCCTAGAAAAGGCATAAGCTCTGGTAGGGTCATTGTGGGTCTGAATTCTAGCCCCACTATGCTCTACATGTGTGGTCTTGGTTGAGTAAATGAGCACTCTGAATCTCAGTGTCTGGAAAATGGAACTATAGGACCTTCCTTGCAGTGCTGTGAGATAATGAATGTAGGCATAGGTTCTAGCATAGACTAGGGGCTCAATAAATAGTACCTGTTCATTCAGCTAAAATTGTTAATATTATTATTATAAAGATAATGCCTTCTATTGAATTTCAGATTCTCAGGCTTGGAAAAGAACTCAAAAGCAGTCCCTTTGAGTTAACTAATTGTTTTGGGTGTTTTAATGACTTACTTATACTGATATAGTTAGTGATCAATCTGCATATAATCTCCCACATTAGCCACTCCTGGGAATGCATACAGAAGTCTGAGGGTAATAAGTTAAACATTGTTGGAACATTGGTACATCAGTTACTATTATTATGCATATCAGTTGGTATTCTAGTAGTTTACCTGTTATATTCCCAGCTATCAAAACAGCTTTATGGTGGTTTAGGAGTTGATAGACATGTTGGATGATAAATAATAGAATTATATAATATTTTTATATTTGTAGATGTGTCTCCTTAAATAGGATGGAGTAATTTCACAGAAGATGAATGAAACTCAATCCCCATAGAAATATTTTTTATAGTAATGAAATTAGTGCTAAATTTAGAGAAGGAAATGGAATCTATTAAAGTTCATTGGGGGTAAAATTCTTGATTAAAATATTTTATTCTGTCAGATACTTCAAATCTTTTTTCTTCAAATCAGAAATTAAGATTTTGGCCTAGAGTACTTTCCTTTTCCTTTTTTTTTCTCTAGATATAACTGCCTTACAAGTCTAAGTATGTCTTTTAAAATGATTTCCTAACCACGTAGGTGTTTTTGGCTTTGATTCCTTAGGAGGCGTTGGGTGCCTCTGAAACTGCATGCTTTACTTTTTGTGTTGGAGCAGATGTCGTGGCACTAAGACCCAGAAACCGTTTGCTCTGTGTGGCTGGAGCTGGGCTGGCTGTGCTCGCACTGAAGGGAAGGAAGTCATTAGTGCAGACTGAGCTGTGGAGTTGGGTTCTTGCAGGATTTCCTTCCAGCCTTTCCCCACTAAGGTTCTTGGGAATTAAAAAAAAAAAAAAAAATCTAAACACACAAACCAAGTTTTCCTATTTACAGTGTTCAGGGAAGGTAGGCATTTCGAGAAGGGCAGATCCTTTTCCCAAGTTATCCAAGAAGGAAGCGAAAACAGCGTAAAGAAGCTCTGATTACAGATCTTTGGAATTTTCTTTGCTAAATTTTACAAACGAGAAATACACCCAGAATTGTGGGAATTGCTCCAGGCTGCGCGTGAGGGTTTGATTGCTTGTCTAATCTTTTTTGAGAAGAGGAGAATTCATCAAAAGGGGTTTGGATGGCAGAAGCCCGGCTGGGATTCTGTAGCAGCTCGCGTTCTCAGTCTCTTCTCTGAGGGAGGGTCTCTGCAGCCAGCTTGGAGACCCCCTGCTGCAGGCTCCTTTTGCAGGCGCCGGCTGGGAAAATGCCCTGCTCTGGCAGGAGTACGCCGGTGGCTGCTGGGACTTCCTAGCCTGGTGGGAAGTGTGTTCGTGGTTTGGGGATACTTTTCATTGAACTGAAGGCGAAAAGACTGGACTCTCCTGGGGCTTTTCCCTTCGCAGTGAATATGGGAAAGAATTAGGGGGTGGGAGGGAGGCAGCATGACTTGCAGTCGTCGCTGCCCTGCATCTGCCCCCAGCCCCCAGCCAACATCTTGATGTTCCACGTATCGGCTTTACAAATATGATGAAATGGCAGCCCCGGAAGAAGGTAAGTGTCCTGGAGAGGGAACGGGGCCCCAAAGCCCGACCCGGGGAAGGGTGACACGGGGCGGTTGCCTTCAGGTCTCTTCACCCCTTCCGTAGTTTGCTGGGCCAGCTGGTCCAAACAGCCCTGGTCTGTTTGGGACTTGCATCAGTCCCTTGGGGACGAGTTACCAAATCTGGTCTGCATGCACTGCCCTCTAAGTTTTTCCTTCGTGATATGCCTGGACCCCCAGGGGTGACAGCTCGGAAACACCCGTTTGCTTTAGAAGTCCTGTGCAGACAGCGACATGATTAGCTTTGCAGGAGCCAGCCAAGACCTACTAGGTGTTGCCCCATGGCGGGGCGTGGGGCGGGAGTGGATTTGAGGCTGCACCCCTGACATAGGCCCCGCAGGTGGTGTTATAACACCTATTTCCCCAAGGGGTTAAAAGGCTCTGAGCCGCTGGCAGCCGTTTCCCCAGGGCCCCGCTGGGGGGCGAGCAGCCCCAGCACACCAGCCCAGCAGCTGGTTCCGGGGCGGCGGGCCGAGGGGCCTCCTGCCTGAGCGCCTGGGGCTGGCCATAGCCGGGCCTTCAGCCTGCGGGGCTCCTGAGGCCTCGTGGGCCCGTGCGATTGCCTGCGCTGGCCATTGTGCACGGGCGTGTGTCTGTGCGTGTCAGCGTGCACCAGCGTGTGTGAATCGATCATGGGGAAAAGGGGGAGGGGGCACTTTGCTTTTTGCGAGATTATTTCCTAATATGGCTCCTTTGTTGAGAACTCAAGAAAAAAAAATCCAGCGGTTCTATCAAAATAAATTGCTATTGGTCCCAGAAATAACGTTTCTAAATGTGGGACTGGTCCCTACCCTAGGACGTCGAGGGAGAAAGACAGCTTTCTTCAAGTTGTTGGCCGCTGTACATTTGGCCAGGGCTCCTTTTTGTTAACTTGTCTGACTGCCCCTAACTGTTAGGTGAACCTGGTTGTTCACTGCATAACAGGACTTCTTTTTTTTTTTTTGAACTTCAAATACCTCATTTGGCCGTGGTTTTTATTGACATTCTTCTGAAGGAAAACAGAGCAAACTGAATGTGCTGTGGTCCTCCCCAGCCTTGACCTGTCTCTGTTAGCAGCTGCCTGGTTTTTACTTGAACTAGCTAAACTGACTCTTTTCTTTGGGGCATGATGTGTGAAACCGTGTTTTATATCAGAACTGAAATAGAAATTATGTGTGAGGTGCATGAGAAGATATTGTGCATTTGTTTTATTGCTAGAGAATCTAACAAACCCTGCCTCAGCATAGCCTGGTGAATTGAAAGGTTTTCTTTGATATCTAATTGATGGGATTTTGTCCTCTGACCCTGTGTCTTTTCTACTTCATCCTGAAGTCAAGAATCTCTCATATATTATAATAGTTCTCATCATAGAGCTTCTTTCAGTGAGATTGATTCCATTCACTTTGGTTGAGAGACCCATATATTCCCCACCCCCACCTCCAACCCCAATACAGAATGAGGAAAACTCATAGAAGAAACCATATAATTAAGCAATTTAAACAGATGCTGCGTATTCCTAAAGTCCCCCATTTCTTCTATGTTTGTAATTGCATGTTTATGAGTACTTTTAAGATGTCTGCAAACTCTACATTCATAAACGTCTGCTTTTTCTATTTTACCCAATATGCAGTAACTCATGTGGTTATGTCTGTGGAAACCCCTCTGGGTACTGGTATTGCTTGAACCACGGAAGTATTATTCTTGGCAGTCAGGTGGATTTCTGGACTCTGAAAGATTCTGTTTCAAGTGTTAGGATTCACTCTGCAGTATTTACTCACTCTGTGATGCTTAAATTGCTATACCAGAAGGTTGTATTTATTCACTGTATTCATAATCTCATATCATCATGTTGTAAAGATCCAGATACAATTCTTCAGAGTTCATAGAAGATTAAAAAATAAGCTGAGCCATCAAATACCATATGCTTATTTGGTGGTAGCTTGACAACAATTCTTGTTTCTTCTACATTGGAAATAGGAGCTCCCTTGGAAGAGATTAGATATCCAACTCTGGTAGGCCACCAGTAAGTCTTTACAAAGATTAGGTTTATTTTCTTACTCTTGCCAGAATACTCACATGTTCAGATCATTGCCATGGTTTCTGGCTCGGTCTGCTAACACATTTGTAGTGGTACAGTCACATGCCATGTGTTTTACCAAACGGTTTCATAAAAACCATTTACCCTACAGATGAAAAGTGATACTGCATTGATGTGATCTTAACAAAGCTAGGAAGATCATCCAAAGAGTGCTGCCCCAAGCAGCATTTGTGGTAGCTTGCTATCATGGTGTCCTATCAGTCACTACTAGTTTTGGCTTTTCTAAATCCTAGGCTCACTGTAAGAGAGTGATTATAGGTTCTAGATTTCTTTGTTTCTAACCGAGCATGCAGCTGGGGTATATGATTGAATGGGAGCTCTCTCCTCTCTTTTCTCTGCTTACTTGCTGGATTAATCTAAATACTAAAACAAGCTCTGTAAAGGTGTGAGTCTGTAATATTCAGTTACGGTTTGCAACCTTTCCACAAAGAAACTGTCAGAACAAAATTAATCATGTTCTACCCCCAGTGTCAGTGAGGACCTTAGGTCCCAGTCTTCTAGAGCACAATAGGTCTCCCACCAAGAGCCATGTAATCGCCCTAAAAAGCAAGATTCACAAGTATATACTTATGTGTCCAAATTCATTCAATTGTATAAATTACATGTGTACAGCTGGCTGGGCGTGATGGCTCACGCCTGTAATCCCAGCACTTTGGGAGGCCGAGGCGAGCGGATCACCTGAGGTCAGGAGTTCGAGACCAGCCTGGCCATCATGGTGAAACCCCGTCTCTACTAAACATACAAAAAATTAGCCAGGCATAGTGATGGCGCCTGTAATCCCAGCTACTCAGGAGGCTGAGACAGGAGAATTGCTTGAATCTGGGAGGCGGAGGCTGCAGCCTGGGCAACAAGAACGAAACTCTGTCTTAAAAAAAAAAGTGTACAGCTTTTTCTATGTCAATCATACCACAAAAAAGTGGTTTAAAATAAAAAAGCAAGATTCTGAGCAGTTAACCCAATCTTGTCGTGGTAAGAATGGTATTTAATATACAAATAAACAGCTATAACTTTAAAAGCACTTGTTCTATGCTAGTCATCTTTAATTGCTCTATATGTATTCATTTAATTCTTATCCAATGAGGTGGTAGGTGTTATAATTTACATTTTACAGATAAGCAAACTGAGGTTTAGAGGGGTGAAGTGACTTACCCAGTCACATAGTATGGTAGAGTCACAGCTAGGATTGGACCAGGCCTTATTTACTTCAAAACATGTGTTATTTACCATTATACTTGGGAATTTTTCTGACCAGGGATTTTTATCCAAGAAAGATAAAGCTGAGATGATCCCAATAAATGAAAGTTAGCCACAGCTTTGCTCCATCACTTCTAGATACTAGCACCAAGGTGCTCTTCTTCCCATTCCCCTTTCCTCTTGAGAAAAAAAAACATAATGATTTTACCCACCTCTGAATTCTTGGAGCATTTAGAGTCTGTACCTCTGTAAGTGGATTGTCTTTTATTGGTTATAATCTTTTGGTCTCCTTGTGCATATATCTCTATTTGTGTATATCTTGCCTCCTCATTACACTTAAAATTCCTTGAGTTCAGGAACCATATTTTACAACTCTTTTTTTGGTGCCAAGGATAATATAGTTACTCAATATATACTTATTTGATATAAAAGTAAATCAGAACTATTTTTAAAACCTATACTTTTAGGCTTTCTTATATTTCAGTTGATTCATGGATGCAGACTGTAGTGGATTGTTAAAGAAAACCAGAATATTTTGTCACTCATTTCTAATCTTTTGTAGACAATAGTAGGGAGGGGGAAATCAAACTCTCAGCAAAATCTCAGTGAAAGTCATGGTTAAAACATAGTACCAGGCTCTGTCAACCAGGTACCCCATCCAGTGTCATGATTCTTTTATTCATATAACCTTATTGGCCTGGAAAAATATACTTTCCCATTTTTACCTTTAGTCAAGAGACTATATCATGCATCACATTATTTTTATCTTATATTTGCAGAAATGATAGTAATTAAAATGCTCATCTCATAGGAACATGTTTGTTTATAATTCTGAAGCTATTTCTGCTCTTTAAAATCCAAGGATTAGTATCAGATAACACTGTGTAAATAAGACTGCAGTCAAAACCTTCAGGAAAGCTGCTGCTGATTGGATTTTTTCATTGCTTATCTAATGTTATTTTACTGTTCACACATAATAAAAGACCATTAATAGGAATATGTCGACATAAGCTACATTAATTATGTCACTTGAGAGTCATATGATATATTTATCTTGTTATACTTGTCACATTAATAAAATGTGAATCTGGCTTCTCAAATGATTTCTTTGATGGAGTTCCATTTAAAAGCCTTGTTTGGAAGCTCATTTGTGAGGATTATGTCCTGTAGATTTGTGTCTTAGAATAGCATATTACTTTTAAAAAAGAATGTATTTCAAGTCCCTACGCTTTCTCTATGATGGAGTAGTTTGTTTCTGTATTATAAGGCTAAGTCTTAAATTTTAATATGCCTATACTAAATTACTTAGTTACTTGCCAGAATGCTGTGCTAGTTGGTATTATTATATTATTCATTTTGGGCCACAGTTTATTTAATAGTATAAAATCAGACTTTAAAAATAAGTATTGTGGACAAAAGTAGTTATACAGAGAAGTCTTAGAAATTTCATAATAGTAGTCTTTCTTCAAATCCATTCTATACGCCATTCCCAGATCAGTGCAACCAAGAGACCCAGGTTTTGGTTCTGGCGGATCTCTTGACTCTTGGCCTTGGGGGAGTCACTTAATCTTTCACATTTGACTCCCCACTGTTATAGCTAGTGCCTCATTATTATCACTTGCTGGATTTATTGCAAATGTCATCCTAATGAATTTTCTTTTTCTGGCCTCTTTTTTCCCCCTCTAATCCTTCTAAGTAATTATTTAAAAAAACACACGTCTAGCCTAGGGAACATGGCAAAACCTCATCTCTACCAAAAAAACAAAAATTAGCCAGGTGTACTGGTGCACACCTATAGTCTCAGCTGTGTGGGAGGCTGAGGTGGGAGAACTGATTGAACCCAGTAGGTTGAGGCTGTAGTGACTTGTGATAGTGCTGTTACACTCCAGCCTGAGTGACAGAGCAATACTCTGTATCAAACAAAACAAAAAAACTCCCAAACAAAAAAAATGCACATCTGTTCATATTACTTACCTCCTTAAAGCCCTACCCTGTTTCTTCCTTGTCTAGTAAATGTTCTCCAAAGTGAGATAAGCATAAACTGGGCTGGGGTGAGAGGGGATGGTTGCAGGAAAATGACCGGATATGGGAAAATCTGAGAACTTATGTTTTTATGTATTTTTATATTCTAAAAGAATAAGAGCTGGGTGCAGTGGCTCATGTCTGTAATCTCAGCACTTTGGGAGGCTGAGGCGGGTGGATAACTTGAGGCTAGGAGTTTGAGACCAGCCTGACCAACATATTGAAACCCTGTCTGTACTAAAAATACAAAAATTAGCCAGGAAGAGTGGTGCACGCTTGTTATCCCAGCAACTCAGCTGGCTGAGGCACGAGAATCGCTTGAACCCAGGAGGCAGAGGTTGCAGTGAGCTGAGGTCATGCTACTGCACTCCAGCCTAGGTGACAGAGCGAGACTCTGTCTCAAAAAAAAAAAAAAAAATTAAAAGAATAAGAAATAAAATAAGCTTTACTGATCTTCTGATATGATTTGTCACTTGAGCTTTCATTTGCTGAAAGGTCAAAGGGATTCTTAGTGGTGCCCACTCACTGTTGAAGTCATTTGTTCACTTTCAGTGTGTTGTGGTGTATTGTAGTTTACGTCATAAAATATCCACTTAAACAATTAATTTTATTCAAAAGAAGAAGATGAAAGGGAAGACTGTAGTATAGGTTGTAGCATGATAGAAAGGATGGACTCTGAAGCTAGACTGCCTGGGCTTGAATTCTAGTCCAGCCTCTCAGCAGCTGTGTAGCCAAGTTACCTAACTTCTCTGTACTTCAGAGATCTCAGCTATTTAATGTGAATGGCACCTAGCTCTTAGTGTGACTCTGTGGTTATAATGTAAAATGCTTATAAGAGTTCCTTGCATATAAAAAGTACTTAATATGTTTTTCCTCATAGTATGATAATACTCTGTAGTCTAGCTGGACATGGCTCACTAAGTTTCTTTTCCCTTTCTAGAGGGCCTTCTCCTCATGTTCTTCTTAACCTGCCTTCCTTTTGTTACTGGTTATACTTTAAGAACTAACTCAGCCTTCTCCTTCTTAGTGAATCCTTCTGTAAGCAGTTCTTCTATTGCCAGGCATAGATGGCCATACCCTCCTTTGACTATATTTTTATAGGCCACAGTTGTAGCCCTGTACTGAAGCTGTCAGTATGTCTGTCTCTATCAGTTTAAAGTTTTGAGGGCATAGGCACAGAGGAGGAGCTGAATGAATGAATGTATAAATGATGAATATATTTATGGGATGAGATGCACAGTGATCTTCAGTCAGTTGGCAAGATCTTCTGACTGGCCAGTTATTAGAAATGCTAAGCTTGCAAATTTATCCATTTATCAACCTCTCAGAAATGCAATATTGAATATAAGTGAGGGTGACTTATTCATTAGTAATGAGGGTGACTCATTAAAGGGATAATCTTAACTATGCACCTATTAAAATTAAAGTCCAGTTATGAGGTGGTGGTTGTGTAATATTGTGCATGTACTAAACGCCACTGAATTTAATACTTTAAATGGTTAATTCTATGTTATGTGAACTTCCTTTCAATTAAAAACAGGGGGAGGAGATGGGAAAGTTACAGTTATTTGTGACACAGCTCACAACTGATCATGTGATATCAGTGCAGGAGTGCCATGGTTGTAAACCACCAGACTAAATCTTTATTCCTTTTAGTCCTAAATATTTTTGATTCTGTAAAATTGGTAGGGAATGGTCATCTATAGAAAACTACTTCCAGGAACATTTGAGAAGCTGGGAATAGTTGACAGACTTGACAAGAAGTGAAGGAAGTCAGTGACGAAGAAATCTGAGTTGGCACCTTTACTATTCAGGAGCTAGCCAGTAAACATTGTCAGTGTGAGAGGCTACAGAGTTTAATTGGCCCGACTTCAAGAAATGGCGCCAGCAGCCACCTTCATTTTGCTAGTCAGTCACAGTGATGACATGCTGTGGAAAACCTGAAATCCCGGCTGGCCCTGTCAGCTTTAGCTTCTACAGTGAATTCATTATATCATTAATAACAATGTATGTCTCAGCTTTAAGACTTTGCTTTTATTGATGTGCTAAAACCAAGTCATTTTATTGAAAGCTATAAGAATTATATCATTTAACTGACATTTTCAGGATTTATAGGAAACCTTTGTCCTGAACTTTCTTGTTAGTCCACCCTTTTTAGGTTCTTCTAGCTAAGAGGAGTTCTCACATTCTCACATGATTGAATTCTTTAACTGTATTCCCTTTTCAGCACATTTTGCCATTTAGAGTATTCTGTTAGGGTGTTCTGTCATTGTTATTTTGAGTATTCTGTCCTTTTTTGCATGCATTTTAAGAAAAGACATAAAATTATGTTCTTTGACTTACACCTTCTGTATACTAAACAGCATTTTTAGAGAAGGCTTGTGAAATAAGCTTGATGGCAGTTGTCAAAGCTGCATATAAGCTTTTTTGCTGGTAGATACCTCTCAATTTGAACTATTAAAGAATAAAATTTATCTATCTTATATCTGGTTAGTAAACCACTGGTCATTCATGAATGCACCCATATTTCCAGCACCATTTACGTTGTGAGAAGTAATATTTTAGATTTACATCATATTGGGGGCCTGAGACTTGTAGAAGCACAGATGTTGAGGCAAGCCTGAGTTAGAGCAGTTGACATTTAGAATAGGGGCCTGGTAGAGTTGGGAGCCGGGAGGTCTTTGTGGAACTGATTGTTTGGACACATACTCTTCCAAACACTCAATGTATATAGGCTTGAACCTATAAAGATAGTAGAGGGGAGTAGGGAAGGGTGAAATCCAAGAGTATTAGATATTTTGGGAGCTGTGTTTATGAAGTGGAGATTTTCAGGCATAAGTAAGACCGTTGTTTTTTTGAAAAGAAAATGCCACAGTGAGTGATGGTGGATACATGATCATTTTGGTAGGCATTGAATCTTTACTGCTTAATAATTAGTTTTTTTTTTTTTTTTCCAACAGAGGGTGGAATGGAGAGTAGAGATTGGGTTTCACCTTGTTGGCTAGGCTGGTCTCGAACTCTTGACCTCAAATAATCCGCCTGTCTCGGCCTCCCAAAGTGCTGGGATTACAGGCATGAGCTACCACTGCGCCATACCTGCCCATTTTTTTAGGTGAAGTTTTCTAAAATATATTACATATTTTCTGCCTTCTTAAACAGAAGGTACTAAGCATGATTTAACTTTCTCCTGATTATTAATATCACAAGCATGAATTGTTCTACTGCTCTAACACAGTAAATCTTTAGGAGCTTTTAAGGAATGTAGAATTATTTATTTCTATACTAAATGATCCCAGATTAATGTTTTATTTCTTTTAAAATAATTTTATGTCTTCTTTGTATGGTTTTTATTTTTCTTTCCATGTTGCTGAAGGTAATACTGTTGTCATGTAAATTCATCAACTATCTACTTATTAAACTAAGAAACCCCAAAAAGCTTGACGTTTGTTCTCCCTTTATACTTTCTGGTTTTAGGCTATTTTTTAAATAGTTGAGGTAGTTAAATAAGTGACCTTTTGATAAGTAAGATAATATTTATTGTGGTATTGATGACTAAGAATTAGATATGTTTGAGGATGCAGTGTCAGAGACTGAAAACATTTTGAATGATTGGCTAAATGCCACTATAGTTTCCTCTTTTCTGATTTTTGCTTTGGTGTATCTGACTTGCCTTTTTTCCCCTGCAATAACTTATTCAAACAAACACACACAATACAAAACCATGGTAGAAGGAACTAGTATTAGAGGTTTATGTGAAGGGTAGAATTACATATCCTGGAGAGCATATGCAATTGCTTTTAAGAAGAAATGACCAAGGAACCCATGTGATTAATACATAATTAATACTTATTTAAATATTAATTAGTTCTATATTAATTAACTAAAATGTTATTTTTAGTGATACAAATATTATTTATTTTAGAGAATCCTTCTTGTTTTAGCCTAGGCTTTTGCTAGATAATATTTATAATACTTAGACTAAAACATTTTTAAAAGAAAAAGAACCGTAAGGAGCATTTGATTTTACAGACTAGTAAGCAGAGTAGCAGAAAGGTAAACTGGTTCCCTTGGGGTCACATAGCTATTCAGAAGCTGGCTCTTGACCTGGGTACTTTAAGAGGGAGGGCTGTATCCACTGGGCTTCTCTCCTTCTGCTTCTTTAGGAGTTTGCAATCTAGGGTTCGGTTTGTTTATAAGAAAAGGCTCCATCTCAAAAGAAAAACAAATAAATAAAAGACAAGACAGTTTTATAGATAGTATATTTTGAAGATACCGAGAAATTTATTTGCTTTCGGATACATTTTCTATAACTTATTTTTCTAAAATTCCTTTGTGCTGAGGCTTTAAAAAGCATAGTAAAATGCAAATTTGATAGTAACATTTGTGTGCTGTTTGTTTTCTTTGCTGGCCAGTCATCCAGTAACATGTTGAGAAACAGGATCCATATAACAACTTGATGTAGCTGGTAGGGAGGATTCATGAAACATCAAGACCATAGTGACTGTGTGAACTATTTTGACAGGCCCTCTTTGGTGGGGATCCTGGGTAGTCAAGAAACAACATTAAGGGGTCTGTGTTTTGAGGGGACAGTAGAAGAAGATAGTTGAGAATGGAGATAGAGGATGTTGACCACAAACTTCACATACTTTATAATTTCAAGGGAGGATTAGCTCTAGGTTACTGTAGATGATGCAAAGGATCAAGAGAAGGGAAGAAAAATTAATGACTACTATCAATAAAGGTAGAATAACTTAGGTGAAAAGTAAGCAGTTTGTCAGTTTACACAAATACAAAATAGATCTCATTGATAAGTAAATCATAACTGCATATGCTTGTCATTGTTCTAATTATTTCTGATGCTAGTGTGGTTCTCAAGAAATTTTAATGAACTATATAAATGCTGTCCTATTCATAGTATTCATGAAACAAGCAATTTAGAAGAACTGGGCTATTATAGAACCAATATTTCCAATAAATAACTGTAAATGTGGGCAAATTGTGCTAATTTGAGCAGAACTCGGTGGCTTTATTTTTTAAGGTGAATCTGTAATATATCTTTGCATTGTCTCATATGAACTAAGAATGAATGAGAATGTAAAATTCCTAAAGCTAATTTTTAAAGTATTAACAAATCAATACATTTTACTGCTGATATTTACTTTATATTTTATTTTTATTTTATTTATTTTTTTTTTTTTTGAGACAGAGTCTCGCTCTGTCACCCAGGCTGGAGTGCAATGGCGTGATCTCGGCTCACTGCAAGCTCCACCTCCCAGGTTCACGCAATTCTCCTGCTTCAGCCTCCCGAGTAGCTGGGACTACAGGCGCCCGCCACCATGCCTGCCTAATTTTTTTGTAGTTTTAGCAAAGACAGGGTTTCACTGTTTTAACCAGGATGGTCTCGATCTCCTGAACTCGTGATCTGCCCACCTCGGCCTCCCAAAATGCTGGGATTACAGGCATGAGCCACTGCACCTGGCCTATTTTATTTTATTTTATTTTATTTTATTTTATTTTGAGACAAAGTCTCACTCTGTTGCCTAAGCTGGAGTGCAGTGGCATGATCTCAGCTCACTACAACCTCCTCCTCCTGGGTTCAAGTGATTCTCCTGCCTCAGTCTCCCAAGTAGCTGGGATTACAGGTGCATGCCACCACGCCTGGCTCATTTTTGTATTTTTAGTAGAGACGAGGTCTCACCGTGTTAGCCAGGCAAGTCTCGAACTCCTGACCTCAAGTGATATGCCTGCCTTGGCCTCCCAAAGTGCTGGGATTACAGGTGTGAGGCACTGCGCTTGGCCTATACTACTGATATTTTAACACTGATTGAAACAAGATGAAAATATGGAGAAACTTAGTACATTTCTTTATCTTTTTGTTTAAAATATAAGCATAAAAATTCTAACTGTAAGAGATATCAGTTAAAGGAGGGATCTTAAGTTAACAGACTATTGACTGTGTGTAATTACATGTACAAGTAGAGTTACTATTTATATTGACCAAATAAACCAGGTAAGATTAATAGGCACAGAGGTATAATCTTACCATGGATGACTTTTAAACATTAATATGAAATTGTACAGTTTTTGTTAAATAAAACCAGATATTTGTTTAGAGTTTAAAATATATATTATTCCTTAATAGACTGTGTAGCTATTTGAGAGACTGTTTCAATGACATGCTTCTAAATTAGAATAATTTTAAAAGTCAAATTTATCATAAGTGATCATATTATTAAACATTTACTATAGCTGCAGGAGATGCAAATATGAATAAACTGCATTTCTCAGGCCACAGTCTAGTAGTGGGGATAAGGCAAGTCTCCAAATACCTGAAATATGAGGTGGCATGTGTTAAGTATCACCAGAGAGGCACAAAGTTCTCTGGAGAGTGAATTAAAGGAGAGGTCACAGCTAGATTGGATGGGAGATGAAGAAGTGTTTGGAATTGGGGGTAGGAATGAGTGGACCAAGAGAGTCTTCACGGTAGAATAGCATTTTAACTTGACTTGAAGGGTAGGCTGGTTTTTACCAGGCAGACATGAGGGAGTACATTCTAGGCAACAAGAAGAGGAAAGGCAAGCTCTGGGCATGTTTTTTTTTTTCTTTTTCTTTTACAATGGTAAGGAATCTCAGTTTGGCTGGAGAATAGACTTCAAATGCCAGCTGAAATCCGGACGGTGATTGGCCTCGAAGATGGTGAAATTAGGTTTTTACATGCTTATTCTCCTCTTAATGCCCAATGAGTAACTGGTTTTTCTCCCGTTTTCTTATTAAAGGAAAATGAAAAACTGAGTAGGCTGCAAATGATGGGATTTTATTTGGCTCTGCAAGGATTTTTATAAATACTACAGCAGCTGTTTACATGTTTTTCATGATTGCCCCATGCATATCAGAATGATTCGGCTCATTGTTTCATGCATAAGCCCACATTTGACTAGTTGATCTTTGAATGTTTGCCATTCTCATTTTGTTTGCACTCCTTTGGGTAATATTAGTTACCTGATGAAGGGACTCTCCTGTATTTGGAATTCCAAGCTCTTCCAACTTCAGAATGCCATGTCTTTACTACATGTATTATGTAGTACTGTTAAACAATCAGTTTGAGATCTGTAGCACAATTCACAGAGCAACAATCTCTCCTGTATTTCCAAATAAAGTCTTTGAAGGGAATGATATTTGCAGAATGTGCTATAGTGGTAAATTTAGAGAGTACAAGATAATTACTTGTAATTATGGCAATTTCTGTAAGGGAAATCATCTTAATTTGTTCCCACTAAGAAATAGAATTGCTCTACTCATAGCATGTGAATCTTTTTAGGAGATTAATGCCGTGTGCCTTCATTACTTTGAATGGACATTACAGCTTTTCACTACATCTGAAATTACCCCTTAATTCATGCTTCTGTTTGAATTTCTGCTAAATGCAGTCTTCACTAGAAAAAAAAAAATCATATTCCAGATCCCTTGTTGGAGAGAACTTACACATCCATCCTAAGCAAATTGTAAAAGAATAATACATCCCACATTCTCTTGTGGGAGAATAAACCCACAAAGAAGTCATAGTCTGGATAGTGAAAAGAGTCTTTAACTCATACTTGGAGCATTCTCCTGTCATGCTATTCTCTGAAGACTTTAAAATTTAGATGGCCTTTAGGCTGATTGGTAATTGCCGTGGCTTAAAAGGAATGCTGTGTCTCTGGGCATTTTTGTGAAGACAGAATTCTGTCTACTTTTTAATTTTTAAGTATTCACTTATACCATCTGGGAAAGGTAAGCCATGTGTAGGTTAAGAGAGAGAAATTGGAGTGGGAAGAATGGGTTTACAGTATAATCCAATTAATTGGAAAGAATATTGAACAAGAAATGATGGACATATGTCTAGATGGGAGACAAAGGTGCTAAGTATAGAAAATTAACTTAGGCTATGATTGTCTGCAAAAATAAAATGATTTCAGATTTTCAGAGCTGCTGGGGTTTTAAAATTTCTGAGTTTTTTTCAGTTAGCACCTATTTGTTCACATTTTATAAGAATTTCTTTGGCTACAGTAAATCGAGGCAAGTATCTTAGTGCTAGAATTTCTATGGCCCTTGATGCCAGGTGCAGTGCTCTGCATTGTGAAGACACTTTTCTGTGTTTGAGGCCCGGGAGGGAGAAAGGTAGCTTTGGCCATCATTTTTCAGCGAGCAGAAGCCATGCTTCAGTGCTGCAGCTTTTAGGTAGGATCAGTCAGAGGTAGTAAGATACAAAAGCTACAGGTGACTCGAGAGCTGTTCTTTGATTTGGAAGTGTGTAGCCCCGTTCTACTAAGATCTGAATTTGTAGTCAAACTTTGATTAATTGGTTGAGTAATTATTTCTATATGCGTTTACTGGGGGCTTACTATGTGCCAGGTGCTGGCTATTTATATAATAATGAGGAGGCAAATTGAGTAACACTAGTGATGACTCCACTATTTCAAGATTTGGAATACTTCAGTTTACCCTTATGAATGTTTACTGAATTTAATTTAGTAACTATAAGCTTTTTAATAATTCATGAAATGGGCTGGGCGTGGTGGCTCACGCCTGTAATCCCAGCACTTTGGGAGGCCGAGGCGGGCGGATCACGAGGTCAGGAGATCCAGACCATCCTGGCTATCACGGTGGAACCCCGCCTCTACTAAAGATACAAAAAAAATTAGCCGGGCATGGTGGCGGGCACCTGTAGTCCCAGCTACTTGGGAGGCTGAGGCGGGAGAATGGTGTGAGCCTGGGAGGCGGAGCTTGCAGTGAGCTGAGATTGCGCCACTGCATTCCAGCCTGGGTGACAGAACAAGACTCTGTCTCAAAAAAAAATAAAATAAAATAAAAAATAAAAAAATAATTCATGAAATGTTAGAACTTGGAGGATGCAGATTCAGATATAATATGATCCCTATTCTCAATGAGCTTACAGTCTAGACAGGAAGTCAGAATAGAAAATGAATTATTGCAATACAGTACAATAACAATGGTACCACAGATAGGGTGCAATGGAAACATTGAAAAGCAGGAGAAAGGAGGAGGAAATGATAAGAGCTAAGCATTGAACTATGTGTAGAAGTTGTCTAGGTTAATAACCACTTTGTATTTTCATAGTACAGACTTATTTATTCCTTCATTTTTACTAGAGTGATTTCAAAAGTACAGGGATTTGCCATTCCACATTCGTATATTTTCATGGTATTATATGGTTGTCCATAGCTTGATTTTCTCTGAAAAACTTCTGCAAGGTAAATAGGCATTTTCCTACATACTCACCTCCGATTAGTTTTCACAGTTGGATTGTTAATAAAATGAGTGCTACCTCTATTTTTTTTGTGTTATGGTACGATGTTTTTCTTTCTTTGCAATACTTTTAATACTTAAACCTTTTGAGTGTTATACCCATATTAATTTGTTTTTTCTTCATTTTTTAAATGAGGAAGGCAGTTCTTAAAGTATACTCCACATGATTTACTGAGGAAGAAAAAATTCCATGGTTAAAAAAGTTTAGAAGAGGTGTACATATTGTCTCTCTCTTGGAGATTCATTTGGCACATTGTGAGGGTTCTGAGAAGTCCTACAATTAAAAAGGAAGGTAGGAGGGGAGGAGAAGAGAGACTTCTTTACCTTTATTCGACTTAATAGTTTCCTAATATGACTTCTTTTTTTTTGATAACATAAACATTTGTATTTGGGGAATTGCTTTCTTAATATATCTTTGTTTTTGGATTAGATATAATAATTTATACACATAATCAATATGGAAATATTCTTTTCCTCTTTTTTGAGATGGAGTTTCACTCTCGTCGCCCAGGCTGGAGTGCAGTGGCGCAATCTCTGCTCACTGCAAGCTCTGCCTCCTGGCTTCAGCGATTCTCCTGCCTCAGCGCTTCTGAAGTAGCTGGGATTACAGGTGCCCGCCACCACGCCCGGCTAATTTTTTGTATGTTTAGTAGAGACAGGGTTTCGCCACGTTAGGCAGGTTGGTGTCGAACTGACCTCAGGTGATCTGCCCTCCTCGGCCTCCCAAAGTGCTGGGATTACAGGCATGAGCCACCGCGCTCGGCCCTTTTTCCTCTTATAGTTGAAATTAGTTGGAAAGAAATAAAGGAGGCAAGAGAAATAAATAAAATGAGAAGACTATAGGAATAGAAAAATGTAAGAGAAAAATATTGATAGCAGCAGAAAGGTAAAAAGAAAATATATCTTCTAAAATTATAAAATGTTACTAAAATGTGACACAGTAAAATCCATTTATCAGGTTTCTGAATTTAATATTTCCCCAGAGACATGAAAATATTGTTAAGTGCCAAAATATTTTTCTTACATTTAATTTTTTACAGTGCTTAGAACATTACTGTTTTTCCTGAAAAATGTTATCTGTAGGTTTCACTTTATTATTAAAGGACTAACATTTTTAACAATATAAAGTTAGATAAGAGGTCATGGTTCACTTGGTGAATTTCACAATCGGGAAAGCGTTTTTCCTTCCTGACTGTTGAAGGGCAGATAAGTTTGAGGTGGTATGAAAACAATCTCTAAGTGAGATGCTGCCTGTGATACTGTGAACTGTAGTAGAACATCTCTAGGTATTGAATGAAAGTATGGATTTTTGCTTGATTACTTTTTTAATGGGGTACTGTTATTCTTTTGGGCCTCTAATGGGGAAAAAAAAGGCCATTTCTGAACTTGATTAGAGGGGAGGTCAAGGACGGTCGTTGAGTGTCTCAGCCCTTGTCTTGCCAAGTATCTTTAGATAAGAAGAGGAATACTGAGGGGAAAGAGCATGATCTAAGTCTTGTCGAAATAGACTAGTTAGCTCTTACATGGTGGATCACCGAGTGGTTCCCTTATGCCAGTGCAGCCTTAGGAACTAGGAAGTAAGAAACTTGGGAAACTGTACAGATAGATCTCTTGGGGTTAGAATGTAGCTATTTTAGGAATTCAGAATGGTCTGATCCAACTCCTGGAGCAAACCAACTAACTATATAAAGATAGATTCAGAAAATGGACTGTGTAAGCCTGACTTTGTGTGTGTTTAAATATTCTGTTTAGTTTTGTTAACCTTGGCATTTTAAGTCTTTTTGAAAATGTTACCAGCTGTACTGAAGATAATCAAAGGAAGGTTTTGTTGTTTTCCACCCCGACTATGTTGGGTCATTCATTGAACAAATATTTACTAAGTGCCTTTTGAATTTTCTTTTTTTTTTTTTTTTTTTTTTTTTTTTTTTTTTTTTTTTTTTTTTTGACATGGAGTCTCACTCTGTCACCCAGGCTGGAGTGCAGGGTTGCGATCTCAGCTCACTGCAACTTTGGCCTCCTGGATTCAAGTGATTCTCCTGCCTCAGCCTCCTGAGTAGCTGGGGCTACAGGGCACGCACCACCATGCCTGACTAATTTTTGTATTTTTAGTAGAGATGGGGTTTCACCATGTTGGCCAGGCTGGTCTTGAACTCCTGACCTCAAGTGATCCATCTGCCTCAACCTCACAGAGTGCTGGGGTTATGGGTGTGAGCCACCGTGCTCAGCCAAAATTTTGTTGAGGGAAGCTAGCTGCTAGTGAGATGATGACAGCCACTATCAAAGTAAATGGACCTAGAGGGAGAGCAAGACTGAAGAGATATTGTTGGGCCCTATTGTAGTGCAGAAGAGTTGCCCTTACTCTGTTCCCAAAGTCCCTCATTCCATCGCAGCTTGGCCAAGTTGAACTCATTCTTCAAGGCCTTGCTCAAGCCTCTTCACGGTGAGGCTCTCCTAGTAGATTCACCAACTTGGAATTAATCCCTTCTTTAATTGTACTATTTTTACCTTCATTAGAGCAATTACTGCAGTTTGATCACTTGATCAATGAATCGATTGGTTTATTCATTCAACATGTTTTCATTACACACAATGTATCAGCCATTCAATGTATCAGAGAGGGTACTGATGAGTAAGACTCTATCCCTGTCTTCAAGGAGCTAATGGTGCATTCCTTTTGCTTGTTTATATTGGTTTCTCCCACTTGATCTTAAACCCCTGAAGGACACAGTAATGGGCACTTATTCATCTTCTCTCATATGCCCAACATAGTGCCTGACTTGTAAAAGGCATTTAGTCAGTGCCTTGGAATATATTTGTTTTTGTTTCTGACACATGCAGAACTGAAGATTCTTGGATATTGGTCCATCATTTGACATTTGTATAATAGGCTTGTATTGGAGGAAAACAGAGTTCTGACAGGTGATATTAAATGACACATCCAGCTGTATTTAGTGTGTCAGCAACAGATTAATTCATATTCTGATACTTTTCATGTTAGTTTGCAAGCCACTGAACTATTGTGCCTTACTTTAGCTTATATTAAATAAACCAAATAACTGAAGAACTGTGTTTTAGAAATGTAAATTTGTAGTAGAAACAAAGGATTGGATCTTTGTTTATATGTACAGTGACTTAGTAAGCAATAGAGTCAAATGTCAAAAGGCTTTTAGGTCACTGGTTGAGTAGCATTGTGGTTTATTATTTACCTTTTGCCTACCATAAATGTTCTTCTAATCCAAGAACCCAGAGTAAATGTTTGCTGAGTCTCTACAACGCCTAAACAATGAAATATTCACATGCTTTAGTGGTAGCAAAATTGAATGGCAAACAGCTGCCAGCAGCTAGTCCTGACTGATGTAATCCAGGAGGTTTGTGAAACAGGAACATATGGATAGGGGCTAACTGGAAATTAGCAAAGATCTAAATGTTTGACTAAATGTGGTTATAATTTGGTATAATAAAGCCCAGAGGTGAGAAATGACCTCATATCGAAGCCAAACAGTAAGAACTTTACTGGAAACAACTATGACGCTAACACAGAATTAGGTATGAGATGCTTTTACCTGGTACTGTATTCAAAGGAAGCTGTTATTATACTTATATTATGGCTTGGACAAAGAGGCAATACCTCAAAAGGACCTAAAAAGGCATCATCTCTGTCAGAGTATAGTTAGGAAACATATATTAATATTTAATTATAATACAATGTTCCAAGTATTCTAATAGAAGTGTGTAGTAAAAATCTTGAGAACACTGAGAAAAGAACATGAAGGAAGTAGAGAAGGTTTCCCATGCTTGAGGGAGGAGTGGGAATTTGCCCCATGGAGAGGAGTAGAGGGTTTTGTTTCAGGCAGGGTATTACCATAGACAAAGGCATGAAGGTATGAAACAGTAGAACACATTTATTTATTTACTTATTTGTTTGTTTATTGTGGGAGTGTAAAGTGTTATGGGCAAGTAATTATTAAGAGCCTAATTTGTATATCAAAACATCAAGTTGTATACCCTAAATATATACAATTTCTATTTGCCAATTTTACTGGAATTGCCTAGAAAACAAAGAGCCTAATTTCCTGTATTCCTTGATGTAAATAGTACCAAAAATGATAAATCAGGAAAATGTATTTCCTGGGTCTTTATAGTACCTTTCTGTGTGCAGGTATTTTTCCAAGTTATTTCATCAGGTTAATTCATATGAGTTGAGTGGTTTAAAAAATTTTGGCCTTTCCAGATGTAGCATTCAAGATTTAAATTGCTCTAGTGATCCCAAAATTTGTGATTTTGCTGAAGCATACACTGTAAGTTGTTTAACGAGTGAACATAGCTGGCTCCCCAGCAACCTCATATCAAACCATTTTATAACTGTGCCCACATTTGGATTACTGCTAGTGTAATCCAACTTCTGCCTGCAGTGCACCACCCATCATCCTCCTCTTTATCATAATGGCCTGTGTGCTATACAGTGACTGTCATCAGCACTTGGAAGCATTGCTCTGATTTTGCACAGGCAGGTAAGGTTAATGTTAACTACTGTAATGATGCAACTTAATGGACTTTAGAGTTTATTTGCATGCCCAGATTTATTTTAGTGGCATTATAAATTACTTTAGTCCAGTAGTATTATAGAACTATAGAGGGCTGAAACGGATTACTTAAAATTTTATCATACTTTACTGAATTTTGTGGGGAAAGCTATGTGCTGTAGTATCATTTGCAAATTTGGTTTGTTGTTGTTGTTGTTTTCTTTTTTCTTTTTTTTTTTTTTCTGATACACAGTCTCGCTCTGTCACCCAGGCTGGAGTGCAGTGGTGCAATCTTGGCTCACTGCAACCTCTGCCTCCTGGGTTCAAGCGATCCTCCTGCCTCAGCCTCCTGAGCAGCTGGTATTACAGGCACGTGCCAACACACTAGGCTAATTTTTATATTTTTAGTAGAGACGGGGTTTCACCATGTTGGTTAGGCTGGTCTCAAACTCCTGACTTCGTGATCTGCCTGCCTCGGCCTCCCAAAGTGCTGGGATTATGAGTGTGAGCTACGGTGCCCGGGGATTTAGAATTGTCCAGAGATCTTTAGGAATGTCAAGAATCTACAGTAGTTTTTGACTGTTAATCTAAAAACTTTTACATGACAGATACATGGTATGTATTATCTGTATTTCTTCATTAAAAAACCAAACTCTGCTTTCACTATTTTAAGTGAAGAAGTAGGTGACTGGAAATAAGAAGATGGCAATTTATACCATCTATTGATTGTTAGGAATTATTAATAATGTTAACAATACATATTTAAAAATATATCATTAATTTTTAAAATAAAATTAGGCTTTTGGTGTATACAAAATCAGAAATTCATCTGATTTTTAAAATGCTTTTAAACTTCTTATAGAGGTATGAATAAAAATTAACTTATTTGGCCAGGCGCAGTGGCTCACGCCTGTAATCCCAGCACTTTGGGAGGCCTTGGTGGGTAGATCACGAGGTCAGGAGATTGAGACCATCCTGGCTAACACAGTGAAACCTCATCTCTACTAAAAAAAAATACAAAAAATTAGCTGGGTGTGGTAGCGGGCGCCTGTAGTCCCAGCTACTCCGGAGGCTGAGGCAGGAGAATGGCGTGAACCTGGAAGGTGGAGCTTGCAGTGAACCGAGATCGTGCCACTGCACTCCAGCCTGGGCAACAGAGTGAGACTCCGTCTCAAAAAAAAAATTATTTAATGTTATTAAATAGCAAGACGTGAAGACTGTGTAGAATTTAGAGGTACTTGAAGTTTTAAATCACAAGTGACAAGATGTGAAGATCAGAGTGTTTGTGGTATTGCGTTACATAGGTTCAAAAAAGCCGTTCATACATATGCCCATTTATATATAGAATCCCTTACTCCTTGTCAAAGCCATTTAGCAGGGAAACCATTCAAGTATAAAGTGAGAGGAAGACAGCCTTCTTTCCATGTTTTTGAACATTACACTGTTGCTTTTATTGTGTTGAGTATAACATTTTATGCTCTGCTGATTTAGCAGAGATACTTATATTCATTTACTCCTCTCTTTTCATTTTAACAATTATCATTGGAATTTTTTAAAAGAGAAATGCACCGAAGACCATAACATCCCCATCAAATCTGTTCAAAGCTTATATTTCTTACTCTTTGTTTTTTTTTCCTGACTAGGTATTTATCATAATTCTTTTTTTTTTTTGAGACGGAGTCTTGCTCTGTCACCAGGCTGGAATGCAGTGGCGCGATCTCTGCTCACTGCAACCTCCGCCTACCAGGTTTAAGTGATTCTCCTGCCTCAGCCTCCCGAGTAGCTGGGACTACAGGAACACACCAGAAAGCCCAGCTAATTTTTGTATTTTTAGTTTCACTGTGTTAGCCAGGATGGTCTCGATCTCCTGACCTCGTGATCCGCCTCCCTCGGGCTCCCAAAGTGCTGGGATTATAGGTGTGAGCCACTGCACCCAACCTGTAACTCTTCTTGATCCGAAGTAGCAATTATTGACATTTTGTTAAATGTCTTAAACATTCACAAAATTTCATCAATTCTTCTATAAATGATAACTTCATCTTTAAATAGATAATTATCCATTAATTGATAATTATTACTAATACATACATGGAAAGACAACATTCCAATCTCTTTAGTCATCAGAGAAATGTGATATACCTTTTTGGGGGCTCTGGTTTCTTTTGATGATACAATGATTTGTAATTTTTTTCAAAAAGTCAATTAATTACCATATAAATTGAATCAGAACAATTCTTTATAAAGGTTTCACTTTGTTATTTGTTTTTTCCAAGATTGAGACAAATCAGTTTTGAGCGTTGTGGTTTTATTTGTTTAATTTTGAAATACAAGGTATCTGTTACGCATGCCTTTGGATGTATGCATATAAGGATGGAACAGAATTGGGTACTGTACATTAGATTCCTTTTCTGTAGTTAGCTGAAACATGATAAAAGGAAAGAGGTAGAAAGAAATACTTAAAACATGGGAGCACAATTTGGGTCCATGTTAGTTATCAGTCTCTACAGGTTGCAACTCTATAGCAGAATAAGGTCTTTTTGCTTTTATCATTTTGAGGGAAAGACCATTTTATTAGATCACTCATAATTATGATACTGTTTGGATGAATATGTACTAGTTGATATAAAATATTGCAAAAAGAGGGAAGACATCTGTTTTCCAAGTGTGTCTCAGCTAAAATAGTGTTTAAAATTTTGCATTTCTGGCTGGGTGCAATGGCTCACACCTGTAATCACAGCACTTTTGGAGGCCAAGGCAGGCAGATCACCTGAGGTCAGGAGTTCAAGACCAGCCTGGCCAACATGGTGAAACCCCATCTCTATTAAAAAATACAAAAATTAGCTGGGCGTGGTAGTGCACACCTGTAATCACAGCTACTCGGGAGGCAGAGGCACGAGAATCACTTGAATCCAGTAGGTGGAGGTTGTAGTGAGCTGAGATTGCGTGCCACTGCACTCCACCCTGGGCGACAGAATGAGACTCTGTCTCCAAAAAAAAAAAAAAAAAAAAAAAAAAAAAAATTTTTTTTTTTTTTTGCATCTTTTTAGTTGTGGTTTTTTGTTTGTTTGTTTGTTTTTTGTTTTTTTACACACACACACACCCGTATTTATTTCAATATGTATCTACATATGTTAAAAACCACAAGTTCATCCAGATACCCCCAATTGGAATCTAACACCACAGAATTTACTCTAATTTTCCCCCTTTCCATCTTTGTAAGCCTGACTCACATTTTCTTCAGGATATTTACATATTTGTTTAATCCCCTTATATGTAACTAATCCATTTTTTTAGTTTTATGGCTACAAAGGCAGAATTAAGATTGCTTTCTTTCAACTGCTTGAGAAAAAAGAAACAAAAGGTCAAAGAGTTAAAGCTTACATGGTCTCTCCCTTTAAGTGTGTTTTTGAGAATTACTGTAGCCACAGAGAAGAGAAACTAACAGAAAAGTACTTAAGTTTCAAGTGGCATTTGTGTTTAGTAATTTTTCATTGGTATTAAAGTCAGAAAAATAAAACTATTTTTCAAAGAGATATGCTTGGAATTTGTATTATACTAATTCTTTTTTACTGCAGCCGTAATTATTAAATTGTGAATTAAAAGTAGATTTTTTATACAGAGGTAGAGAAATAGGCGTGTTTATTTTTATTTACTTATTATTTATTTATTTATTTATTTATTTATTTATTTATTTATTTATTTATTTTGAGACGGAGTCTCGCTCTGTCGCCCGCGCTGGAGTGCAGTGGCGCAATCTCGGCTCACTGCAAGCTCCGCCTCCCGGATTCACGCCATTCTCCTGCCTCAGCCTCTCCGAGTAGCTGGGACTACAGGCGCCCGCCACCATGCCCGGCTAATTTTTTGTATTTTTAGTAGAGATGGGGGTCTCACCGTGTTAGCCAAGATGGTCTTGATCTCCTGACCTCGTGATCCGCCCGCCTCGGCCTGCCAAAGTGCTGGGATTACAAGCGTGAGCCACCGCGCCCGGCCTATAGGCGTGTTTATTACTCAAGATGAACATTTAGTCATCCAGCCAAAAGCTTTCATCTGTCTTCTTTTATAATTAAAACAAAGTCTATTAGTTCTGTCAATCAGCAGTCATCTGGGGTGATGACAAGGGCTGTACAAACACTGGTAGCAGCTGCCAAGCAATCAAAAATGTAACTTTTCAAAATCAAACTTGCTGCATAGGAAAAAAATCAGCCTTTCATGATAAGATTGGTAACTCAATTGTTTAACTTCCGATAAATCTGTGAATTAATATCCTGTAATATGGATTTCAAGACCTTTTCGTTTTATTTACAATCATCTGTAGCCCTTTTTCTTGAGAAGCAGTGAGTCTTAGTCTCATTTTAGAGCCTCTGTTGGGAAAATAGCGTTCTCAGGTATCTAGCTATTTACATTACTTGGAAGAAGTAAAACAAAGAGAAACTATATAGTCTTGTACTTAGAATATGATTCTGAGGTTTTTCTTTAAAGTAAAATAGTTTCTTTTGTCATGATCAGTTTGCTCATAATTGAGCGCTCTAGTTTAATCAACATGTAGACATACCATGCCTCAAAGGTGGTTGTTTTCTTGTTTAGATTGTCAATAGGCTGTTTAGCATCATATGCTCTCAGCAAGAGTTCTAAATCAGCAGTTTGTTAATAATGCCCTCAGTAAGAAAATACTAAAGTTCTCTTTTGGTATGTAAATTTAGTTCAATTAAACAAGTATGAGTGAACCATCTACTTTGGGCAAGGAATTAGGGCTGGAATGGATACAGATATTTAAATAGGAGAGGTTTTATTTGTTAAAGAGGTTAACTTCGTATCAGGTGATCAATGCAAACAACCTAGTGTAATACAAGGCAGAATATGAGAAGCATATTACAAAGTACTGTAGAACACGGAGGAGGGAACAACTCCTGCTTGAGGAATCAGATAAGACTTCTTGGAAAAGATAGTATCTTAATTTGTCATGAAAAATGGATAGAATTTTAACAAGTAGATATGGAGGAAATATTGACAGAGTGAGAAATTGCAGTTTCAGATAGTTATACAGGATTCTTAGTTATGATTCCTTCTGTAATAGGGGTTCTTTGGCTTTTAGATTCTTAAGAGTGACAATAGATTCAACAAAATGTTAATTCTTAAACCTGTCTGGTCATTATAATAATCTAGGCCTAGGGATCTTTAAAAAATACATATTTCCGGATTCTGCTCCTATAGAGTCTGTCTCAGTAAATCTTGAATAGGGCTCCAGATTCTGATTTTAAGCTCTTTGATTTTGTTCCGCCAGGTTTGGAAGATAACCTTCTGCATGAGCTTTCATTGTTTACACAAAAATACCTTTCTTCTTCTGATTTTCTCACTTCCAAATTCAAAGCAAATGGACATGTTTCAGTCTATGTTTAGTTAAATATTTGATCCTTGAAATTTCAGTGTTCGAGTGGTATTGATGTTTGTTGTTAGCTGTTGATAGGCACATAGGTGCTCATATTTAATAAATATTTGTTAAATAGATAAAAATATACTAAAAAAATCTCAAGGTTATATTGGAGAGTACTACACGGTAAATTCCTTTAAGAGACTCTTTCTCTCTGTGTGCCTCTTTTTTTGTCTGTTCTGTGTTTGACTCCAGTATATGAAGCTCTTTTAGAAAAGCCCTGCAGGTTCTTTGTGACCCACACTTTGAGCATCACTGATTGCTAAGTTCCTATACCATTATTAAGGGCAGTTAGATAAAGCAAGTCACATTGCTGAGAATTTATGTAAGTTTAAGCGTTTTTTGTAGCATGTATTTTTGCTTCTTCAAAAAATCTAATTTCTAGAGATTCTGAAAAGGGAATGCATGCTGATTGAGTATTTTGAAGTTCTAAGCAGTTCAACTGCCGTCATTGGGGGTTGAACTGTGCAGTATATTTGATTTGTTACAGCTTCTTTATTCTACTTGCTCAGCATTTTCCTGGCAGTTAATTACACAGTGGCTTTAGGGTGTATTCCATAAGATGCTGAAGACACAGCTTTGCTGAATTCTGACACACTTTCCTCCTTGGTTACATAGCTAATGGCCACTCTGGGATAATTAGTGAGAAGAAACTCCAATGGCCCAATTACTGTCTTCTCAAGGTTTTCCCTCTTAATTCTTCTTTGCTCAAATCTTGAGAGATTGCCTCCATTGTAGGTTATACTTGTATGCTATTTAAAACTGGGTTTTCTTAGTTACAGTCAGACAAAAGGTAAAAGATCTGTATTTTAGTGCATTGGGAGTGCCATAAGAAGCTGGCTGTATTTTAGAGAAACCAAAGAGTAGTGTACTGTTCAGAGCAAGAGATGGCTAATATTTTCAAAGCCACAGTAATTGCTGGCTTTTGATTTCTGGGTTTAGACTCATATAATGGCCCTCATCTATGTATTGGGAGGACTTGAAGATTTAGGCTCAGAGCCATTAGGGTTTCCAAAGCTTTGCCTGATATGTAGATTAGTAATTAAATGTGCCATTTTTCTGTCAGGAAGCTTGACTGCTTGACTTGGGGTATTGTAACTTATTAATGTAATGAAAATGCATGTGCATATGCCTTGGTAATAACTATGTGAACATGTCTGCCATAGTATTTGGTAGGTAGATAAAATCTAAACCTTGTAAATTCCTGAGTTGTGTAAGTCAGCCATATGTCGTCTACCTTTTTAGAATGTCTGTCCAACATAGAATACAGTGATTTCAGATTTCCTTATTTTTTTCTTTTTTTGAGATGGGGGTCTCACTGTGTTGCCCAGGCTGGAGTGCAGTGGTATGGTCATAGCTCACTGCAGTCTTGAACTCCTGGGCTTAAGGAATCCTCCTGCTTCAGCCTCCCAAGTAGCTGGGACTGCAAGTGTGCATCATCACACCTGTCTTTTTTTTTTTTTTTTGGTAGAGACAGGGTCTTGCTATGTTTCTCAGGCTGGCTACAACTCCTGGGCTGAAGTGATCCTCCCACTTTGGCCTCTCAAAGTGTTGGGATTACAGGTGTGAGCCACTATGCTCAGCTAATTTTTTATTTTTGTTGCCTAGGCTGGTCTTCAAACCCCTAGGCTTAAGCCATCCTCCCACCTCAGCCTCCCAAAGTGATGGGATTACAAGTGTGAGTCACCATGCCTCAACAGTGATTTTATTATTTTTCCTAAGGTCCATGTCAGCATAAGATACTTCTTATTGGAATTGTGCAAGCAAACCTCTGTTTCTGAACTCTGTCTAAATTGGGAAAAAATAACTGTGCTAAAAGAAACTCGTTTGCAAAATTGCTTTATGGAAAGTTATTAATATTATGGATATGCTATGGATGTGGCATTTTCTATGAATATGTTCTTTATATAGAGATGAAGTACTCAGTGAATATTTCTTGATTAAATGAATGTAATAAAGTTTTATCATAGGAGTTCTGAATCTTTGTTTTTTCCATAGTCTTGCGGTTTTGTTTAAATATTCCCAGTCTCTTTGCAGAGTATGTTACTATGTCATCGAGGCTTTTGTTTCACTGTTGTGTGCTATGCTTTCCCAAATGGCTTGTGAAGATTGGTAAGGGTAATCTAAAATCTTGGAGTGACGAAACTGAGCCAAGTCATGTTGGTGGAGCTCACCCTAATGGGTCATGTTTTATTGAAGCAGTAAGATTGATAGACATAAGAAAAGAGTATTTCTAGGAGAACAACAACAACAACAAGTTCCATTTTACAGCCTGGTAAATCTTCCTCTGATTTGTCACTAGCAAAGTATAAAGTTCTTTAGGGATGGAGGTGGGGAGATTGTATTCAGTAGGAAGTAACCACATGATATTGAAATAATTTCCATCACATCAGATTGACACATGGAGAATCAGTATCTTCTGAGACTGTTCAGAATTGTGCAGGAAATTGTGTGTGGGTATGATTATTTTCTTCTAATACCCTCTTAATTAATACATGGTTTTGGTGAGAGGAAATCTTTCAAAGGGTAAAGGAGAAAAACCCCAAATCAATCCATAGAATATTGTGATAGAGTACACTGAAGTTAATGGAACCAGAGGTAGGAGCATAAGACTCTTGAATGTACTTCTTGTAACCATGAGATTGGCTTCTCCAATGTGTTTTTTAGAGTTCAGTGTAAAGAAAAATCAGGCAATTTTTATAGAATACATAGGAAAAGTTTTAGGAAAATTCCAATTTTAATGTCGAAATGTTGGAGCCTCTTTAAAAGAAAGCCTTTAAGCTTTCTTACTCTAGGGCTTTTCTAAAAATTCAGTGCCTTTTGTAGATACTTTCTCTAGGGCTTTTCTGAAAGTTCATTGCCTTTTGTAGATAACCACATTCTGAAACTTTTTATTGAAGGTTGCAAAATGGAGAAAATATATACATTTAGTATTTTAAAAATTTTATGAAATTAGTTTGGCCTTTTTTAGTAAGTTGTATCATTATTTGGATTTTGCCCAGTTTGAGAGATTGAAATGCCTGATAAAGCACTGAAGGAAGATGTACAACTGTAGTGGCATAAGCTTTTTATACAGTGGTGTGATCCCTTTCCTCTCATTGGAACAGCAGTTAGCAAATTTAGGTTTGCTGGCAGTCTTTCTGTGTTCCTGCTGTGTATCCATTATGTACCCATTCAAAGCCTCAGGCTTCTTATTTGTAAAATTAGATAGAACTTTGCCTGTCTCAGAGGATTGTTGTGTACATCTCAAGGGATAATATATGTGTAAGCATTTGGGAAAGTGTAAAGCAGTCCATTATTCTATCTCTAAAAGGACGTTTCAAATCATATTTACCTTTTGATTACTATGGTCTACTTTAAGTGAATCTGTATTTAAATTTCTTTTTATTAATTTCCAAATATGATCTTACTATAATTCTCGTCACATTGAAAATATGTTTCACTCTGATTTAACAACATGATTTTTCTCTTAAATCTGTACTACATTTTTTTTGTCTATTAAAAATTGTAATTGCTTACCTGCATGCCTCCAAGGGATAGTCTCCACTTTGCTATAACTGTTTTTTTCATTTAAAATTTCTTTTATTTATCCCAAGGGAATTCCATTTATCTGATAATATCTTCTTGTCATTTAAGGATTTTGTTAAACTCAGACCCAATACCAACCTTGGCACATACAGCAGACCTTCCTCTCATTTGACATGTTTTCCTTGATCATTTTCCTATGTGATCTCAGAGCCACTTTCCAATCCATCTGGCAGTGCTCATATTGGGCCAATTTTAATTAAACTTGTGAGCTAGATGGTAAGAACCTGTCTCAGATATTTTACTAGAATACAGTATTAGATCATTGGTTTTTTCCCATAATTCAAAAAATTATGCGATTAAAATATTAAAAGTAGACCAATCAAATCTGTCTAACCTCATGACAAATTTTTTAAGAGTTGTAAATATTGCACTGATTATTGCTTATTACTCCATTTATTTCAAAGGATGATAGTTCTTGAAGTTTCCATGCAAAATTGGAAATTGAATTATACAGACTGAATTTATTAGACAATTAGCAGAATATTGTTCCTTTTTTGGTTCTTAGGTCATTGCGTATTCACTTTTCTTCCCTCAGGGACTGTCTTACATCGCTGTCCTGTCCTTCCCTCTTCAATTCTTCCCCATATGCACTCACTAATATAAATGCTTGGATAGAAAATTATGGTTTTGAGATACGTGTTTCTGCTGCTTTTTTCTCATTATTTACATTGCCACTTCATCTCTGACACACATGTCTCTGGGTTGCTTGTCTCCAGTCAGAATGCTTTTCCCACCATAGGCCAACTCTGCTGCAGTTTTCAACTCAGAACTGACCTCTCAGTTGATAGAATCCTGAGACATCTCAGTCTGACAGAACCATCTCCCTAGAACATCACACACTGGGCTCTCCTTATACTCTCCATCACCTTACATTATTTTAGAGGGTTGCAGTTAGCATCCCAAATGTTTCAAATATTCCTTCCTGCAGGCACTCCTCAGTTGCAGTCTGATCAACTTCAGATTTATTATTACTCTCAAGAGAGCTATGCTGCATCTGTGCAGGGTGTTTGTTTCTGAAAGGTCATTTCCTGGTGTGAATTCCAACCAAAGGAGATCAAGCCAGAGTACAGCCTTCTTTCTGTTATGTACTTACTCATTTTACTTGGAAGAGAAATGAAGACTTATTTCAAATGTGCGTACAACACACAAAATTAGATGATGTGACATATTAATGATTGACAGAAACAGGTGAAAAGAATAATATTTAAGCTCATCTAAGCTTTGACATGTGTCTAGGTTGCATAATGGATTAAACAGAGAATTTTTTTCTGAGTTTGAATTGTTCATTCTTCTCTTCATGTTTATAATACTTTCCACAAAGCTTGAAGATCACATAGTTTCCACCTCTCTTTTGGGTTTAATGTCAATTGGCTGTCATTATACTTTGCTTCTTCACAGCCCAAAGCAAGTAAAGTCCTCCTTCATTTATTTTGCTGTATCATCATTAATGATATGGGCCACAGCCCATGTCATTGATGGTGGAAAGTTACCACCTTTTTTTAACTTTTAGCCTTAATTGAAATTTACTGAAAACATAGATTTGTTTCTTTAGCGTTCTCAATAATTTTTGACAGAGTGTTTTTAAATGTAAGGCATTTCTCCTGCATTATAAATTTAAAATAAGTTATGTTTTTCTATAGCAAAATTAATTCTCCTTAACCCCTGTGGCTGCCTTCCAAGCTGCCTCTGGTATTGGTCTAAGTACCAGAGTTTGCTGCAACATTTAAGCAATAAAATCCAATTTTATTGCTCAGTATTTCATGAAAATAAAATCCAGTTTACATTGTTTTTTGATAGTACATCAGATGACTAGAACCTTTCTTTTTTCTTTTTTTTTTTTTTAAGACAGAATCTTGCTCCGTCGCCCAGGCTGGAGTGCAGTGGCGCAATCTCGGCTCACTGCAAGCCCCGCCTCCCAGCTTCACGCAATTCTCCTGCCTCAGCCTCCCGAGTAGCTGGGACTACAGGCGCCCGCCACCACGCCCGGCTAATTTTTTGTATTTTTAGTAGAGACGGGGTATCACCGTGTTAGCCAGGATGGTCTTGATTTCCTGACCTCGTGATCCTCCCGCCTCGGCCTCCCAAAGTGCTGGGATTACAGGCGTGAGGCACCATGCCCGGCCCAGACGACTAGAAACTTTCTAATCTTAAAGGAGTGATTAGGCATTCGATGCCTGGATTCTTCATAGAAACCCACCTGAATGTGCTCCTAGGCATTAGATATATAAATAACACAGGGAGTGAGATGATTTTTCACAAACATGCTAAATAATGAATAAAAATAAGTTATGGAACTGTAGTAAATATTTCATTGTGAAAAGGAACATAGATTGTATTAGTGTGAGAGAGAAGAGGAAACTGAATCCTAAGCACAGACCTTAGTAATCATAAAGCTGATAGCCAAGGGTTTAGATAAAATATTTTAAATGGAGAAAGTTTGCCTACCACTCTGTTTTACATTCCTGTCTCTGCAGCCCACCTGCCCCATTTCCTCCCTTTTCTGTCACTAAGCATCACCATGCCTAAATACACAAAGAACAAACTACATAAAAACACAGTCCATGCTAAAACTGTGAAATGAACGTAAGAACAGTAGACTAACAAACTTTAACTTTGAGAGCAGAGCTGGCACTAAAGGAGGAGTAAAATTTTGTCAAATGGAAGAAGGGTATGGAAAGCATATATCTAGCACAGAATTGTGAAAACATCTGGCATATCATAGGGAGAGAAGAGTATTGTAGTGGGATCATCATGCATTTGGTTGGAAGTCATAAGGAGGCAAGGCTGGAAAGCTAGATAGGGTCATATTGTGAAGGACTGGTATGCCAGGCTAAGGGGTTTTGGGTTTTAGGAGCCAGCAAACATTCAACAGACATTTTCCAAATTTGGCAGAGAATCATGAGCTCTTCTCCCACTTCTGCCCTCTCCCCCCTCTCCATGGTGGAGGATGAACTGGAAAGGAGCTGTTGTGGAGAAGGGTAGCAGGAAGGTCTGCTAAGCAACCTGAGGCAGTTTGTAATAGTTGTAACTGAGAAGTGACAAAGGCTGTGGCCATCTGGCACAGCCTCCATTCATCTACAGAACAGATCTTCAGATATCTGAAGGCAGTTTTGTGTCCTTTAGCAAGGCATATATTTGGAGAACCTGTGTAATCCCAGCTTCCTTCACCAACTAAAACGGGATAAGCATCAGTGACGTGTCAACCCACTTATAGAACTTGCCTTACTATTCTTTGTTCATTACTTCTAGTGACCATAGTATTTTTATTATGTTGAAATTGTAATACTTTCAAATATTTGATTATTTTGAAGTAACATTGATGTAGGGTTTTTATTTTAGGCAACCAGCAGGGTATAGAACTTCTGGAGAGAAGGATCCTCGAACCTATATGTTATGATTCTGTTGGCTAAATCTCAGAATGGCAACAAGGAATTTTTGGTTTTGGTTGTTTCTCGTATCTCTTGTAAGGAAAACCTGAATAATTCAGGTAGTACATTTGTTTCTCCTTATACACTGCTAGGTATATAGTGGTTGGAACTATTCTTAAGGCACTATGCAACCACAGAGATCATCAATAGTAAAAGCTGTTAAACTGACATTATAACTATTGCTGTGAAACCAGTACTTCCTGCAGGCATTATTTCATCCTATGCCTTTTTGGAAAGGATGTAGTTCTCATTTAGTTGTCAGGGAACATGGTACTATCTTATAAGCATTGCTTTCTAATGAATTTTTTCAGATCTTCTTTGCAGAACCTCTTTCTGAGTTTCTGAGGAAGGATAAGAACGTTCTTCTGAATCAGAATTCTTTTCCAAGACTACATATTAAGAATGGACTCTTGGAATAAGCTTTCTTTTAGATCTCTAGATGTGATAAACATGACTATTCTGTGAGTAGGAATGCCTTTTCATAAGAGTTGAACAACTCTGTAGTTGCTTTTCTTGGCACCAGATAGCTAGGATCTCCAGGTGTTTCTGTTATTCACTCTGAAAGCTGGACTTGAGAGAAATTTTTGAGGGCGACAAAACATTACAAAGATGCACTGCTTTAATCTAAAGCCTATTAGAAGAATTCGTGCTGGGGTATCGATTTTTTTTAAATAATACCTACTGAACAGGTGTTCATTAGAATATAAAAACTTTACCTGTTTAGCAAGAGAACTTAGTCCATCTATTTCTTACACAAACTTGAAAATAAAGGAATTGAATAAAAATGAGGTCTTTGATGGTAATTTGAGCTTACTCGATTTACCATTTTAGAAATAGTTGTTCAGTTTATCTTTGTGTTTTGTTTTGTTTTAATTTCATCCAAGGTAAGAATTATTAATGAAAAATATTGTATATTGAACTTTACATCATTAAAGATGGAATTCTTTTCTTTAGAAAAGGTTGAAAAATAGAGTTCTGCCTTATAAATTCGTGTTATTTGCTAGTTCACTAAATTACTATTTTTTCTATTTCTAGGCATTTTATCTTTTCATCCTCACAAATGTATTCTAAATTCATCATTTAAATACCTTTCTGATTGTAATCTTGCTGAATACCAGTTTTGTTTTCCTCATACTGCTTTAGTCTCTCTTGGGCTCCTTTCAACCTACTTGGCTATTCCCCCTTTTTGAATGACCTCATTGTTTCTGAATCCCACACATCTTCTGTTGATTACTAAGGTCTGTGCTTAGGATTCACAGTTTCCTCTTCTCTCTCACACTAATACAATCTATGTTCTTTTTCACAATGAAATATTTACTACAGTTCCATAACTTATTTTTATTCATTATTTAGCATGTTTCTGATAAAGCCTAAGTAATTTTAAGATGAATATAGATAAACCAGAATATGTTCACAATAGTCACCAAGGCCAACAGAGTGGATGAGAGAGGTGATTTTAAATTATTTCAAATGAGGAATGACAGAGGGAAATGCCTATGTTTAGTAAGAAGAGGATTATAATAACTTCCTCAAGTCATTGAAAGATTATCATATGGAAGAGGAATTAGCTTTGTTCTGCATTGTCTTAAAAGATAGCACAGGCCAGACATGATAACTCACACCTGTAATCCCAGCACTTTGGGAGGCCAAGGTGGGCAGATCACTTGAGGTCAGGAGTTTTAGACCAGTCTGGCCAACATGGTGAAACCCCATCTCTACAAAAAATACAAAAATTAACCGGGCATGATGGTACATGCCTGCAGTCCCAGCTACTCAGGAGGCTGAGGCAGGAGAATCGCTCGAACCCAGGAGGTGGAGATTGCAGTGAGGTGAGATCGTGCTGCTGCACTCCAGCCTGGGTGATAGAGCGAGACTCTTCTCAAAAAAAGAAAACAGCACTTTGGGAGGCCGAGATGGGCGGATCATGAGGTCAAGAGATTGAGACCATCCCGGCCAACATGGTGAAGCCCCATCTCTAGTAAAAATACAAAAAATTAGCTGGGCGTGGTGCTGCACGCCTGTAGTCCCAGCTACTCGGGAGGCTGGGGCAGGGGAATCGCTTGAACCCGGGAGGCGGAGGTTGCGCTGAGCCGAGATCGTGCCACTGCACTGCACTGGCGACAGAGTGAGACTCCATCTCAAAAAGAAAAAAGAGCACAAAGGTTAATTTTATGGCATATGAATTATTTATACACATATGTATGTTTCCATATATGTTTTTATATATGTTATATATAACATATATGAACATATAACATGTATATATAATATATATTAATGTGTGTACATTTTTTAAAGTGGTATAAGGAGCAGGTGATGGAAATGACAGAAACATGTTTTAGCTTATTCGTTTTATTTAAGAAGAACTTTCAAAGAGTTAGAATGGTCTCAGGATAATGATGCTTTGCTGATGGAAGTTGTGATTTTCTGTTAATAGACATGGTCAGCTCTGCATTGTAGGGCTACTGTTGATGGGATTTTGGCATCAAATAAGAGATTGAATTAGATGACTGCTAGGTTGAATTTCTTTGTGTCTGAAAGATGCACTTCTCTCGGCTCTTTAATAATATGAGTCAGTAAACAATAGACATGATTATGAGAGTGATCTCTTTTTTAGTTTTAAGTTTAAGAACTGTAGTATTTAAGAATTGTTATTTTTCTTCTCATGATTATCACTAATTTTTCACAGCAGGAAAAGGGCAGAGTAAAACTCCCACATTTTGAAGGTGGATATTGTATAACATTACAAGGAGGACAAGGAAACAAGGATAAGAGTCATAAATTGCAGCTGGAAGCTTGGAACTGATTCCTCTATGCTACAGTAGCTCAGAAGAGATTCAGCCTTAAGTTTAATGAATAATGAAACATGATCTGAAGAAATTCTATGCAAGATATACTGTTGCCTAGTTCTTAAGTGACTCTGAGTAACTGTACCATCTGTCCTACATGAGAAGTAGCTCACTTTGTTCACCTTCTCTTTCAGATGTGGTAGTTCAAGACTCATTTGAAGAGCTCATTTTAATTACAGGTTACTTTCCAACACATGTTGGTGGCCTGTAGTCATTGTAAGGCGTCTGTAGAAAAGCACTGGCTTAAGATTGAGTTTTAAAATGAAAGTTGGGGCCGGATGCAGTGGCTTACGCCTGTAATCCCAGCACTTTGGGAGGCTGAGGCAGGTGGATCATGAGGTCAGGAGTTCAAGACCAGCCTGACCAATATGTTGAAACCTCGTCTCTACTAAAAATACAAAAATTAGCTGGGCGTGGTGGCAGATACCTGTAATCTCAGCTACTCGGGAGGCTGAGGCAGGATAATTGCTTGAACCTGGGCAGCAGAGGTTGCAGTGAGCCAAGATCACACCACTGCACTCCAGCCTGGGGGACAGAGTGAGACTCTGTCTTAAAAAAAAAAAAAAAAAAAAAAAAAAGAAAGTTGGGACTTTTTCATCATAGTGTTTTCTAATTGTGTTTATTATGAAGTGAAACATTACTTTGAGAATTACATGAAATCTTCTGGGTGGAACAGACTTTAGAAGACACATGGTTCAATCTCCCTGTTCTTCCCGAGGAACTAAAACAACTCATTGAGGAATGGGATTGGAAAGTTGTGTATTTGCCACATAAAATAGTGGTATTTTAGAAGCATTATTTATTTTTTTTTTCAGTCCTGTGCAACTCTTAGGAAGTCGGCTTCCTAGCATCTTATTAAGTCTACTCTATAAAAATGTGTTTATAAAAAAGGAGAAAACAGAGAGCTGAATGCACAGTTATTAGTCCCATAATGTAACCCAAATATAAGAGAAATTACTAAAATATAAGAGAGGTTAGGAAGAAGTTATAAACAATTTTTTCCAGAATATTGTCTAAGAGTTAATTGATATCCTGTGGCCTTAGAAAGGATGTTGACTATGTGACATTCAATTTAATTCCTTGAGTTGTATACTTGGCATAATGCCAGATCCAATAGAATGGCCCTTTGATCATTATGTTCCAATAGAAGTGGTTGTCCATGTAAGAACTAGAAAAATAGGGGAGATAAGAATTTGTCAGCGAGTGATTCTATCCTTGTATTCATTATATGCGCAAGTCACAAAGCCCATAATACTGCAAAAATACCTAGACTAAATGTTATTGTCACTTGTGACAACTGTAATGTTTTTCTTTCTTATAAAATAAGATTAGTGCTCTGACAAATTTAATCAGACAGTGAAGCAATTAAGTAGATTACTAAGCCATACCTACTTTGACTCTCAGCTGTATAGAAAATCAAGACAATCTGTGTAATCTAAACACTAAAACCTTTTATAAGGCATTACTGTGTGTGTGTGTGTGTGTGTATGTGTATGTGTAACAATTCTTCCATATTCCCAAACCTGGGAACCTGGGCATACTGGACAAGCATGTCGGGGAAAGGCCTTTGTTCAGTACAGCCTTGGAGAAACGTCAGACACAAAAATACCATAAGCCTTGGAAGTTAGTATTGCTGTGCTTGTGTTTGCTTTTCTTCTCCTGCTTTCTCCAGAATTATCTTTGTCTCGGTCTAGGAAAAGACTAGACAGGTTTGAAGGGAACTCTTATTTATTTTCTCCCTAATTAGGTTAAAATAAGTCAGAATAAATAAATGTCCACTATTGTGTCCCTGCTTTTTATAACGTGTTTGCTGTCCATAGGCAGTTGGAGACTTACCTTCTAGGAAGTATCAAGAGAATATAATTTACCCAGTTGTCAAAACATAAAATTTATTCCTTTTATAATTACCGTTTTTCAACACATCTTCATCTTGCTTCAGGCAGGCCACATACCTCTTTAAGACAGGTTAGAATTTCTAGGGCTTGTGCCTCCTCAGAGGGCCAAAATTGGTCCAGTAAAATTTTTTGTAAATTTGTTAATAGCCTTTCCAAAATTTTAAAGCTTTTTCATGAATTAACAATAAACTGAAAACAAAATCATTTCCCAGAGGAAGTAAAGCATACAGAGGAACTCCATATGAGTCCTGATTCTTGTCTAAGAGGGGGGTCTGTTAAAGGGCGAGCACAGACTCCCAGGTTAACCAGAAGACTAGGATTAGACCTTGGACTTCTGATGTTCTCATGAGGTGTTTTGAAATTTTGAAATTTAGAGACTTGATTCTGAAATGAAGCATTTTCCCCAATTTTTAGGTGTTTACTAGTGCCAGGCTTCAAACTTTTAATGTAACAGATGTTATCAAAGTTTATGATTATCTTTCTATGTGTCCCTAGGATTGTTTTGCTGAATCCTGGTAGAAAATGCATCTCTAGGCCCACGAGGCTGTTCCTCCGCTACACAGCAGGGCCAGGCTCTTTCCCATCTGTCTCAAACATAGATTTCAGCCTGAAATTCGGGAAAACATTTGCCGTGTTAAGTCATTAACAACTGTTTCAAAACAGTCTGATTTCTAACAGTTGGTGCATGTGGAGATACCTAATTAAAATAATTCTAGTCTCGTTAATAAGATAAGTGTGTTTTCTAGTTACTGTGGGATTATTGCTATCAAATACAAAGGGCATAAGGCTTAGATGAATGAATTATGCTTGTATTTTATTCCCTTCACTAATTTCATTGTAATTTAAGAGTTAAATCTTTGTGTTTTTTCCTTATATTTTCACTTCAGTGAATGGAAGAGGTAACTGGAGAGATGTAATAGACAGGAATACTAAGAACAAGATGCAGAGCAGGCGAGCCCCAAAATTGGGGCTTAGTGCAGGAGGGTTCTTGGCTTCACCCAGGAAAGAATTCAAGGGGGAATTGGTGGTGCTAGACAGCAACTTTTATTGAAGTGACAGTGTATAGCAGCAGCAGAGGTACTGTTCTTTGTGGAGCAGGGCTAACTCATAGGCAGTGTGCCTAGAGCAGCAGCTCAGGAACAGTTCTGCAGTCATATTTATACCCACTTTTAATTACATGCCAATGAAGTGGTGTATTGAGAAATTTCTAGAAAGGGGGTGGTAACTTCTGGGTATTACCATGGCAATGGTAAACTGTCATGGTGCTGGTGGGTGTATCTTATGGAGAGGTGCTTTCAGCACCTCTTCCCTGTTTCAGCACCTCTTCCCTGTTTCAGCCAGTCTTTAGTCTGGTCCAGAGTTGAGTCCTGCCCCTTACCTCAGAGAGACATAGCATCTGTAAATTCCATGGGAAATTTAGCTTCCCAGAGAAATTCACAGAAATTGAAATTCTACTACACAGTAAAATTGTTAGCCTCTTGTATGAACTACTCACCATTACTATCTTTTCCATGAGTCCCTCAGTTGAAATGGATCTCTTCTTCCTCTGTACTTCAAGAGTGCTTTACTGTATCCTTTTTGTGGTAGGTCATGCTTTCTACCTTCTGCTATAGCTATTTGTATATGTACATTTATAAATGCTTCTTCTTGAAGGAGGGCTCTGTGACCACTCTTTTGTCTCCACTGGGCCCATTGCAATCATTTGCACATTGTGGTTTGCTCAGGAATATCTGTTGAGTGAATGACAAATAGAAAGAAATAACATTTTACCATAGATTTTAATATTTTTAATGCAATCATAATCATAGTCTTAAGAAGGAACTTAGAAATTATTTTTAGGTATATAGGATGTTTTAATTTTTTAAATCTCAAAAACATTGTCAAAATCATTTAAAAAAACCTTCTGCATGATGAATTGTGTATGAGTAAAAACTGACATATGATCCTTTTAGCAGAATCAACATGATCTTACAGACTGAATACCAAGTAAATTGAGCCTTCTTCAAGAAAACCCTGTGTGAAGATAGAATTCTTTATTAATTGCTCCGAGCTGTCAATAAAATCTCTTGTCTCGACAACACACATTATTAAATAGTGAACCAATGGGCAAACAGGAAAAATGCCATGCATTTCAGGAGGTATTAGAAAGTAACATAATCAAGCCCTGCTGCCATCAGTCATTGGTCATTCCCAGCCACGTATGACTCAAAACAAATTTTTGCTGTCTCCCACCTTTTTTGACCCTTGGTGGTGATCATTATCATCCTCACTTCTCCAAACTTCATCTCCCTTAAAACTCTGCCCTTCTGAGATATATAAAATGAACAGTTGGGACTTTGACACCTAGTAGTGAAGCCATTGTTAATGCTTCTAGTAATAAGTTGTCATAGAGGTACACCTGAGAAGATAGTGAGAAAATCAGAGGTGAGTGGAAAAGAGGTGGTAAAAAGAATGATAGAGACAGGGAAGAAACTGGAGGTTAAGTCCTGGGATGCAGGCCATGAGTGAGAAGCAGGAGAGGAGGGAATCAGATGGGCTGACATATAGGCAGGTGCTTGGAGAGGATAACAAGTGTGTGTAGAACAGTGGTCCACATCTACCAACAACACCATTTGCTTTTTGTGTGTGTATCTTAAAAAATAACACATATAGGCTGGGCGCGGTGGCTCACGCCAGTAACCCAGCACTTTGGGAAGCCGAGGTGGACGGATCATGAGGGCAGGAGATCGAGACCATCCTGGCTAACAAGGTGAAACCCCATCTCTATTAAAAATACAAGTGGGCGTAGTGGTGGGCACCTGTAGTCCCAGCTACTTGGGAGGCTGAGGCAGGAGAATGGTGTGAACCAAGGAGGTGGAGCTTGCAATGAGCCGAGATGGCGCCATTTTTTGTTTTTTTTGTGAGACTCTGTCTCACAAAAAACAAACAAACAACATATATTCTAGTTAAAAATTTTTAAATTAATATTTAGGATATATTTTTGTTAGTAGCTATGTGTCATTTGCCTCTGGAGCCTGTCATTTGAGAAAAGAAATCAAAAGCCAAGCCACAGCCACATGATGATGGAGGCTTGTTACTTAAGCTTTTTGGGCAGATGTTTCTTTACTTAAAAAAAGTCTGTCTTCCCTAATTGCATTTCCAGCACTGACTGACCTCCTTAGCCCTATGGTGTAAATAGCTGTAGAGATTGTTTTTATGAGGAAATGAGACCCATGACTGCTTTGAACAATACAAAACTGTTCACCTCTGATGGCAAGAAACCGAGTAAAACCTGTCTAATACTATCCTGTAGCCTCTCACACCCTTGTTATACGTGAAGCAGACAAAATGGGCATTTGTGAGACAGGATACCATTTACAGTTAAAGAGGCAGCTTTGATGGGCTGCCAGGTATGTTGGAAGTTGAAGGCATCGATTTAATATTTCTCCTGAAGCACTTGGGTAAGGGAGCTGAAGGAAGGGCAAAATGAGCCTTCATGGAGACACCAGGCTAAGGGTGGTATCTGTATAGAGGACCTAAAACGGAAGGTAACATGAATAAATGTTAGCAAAGCTTTGATTTTAGATACTGGCGTCATATTTAAACAAGGGTGCAGGGCAATTATTCATTTTAGGAGTTGAACTGTCACTATGGAATCCACCTGCCCATTCTCTAAAACACATCTTCTGGACATCAGTATTATTAATATTGTGAGGAGGAAAACGGCTTTATTCATAACAGAATCATCTGTGATGAAGACAAAATGTTTTGGACCAATCGTTTTTCCATGTGTCAGCCTTGTAGATAGTCGTGTTGGGTCTCTAGCGCTGGTTACAATAGACTATTGGCCAATAGCAAAGACTAGTGATCATGTTCTGTATTCCCTCTATAAATTTGGCAAGAGTTGGTTGAGGGAAACTTTTGTGTACTTCTCCTGGTTTGCTTAATTAACAGATTAAGCCCAGTAAGGAGATACAAAAGCACAACATCTTTAGCTTTTGAGATTGGCTACTTCCATAGGTTAAATTACCTTCTGGGGACTGGGAGATTGTATAGAAGTTAGATAGGCCTCTTGCTGATTTCTGACCCAAAAGTAATTAGACTTATAATAAGAAAGACATCTTAAATCTTGCTGGTAAGAGCATGATTGGAAATGAAACTTTTGAAATTCGTTTCTAGTTTCACAGATGGAGTTAAACAGAGGCATAGACTTACTGGAGAAAAGTTGTCAACACTAATGATAGCAACAGTTACCATTTACTGAGTGTGTCCTGTGTGCAAAGCCTACGCTGCTTTACATTTTAACAGTACTGTGAGAATTTTAGAATGACTGTTTTACAGCAGAAGAAACTGAGTCTTAAGAGTGAGTCAGTAACTTGCCGAGAATCACAGAATTACCACATAGTGATCTGAGGTTTGAAACTGGATCTGTCTGACATAGATGTGCTGCTCAGTTCTATACTTGGATACCTTAAAATGAGAAATAATTACAGATAGGCCTAAAAAAAAGTAGTGCCTAAAAATTTTAAGGTATAGAAGTCCAGAAAGCCCTTGTTATCAAAGATCACAAACCAATGACACGTGATGATCAACATGAATTAAGAAGTGAGTTACTTAAGTAACTCTCTGGGGGTGATTTTAGGTAAAGAAAAGTGTTAATAGGTCTTATTTATTGCATGTGCCACCACAGGACTTTTAGTGAAGTGACATTCTATGCTTTATAAAATAACAGTGCTTGTAAGCCCTCTGTCTCCTGTTACCACTTTAAGCATTATTCAGTGTGGACACCCGGAGCTTGTTTTTCTGTGTCATCCATCTGCCACTGCTACTAGAAACGTGTTCTCCTAGGCCTACCATTCCAAAGTTTTCTCTAATAAGCTCATATAAAATGGTGGTATTATATTTGCTATTACTATTCTACCATTTCTGGTATTAAAGAGCAGACTTCGGTCTCCAGTGCATCAGCCTTTACTGATAGATGTACTCTTTGGGAGTACATATTTAAGTGTAATTAGTGCTGAAGTCAGACATTAAATTTGGACCAAGGGTAGGGGAACTTGACCAGTAAACAGATGGGAGGGAGAGCTTGGGTTTTATCTAAGAAAAGGGTCAATTTAAAAATCCTGAAACATAGCAGTTGTGAATTAAATGCATAGAACTTTTTCCAACAAGTTAATATTTAGGTCTGGCATCATCAATCAGTAAATTAATTGATTATGTCTATGCTCTCCTGTGAGCCTAGTGGTTAATTTTTAATTTTTCTATTTAAACTTTTTTTTTTTTTTTTTTTTTTGTAGAGATGGGGTCTTGCTTTTGTTGCCTAGGCTGGTCTGGCTTGAAGGACTCCTCTGGCCTGAAGCAATCATCTTGTCTCAGTCTCCCAAAGTACTCGGATTACAGATGTAAGCCACTGGGCCTGACCTGGTTTAGTTTTTTATTTTGTTTTATTTTTTGAGGCAGTCTTGCTCTGTTGCCCATGCTGGAGTACAGTGGCGCGATCTCGGCTCACTGCAACCTCCATCTCCTGGGTTCAAGTGATTCTTCTGCCTCAGCCTCCTGAGTAGCTGGAATTACAGGCATGCACCACCAGGTCTGGCTAATTTTTGTATTTTTAGTAGAGACGGGGTTTCACCATGTTGGCCAGGCTGGTCTCAAACTCCTGACTTCGGATGATCCGCGCACCTCGGTCTCCCAAAGTGCTGGGATTACAGGCATGAGCCACCGTGCCCGGCCCTGGTTTAGTTTTATAATGAATGTGTCTTTAATTAGGAGACTTTAGCCCACTGAAAATAGTTCAGCTGAAAGAAGTTAGTAGTAGTTGTCGTCCTCCTCCTCCTCCTCCTCCTCCTCCTCCTCCTCCTCCTCTTCCTCCTCCTCCTCCTCCTCCTCCTTCTTCTCCTCCTCCTCCTGCTCTCCTCCTCTCCTTCTCCTCCTCCTCCTGCTCTCCTCCTCTCTTCCTCCTCTTCCTCCTTCTTCTCCTCCTCTCCTTTTCCTTCTTCTCCTCTTCCTTTTCCTCCTTTTCCTCCTTCTTCTTCTTAGACTTCTCCTTTTTAGACTATAAACAACTCTGTACCATCTTTCTTATCATAATTCCCTGATTCCCATTTTTCTGGCCTTTACTACTCCTATCTTCTTTCTCAACTCAAATATGAATAAGAATTAAAGAAGCTAAAACATCAACTTAGACTAGAATTTGTGCCTTTTTAGTATTCAATGAATATATATTTGTATATTTTAAAAAATGTTTGAATTTAAGAGTTGAAGAAATTAGGTTGGACTCTTGTTGGATTTCTTATGTATAGTTGTTTAGAATATAAAAGACTAAAATAATACTAGAAATGCATTAAAAAGTGGCCTGGAGAATTGGCACTATTGCTGTTACCATCTGGGCTATCCTAAATATTTTAGCCAATATTTACATATTAAGTCACAAAATTCATTTATATCTTAATCAGTTTGAACAATATGGCCTCTAATTTGAAGGTTCTGTTTTTTTCCAGATTGGGAAAGCCTGCTTACAAACTTAAAGGATTTTGTTTTGCTTTAAGTTTTGTACGTGTGGGATAAGGAGACATTTCCAAGTGCAGGGTGATGGTATTATTGCTGCTACTGTTGCCACTGCTACTACTACCACTACTATATAGAACTATATGTGCACTGGGTCTTTCCTGCCTTTAATACCCCATCTTCTTTCTCAATTCAAATATAAACAAGAATTAAATAAGCTAAAAGATTAATTTAAAATAAGAATAGAATATGTGCCTTTTCAATGCTTGATGAATATGTATTTGTATCTTTTTAAAACGGAAGAGTCCTGGCACTCTTTGAGATGCTGAGCAGGACTGGAGCTGTACCCACTGGCAAAGGGAAGAAGACAGGTCATACCTGGCATGGCAGACAGAGCTTTAAGTAAAAATTGGTTGATGATGGTTATAGGTTTGGTATAAATTTGAACATACCAGCTGAAGTCCATCTTGAATAACCGAATTTCATCTAGGAGTTAGACAAGATGAAAAGTTACTGAAATGGAAAGGTGAAGATTGTTGGCTTTGGAAATCAGATTGCAGAAGTATGTAGAGTGAAATATTTTGTTGAAAATGCATATATAAAAATGTGTATATGGGGTGGGAGAAAAGACTACTAGGATATACATACAGTGCTGATCTTTCTGGATGATGGGAATATGAAGTGTTTTAAGATTTTTTGCTCATCTATATTCTCTAATTTTCTACAGTGTGCATATTTCTGTTATTATTATGGAAGGCTGTTTTAAAAATTGCCTGTTGAAGATGAATATCTGGTGAATTCTCTTGGTTGTAGATGAGGATGGCTTATCAGATTGTTGTGAGGCTAGGTGAGGCAAGGCAAGGGATGGAGTGCTTTGAAGGATAATATATGGACCAATAATACAGTGATTTTGATAATACGAAACAACAAGAGTTAAAAACTTATTATCTTTGAACTGATAGTATTTAAGATAAATTTATCAGTTTGTGTGATTATAGAAATTTACTTTTCTAGTTATGTTTAGGCTGATAATACAAGTTTCTAGGCTGGGTGCAGTGGCTCACATCTGTAATCCCACCACTTTGGGAGGCCAAGGTGAAGTACTACTTGAGCCCAGGAGTTTGAGAACAGCCCAGGCAACATAGTGAAACCTCGTTTCTACTGAAAAAAAATTAGCCCAGGTATGGTGGTGCATGCCTGTAGTCCCACCTACTTGGGAGGCTGAGATGGGAGGGAGGATTACTTGAGCCCAGGAGGTCAAGACTGCAACGAGCTATGACTGTGCCACTGCACTCCAGCCTATGTGACAGAGCAAGCCTGTCTCAAAAAAAAAAAAAAAAAAGTTTCTAGTCTCAGCTTATAGAAAGATTGTACTGGATAGGGCTCAGGAATGAGCTGGGTAGCTGGAGTATACAGGCAGGGATTTAAATTTTACAGAGCTAATGCAGGGTTCATGGTATTAAGAGTTTGGCAGCAATCCCCAGAAGTTAAGAAATTTCAAACAAAGGCTGACAGGAGACAGTTGGCTGGAGAATGAAAAAGTCTGGTACAGTTGAAGTACATCATATATTAGGATCATCACCAATGCAATGAATGTTCATTGCCAGATCACTACAGTTAGAAATGTTAAAAAAAAAAAAAAAGCCAAAAAACCCCCAAACAACTGTTTTGATTTCTGTAGTCCATGTTTAAGTTTAAAAACACATATATCTGAACCAGTTATTGTAGTCCTGTTATTTTAAATTGAAGTAACAAGAAGGATATAGAAGTGATAAACTGGAAATTAGAAAGAAGATTAATGGTAAAAGATTGGCAATACTCACAGGATAGGTCATGTTTACCTTGAGAAAAATATTATTATGAAGCTATACCTTATTTGGGGGGTAGGTTCCAAAGTCAGCATATAAAGTGAAAAATGGAATAGTCAAAATTACCTTGAAAAATCCATTGAGAAATTCCATATTAGAGATCAGTAAATTCAACACAGTAGGTTTTTTCTGCAGCATTGTAACAAAGCACTATTTATTTGGTTGAGCCCTAGATATACTTGGCTTGCACTTAGGGGCCATGATGTTTAGAGAGGAATAATGCCTTACATGCTGGAGTCACCCTCAGTTTGTCAAAGTGTTCACACTGTGAGAGGCTCACAGAAATGGAGGCTGACTGAAGGAAGAGCAGATTCACATCTTTCATCCCTTCTTTATGCTCATGCTTCTAATTTTTGTTCCCATGTTTTCTTGCCCCTCCTCTTCTTGGTATTTATTTTGTCTCTTCTCTTTCCCCTCTTCTGGCTCCCTCTCCATCTCTCCTGAGCACAGAAGTGAGGCTACTGTATTTAATCCACAGTGGCCCCCTCTGGCCCCCTTTTTGTGTCTTCTGAGCACAGGCCCTGGCCCCCTCTCCATCTTTCCTGAGCACAGAAGCGGGGCTACTGTATTTAATCTGCAGTGGCCCCCTCTGGCCCCCTCTTTGTCTCCCCTGAGCACAAGCCCTGGCCACCTCTCCATCTCTCCTGACCACAGAAGTGGGGCTGCTGTAACCACTTGGGCTCCATAGTTCTCAGGATGACAGTTTCAGGCACTTAACCAGATCCTCTTTGATTCGGAATGGGGCGGGGACCAGTGTTCTAGCCTGACCAGGTTTATACTGCAACTTACAGTACTTATGTTTCAGGAGTCAGTCTGGGGGCAACATGTGTCACCTTGAAGATTAGATCTGAACTAGGGTCTTGGGGGATCCAGCCTGATCTGGTGCCTTTAAAATGTTCAGACCTAATTAGTAAAGTCTGAGTATATATGGGATTCTAGGGCTTATGATGCGGCTACTTGAGACTTGGGATACACCCAGGGATCCTGGACTCAAAGCCCTCTGGAGTGTTGAAGGATTCCTTTCCAAAGTGGAATTCATATGACCTGGATTTCCTTTGTACGGTCTGGGGCTGTATTTTATAGGAGAAAGAACATAGAATGCGGGATCAAAAACTTGATTTTATACTACCATGTATTAGCTCTATGTTCTTAGGTCAGTGTTTCTTAGCTTTTCATGTTTGTGGCACATTTTCTAATACTAGAATTTTGGTGACATTATTGAAGGAAATAAAAGACTGAAAACAGCACTAACAAATCAGTAATGGTTCAGTCGAGTTACAGAGTATCACAGAGTCTTGATGTCTATCAAAAGCATCCATGGTTTGTATACTGTTTACTTGGTCATCCTTTCAGCACTGTTTTTCTGTAAGAGCTGTTCACTCTCTGCCTGTGCTGTCTCATGTAATTAGGATGCAACAGTATGTGTGGTTTCATTAAATACAGTCTCATTCTTTGTGAGCACTAGCTTTGTGGTGTGTTACTACTCTTGCCTCTTACTCATGACAATTCTGTACAGTGAATTTGTGTTTTCACCTGTTAAGTGAGGACAGTAAGAACTGCCTTACCTACATCAGGACTCTTGTGAGGATCAATGTGCTTTAAAGGATACAAAGGTTTTATGAAAGTTATGAAGGGCTATATAGAACTCTAAGGGATTTTTGTTAGATTTTTATTTGTTCCCTTGTCTCTTTATCTTACTAGTTAATGAGATTATTGAGATCAGGGACTGGATTTTTTTTCTTTTTAACTTTATCACCAGCATGTAGCTCACTGTTTGCTATATAAAAGATGTTCAATAAATATTTATTAAATTGAAAATTTAAATTATTGTTTTTATTCTTAATATTGGATTATTTTACCACACAGCCAGACTTCTCTGTGTAAAGCAGTATCGAGCTGTGGTCTGGTAGATTTCATTGTGTAGAGAGGAATAAGGTGAGTATACCAGGAATAACGTGCCTGGTAGTTTTGGATGGGGAGCAGGGACAGAAAGACAATCATAGTCGTAAGTGCCCTCTTTTGGGACGCATTCTTCCTAAATGTAGTCAAGTGGATTATCACATGGTTGCTGTGTGCAAGTTGAATGCAGCATTTTGTTTAGTCTGGTTTGAGATATTCTGAGTGGTTTTATTATTATGGTGTCTCTATTGGAGACTCTTCCACAGCCTTATAAATTTAATTTTCCTTAATTGGGATGGGGAGGGAGGAAGAAAACAGCATTTACTTGGCATTCTTGCCTTTTAGAGCTGTGGGTTATTGATTCGGGGTCCTAGAATAGTAATGCTTGGAAGTAAAGGTTCCCTTGGGAGCACCAATGTTAAAGGGCAAAGGGAAAATGATTAGAATTTAAATCTCCAGACTCCACTGAATTTGTGGCTTCATTTAAAAGGGGTTGGGGAGGGGGACAGAGGAAATGATCTGGGCTGCTGCTTTGGGCTTTGCTTAGGCTTACATCCACTAACTGATAACTCAGAATTACAACCTTTACAAGTTGAGCTATGTGGGCCAGTACGAACAGACAGCCAGTGGACAGACTGCTTTTACTGCTAGTTGTCAGATTGGGCCTTTCAATACTAGTGAAATCGCTCGTATTTTCTAATGGAGAGTGTAACCTTTGGCTTTGGCTTTCTTTGAACTAGTGAAATCTCTTCTACCAGTTTCTGGAAAATGTAATCACCAAATTACACACATACTTCATTCGTTGATGTGTCACTCTTTAGAAATTCTATTTCCCCAAAGTCAAGTTTTTCTTTTAGACTGTTTATCTGATGCCTAGCATTACTATTTTAAGTAGTATATTTCCTGACCTATTAGCAGAGGGGAACAATGTGGAATAATGGGAAGAACATTGGATAATAATGATAAATAAGTTTTGCTACCAAATGGCTATGTGATCTCGGACAAACCACTTAACCTCTCTGAGTTTATTATTTGTCTGCATTAGTCATAGTTGTGAATATTTTTCACATTCTTAGGGCTTCTATATGAAATTTATAAATGCCTTTCCTGATTTTGCTTGCTTTGATGGAAGATAAGCCACAGTTCATATCTAAATGGTTATTAGGCCTTGGGTGCATGGTGTTTAAAAATATTGTTGCTGTTATTTGAATATATTTTGTAATGTAAATAATTAGGTTGAGCATCATATGTCAGGGGTAAAACAGTCCTACAAGGATGTGTGGGCTGTTTACACCAAGTTTATATAAATACACAGTAACAATGAATATTGGGGTTGTTGCTGTTTTTTTTTTTTTTTTTTTTTTTTTTTGAGATGGACTCTCGCTCTGTCGCCCAGGCTGGAGTGCTCACTGCAAGCTCTGCCTCCTGGGTTTATGCCATTCGCCTGCCTCAGCCTCCCAAATAGCTGGGACTATGGGCGCCTGCCACCATGCCCAGCTAATTTTTTTATTTGTAGTAGAGTTGGGGTTTTACCGCATTAGCCAGGATGGTCTCGGTCTCCTGACCTCCTGATCTACCCACCTCGGCCGGTTATTGCTGTTTTGTAAGGAAAATGTTTTCTAGTACCACACTTGCCTCCCTGGAAGGGAAAGAAGAAGGAGGGAAGGAAGTAGGGAGGCAGGGAAGAGAAAGAAAGAAGAAAAGAAGGGAAGAAGATTAATTTGCTCTGTCTTTGTAAAAATTATATATGGCAGATATTTGTATGTGTTAAAAACAAATCCTGTTGCCATATCCATGAAAATACATACATATGCATGCATATCTATAAGTTGGGTTAAAGGAGCATTGGCAGGCCTGGTTAGACGTACAGTACAATGTACTTTTGATCTCCAGGTTTTTAAATTGAAACTCATGTTCCTGTCTGGGGATTTGAAATTAAAGATAAAAGTATGGAGGCTTTCACTTAAAATGGTATATTGGTTATTCATTGTGTAGACAATAAGCAGATCATTTAAGCTGGTTCAAGTAGAAGTCATAGTATTACTATGTGTGTTCTGGAGCACACACATATTGCTATGTGTGTGCTCCAGTGTGTTTCTGACTATTCTGAGGAGAGAGACAAAATATCAAGCAACTGGGGACAATATGATATCCTGAAGGCTGAAATTCATACATTATTTAAATGCTGTGTGTTCTACATGCTATAGGTTTCATGAAAACAAAGCAAGAGACCACCCTCATTATGGAGACTGGGCAGTAGCCCAAGCAGCTGTGAAACTGAATAGAAAACCGTCCCTGTTTGTCTCAGCTTTTCAATTCATTTTGGCCCAAGTTTGAATCACCAAGCAGAGCGGTCACCTTGCTTATTGGGGTTTGACAGTCATACGGATGTTGTTGTAGATTAGATCTTTTTTATAACAGTAAATTGAATCTTGTATTAGCAGAAGCTGTTTAAGTAGTGATTTTGGTGTGATGAATGGAAACCTTAGCAGGGTGGTACTCCTTATGTGGGGCTGAGGGTTTTTAGGAATCCCGGAGTTTGGAGATGACAAATTGATTTTAGATTTAAGATCAGGGGAACAATAGCAAAATAAAATGTTTTCAGTTGTTTTCAAATTGATTCCAATAAACTTTTAAGTGTTATATTCACGGCACTATGCTAGTAGCTTTGGATAAACATATTTAATAAAACATGATAGTTGTACATCATTTAGTATACAAAATTGTATACTAAAAATAATGGGTTATTAAAAAATAGGGTTGGGTGCAGACCACTCAAAATCTGTGCAACATTGACCCATAGTACCCAGAAAACAAGGGCTTGGACAGCCCAGGCAGGCAGCTCAGCATAGGTGGAGGTTGCCATAGATTATATTAAATTAAATATGCACAAAAAACAGTAAAAAAATGCTGGCTTGTATAAATGTGGAGCTATTTGGAAGTGAACCCTGAGCTGGCGTGGTGGGACCTGTAGTCCCAGCTACTTGGGAGGCTGAGGCAAGAGGATTACTTGAACCAAGGAGTTTGAGACCAGTTTGGGAAACATAGTAAGACCTCATCTCAAAAACAAAAACAGAAAGGTAAGTGGAGCTCTGAGCCAGTGGAGTTGCCATTAAGGTGGGCACAGAAGGAAATAAGGCTTGCTCCAAGATGAGAACCAAGAATTAACACCTCTTTTAGCCTTGTATACAAGCTTTCACTTTGAATTTTTCTTAAATAAAATGAAGAGCCTGTATGTGCAACAGCCAAGCTGAAGCTGTTTTGCTTTTTCTTTTCATTTTTTATTTTTTTAAGACAGGGTCTCCCTCTGTCACCCAGGCTGGAGTGTAGTGGTATGATTTCAGCTCACTGCAGCCTTGACCTCCTGGGCTCAAATGATCCTCCTGTCTCAGCCTCCCTAGTAGCTGGGGCTAAAGGCATGCACCACTATACTTGGCTAGTTCTTTATTTTTTGTGTGGTGACGAGGTCTCACTATGTTACCCGGGTTGTTCTTGAACTCCTGTGCTCAAGCAGTCCTCCTGCCTCAGCCTCCCAAAGTGCTGGGATTACAGGCATGAGCTACCGCATCTGGCCCTGTTTTGCTTTTCTTTCTGAATTCTGTTCTATTCCAGCTCCTCTTGCCTAGGAAAAAAAAAATCACACCCATGAACCAATACAATGTCTATGTGCTATTGACACAAGCTAAGTGGTACTGTAGAAAGCTTGTGTTGTAAAAGAATCGACTGTAAAAGTGCTAGATCTGGCTAGATGTGAACTCTGCCTACATAGAACTGATCATCTAGTTTGAAAATATGAGAAAGGCCAGGCTTGGTGGCTCACATCTGGGTATTCCCAGCATTTTGAGAGGCCAAGGTAGGAGGACTGCTTGAGCACAGGAGTTTGAGACCAGCCTGAGCAACACAGCGAGACCTCGTCTCTACAAAAAATAAATATAAAACAATTAACTGGGTATAGTGGTTTGCACCTATGGTCCCAGCTACTCAGAAGGCTGAGGTGGGAAGATAGCTTAAGCCCAGGAGGTTGAGGTTGCAGTGAGCCATTTATTATACCACTACACTCTAGCCTGGGTGACAGAGCAAGACCCAGTCTCAAAAAACAAAAACAAAAACAAAGCAAAACAAAAAAACTATAAGAAAGTTAAAGTTAAATGATGAAAGTTTAAAAATGTCTCAAGGAAACACTGCAAGAAGTGACAAAATGCAGTAGTATATGATTATCAAGATTCTGTAGCTATTAAATATTTAGTGTCTTCTCTCCCTTTTATTTCCTCCCTTTCTCCTTTTCACCCCAAGGCATTTTTTTTTAAAGCTCTTAGACCCTATGGATTCATAGTATAGAAAGAAATACCTATGACTGGAGGTGGAGCCAAGATGGCCAAATAGGAACAGCTCCGGTCTCCAGCTCCCAGCCTGAGCGACACAGAAGACGGGTGATTTCTGCATTTCTGCTTGAGCCACCACTGCTGACACCCAGCCAAACAGGGTCTGGAGTGGACCTCTAGTAAACTCCAACAGACCTGCAGCTGAGGGTCCTGTCTGGTAGAAGGAAAACTAACAAACAGAAAGGACATCCACACCAAAAACCCATCTGTACATCACCATCATCAAAGACCAAAAGTAGATAAAACCACAAAGATGGGGAAAAAACAGAGCAGAAAAACTGGAAACTCTAAAAAGCAGAGCGCCTCTCCTCCTCCAAAGGAATGCAGTTCCTCACCAGCAACGGAACAAAGCTGGATGGAGGATGACTTTGACGAGTTGAGAGAAGAAGGCTTCAGACGATCAAACTACTCTGAGCTACGGGAGGAAATTCAAAACAATAGCAAAGAAGTTAAAAACTTTGAAAAAAAATTAGAAGAATGGATAACTAGAATGACAAATGGAGAGAAGGGCTTAAAGGAGCTGATGGAGCTGAAAGCCAAGTTTCGAGAACTACGCGAAGATTGCAGAAGCCTCAGTAGCAGATGCAATCAACTGGAGGAAAGGGTATTGCTGATGGAAGATGAAATGAATGAAATGAAGCGAGAAGGGAAGTTTAGAGAAAAAAGAATAAAAAGAAATGAACAAAGCCTCCAAGAAATTTGGGACTATGTGAAAAGACCAAACCTACGTCTGATGGGTGTACCTGAAAATGACGAGGAGAATGGAACCAAGTTGGAAAACACTCTGCAAGATATTATCCAGGAGAACTTCCCCAATCTAGCAAGGCAGGCCAACATTCAGATGCAGGAAATACAGAGAACACCACAAAGATACTCCTTGAGAAGAGCAACTCCAAGACACATAATTGTCAGATTCACCAAAGTTGAAATGAAGGAAAAAATGTTAAGGGCAGCCAGAGAGAAAGGTCGGGTTACCCACAAAGGGAAGCCCATCAGACTAACAGCTGATCTCTCGGCAGAAACTCTACAAGCCAGAAGAGAGTGGGGGCCAATATTCAACATTCTTAAAGAAAAGAATTTCCAACCCAGAATTTCATATCCAGCCAAACTAAGCTTCATAAGTGAAGGAGAAATAAAATACTTTACAGACAAGCAAACGCTGAGTGATGTCACCACCAGGCCTGCCCTAAAAGAGCTCCTGAAGGAAGCACTACACATGGAAAGGAACAACCGGTACCAGCCACTGCAAAAACATGCCAAACTGTAAAGACCATCGAGGCTAGGAAGAAACTGCATCAACTAACGAGCAAAATAATCAACTAACATCATAATGACAGGATCAGATTCACACATAACAATATTAATGTTAAATGTAAATGGGCTAAATGCTCCAATTAAAAGACACAGACTGGCAAACTGGATAAGGAGTCAGGACCCATCAGTGTGCTGTATTCAGGAAACCCATCTCACGTGCAGAGACACACATAGACTCAAAATAAAGGGATGGAGGAAGATCTATCAAGCAAATGGAAAACAAAAAAAGGCAGGGGTTGCAATCCCAGTCTCTGATAAAATAGACTTTAAACCAACAAAGATCAAAAGAGACAAAGAAGGCCATTACATAATGGTAAAGGGATCAATTCAACAAGAAGAGCTAACTATCCTAAATATATATGCACCCAACACAGGAGCACCCAGATTCATAAGCAAGTCCTGAGTGACCTACAAAGGGACTTAAACTCCCCCACAAAAATAATGGGAGATTTTAACACCCCACTGTCAACATTAGACAGATCAACGAGACAGAAAGTTAACAAGGATATCCAGGAATTGAACTCAGCTCTACACAAAGTGTACCTAATGGACATCTACAGAACTCTCCACCCCAAATCAACAGAATATACATTTTTTTTCAGCACCACACCACACCTATTCCAAAATTGACCACATAGTTGGAAGTAAAGCTCTCCTCAGCAAATGTAAAATAACAGAAATTATAACAAACTATCTCTCAGACCACAGTGCAATCAAACTAGAACTCAGGATTAAGAAACTCACTCAAAACCACTCAACTACATGGAAACTGAACAACCTGCTCCTGAATGACTATTGGATACATAATGAAATGAAGGCAGAAATAAAGATGTTCTTTGAAACCAACGAGAACAAAGACACAACATACCAGAATCTCTGGGACACGTTCAAAGCAGTGTGTAGAGGGAAATTTATGGCACTAAATGCCCACAAGAGAAAGCAGGAAAGATCCAAAATTGACACCCTAACATCACAATTAAAAGAACTAGAAAAGCAAGAGCAAACACATTCAAAAGCTAGCAGAAGGCTAGAAATAACTAAAATCAGAGCAGAACTGAAGGAAATAGAGACACAAAAAACCCTTCAAAAAATTAATGAATCCAGGAGCTGGTTTTTTGAAAAGATCAACAAAATTGATGGACCGCTAGCAAGACTAATAAAGAAGAAAAGAGAGAAGAATCAAATAGATGCAATAAAAAATGAAAAAGGGGATATCACCACCGATCCCACAGAAATACAATCTACCATCAGAGAATACTACAAACACCTCTATGCAAATAAACTAGAAAATGTAGAAGACATGGATAAATTCCTCGAGAAATACACCCTCCCAAGACTAAATCAGGAAGAAGTTGAATCTCTGAATAGACCAATAACAGGTTCTGAAATTGTGGCAATAATCAATAGCTTCCCAACCAAAAAGAGTCCAGGACCTGATGGATTCACAGCCGAATTCTACCAGAGGTACAAGGAGGTACTGGTATCATTCCTTCTGAAACTATTCCAATTGATAGAAAAAGAGGGAATCCTCCCTAACACATTTTATGAAGCCAGCATCGTCCTGATACCAAAGCCTGGCAGAGACATAACCAAAAAAAGAATTTTAGACCAATATCCTTGATGAACATTGATGCAAAAATCCTCAATAAAATACTGGCAAACCGAGTCCAGCAGCACATCAAAAAGCTTATCCAGCATAATCAAGTGGGCTTCATCCCTGGGATGCAAGGCTGGTTCAACATACGCAAATCAATAAATGTAATCCAGCATATAAACAGAACCAAAGACAAAAACCACATGATTATCTCAATAGATGCAGAAAAGGTCTTTGACAAAATTCAACAACCTTCATGCTAAAAACTCTCAGTAAATTAGGTATTGATGGGACGTATCATAAAATAATAAGAGCTATCTATGACAAACCCACAGCCAATATCATACTGAATGGGCAAAAACTGGAAGCATTCCCTCTGAAAACTGGCAAAAGATAGGGATGCCCTCTCTCACCGCTCCTATTCAACATAGTGCTGGAAGTTCTGGCCAGAGCAATCAGGCAGGAGAAGGAAATAAAGGGTATTCAATTAGGAAAAGAGGAAGTCAAATTGTCCCTGTTTGCAGATGACATGATTGTATATCTAGAAAACCCCATTGTCTCAGCCCAAAATCTCCTTAAGCTGATTAGCAACTTCAGCAAAGTCTCAGGATACAAAATCAATGTACAGAAATCACAAGCATTCTTGTACACCAATCACAGACAAACAGCCAAATCATGAGTGAACTCCCATTCACAATTGCTTCAAAGAGAATAAAATACCTAGGAATCCAACTCACAAGGGATGTGAGGGACCTCTTCAAGGAGAACTACAAACCACTGCTCAATGAAATAAAAGAGGATACAAACAAATGGAAGAACATTCCATGCTCATGGGTTTGAAGAATCAATATTGTGAAAATGACCATACTGCCCAAGGTAATTTATAGATTCAATGCCATCCCCATCAAGCTACCAATGACTTTCTTCACAGAATTGGAAAAAACTACTTTAAAGTTCATATGGAACCAAAAAAGAGCCCACATCGCCAAGTCAATCCTAAGCCAAAAGAACAAAGCTGGAGGCATCACTCTACCTGACTTCAAACTATACTACAAGGCTATAGTAACCAAAACAGCATGGTACTGGTACCTCAACAGAGACATAGATCAATGGAACAGAACAGAGCTCTCAGAAATGATGCCGCATATCTACAACTATCTGATCTTTGACAAACCTGACAAAAACAAGAAATGAGGAAAGGATTCCCTGTTTAATAAATGGTGCTGGGAAAACTGGCTAGCCATATGTAGAAAGCTGAAACTGGATCCCTTCCTTACACCTTATAGAAAAATTAATTCAAGATGGATTAAAGACTTAAATGTTAGACCTAAAACCATTAAAATCCTACAAGAAAACCTAGGCAATACCATTCAGGACATAGGCGTGGGCAAGGACTTCATGTCTAAAACACCAAAGCAATGGCAACAAAAGCCAAAATTGACAAATGGGATCTCATTAAACTAAAGAGCTTCTGCACAGCAAAAGAAACTACCATCAGAGTGAACAGGCAACCTACAGAATGGGAGAAAATTTTTGCAACCTACTCATCTGACAAAGGGCTAATATCCAGAATCTACAATGAACTCAAACAAATTTACAAGAAAAAAACAAACAACCCCATCAAAAAGTGGGCAGAGGACATGAACAGACACTTCTCAAAAGAAGACATTTATGCAGCCAAAAAACACATGAAGAAATGCTCCTCATCACTGGCCATCAGAGAAATGCAAATCAAAACCACAGTGAGATACCATCTCACACCAGTTAGAATGGCCATCATTAAAAAATCAGGAAACAACAGGTGCTGGAGAGGATGTGGAGAAATAGGAACACTTTTACACTGTTGGTGGGACTGTAAACTAGTTCAACCATTGTGGAAGTCAGTGTGGCGATTCCTCAGGGATCTCGAACTAGAAATACCATTTGACCCAGCCATCCCATTACTGGGTATATACCCAAAGGACTATAAATCATGCTGCTGTAAAGACACATGCACACGTATGTTTATTGCGGCACTATTCACAATAGCAAAGAGTTGGAACCAACCCAAATGTCCAACAACGATAGACTGGATTAAGAAAATGTGGCACATATACACCATGGAATACTATGCAGCCATAAAAAATGATGAGTTCGTGTCCTTTGTAGGGACATGGATGAAACTGGAAACCATCATTCTCAGTAAACTATCGCAAGGACAAAAAACCAAACACTGCATGTTCTCACTCATAGGTGGGAATTGAACAATGAGAACTCATGGACACAGGAAGGGGAACATCACACTCCGGGGACTGTTGTGGGGTTGGGGGAGGGGGGAGGGACAGCATTAGGAGATATACCTAATGCTAAATGATGAGTTAATGGGTGCAGGAAATCAACATGGCACATGGATACATATGTAACAAACCTGCACATTGTGCACATGTACCCTAAAACCTAAAGTATAATAAAAAAAGAAAAAAGAAAAAAAAAAAAATGTGGCACATATACACCATGGAATACTATGCAGCCATAAAAAATGATGAGTTCATATCCTTTGTAGGGATATGGATGAAACTGGAAACCATCATTCTCAGTAAACTATCCCAAGGACAAAAAAACCAAACACCGCATGTTCTCACTCATAGGTGGGAATTGAACAATGAGAACTCATGGACACAGGAAGGGGAACATCACACTCCGGGGACTGTTGTGGGGTGGGAGGAGGGGGGAGGGACAGCATTAGGAGATATACCTAATGCTAAATGACGGGTTAATGGGTGCAGCAAAACAACATGGGACATAGATACATATGTAACAAATCTGCACATTGTGCACATGTACCCTAAAACCTAAAGTATAATAATACAAAAAAAAAAATGAAAAAAAAAGTGTAAAAAAAAAAAAAAAAGAAATACCTATGACTGACTCTATACCCATTCAAGGACAAATATTTTAGGGGTGAATCTTTAGCTTTCTTATCTGTTGTTGAGTAACTTGTGATTGTATGGTCAGCAAATTAAATTTAATTCATTTAATTCAACAGACTCTTTCTGAATGCCAAGGATTGCACAGCACTGTACTAACTGCTGAATAAGATGTGGTCCCTGCCCATCAGGAGAGAGCAGGAAAAAAAGGCATAAGCGAAGTAATGTGAAAGTATTGGAGAAGAGATGAATGCCAACTGCTAAAACTGGTGAAGCCTTCTTATAGAAAATGGGACTCGAGCTGAGCTTAGAAAGTTTGGAAGATTTTGACAGACTTACTGGAGGGAAAAAGTGTTTTTGGCAGAGGTGGAGCAAAGAACAGAAGTAGGAAAATGCTGAATGTGATCAGACATAGTGAGTAGAGTTGTGGGTAAAGATTGCATATGGGCTAGTGGATGGGGATATTTAGTGAAAGATAAAGTTGGAAAGCTAGGATGGAGCCAAATTGTAGTATTTTAAATCAGACTAAATAGTTTGATTCATTCCCTATATAGAGGTAAGCCAGTTAAAATTTTGAGTCATGAAATAACCTGATCAGAGGAATTTGGAAAGTAAAAAATTCACAATAAGTGAGTGCCTATTATGTATACTTCTACTATTAATAAAATTATATATTTTATATTATTTTATTTACTCCTCATGATAATCCTGAAAAGTAGGTATTATAAGTGTGGAGAGAGTGTGTGGGAACTCTCTGTACCTTCTACTCAATCTTGCTGTGAACCTAAAACTGTAAAAATGTAAACTGTAAAAAAGTACATTAAAAAATTGACATCTATTAAAGGTAGATACTATTATCTACATTTACAAGTGAACAAACTGAAGCCTTGTAATCCTAGCTACTTTGGAGGCTGAGGCAGGAGAATTGCTTGAACTCAGGAGGTGGAGGTTACAGTGAGCTGAGATCGTGCCATTGCACTCCAGCCTGGGTGAAAGAGTGAGACTCTGTCTCAAAGAAAAAAAGAAAAAAGAAAGTTGCAAATAATTTGTTCAGGGTCACATAGCTGGAAATGACAGCTCAAGTAAAGTCTATACCTGTGTAATTTTTTTTTTTTTTTTTTTTGACGGAGTTTCACTCTTGTTGCCCAGGCTGGAGTGCAGTGGTGCAATCTCGGCTCACTGCAACCTCCACCTCCTGGGTTCAAGCAATTCTTCTGCCTCAGCCTCCCGAGTAGCTGGGATTACAGGCGCATGCCACCATGCCCAGCTAATTTTTATTTTTAGTAGAGATGGGGTTTCACCATGTTGGCCAGGCTGATCTTGAACTCCTGACATCAGATGATCCGCCCGCCTCGGCCTCCCAAAGTGCTGGGATTACAGGCGTGAGCCACCATGCCCAGCCACCTGTCTAATTTTTAAAGTCTGTCATCTTTCTACTTAGGAAATGCAGTAGACAAAGATTGGGTACAGAAAGTGCAGTGATAAGTCCATTGCAGAAGACAGATGATGAGGGGCTGACCTAACAGTGGTAGTGGAAATGGAGATATGTAAAGGAGTATTTTAGTTATAGACTTGAAAGAACTTAGGGACTAATGGGATGTGGGTCACAAGGCAGAGGAAGTAGTGAAGATACCCAGTTAACTGGGAGAATACCTTCATTTGATCACCACGTATTGAATGCATACTTACTATGTAACTGATACTGCTTTAGGCAATAGGGACTTGTTGCTGAATAAAATAAAGTTTCTGCTTTCATGGAGCTTATGTTCTAGTATGGGACAAAGAGATGGTAAACATATTGTATGGAAGATGATGATAAGTACTCAGAAGAAAAATAAAGTAAGTAAAGAGGAGAGGTGAAGAGTGATGAAGGGCCTAGGTGCCATGGCTGAGGCCTGTAATTCCAGTCTTTTGGGAGGCCAAGGTAAGAGGGTCACTCAAGGCCAGGAGTTTTAGGTCAGCCTGGGCAACATAATGAGACCTTGTCTCTACCAAAAAAAAAAAAAAAAAAAAGAGTGATGAAGAGGATGGGTGCAATTTTATCTTGGATAAAACATAAAGGTGTTTCTCAAGAAGTAATGTATAGGCAGAGACCTGAAGGAAATAAGGGAAAAAGCCATGTGGCTTCTGGGGAAAGAGTAATCTAGGCAGGGGGACCATCAAGGGTAAAAGCCCACAGGAGGGGATGTGCTTACTGTGCTCACAGAGTAACAAAGAGAATGGTTTGTTTTGACTGGGGTGAATGAAGAAGATGAAGTCAAGTAAGTTGTTTAGGGGAGGGTAGATCATATACGGTTTGAAGGCCATGGTAGACTTCAGATTTTACTCTAATAGGAGGACATCAGAGGTTTTGAGCAAAGTGTTGACATGATCAGACTAATGCTCAAAAGGATCATCCTTGCTGCTATGTGAAGAGTAGGCTGTGAGGACACCAGACACATGAGGCCAATTCCAATTGGGAGGCCCTTGTTATAATCTAGGCAGGAGAAATGATGGTTTGGACAAAGGTGGTAGCAATAGAGTGGTGAAAAGGTGCGTTCTAGATATCTTTTTGAAAGTAGGACTAACTGAATTTTCTAAAGGATTGAATGTGGGATATGAGAGAAAGAACACAGCAGAGTCATTTGACCTGAGCAACTGGTAGATTGAAATTGCCATTTATTGAGTAGAGAAATAATGTGGATAAAGGTTTTGGAAGAAGGGAGTTGGAAGTAAGAGTTCAGTTTTTGATGTCTATTAGATATCCAAGTGGAGATTTGAGTATACATTTGTAATTCAATTGAGTTGTAAATTTGTGAGATATATATTATAACTATAACCAGTTACCCTGAAATCACAAATAATAAGTAGAAATGGGTGAGGGGACAGTTTGGGATCAACATATCACTGCTGTGGACAAAGGAAAGTGTCTCAAACTCAACAATGCCATTTTCACCAAAGAAAGTACATAGGTATAAAGCAATAGATGTAATAAGTACAGGAGAGGTCTGGAAACCACATCTTGGGCACTCTAATATTGAGAAAGAAAGATCAGGTTAAGAATGAGGAAAGGAAACTGAGAAATAATGGCCAGTGAATGAATAAATGAATAGAATTGTTCTGTCTACATCCAATCTGTTGCGTACAGTACTTCTTACCTGGAATTATGATAGACTTTGGAAGAATGGAGAAAGAATGAAGCCACTGAGGTCAAAAGAGGACAATCTTTTGAAGGTGAGTAAATGATAGGTCAAGTAAGATGAGATTGAGAATTGGTCATCGTTTTTAACAATACTAGAGGTCATTTGTGATCCCGTTTAGAGGAATTTAGGTGAAGATGGTTCAAGAAAGTGGGAGACCAAATAGTGATGGTACAAATAGTTTCATACATTTTGAAGTTCTGTTATTAGGTGCATACATACATATTTATGATGATTTGTCTTTCTGATGAATTTGCCCCTTTATAATTGTAAATGTCTCTCTTTATCTCTGGTTCTACTTTTGTTTTGCAGTTTATTTTATACTACTATAGCTACTTGCTATAGCCACTTGGATGTCAATTTGGTCTAGTGTGCTTTCTAGCTTTTATTTCTTTTGATAATTAAGATAGTATGTTGAAGGTGTTTACACAGAAGATGTGGATTTGATCTAATGTTGTTGCATTCTAGCTTTTCTGTTTGTTTGATCATTTACTTGTATTGGATAACTGATTAATTTGTGAACAATTACCAAAGGTCAAGTCCATGGATAATGCTGCCAAAGAATCAAATCTCTGTTATCTACACTTTGAATATGATACAAGGTGAATATCATATTTGCTACGCTTCATTTATATCAGAAACAGCTTTGAGGACCAGGAAATACTCAAGTGATGATGTGGAGAAAGCAGCTCAGAGCTCTTGCCAAGTCTAATAGAGAATAATAAAATGCTCTTTGTATAGTTGTCATAATTTTTATTATGATACTGTAGATTAGTATACTTATATTTGTATCTTCAGGGAAAAATGCAGAGAATTTACTTTACTTTGAAATTTGGTTGGTTTGGATGAGGGTTTACTTTCTTTTGATAGCTTGGATCATACCAACAGTCACATTTCTTCATGACTACTGTTCCCATCCCTAAATGAGGCTCATGTTGCTAGTTACAATGGAATAATTAAGTTCTACTATTGGGTTTGGGCTGCTTCCACAATGCTTGTCTTTTAGTTGTAAATCTGAATGTTGGGCTAGCTATCTACTGTTGTCCATTTTACCCTTTAGGCTATTTGCGAGGAATCGGCACTTTCTCTTCCAGTGCCCAGTGCACCTCAAGTATATCTTAGAATAGCATGGAGATTGAAGAGATACTTCAATTAGGTTTTACTCTAATCTATTGGATTATCAGAGAAATATATGTTTTGGAAATATAAATAGAACATAATTTTTAAAGGAAAAAGTACCCTTTAAATCTTGCAGTTTTCTTTGGCAGAAGAACAATATTAACATCTGGTTACCAAACTGTGGTACCCTTAAGAGAACTGGAGTTGGTCCAATTTCCAATAAAATACTGGATTAAGTGACTTCACTTGAGTTTTTATTATTTTAAAGTACATTTTTAAACCTCTGTTCTCCCTGTAATTTGCAGTTTGCAGTTACTTGCAAGCAGTGATTTTAGTTTACATGATGAATCATTCTCTATACTAACATTTGTAGGATACCACAAAAAATATCATCAGAGTAAAAATGCCAGGTTACTAAAATGCAGCAGACAGGAAGGCACCATCTACTAATAGGGCAGCTCCATCCTTGAATACTTGTTGGAAGGGAGAGAACTGCTATCATTGGGCATTGATCTTATACCAGGAGCTTCACACGTTTTCTCTCTTTTAGGTTTGCAAGAAGCTTCTAAGGTAGGCTCATTCATTCCTCTCAATAATCTGCTGAATCAAGGGCAGATATTATATTTTCTGTTGGACTGGTTGGAAATCTTAGACAGAAATCTGTGAGTTGCCTAAGGCCAAATTGCCAATCAGTAGAGCTGGGGGCAGACCTCAAATTCCTCATTTCCAGTCTATTCCTTCTACTGGGTCTCCTGACACTTTTTTTTTTTTTGGGGAATATGATGGAAATATAAGAAACCTCAGTGGCTTGTTTTTCTAGTTCAGCCTCCCCACTGACATTTTCTCTTTTAACAACTGTAAACCTAGTACATGTATGTGTCTAATACCAAGATAAATACTGCCCCTTCCTGTAGGAATTCATAGTAGGTAAGGCAAAACAGCAGGCATAAAATAAAAGCTAGAAGTAAAATTTTATAGGTGTTAATTTCCTAAGTCCTAGAGAGGTTATGATTCTTGTAAACTTTTCCAGTGACATAGTGGAAGATCCAAGACAAGCACTCATCTGTAAAAATAGTGATAATAGCACATCCTGCTTAGGTTTGTTGTGAGGATTAAATAGATTATCAGATAATCCATGTATAAAGCATTTAGAACAGTACCTGGAACAGAGTAGCTGATCAACAAATAGTAATTTCAGTTTCATGCTTTTTCTGTTCCATAAAACTGCCTCTTCAGATTGAAATACTTGCATGTCAATGGACAGGAACAGTAGAAGAAAAAACATGCTTTTTTCTTATGGAAATTGATCCAGAAAATTATTATTCATCAGCGTAAAGGATTGATTATGAGAGACTGGATTTTGTACCCAACATAAAAATTACACAAACCAATCCTTTATTAGCATGTTCCTTATTCTTAATTCCTCTGATATGTTTTATATACTTAAATTCCTACATTTGTTGGATTATTTTGGGATTTGTTTCACTGTCACATGTGTCACAGCTTTGAGAAAGAGATATTTTTGATTTTGTTATATGTAGACTGTGAGTTTTAATAGTTTCCAGCATTGTCTGTTGCCCTTATTATCCTGTATATTCTTGTTTAATTAAAACAAACAAACCACAATTGCTTCTCTCTCTCCTCTGAGTTAGACCTAAAATGTGCTCATCTTGGCGTTTATTCACCTGTATTAAGAGTGGGGCTTTCAGCTCTTGTCGGAAGTTCTATGCTTGTCAGGCTTTCTTCTTCTTTTTTGAGCTTTTTATTTTGAAATAATACTAGATTTACAGAAATGTTGGCAAAACTGGAACAGAGATTTCCTGTATACCCTTCACCTAGCTTTCTTTAATGTTAACATTTTGAAGAAGCAAAGTGTAATTAACATAGATACAGTATTATTGACTAAATTGTAGCCAATACAAATTTCTCTAGTTTTCCCGTGGATGTCCTTATTCTGTTCTAAGATGTAATCCAGGATTCCACATTGCATTTAATTGTCGTATCTCCTTAAGTCACTTCTGATACATGATTTTGTCAATCTTTTCTGTAACATTTCTTGTAGTGAAGGTCTGCTGTTGCTGAAGTCTTTCACATTAAATAAATCTTTTTATTTATTTCCAATTGTGATAAAATACACATAACATAAAATTTACTATTGTAACCATTTTTAAGTGTGTAGTTCAGTAGTGTTAAATGTATTCACATTGTTGTGCAACTAATCTCCACAACTCTTCATCTTGCAAAACTGAAACTTGGTACTCATTAAACAACTCTCCATTTCCCCCTCCCTTCAACTTCTGGCAACTACCATTCTACTTCCTGTCTTTATGAACTTGACTATTCTAGCTACCTCATATAAGTGCAATTATACAATATTTGTCTTTTTTATGACTAGCTCGTTTCGTTTAGCATAATGTCCTCAAGGTTCATCTATGCTGTAGTGTGTGCCATATTTTCCTTTCTTTTGAAAACTGAATAATATTCCATTATATGCATATATCACGTTTTGTTTATGTATTCTTCAATAGAAACTTGGGTTGCTTCCACCCTTTGGTTATTGTGAATAAGGCAGCTTTGAACGTGGATATTCAAATATATGTCTGAGTCCCTGCTTTCAGTTATTTTGGGTATATACCCATAAGTAGAATTGCCGAGTCATATGATAACTCTATTTTTAATTTTTGAGGAACCATCACACTGTTTCCAAATCAGCTCTTATATGTCTGAAATTATATATATATTTTTGCTTAGATGTTTGAAAGATATTTTCACTAGGTCTAGAGATTTCTTTCAGAAATTTAGAGATGTTGCTCCACTTACCTGTCTCATATTGTTTCTATTGAGAAGTTAGCTGTCATTTTTAGCTTTCTCTCTGTAAAACCTGTATGTTTTCTGGCTGCTTTTAATATTTTTTTCTTTATTATTGTATTTAAAAAATTGATTATGATGTGTCTTGGTATAGTTTTTATTAATTTTTATTTAAACAATAACAGTTATTAAACCTAGAACATTTTCAGGTCTTATTTTCTCAAATATATTTTTTTGCTCTCTCCCGTCTCTCTTCTCCTTTGGAGACTTCAATTACTTGTACATTCGGCTGCTTCAACTTGCTCCCGGCTCACTGGTTCTCTATCGAAACACTGTCCCGTTTTATTTTAAATTGTTTCAATTGGTATATCTTTAAATCTACTGATCTATTTTGGTTTCTAATTTGCTATTAATCCTATCCTCTCTGCTTTTTTGTTGTTGTTGTTGTTTTGACACAGAATCTTGCTCTATTGCTCATGGTAGAGTGTGGTGGCAGTCATAACTCATTGCAGCCCCAACCTCTGGGGTCAGGCGATCCTCCTGCCTCAGCTGCCCTAGTATCTGGGAGGTTCATGCCACCATGTCCGGCTAATTGTTTTGTAGAGATGGGGTCTCCCTATGTTGCCCAGGCTGGTCTCAAACTCCTGGGCTCAAAGATCCTACCACCTTGGCCTCCCATAGCGCTGAGATTACAGGCATGAGCCACTGTGCCCAGTTCCTCTGGTTTTTAGCTTTTTTTTGAGACAGATTCTCACTCTGTATCCTAGACTGGAGTGCAGTGGTGTGATCTTGGCTCACTGCAACCTCCGCCTCCCAGGTTCAAGCTATTCTCATGCCTCAGCCTCCCAAGTAGCTGAGATTACAGGTGTGCACCAGCATGCCTGCCTAATTTTCTTGTATTTTTTAGTAGAGACAGAGTTTTGCCATGTTGGCTAGGCTGGTACTGAACTCCTGGCCTTGAATAATCTGCCCACCTTGGCCCTCCCCAGGTGCTGGGATTATAGGCGTGAGCCACCTCACCTGGCCCCCTCTGCATTTTTAAATGTGAGACATTGCATTTTTATCTCTAGACTTTTGCTTTGTGTCTTTTTGAAAAATGTCTTCCAATCTTTCCTTAGCATGCTCATGTTTTTTTCTAGCTTCTTGAACATATAGAATATTGTTATAATAACTGTTTTAGGAGACAATATCCTTGTCTACTAACCTATGTCATTTCTAGTTTCATTTTTATTGGTTTATTATTCTCCTCTTTATGGGCTTTATTTTCCTTATTTGCATGCCTGCCAGACATTGTGAATTTTACCTTGTTGGATGCTAGATATTCTTATATATATGAAATAATTTTGAATTTTGTTGTGGAGCTTTGTTGCTGTTAAGTTACTTGGAAATGGTTTGATCCTTTTCAGACTTGCTTTTAATGTTTGTTAGATAGGACCAGAGTAGCCTTTGGTCTATGTTAATTTTGCCCCACTATTGAGGGAATACTGGGAAGTGTTTTCACTGGGAAGCAATATGGGTAGTGTAAAGAACACTTAAACAGGAGTTCCCCAATCACTGATCTAGTTGTGGCTCTGTCATTTACCAGCTGCTTAGCCTTGAGTTTATTGCTTCTCTTCTCTGACTCTGTTTCCTCGTTGGAAAATAGAGACAAAGATTGAGACACAAATTCTATAAAGTGATATACAAATATTATAAAGTAAGTTGAATATTAAAAAAAAAAAAAGGCACCAGAAGCAGTGGCTCATGCCTGTAATCTCAACTAGGGAGGCTGAGGTAGGAGGATCGCTTGAGCCCAGGAATTCCTATGTATTATGTCCTATGTATTACAAGGTTATTTTTTTTTAACTTTAGAATATATTATGTCCTAGTCCCATGTATTACATGTTTTTTTTTTTTACTTTAGAATATATTATGTCCTATGTATTACAAGGATTTGTTTGTTTTTTTACTTTAGAATATATTATATCCTAGTCCTATGTATTACATGGGTTTTTTTTACTTTAGAATCTATTATGTCCTGTGTATTACATGTTTTTTTTTTTTTTTTTTAACTTTAGAATCTGTTGCATCCTATGTATTACATGGGTTTTTGTTTTTACTTTAGAATTTATTGTGTCCTATGTATGACAAGGTTTTTTTCACTCTGGTTTGTGAGAAGACCATTCCTGTTTCTGTGAGCTCTGGAGAGTGTTCTGCCTGTTTCTTTCTGGTGCTTCTTTCCTCAGCCTTGGGTAGTTTTCATAGTTTTCTCACCTGGATGTGCTGATTGGTTCTCAGCTGAAGACGTCAGATCGGGAGACTCTCTGAGGATCTCTACAGCTTTCTCTCAGTGCAACTGTCTCCATTCCAGTATTTTGCCTTGTGAACTCTAGGCACTTTGGCTTCTTTGAGCTCTCAACTCTGCCTTCCCAACTAAGACCAGTGGGCTCTTCTTTGCTTCCCCTTCCCAGAGCTGGAGGCTGAAAACTCTCTAGGCAGTGCACTTAGAGGTAGGGCTTACCCCTTTTTTCCCCTTGTCTCAGGGATTATTGTCCTTTGTTGCCCCTTGTCCAATGTCTGAAGATTTATTTTTTTATATATTTTTCCTGAATTTTATAGTTGTTTGAGTTATTAGGTATGTTAATCTTGCCCTGTTACTCCATCTTGGCCAGAAGCAGAATTTAAGTAAGTTATTTAATCTCCTTATGTTCAAGTTTACTCATCTATAAAATGAAGATAATATTCTGAGTTTGTGAAGATTGAATAAGATAATACACACAAAGCAGTTAATATAGTTCCTGGCACATGCTGAATGCTCAGTAAATGTTAGTTGCTCAATATATTGTTGCACAAAAAAGAGGAGAGCATAGCTTACGCCAGTATGAGCAACTAGGATCAGGAGCCAATTTATTTCATTCTGGCTCACTTTCTCTGATTTATATTAGGGTTTTCCAGGGAGACACAACCAATAGTAGGTGGAAAGGTAGATAGGTAGGTAGGTAGGTAGATAGATGAGAAGGGATTTATTAGGGGAATTGGCTCATGAGATTATGGGGGCCACGAAGTCTCATGACAGGCAGTCTGCAAGCTGGAGACCCTGGGATGCTGGTGGTGTAGTTCAGTCTAAGTCTGAACCAGCCTTAGAACCAGAGCAGCCAATGGTGTAATAATACTCAGTCCAAGGCTAAAGGCCTGAGAACCTAAGGGGTACTGGTGTAAGTAAGTCCTGGAGTTCCAAGGCTGTAGAACCTGGAGTTCTGATGTTCTAGGACAGGAGGAAGGGACTATCCCAGTTCCTGGAGAGAAACAGGAAATCCTTTTCTTTCCCTTTTTGTTCTCTCCAGGTCTGCAGCCATTTGTATGGTTTACCCACATTGAGGGCAGATCTTCCCCACTCAGTCCACTGACTTACCTGCCAATATTCTCTGGAAACACCCTCACAGACACAGCCAGAAGTAATGCTTTACAATTCTCTAGGTATTCCTTAATCTTGTCAAATTGACACCTAAAATTAGCCATCACAGCAGTATTAAAAAGCAAGAACTATTAGTGGAAATGTTTTTAACCCTTTCCTCCCCTCTCCTAATTATTTACTTTTACCAGGGCTAAAACATGAATCTCAATACTCTAAATCATGTATAAGGCAGTAATTTTCTCTAAAACCATTTTGTTATAGTTCTAGGTCAGAATAGTATAGTAATTAGGAGCACAGTCTGGATTGAAGTTCTTGCTTTCCCTTCTATTAATCTGCAGCAAAGTTATTCTGTCTTCCTAATCCTCAGTTTTACAAATGAGATGCCACCACATACTTTATAGGGTTGTTGAGAGAATTAAATAAGTTAGTGCATATGAAGCCCTTCAGCACAGTGCCTGTCACATAGTTCGGGCATAATAAATGGTAGTAATTATTGACTTATATTCATTTCAGAGATCTAAAACTGAAATGACCCTAACTCCAACTTTCTAGGGTATGCTTTCCTTTCTTTTTTGTGGCCTTTTCTTTCTTCTTCTTCTTTTATTTTTTTTTTTAATTTAAGGAATTATAGTCTTGAGTCTTGCTCTGCTATCCAGGCTGGAATGCGGTGCCAGGATCATAGCTCACTACAGCCTCGAAGTCTTGGGCTCAAGCGATCTTCCCGCCTCAGCCTGCCGAGTTGCTTAGATTACAGGCATGAGCCACCGCTCCCGGCACCTTTTTTTTTTTTAATATGCAACTTACGTTCGTGACCAGCCTGGCCAACATGGTGAAACCCCATCTCTACTAAAAAAATACCAAAAAAAAAAAAAATTAGCTGGGCATGGTGGCAGGCGCCTGCAATCCCAGCTACTCGGGAGGCTGAGGCAAGAGAATCGCTTGAACCTGCTAGGCAGAGGTTGCAGTGAGCCAAGATCGTGCCACTGCACTCCAGCCTGGGCGACAGAGCGAGACTCCATCTCAAACAAACAAACAAACAAACAAACAAAAAACGTAATAATATTTGTATATCACTTTGTAGAATTTGATGTCTGAATCTTTGTCTCTATCTTCCAATGAGGAAACAGAGTCAGAGAAGAGAAGCAATGAACTCAAGGCTAAATAGCTGGTAAATGACAGAGCCACAACTAGATCAGTCATTTGGGAACTCCTGTTTAAGTGTTCTTTACACTACCCATATTGTTTCCCAGTGAAATATCTTATTTGTGTCTACATTTACATACTGTTCACCAACAATGGACTTTGTATTTTTTCAAGGCAAGGATAATGAGGAACCCTCTTTGTATTCACTTAGTGGTGAGCATTCAATATATAGGTATTATTTACATGATATCTATGAAAGGAAAAACATAATTTTTCTGTTACTGTTTACTTCCCCAAATTGAGGGTGATTATTGAGTAATTAATATGTGTTTGTTTAAGATACTGTTAAATGGCAATTCTTTCTTCAAAACGTAAATGTGTAAATTTACTCTTGAGAGATTGTAATTTTGAAAGCAAATGTCTTCTCTGTGTGCATTTTCTTTTCGGTGTAAAGCTTTCCTAGAATCACATCAAATGGAACTGCTACTTGCCAATTTCAAGGAAGTTATAGTAATTCCTCTAGTAGATTCTATTTATAGATCAGATGTCTATGACTAAATATAGTTACTTACAGCTAAATCTGATCAAAGCAGTAAGCTCAAAATAGCTTGATGGAATTTAAAGCAAAGAAGGGAGGCAGGATGTTTCAAAGGATGGACATTTCCCATTTATTTTTTGAAAAATAGTCCTTATTTTGAAAATGGCCTCGTTCTTCCATGTTTGCTTTCAGAAGCAAAACAAAACAAAATACCTTAACTGTTATTTTATGTTTTTTGCCTATACTATAGTATCCTTACAGGGAGAGAACTTTCTTTGGGGCAGTGATTACTGACAGAGGATTACTGTCATTTTCAGAAGCTAGTTTTGGTCACATTACTCTGTAAACTTCGTATAGTTATTTTGTAGTATTCTTATATATTTTCTTAGCTAATGATTATAGTCCTCATAATTACCTACTAAACAAGCTTGTTTATAAAACCTATAAAACCTCATAATTACCTACTAAACAAGCTTGTTTATAAAACCTCTAGATGATAAATTTACATTAAATGGTACTCGCTCATAATTAAAATATCTAGTGAGTGCATATGTTGAACAGTGGTAGTTTTGAAGATGTTGCAATCTGTAGATTCTGAACTTCTTCACTATCTCTTCTCCAATAGATGAATTCTGCTAGTAGCCCCTAGGATAGTGTTACTGTATAAGCAAAGCAGCCTAGCATATTCCCCTTGATTTGGTCATCTCTTAAAAAACATTGGATGCGTGTAAGAAATTAAACTTTTGTGTACCATATGAAGGGCCTCATAAAGTATCTGAAGGAGTTAAAATGAAAGCCAAACTCCAGGGTCTTTTTTTTTAACACTTGTAAAACAGGAATAAAACCTTCCTTATATTTTTATCTCCTCTCTATCTCGAACATCTGGCATAGTACCTGGTGTGCTTGCTAAATATTTTTTATTTGAAAAATGAAAGGATCCAGTCAATAATGTGACAATATTTCCAAGGTATAAAGTTATCTTTAGGGGTGAGGTCACCATTATCCATTGTTCTCTCATTCTCTCTTTTCTTGCTCTTTTTGCTCCTCTAACCTGCTGTTATGGCCTTCTTTGCCCCTCATCCCTTTGCTATATATTAGAAGAAAAGATGGGTTCAGCTAAATGCAAGCTTCAGCTAGAAGCATATACTGTTCTGGAAGGGATTTAGCTAACCACATTTTACTGTTGGAGGCATTTCTAGGTTTGGAAATGATTTGTCCAAGGTCATTTGGTCAGTCAGTGTGTGGTTTATGGCCCTGTTCTCCTGACTTCGGTGTTTATTCCCCTATAGCACAAATCTTGCTGCTTTCCCCCACATTAGATGTTTGCCAGCTGGGCCATGTTGGTGGGGTTAGGGGCCACTGAGATTGATTGAGAAGAAAGAAGAAAAAGCTGACCATCAGTATCTATGAGTCCCTGGCCTGGCCCTTTAGTTGGGAACAGTTATTGTTACCCAGTGTGTAGAACAAAGAGCGTAATCTTTTAACAAATAGACATCAGTGTCTTCTACCTCTTTCCTTCCAATTAAAAAAAAAAAAGGATAAACTATGAACAATAGGGAGGTGGGGAGGGAAAATGGAAGCTGGTGGAGGATTCAGGGAACATGGCTGGGACTGTAGGGAAAGAAAAACATTGGCATGTGGGTGAGTGAAATGCTGCAGTTTCAAAGCAGCAGTAATTTTACACTGAAAGTTCTGTAATTATGTGCTTGGCTGTTTAATAAAATATCCTGTTGTGAAATTACTACATATTTACTCTGTATTTCAAATGCAGCATATCTTAAATATGTATGCCATCATGGAATGGGTAACCTCTTAAATTTTTTAAAAAAGGAAATTAGATGTTTTTAGTAGTAGCTGTTCAGAAGTTTTCCAACTGTGGATGATCAATTCAGTTACCTGATTAAATCTATCATCTGTCATTGTTGATTTCCTCTTTGCTGAACTCTTTTTTAAGGCAGGGAGGTGGTAGGGGGAAACAGGGTCTTGTTCTGTCATCCAGGCTGGAGTGCATGGGAACAATCACAGCACACTGCAGCCTGAAACTCTGGGATCAAGCAATCCTCCCACCTTAGTCAAATAGCTGGGACTACAGGCACACAATGCCACGTCTGGCTAATTTTTAAAAAATTTTTTGTTGAGGCCGGGTGCGGTGGCTCACGCCTATAATCCCAACACTTTGGGAGGCTGTGGTGGGTGGATCACGAAATCGGGAGTTCAAGACCAGCCTGGCCAAGATGGTGAAACCTTGTCCCTACTAAAAATTCAAAAATTAGCCGGGCATGGTGATGGGTGCCTGTAATCCCAGCTATTCGGGAGGCTGAGGCAGAGAATCGCTTGAACCTGGGAGGCAGAGGCTGCAGTGAGCTGAGATCAGTGGCCTGGGTGACAGAGTGAGACTCCGTCTCAAAAAAAAAAAAAAAAGATGGGGTTTTTAAGATGGGGTTTTGCCATGTTGCCCAGGTTTGTCTGTTTTCTGAACTCTTTTTTTTTTTTTCCTTGAGACAGGGTCTCACTCTGTTTCCCAGGCTGGAGTGCAGTGGTGCAATCTGGGCTTACTGCAACCTCTGCCTCCCTGGCTCAAGTGATCCTCCCACCTCGGCCTCCCCAGTAGCTGGGACTACAGGCAAGTGCCACTACGCCGAGCTAATTTTTTTTTTTTTGTAGAACTGGGGTTTTGCCATGTTGCCCAGGCTGATGCTCAGCTCAAGCGATCTGCCCGCCTCAGCCTCCCAAAGTGCTGGGACTACAGCCATGAGCCACCATGCCTGGCCAATCTCTTTTCTGAACTCTTGAAAGAAAATTTGTATGGAAACAAATGGTTCTATTGCTAACTCCTTACATGTGACCCCACTGTGAAAAAAACTGGTAGCAAAGACAGTTAGGTTGAATCTGTACAGACACTCAAGCTACCTGTCCTGAGGTTGAAGTGTGTCCTGGGTTTCTAAATGTTGGAACCTCATGACTTAGTATGTAGGAGCAACAGTTTCACTGCTTTAATAATGGTTACTATGACCTTGAGTTAACTGTAGTGTCAGTGCTTCTCAAACTTTAAAGTGCACCTGAATCACCTGGGGATATTCTTTAAAAGTTGGATTCTGATTCATTAGACCTGGGGCAAGGCCTGAGTTTCCGCCTTCTAACAAACTCATGCACCGCTAATGCTGCTGGGCCAGGGATAGCATTGAAAAGCAAGGATTTATAGTGTTCCTTTTCTCTTAGTCCCTCCTCTCTCTATAGTTCTCTCTTTCTCTGTGTTTCTTGAACCATGGGTGTCTCCATCTGTCTCTCTCTACTCCTCTCTTTCACTATTTCTGTCTTTACTTCTCTGTATCTTTGCCCTTCTTCTGAGATGTCTTAATTTTTTTCAGGGAAGTCTTTGGATAAATATATTATTATAAATGTAGTCATATATGCAGATTGGTCTATGTTCAGTCATTGGTATTACAGTGAGAGTTCAGATAGATGGAGAATATGAGATTGGACAAGATATAGAATAGTTTTTACATAAAATGTTCATTTGCCTATCAAAATGGGTATTATGTCACTTTAAAGAAATACAGTATGTAGGAATTCAGGGTTTAACTGAGGAGAATATAATGAAGGTGCTATTTATAGATGTTTGAGCAGGGTTAAGGAAACTGACAGGATGTAAGATATGTGGGACTAGCTCACCCACCAAGGAAGCAGTTACCACCTTCTCTAGGTCAGAAGGAGAAAGGAGGAAATAGTATGATTGAAGTCTAATGAGAGCTTGTTAAGAAGGACTATGTGATAGAAGCTGTAGCTTTAGAGGAATGAAGCCACTGAAACAATTGCAGTGAGGCAGGGAGGGAGTGAGGGGTCTTGGGAAAGGGATGGGGAGTAAATACTTTGATAGCTCTCTGTCCCCTTGCATTCTTAACTGTTGCCAGTGCCTCTCACTGGCTAAGCCCAACTCAAAGCCACAGAGCAAGAGAGTGCAGTTGTCTGTATAGGTTAGCTTCCTGGTATACAGAGGGAGGTGATAAGGCAGGGTTTGGATATAGAGGGTGGGGTTTATGCAAAGGGCATATTCAGAACAGAAGGGATACATTTTGATTCACAGATAGGATTCAGTCTTAATGTAAAATGAAGCATATCTATGATTTCATCTCATGTCTACTGTATATTCCTATTACTCTTATGTATATATTTTACACATTTATTCTGAAAGTTTTTTATAGATAGTAATTTTCACCATGCTGTGTGAATCCTTTAAAAAAAGGGAGTTCTATATAAATGGTAACATCAAATTCAACTTGTTCTCTAGATTTTGTTTACTTCTGTAAACATTTATTATATTTAAGGAAAAGAGATAAACTAGTTGGTAGTGTTGACATTTCTTTTTAAGCTGATGAAAGATATTTTAAATGAAGCATGAATCTTTGAAGAATCTGCCAGTTCATTTTAAAAACATGACCAATGCTCTGAAGTACGTGGATTGTATGAAGAAAGGAGTCTTCCTATTTTAACACCAGTCTTTTATTTTGAATGAGCTGTTAACTAATCTAATACTTGTTATGATGACTGATCATTCAATGGATAACCTTTTTCAAAGATTTCTGTAGTTGACACATGTTAATGATACAACAAGGAGACTATAGTCAATAATTTAATGATTTATCAGCATCATTTATTGATGAGACTGTCCTTTCCCCCTATGTATGTTCTTGATACCTTTGTTGAAAATGAGTTCATTGTAGATGCATGGATTTGTTTCTGGGTTCTCTATTCTGTTCCATTGGTCTGTGTGTCTGTATGCTAGTACCATGCTGTTTTGGTTACTATAGTTCTGTAGTATAATCTGAAGTCTGGTATGCGATTCCTTCAGTTTTGTTGGTTTTGCGCAGGATAGCTTCAGCTACTCTGGGCCTTTTCTGATTCCGTATACATTTTAGGATTGTTTTTTCTACTTCTGTGAAGAATGCCATTGGTATTTTAGGATTGCTTTTTCTACTTCTGTGAAGAATGCCACTGGTATTTTGATAGGGATTACATTGAATCTGTAGATTCCTTTGGGCACCGTGGACATTTTAACAATATTGATTCTTACAATCCATGAACGTGGAATATTTTTCCGTGCTTTGGTGTCCTCTTCAATTTCTTTCATCAGTGTTTTATAGTTTCCATTGTAGAGATCTTTCACTTTTTTGGGTAATTCCTAGGTATTTAATTTTATTTGTGGCTATTATAAATTAGAATACTTTTTTAAATTTCTTTTTCAGTTGCTTGCTGTTGTCATATAGAAATGCTACTGATCTGTGTATGTTGACTTTGTATCCTGTACTTTACTGAATTTGTTTATCAGTTCTAATAGTTCTTTGGTGGAGTCTTTAGGTTTTTCCAAACATGAGATCATATCATCTGCAAACAAGGCTAATTTGTCTTTTTCTGTTTTAGTATGGATGCCCTTTATTTCTTTCTCTTGTTTGATTGCTCTGGCTAGGACTTCTAGTACTATGTTGAATAACAGTGGTAAAAGTGGGCAACCTTGTCATGTTCTACATCTTAGAGGAAAGGCTTTCAGTTTTTCTCCATTCAGTATGATACTAGTTGTGGGTCTGTCATATATGGCTTTTATTATGTTGAGGCATGTTCCTTCTATACTCAGTTTTTTGAAGGTTTTTATCATGAAGAGATGTTGAACTTTATCAAATGCTTTTCCAGCATCAGTTGAAATGATCATATGTGTTTTGGCCTTCATTCCATTAATATGATGTATCACATTGATTGACTTCTGGGTTAAATCCCACTCGGTTATGGTGATCTTGTTAATGTATTGTTGAATCCAATATGTAATGTCTTGTTGAATCCAATGTGCTAGTATTTTATTGAGGATTTTTGCATCAATATTTATCAGAGATACTGGCCTGTAGTTTTCTTTTTTTGATGTGTCTTTGGTTTTGGAATCAGGGTAATACTGGCCTCATAAAATGAGTTTGGATGTATTCTCTCCTTCTCTATTTTTAGGAACAGTTTGAGTAGATTTGGTATTAATTCTTTTTTAAAAGTCTTTCAGAATTAAGCAGTGAAGCCATCGAGTCCCGGGCCTTTCTTTAATGGGAGGCTTTTTATTACAGCTTTAATCTCATTACTTATTATTGGTCTGTTCAGGTTTTGAATTTCTTCAGTGGCTCAATTTTGGTAGGCTGTAGGGGTCTAGGAATTTACATCTCTTCTGGATTTTCCTATTTATTGACATATAGTTGTTCATAGCAGCCTCTAATGATCCTTTGAATTTCTGTGATACTGGTTGTAATATCTCCTTTTTCATTTCAGATTTTTTATTTATTTATTTTTTATTTTTTTTACTTTATTATTATTATACTTTAAGTTTTATGGTACATGTGCACAATGTGCAGATTTGTTACATATGTATACATGTGCCTTGTTGGTGTGCTGCACCCATTAACTGGTCATTTAGCATTAGGTATATCTCTTAATGCTATCCCTACGCCCTCCCCCAACCCCACAACAGTCCCCGGGGTGTGATGTTCCCCTTCCTGTGTCCATGTGTTCTCATGGCTCAATTCCCACCTATGAGTGAGAACATGCGGTGTTTGGTTTTTTGTCCTTGTGATAGTTTACTAAGAATGATGATTTCCAGTTTCATCCATGTCCCTACAGAGGACATGAACTCATCATTTTTATGGCTGCATAGTATTCCATGGTGTATATGTGCCACATTTTCTTAATCCAGTCTATCATTGTTGGACATTTGAGTTGGTTCCAAGTCTTTGCTATTGTGAATAGTGCCGCAATAAACATACGTGTGCATGTGTCTTTATAGCAGTATGTTTTACAGTTCTTTGGGTATATACCCAGTAATAGGATGGCTGGGTCAAATGGTATTTCTAGCTCTAGATCTCTGAGGAATCGCCACACTGACTTCCACAATGGTTGAACTAGTTTACAGTCCCACCAACAGTGTAAAAGTGTTCCTATTTCTCCACATCCTCTCCAGCACCTGTTGTTTCCTGACTTTTTAATGATGGCCATTCTAACTGGTGTGAGATGGTATCTCATTGTGGTTTTGATTTGCATTTCTCTGATGGCCAGTGATGATGATGAGCATTTTTGCATGTGTTTTTTGGCTGCATAAATGTCTTCTTTTGAGAAGTGTCTGTTCATGTCCTTCGCCCACTTTTTGATGGGGTTGTTTTTTTCTTCTAAATTTGAGTTCATTGTAGATTCTGGATATTAGCCCTTTGTCAGATGAATAGGTTGCGAAAATTTTCTCCCATTCTGTAGGCTGCCTGTTCACTCTGATGGTAGTTTCTTTTGCTGTGCAGAAGCTCTTTAGTTTAGTTAGGTCCCATTTGTCAATTTTGGCTTTTGTTGCCATTGCTTTTGGTGTTTTAGACATGAAGTCCTTGCCCATGCTTATGTCCTGAATGGTATTGCCTAGGTTTTATTCTAGGGTTTTTATGGTTTTAGGTCCGACATGTAAGTCTTTAATCCATCTTGAATTAATTTTTGTATAAGGTGTAAGGAAGGGATCCAGTTTCAGCTTTCTACGTATGGCTAGCCAGTTTTCCCAGCACCATTTATTAAATAGGGAATCCTTTCCCCATTTCTTGTTTTTGTCAGGTTTGTCAAAGATCAGAGAGTTGTAGATATGCGGCGTTATTTTTGAGGGCTCTATTCTGTTCCATTGATCTATATCTCTGTTTTGGTACCAGTACCATGCTGTTTTGGTTACTGTAGCCTTGTAGTATATTTTGAAGTCAGGTAGCGTGATGCCTCCAGGTTTGTTCTTTTGGCTTAGGATTGACTTGGCGATGTGGGCTCTTTTTTGGTTCCATATGAACTTTAAAGTAGTTTTTTTCCAGTTCTGTGAAGAAAGTCATTTCTTCTTGGTAGCTTGATGGGGATGGCATTGAATCTATAAATTACCTTGGGCAGTATGGCCATTTTAACGATATTGATTCTTCCAACCCATGAGCATGGAATGTTCTTCCATTTGTTTGTATCCTCTTTTATTTCATTGAGCAGTGGTTTGTAGTTCTCCTTTAAGAGGTCCTTCACGTCCCTTGTAAGTTGGATTCCTAGGTATTTTATTCTCTTTGAAGCAATTGTGAATGGGAGTTCACTCATGATTTGGCTCTCTGTTTGTCTGTTATTGGTGTATAAGAATGCTTGTGATTTTTGTACATTGATTTTGTATCCTGAGACTTTGCTGAAGTTGCTTATCACCTTAAGGAGATTTTGAGCTGAGACAATGGGGTTTTTCTAGATATACAATCACGTCATCTGCACACAGGGACAATTTGACTTCCTCTTTTCCTAATTGAATACCCTTTATTTCCTTCTCCTGCCTAATTGCCCTGGCCAGAACTTCCAACAGTATGTTGAATAGGAGTTGTGAGAGAGGGCATCCCTGTCTTGTGCCAGTTTTCAAAGGGAATGCTTCCAGTTTTTGCCCATTCAGTATGATATTGGCTATGGGTTTGTCATAGATAGCTCTTATTATTTTGAGATACGTCCCATCAATACCTAATTTATTGAGAGGTGTTAGCATGAAGCATTGTTGAATTTTGTCAAAAGCCTTTTCTGCATCTATTGAGATAATCATGTGGTTTTTGTCTTTGGTTCTGTTTATATGTTGGGTTACATTTATTGAATTGCTTATGTTGAACCAGCCTTGCATCCCAGGGATGAAGCCCACTTGATCGTGGTGGATAAGCTTTTTGATGTGCTGCTGGATTCGGTTTGCCAGTATTTTATTGAGGATTTTTGCATCAATGTTCATCAAGGATATTGGTCTAAAATTCTCTTTCTTGGTTGTGTCTCTGCCCGGCTTTGGTATCAGGATGATGCTGGCCTCATAAAGTGAGTTAGGGAGGATTCCCTCTTTTTCTATCAATTGGAATAGTTTCAGAAGGAATGGTACTAGTTCCTCCTTGCACCTCTGGTAGAATTCGGCTGTGAATCCATCTGGTCCTGGACTCTTTTTGGTTGGTAAGCTATTGATTATTGCCACAATTTCAGAGCCTGTTATTGGTCTATACAGAAATTCAACTTCTTCCTGGTTTAGTCTTGGGATGGTGTATGTGTTGAGGATTTATCCATTTCTTCTACATTTTCTAGTTTATTTGCTTAGAGGTGTTTGTAGTATTCTCTGATGGTAGTTTGTATTTCTGTGGGATTGGTGGTGATATCCCCTTTATCATTTTTTATTGTGTCTATTTGATTCTTCTCTCTTTTCTTCTTTATTAGTCTTGCTAGCGATCTATCAATTTTGTTGATCTTTTCAAAAAACCAGCTCCTGGATTCATTAATTTTTTGAAGATTTTTTTGTGTCTCTATTTCCTTCAGTTCTGCTCTGATTTTAGTTCTTTCTTGCCTTCTGCTAGCTTTTGAATGTGTTTGCTCTTGCTTTTCTAGTTCTTTTAACTGTGATGTTAGGGTATCAATTTTGGATCTTTCCTGCTTTCTCTTGTGGGCATTTAGTGCTATAAATTTCCCTCTACACACTGGTTTAAATGTATCCCAGAGATTCTGGTATGTTGTGTCTTTGTTCTCGTTGGTTTCAAAGAACATCTTTATTTCTGCCTTCATTTCATTATGTCATTCAGGAGCAGGTTGTTCAGTTTCCATGTAGTTGAGCGGTTTTGAGTGAGTTTCTTAATCCTGAGTTCTAGTTTGATTGTACTGTGGTCTGAGAGACAGTTTGTTATAATTTCTGTTCTTTTACATTTGCTGAGGAGAGCTTTACTTCCAACTATGTGGTCAATTTTGGAATAGGTGTGGTGTGGTGCTGAAAAAAATGTATATTCTGTTGATTTGGGGTAGAGAATTCTGTAGATGTCTATTAGGTCTGCTTGGTGCAGAGCTGAGTTCAATTCCTGGGTATCCTTGTTAACTTTGTCTCGATCTGTCTAATGTTGACAGTGGGGTGTTAAAGTCTCCCATTATTATTGTGTGGGAGTCTAAGTCTCTTTGTATGTCACTCAGGACTTGCTTATGAATCTGGGTGCTCCTGTATTGGGTGCACATATATTTAGGATAGTTAACTCTTCTTGTTGAATTGATCCCTTTACCATTATGTAATGGCCTTCTTTGTCTCTTTTGATCTTTGTTGATTTAAAGTCTGTTTTATCAGTGACTAGGATTGCAACTCCTGCCTTTTTTTGTTTTCCATTTGCTTGGTAGATCTTCCTCCATCCTTTTATTTTGAGCCTATGTGTGTCTGTGCACGTGAGATGGGTTTCCTGAATACAGCACACTGATGGTCTTGACTCTTTATCCAGTTTGCCAGTCTGTGTCTTTTATTTGGAGCATTTAGTCCATTTACATTTAAAGTTAATATTGTTATGTGTGAATTTGATCCTGTCATTATGATGTTAGCTGGTTATTTTGCTCGTTAGTTGATGCAGTTTCTTCCTAGCCTTGATGATCTTTACAATTTGGCATGATTTTGCAGTGGCTGGTACCGGTTTTTCCTTTCCATGTTTAGTGCTTCAGGAGCTCTTTTAGGGCAGGCCTGGTGGTGACAAAATCTCTCAGCATTTGCTTGTCTGTAAAGTATTTTATTTCTCCTTCACTTATGAAGCTTAGTTTGGCTGGATATGAAATTCTGGGTTGAAAATTCTTTTCTTTCAGAATGTTGAATATTGGCCCCCACTGTCTTCTGGCTTGTTGAGTTTTTGCCGAGAGATCAGCTGTTAGTCTGATGGGCTTCCCTTTGTGGGTAACCCGACCTTTCTCTCTGGCTGCCCTTAACATTTTTTCCTTCATTTCAACTTTGGTGCATCGGACAATTATGTGTCTTGGAGTTGCTCTTCTCGAGGAGTATCTTTATGGCGTTCTCTGTATTTCCTGAATCTGAATATGGACCTGCCTTGCTAGATTGGGGAAGTTCTCCTGGATAATATCCTGCAGAGTGTTTTCCACCTTGGTTCCTTTCTCCCCGTCACTTTCAGGTACACCAATCAGACGTAGATTTTGTCTTTTCTCATAGTCCCATATTTCTTGGAGGCTTCGTTTGTTTCTTTTTATTCTTTTTTCTCTATACTTCCCTTATTGCTTCATTTCATTCATTTCATCTTCCATCACTGATACCCTTTCTTCAAGTTGATTGCATCGGCTCCTGAGGCTTCTGCATTCTTCACGTAGTTCTCGAGCCTTGGCTTTCAGCTCCATCAGCTCCTTTAAGCACTTCTTTGTATTGATTATTCTAGTTATACATTCATCTAAATTTTTTTCAAAGTTTTTAACTTCTTTGCCTTTGGTTTGAATTTCCTCCTTTAGCTCGGAGTAGTTTGATCATCTGAAGGCTTCTTCTCTCAACTCGTCAAAGTCATTCTCCATCCAGCTTTGTTCCATTGCTGGTGAAGAACTGTGTTCCTTTGGAGGAGGAGAGTTGCTCTGCTTTTTAGAATTTCCAGTTTTTCTGCTCTGTTTTTTCCCCATCTTTGTGGTTTTATCTACTTTTGGTCTTTGATGATGGTGATGTACAGATGGGTTTTTGGTGTGGCTGTCCTTTCTGTTTGTTAGTTTTCCTTCTAACAGACAGGACCCACAGTTGCAGGTCTGTTGGAGTTTTCTAGAGGTCCACTCCAGACCCTATTTGCCTGGGTATCAGCAGCGGAGGCTGCAGGACAGCGGATTTTCGTGAACCATGAATGCTGCTGCCTGATCGTTCCTCTGGAAGTTTTATCTCAGAGGAGTACCCGGCCGTGTGAGGTGTCAGTCTGCCCCTACTTGCAGTTGCCTCCCAGTTAGGCTGCTCAGGGGTCGGAGTGAGGGACCCACTTGAGGCAGTCTGCCCGTTCTCACATCTTCATATGTGTGCTGGGAGAACCACTACTCTCTTCAAAGCTGTCAGATAGAGATATTTAATTCTCAGATGGAAATGCAGAAATCACCCATCTTCTGTGTCACTCACGCTGGGAGCTGTAGACTGGAGCTGTTCCTATTCGGCCATCTTGGCTCCCTCCCCGATGTGTGGGGCTTTTGCGGGGAGCTTAGTTCTGCATGGCTGGGGAGGCCTCAAGAAATTTACAATCATGGCAGAAGGCGAAGAAGAAGCAAGCTTGGGCCTTCTCACATGGCGGCAGGACAGAGAGAAGAGTCTCAGATTTTATTTAATTGAGTCTTCTCTCTTTTTTCTTAGTCTGGCTAAAGGTTTGTCAATTTAGTTTATCTTTTCAAAAACCCAACTTTTTGTTTCATTTATTGTATTTTTTTCATTTCAAATTCATTTATTTCTGCTCTGATCTTCATTATTTCTTCTATTAATTTTGGGTTCAGTTTGCATTTGCTTTTTTAATTATTTAAGATGCATCATTAGGTTATTTATTTGAAGTTTTTCTTCTTTTTGATGTCAGCACTTACAGTCATAAATTTCCTTTAGTACTGCTTTTGCTGTATCCCATAAATTTTGATATGTTGTGTTTGCATTATCATTTGCTTCAAGAAAATTTTCATTTTCCTTCTTCATTTCTTCATTGACCCATTGGTCATTCAGGAGCATATTGTTTAATTTTCATGTGTTTGTATAGTTTCTAAAATTCCTCTTGTTGATTTCTAGTTTTATTCCATTGTGGTCAGGGAAGATACTTGATATTATTTCAATTTTTTTTGAAATTTTTAAGACTTCTTTTTTGACCTAATATATGGTCTGTCCCTGAGAATGACCTATGGGCTGAGGCGAAGAATTTGTACACTGCAGCTGTTGAATGAAATGTTATGTAAATATCTATTATGTCTATTTGTTCTATAGGGCAGATTAGGTCCAATGTTTCTTTGTTGATTTTTTTGTCTGGGAGATCTGTCCACTGCTGAAAGTGGGGTGTTGAAGTCTCCAGCTATGAGTGTATTGGGGTCTATCTCTCTTGTTAGGTCTAATAATATTTGGTTTTTCTATCTTGGTGCTCTGGTGTTGGCTGCATACGTATTTACACGTGCTATATCCTCTTGCTGAAATGACCCCTTTTCCGTTAGGTAATGACCTTCTTTATCTCTTCTTACAGTTTTTGTATTGAAATCTATTTTGTCTGATATAAGGGTAGCTAACCCTTGTCTTTTTTATGTTTGCATGGAATGTCTTTTTCCATCTCTTCATTTTCAGTCTATGTGTATCTTTTTAGGTGAACTGTGTTTCTTGTAGGCAACAGATCATTGCATCTTGTTTTTCTCATCCATTTAGCTTCTCTATGTCTTGATTGGAGAGTTTAGTTCATTTACATTCAGTGTTATTATTGATAAGTAGGAATTTACTCCTGCCATTTTGTCATTTGTTTTCTCGTCACCACTGTAACACTATAGACAGACCTCTAGTAAGTACTTAGTAGTTTTTATTCTGATTACCTGCATATCTTTTTTTTTCCTAACAGCTGTGATCTAAGAAAGCAGGGGCAAGGATTATAACTAATTCATCTTTGTATCCCAGTAACTAGGACTCACTAAGTAAGAAAAATATTAAAAGAATGGGTGATTGAGAGAAGAAAGAGGAAATCAGAAGAAGTGAATATTTTAAGAGAAAAATTTGTTGAGAAGAAAATATATTGTGTTAGATTTGGTTTGCCTTTGTGGGCAGAATGTCATATGGGCTATAGGAAATCTTAGATAGGATTGCATGTTTGTCCATGGGTTTATCAACTTCGCAGGATTTTATTTGAAATTTGGCCTTGTTTCTTTACATAGTTAAATGTTGTTAGTAAATGATAGAGGAAAATAGAATGGTATTTTCAACATGCATACATGTAAAGGAAGAAAAAAGCGGTTGAGCTAACCGCTGCCAAATTGTAGCACATTCTTTCCTTTTGTGTTCAATTTTACGTAGTATTTAGCACTTAGCCATGTGCAAATAGATGTTTAATAAATATTTGACATGTACCATATTTTGTGTTCCTTTTAAGCAACTTGTGGTAAGTGACATTCAATGCTACTGCCTTTTTGCACATCATGTTTTTTTAATTCCTAATCCCTATGAGAAGGATTTAATTAGAAATGTGCACTGGATCCAATTTTGGTACTATTTCTATATTTTATCATTCACTAGTAATGTTTGGCAATATTTCTAATAGACTAATAAATTCAAATTAAAAGGAGAAGTGATTAGAAGTAATACACAGACAAATATGCATGTGTACATGTGTTAATATCAGCACACAGATTTCATTCTTTTCTTATTTACAAGAATGGGCTTCACCAAAGAGAACAAGATTTGTGTTCTTCCAGCATTTGCAGAAACAGCCTCTAAACTGGGGCCTTGAGCCCATTAGCACTAATGAAAAGAGTCACCCAAGGGAGTAAGATGGATGGCTTATGCTTTCATGTGGTAATCTCATGTATGTTTTTTGCTACAAATAATTTCCCAAAGCTTGCTTCTGTGTTTTCAGGTTCATGTGCTTTTCTCCTGATAGCCAAGCTGTTAGTAATGATGCTTATGTTTCATTACAGGCATACCTTAACATATTGAAGGTTCAGTTTCAGACTGTTGCAATAAAGCAAATATTGTAATAATGTGCAATTCATGAATTTTTGGGTTTCCCAGTGCATATAAAATTTATGTTTACACTATAGTGTAGTCTATTAAGTGTGCAAAAGTATGTCTAAAAAATGTATATACCTTAATTTTAAAATATTTTATTACTAAAAATTCTAATGATCATCAAACTTTCAGCCCTTTGCTGGTGGGGGGTCTTGCCTCAATGTTGATGGCTGCTGACTAATCAGGGCAGTGGTTGCTGAAGGTTGGGGTGGCTGTGGAAATTTCTTAAGACAACAGTGAAGTTTGCTGCATTGATTGACTCTTCCTTTCCCAAAAGATTTCTCTGTAGCATGCAATGCTGTTTGATAGTATTTTACCCACAGTAGAAGTTCTTTCAAAATTGGAGTCAATCTTCTAAAACACTGCTGCTTCATTATCAACTAAGTTGGTATTATATTCTAAATCCTTAATTGTAATTTCAACAGTGTTCACAGAATCTTTCCCAGGAGTAGTTTCTATGTCGAGAACCATTTACTTTTCTCATCCATGAGAAGCAACTCCTCATTTGTTCAAGCTTTATCATGAGATTGCAGCAATTTAGTCACATCTTCACTGTGCTCCACTTCTAATTCTAGTTCTCTTGCTATTTCCACCACATTTGCAGTTAATACTTCCTCTGCTGAAGTCTTGAGCCCCTCAAAGTCATCCAGGAGGGTTGGAATCAACTTCTTCCAAACTTCCATTAATGTTGATATTTTGACCTCCTCCTAGGAATCATGAATGTTTCTAATAACATCTAGAATGGTTAATCCTTTCCAGAAGGTTTTAAATTGACTTTGTTTATAGCCTTCAGAGGAATCACTATCTATGGCAACTATAGCCTCACAAAGTGTATTTTTTAAATAATAAGACTTAAATATTGTATTAATCCATTTTCATGCTGCCGATAAAGATATACCTGAGACTGGGCAATTTACAAAAGACAGAGGTTCAATGGACTTGCAGTTCCACGTGGCTGGGGAGGCTTCACAATCATGGTGGAAGACAAGGAGGAGCAAGTCACATCTTACATGGATGGCAGCAGGCAAAGAGAGAGAACTTGTGCAGGGGAACTCCTCTTTATAAAACCATCAGATCTCATGAGACTTATTCACTATCATGAGAACAGCACAGGAAAGACTTGCCCACATGATTCAGTTACCTCCCTCTGGGTCCCTCCCACAACACATGGGCATTCAAGATGAGATTTGGGTGGAAATACAGCTAAACCATATAATTCTGCCCCTGGTTCCTCCCAGGTCTCATGTCCTAACATTTCAAAACAGAAGCATGCTTTCTCAACAGTCCCCCAAAGTCTTAACTCATTTTAGCATTAACTCAAAAGTCCACAGTCCAAATTCTTATCCAAAACAAGGCAAGTCCCTTCCACCAACGAGCCTGTAAAATCAAAAGCAAGTTGGTTACTTTCTAGATATAATGGGGGTACAGGCATTGGGTAAAATACAGCCATTCCAAATGGAAGAAATTGGCCAGAACAAATGGGGTACAGTCCCCATACAAGTCTGAAATCTAGAGGGACAGTCAAATATTAAAGCTCCAAAATGATCTCCTTTGACTCCATGTCTCACATCCAGGTCACACTGATGCAAGAGTTCTCATAGTCTTGGGCAGCTCTGTCCCTGTGGCTTTGCAGGGTATGGCCTCCCTCCCAGCTGCTTTCATGGGCTTGCATTGAGTGTCTGCGGCTTTTCCAGGTGCATGGTGCAAGCTGTCAGTGGATCTACCACTCTGGAGTCTGGAGGACTGTGGCCCTCTTTTCACAGCTCCACTAGGCAGTGCCCCAGTAGGGACTCTATGTGTGGGGGCTTTGACCCCACATTTCCCTTCCTTCCATACTGCCCTAGCAGAGGTTCTCCATGAGGGCCTCACCCGTGCAGCAAACTTCTGCCTGGGCATCCAGGTGTTTCTGTACATCCTCTAAAATCTAGAAAGAGGTTCCCAAACCTCAATTCTTGACTTCTGTGCACCTGCAGGCTCAACATCACGTGGAAGCTGCCAAGGCTTCAGGCTTCTACCTTCTGAAGCAAAGCCTGAGCTGTACCCTGGCCCCTTTTAGTCATGGCTGGAGTGGCTGGGACACGGGGCACTAAGTCCCTATACTATACACAGCAGAGGGACCCTGGGTCCGGCCCATGAATCCATTTCTTCCTCCTAAACCTTCAGGCCTGTGATGGGAGGGGCTGCCATGAAGACTCTGACATGCTTTCTCCAGGGCTGACATTTTCCCCATTGTCTTGGGGATTAACATTCAGATCCTCGTTACTTATGCAAAATTCTGCGGCCATCTTGAATTTCTCCTCAGAAAATGTTTTTTTTTTTTTGTTCTTGTTTGTTTGTTTCTATGGCATTGTCAGGCTCCATATTTTCCAAACTTTTATATTCTGCTTCCCTTATAAAACTGAATGCCTTTAACAGCACCCAAGTCACCCTTGAATGTTTTGCTGCTTAGAAATTTCTTCCACCAGATACCCTAAATCATCTCTCTCAAGTTCAAAGTTCCACAAATCTCTAGGGCAGGGGCAAAATGCTGCCAGTCTCTTTGCTGAAGCATAACAACAGTCATTTTTGCTCCAATTCCCAACAAGTTCCTCATCTCCATCTGAGACCACCTCAGCCTGGATTTCATTGTCCATATCACTGTCAGCATTTTGGTCAAAGCTATTCAACAAGTCTCTTGTTGAAAACTTTTCAAAACTGTTCCAAACTTTTCCACATTTTCCTGTCTTCTTCTGAGCCCTCCAGACTGTTCTAACCTCGGCCTGTTACCCAGTTCTAAAGTCACTTCCACATTTTTGGTTATCGTTTCAGGAGCACCCCTCTCTACTGGTACCAATTTACTGCAGTAGACCATTTTCGTGCTGCTGATAAAGACATACCCAAGACTGGGCAATTTACAAAAGAAAGAGGTTCAATGGACTTGCAGTTCCATGTGGCTGGGGAGACCTCACAATCATGGCAGAAGGCAAGGAGGAGCAAGTCACATCTTACATGGATGAGAGCAGGGAAAGAGAGAGTACTTGTACAGGGGAACTCCTCTTTATAAAACCATCAGATCTCATGAGACTTATTCACTATCATGAGAACAGCACAGCAAAGACTTGCCCCCATGATTCAGTTACCTCCCACTGGGTCCCTCACACAACACATGAGAATTCAAGATGATATTTGGATGGAGACACAGCCACACCATATCGAAACACCAAAATCACTCCATGATTTGTGGGCTTCAGAATGTATATTGTGTTAGCAGGCATTAAAACAACATTAATCAGTCTCCTTGTACATCTCCATCAGAACTCTGGGGTAGCCAGATGCATTGTCAGTGACAAGAAATCAATCTTTTGATCAGTAGGTCTCAATAGTATGCTTAAATATTTGGTAAACTATGCTGTAAACAGAGGTGCCATCATTCAGGCATTGTTGTTTCATTTGTAGGGCATAGGTGAGTAGATTCAGTATAATTCTTAAAGGCCCTAGGATTTTCAGAATGGTGAATAAAATGACTTAAAGTCACCAGCAGCATTAGCCTGTAACAAGAGAGTTAGCCCATTCTTTGAAGCTTTGAAGCCAGGCATTGACTTCTCCTTTGTAGTTATGAAAGTCCTAGATGGCTTCTTTTCCAGTAGAAGGCTGTTGCTCTTAAATTGAAAATCTATTGCTTGGTGTAGCCACCTTCATCTATGATCTTAACTAGATTTTCTGGATAATTTGCTGCAGCTTCTACATCAGCACTTAATGTTTCATCTCATGCTTTTATGTTTTAGAGACAGCTTTTTTCCTTAAACCTCATAAACCAGCCTCTGCTTGCTTTTAACTTTTCTTCTGCAACTTCTTCACCTCTCTCAGACTTCATAGAACTGAATAGTTAGGGCTTTGCTCTAAGTTAGACTTTGGCTTAAGGGAATGTTGTGGCTGGTTTGATCTCTATCCAGATCACTAAAACTCTCCATATCAGCAATAAGGCTGTTTTGCTTTCTTATTCCTGTGTTCACCAGAGTAGCACTTTTAATTTCCTTCGAGAACTCTTCCTTTGCATTATAACTTGGCTGTTCAGTGCAAGAGGCCTAGCTTTTAGCCTGTCTTGGTTTTTGGCCTATCTCAGCTTTTGACCTGCCTTTCTCATGAAGCATAATCACTTCTAGCTTTTGATTTAAAGTGAGAGATGTGCAACTCTTTCTTTCACTTGAACACTTAGAGGCCATTATAGGGTTATTACTTGGCTTAATTTCAATATTGTGTGTCTCAGGCAATAGGGAGGCCTGAGAAGAAGGAGAGAGACAGGGGAATGGCTGGTTGGTGGAATAGTCAGAACACAAAACATGTATTGACTAAGTTTGCCATCTTCTATAGGCATTGTGGTATCCCAAAACAATTACAATAGTAACATGAGAGATCACTGATTGTAGTTCACCATAACAGATATAATAATAATGAAAAAGTATGAAATTGTGAGAATTACCAAAATGTGACACAGAGACACTAGGTGAGCACTGTTGGAAAAATGGTGCCAATAGACTTGTTCAATGCAGGGTTGTCACAAAACTTCAATTTGTAAAAAATGCAGTATCTGCAAAGCACAATAAAGTGCAATAAAACAAAGTATGCCTGTAGAATCAGTCATTTCATGGCCTTGTTTTCCAATTTTGAATATCAGCTAAATTATCGCACCAGAGTTGTTCATGTGTACTGGTGATAAAAGAAAATTAATGTTTCTGTGTTTCAGATTTACTCTTGTTGTCTTAGTGAGAAGGATACCCTTGTACTCAGCTTTGAGAATGTTGTACTTTGCTTTTAAAATAACCAAAGAAAATAACTTTAAAAAAAGCAGCTGCCATTCCAACATATCTTTTATTAAAGCTTTATAAAATATTAAATTTGTGTAAAAATAATATTCTAATTAATGTTTCAAGATAGCTTAATTGCAGGCTATCAAGGAAGTAGGTCTCCTGATTTCAAGTGCCTTGTTCACAGTGTTCTACCTAGGATCCCAGAGGAAGCTGCAGGCTTAGTTAAGTTAGCAGGATTCTAGCACTGTGCTCTGCCTCTCTTCTCTGTTTGCATCTAAGCAGGCCCTTTTTAATCTGTTTTTTATATTGGAATTCTGGTTGAGATTTTGTTTGAAGAAAGATCTTGGCTGCTTCAAGATGATGATGATGATAAAGACAAAAGGAGGAGAGAGAGAGAAAGAGGAGAAGAGAGGAGAGAGGGAAAGAAGAGAGGTAAATATTTTGGCTTAGTACTCAGATGTTTTAGAATGAGACCTGACTCTGCAAGCTCTATGTCATCTTGGATAAATGACTTCTGGGCCTTGATTTTCTCTTCTGTTAATTAGAGATGCGGCGGGGCGGGGTGGGGTAGGGAAGGTTTAAAGTAGATTATCTCAAAGTGTATGGTATTTTTATAATGTCATGTATATTGCTTGGAATTGAGCTATCTGAGCTCTGTGCCCTGACCCTGCCACTCTCACATCCCCAGGCCAAGTAGTATTGTGAAGAGTTATCTAATCCTGATATTGATAAGATGTCTTTCCTGTGTCTCAGAATTAATCAAAATGCCCAGTAGGGTAGCCTATTGTGATCTATAAACACAGCTTCTCTTGTTACCAACATGTACCTGCTTGGCATTTGGCAGATGGTGCTTGGACTTACCATGAGCCAGGTTACGTTTCTTGATGTATATCCATATACTTACTACTTGTTACTTGACACCAGGTGAATGCCACTGAATCCAGAAAGGATTTTTCTTTTCCTCCAAATGTCTTACATACTAAGAAAAACTCTGAAGCATATACAGAGGCATTTATTTTCTAACTTCAATAAAATATGTCTCATATGAAGAGCATGGATTATTGGATTTGGGCTAAGTGGATTATTAGATTAAGTTGGGTAGCTGTTTTCCTTGACCCAGTCACTAAACCAATTTGCTTGATCAATTTAAAATTTGATTTGAGAGGCTATCACAGACAAAGGTTGTGTAAATGGGTGAGGTACATGACTACAGTCAAACAAACCATTTTTTTCTTCTGATATGATTCTTATATGATACCTGTGATAGATAGCCACTAGGGGTAATGGAAGAGGTTTTCTTAAACAGTTTTTTGTACTTCTTTTCTTTATTTGCTATTTAATTTTAGTTATTCCAACCCATATTCTAGAATTCAGTTCATAAACTTAAGCCTATTGATAGTTAAAAATTATGCCAAACTGTTTTTACCCTTATAGTGGAGTGGAATGTTCTTATTAATGACGTAATCTCATTTTTAAAGTTATTACTAGTGATATCTTAGGAATTGATTTTGTTATATAGTTCAGTAATGTTCTAGAGAGGTAAGGGAACCAAAGTACTTCATAGGTAAGAACCCATCCCCATATTACTTAGCTGAAGACAGGAGATGTGAAGGTTATAGAGAAAAGGGAGGAGCAGGATAGTAAAGAAGGACAGAGCAAAGAATAAGAACCCATTGGAAACTGAATGAAAGCCGCAAGTGAGGAGGGTCAGGAATCATAGTGGTCCTCATTCACCCACTGCCTGTAGCTCCTCCGTTATAGACCAGTGGACACATGGGTACCTGAGGCTGAATGCAGACAATTGCTTCAAAATAATAAGTTCCTTGGCATGAAATGTTTCATCTACTAAGTAGAAGAATGAATTTTGTGATATATGAGGGTATTACTGGCTTAGGACAAGGCTTTCTTTCCTAATTGAAGGTGCTTTGTGGGACTATTAGCATACCAGCTGATTCCTCTTGTGTTGCACTGCAAATTGCTGATTAACTGCTTTTATGTATGCAGAGCTGACATGTTGCCTCATTTAGAAACAAAGTGTAGTGCTCTAAGGAACTAGTCAGAAGTTCAAACTGACATTTAGAAATTGTAAACCCACAGACTTCATGACAAGTAATGCTGTCAGTTTAAATTATGGCTTTTCTACCTCGAGATGGATAAAAAGAGCTAGTAATAGAGCCTGTGACCAGTGTATTAGAGACAGATTCTGCTCTAGTGAGCTGAGAGATTGTGCTATTTGGATCTAACATTCAGTTGCATTTCCTTTTCCTTGGATATTTTCTGGGTGATCAGCCAGTGTGAAGGGTCGATGCTGTGGATGGTTGTAACAAATGCATATTAGTTCAACCAAAAAATGCTCTATTCTTGCTTTCAGGGAGATTGTTTAATAACCAAGTTAGGAAACTGAGAATAAATTGAGAGTTTAATTCTCAAAATAAGATACTTTATGTTAACATGAAGAAGTTTAGCAACAATTTCATTATCTGGAAAGACTGAATTATATAAAGTATGTGGAATGAGGGTAAAAAAGAGCTTAAAGAAAATAGCTCCCTCTTTGATTTTGGTATTTCCTAGCTAAGTACTTTGCCACCTTACCTGTTTTTACTATCTATCTGGCATTTTGATGAACTTTTCCCCAACTGAATCGATGAATCGGCTCTCATGTTGCATCCCAGTGTAGCGTGGTGTCGCCTGCTGCACTGGAGTCCTTTGTGACTCACCCCTGGTGATTAGGGGTCCACATTGGTGGATCAAGGTGTGTATTGGATGGGGAACACTGGGGAAGAAAACTAACTTTTCACCTGTTACTCTTTCTGTTCTCTTAGACTACATGTTTATATAAAGCTTTTGAATTTTAGAATGTAAAAAACTCAATTGACTTAACAAAATCTGTCTGGAATTGACAGAAATTTGATAAAAGTGGCTGGGCTTGGTGGCTCATGCCTGTAATCCTAGCACTTTGGGAGGCCAAGGTGGGAGGATTTCTTCAGCTCAGGAGTTCAAGACCAGCCCGGGCAACATAGTGACACCTTGTTTCTACAAAAAGTTAAAAAATTGGCCTGATGGAGCATGCCTGTAGTCCTAGCTACTTAGGTGGCTGAGGCAGGAGGATTGTTTGAGCCTGGGAGGTTATAGCTGCACTGAGCTATGATTGCACCACTGTACTCCACCCCTGGCTGACAGAGCAAGGCTCTGTCTCAAAAAAAAAAAAAAATAAGAAATTTGGTAAAAGTAATTTCCACCTAATGACTAAACCAGTGGCTCATGTAGAGAAATGGTCACTATACTGGTCCTCTCCCATCTACCCTTTATTTGGGGAGGTACATTATAGTGGGGAATCCTGGACTTGGAGCCAGGAGGCATGGGTTTATCATCTGCTCTTTCATGCCTTGAGCAATGAATTTCATTTTTCTGTGTCAGTTTTTTAATCTGTAAAATGAGGATACCTATTTATGTGTATTTATAGATTTATTGTGAGACTAAAATGAAACTGGAGTTATTCTGTGGACTATGATGTTCTATGCAGACATTATTATTATTATTTTTATATAGCATGGCCAGGGCCAGATTCTTGGGCATGCCACCACTGTGGTTGCATGGGGTCTCATGCTCAGAAGGAGGTCTTGTGCTAGGAAATTAATATGATTGCTGTCTTGACATTCTGAATGATAATTTTTTGAATTTATATTTTTTATCTGAACTCAGATAATGGAGCATGTGCTGGGACGCAAACCCGCTACGAGCCAGCTTTTTGTCAGTCCCTACTTACTTGCAACAGGTTCTCAGCTGCCCACTCCCTTGTGCCTACCTCAGTGACTACTGCCACTCTCCACCCCTGACAGGGCTTGGGTTTGGACACAAAATGAGTAGGTTTGGGTGTGCACCTTGCACACAAAGTCATGGGTGGTATCCTGGGTGCCTGTGAAAGTCCACAGTGCTCTTCAAGTATCCTCATGCCTGAGGGAGCACACATTAAGTAGCAAATATTTTTTAAAAAGTATAACTTGTTGAGAGTGTGACCATGGGGAAAAAATGAAAAAGTTTCTCCTGTTTTTTGAACAAGAAGCCCCTCATTTTCATTTTGCACTAGCTAAATTATGTGGCTGCCCTATGAAATAAATAACTGGCTCTGCTCTTCAGAGCCCTAGAGATTTCTCAGGGACCCCCATGGACTATGTAATAATGACCTTGAGTAGGGCTTTTGGTAGGGATACAATAGAGGAGAATCCAGTGGATGGAGAGTGAGTGAAAAGTGAGGAAGTGGGAAGTGTAGACAGCAATTGACACAAACCTTGTTAAAAAGATTGGCCTTGAAGAGAAGGGAAGAGAGTAGTAGCTGGAGTAGAAGATAGAGAGAGGGGTTGTTTGCCTTTCTTTTTTTTTTAGAAAGAACTGAACATGTTTATATGTTAATATGATGAAGTTAGTTGGGAAGGAAAAGTTAAATATAGTCATTTGCAGAATATTTACTGAAAATTTATCATATCATTTTTGCTATTCACTCTTGAACTGAGGTTCAAAAGTTTTCATTTTCCAAAGCAACAGAAGGTGCCTTAGATTCTATTCTTTATACCCAAATAGGGGAGGGCAGTGTGAGCCCCTTTAATGTGGCTCAAGGCCAGCCATATTTGGCTATCTTCTCCTCGCTGCAGTGGGCTGGTGCTGGAGCAGAAGGCCACACAATTCGTTGTTCTGGACTTCATAGTAAAGCAGGGTGATCTTCTGCCCTTGAGCACTATTTGAGTGTGAGATCTGTTGGGCTTTTGAATACTCAGCCATGCAACATGCTGGGGGCAGCTGTCACATTGCCTCTTTCTGGGATCTGGACAGCTTTTGGCCATGACTACTATTCTTTGATTCCTTGAGGAATTGGAATGAATTGGCTTCCACTTTAATAGAATATTTATTAGAACTTGAAAGTAGTGAATGGGAGTATTTAGACTTACTGTATTTTTATTAGTGAAATGGATAATAATCTCTACCTCACAAGTTTGTTGAAAGGATTAAATTAGATATGTAAAATGCCTAGTGCAATGTCTGGCACATGATTAGATGTTTGACACATTATTAGTTTTCATCTTGATTCCTCTTTTTTAAAAAGGTAAGTATTGTATAGATATACCTTCCTTGATGCACCAGAGATGGTCATAAAATCAATTTAAACTTGTAAAATATGCTAGATGGGATTAACACCGAAATAAAGCTTTCTGTGATAACTCCTTTTCCAAAGGGGGAAAAATACCTTTGCAAAGAAAATATCTTCAATTTATTTTTTAGAAATATTTTCCTCCATAGTGTTCACTTAAATAAGGGCAAGTAGATTTTAACCTCTGTGGATCATCCTTTTCTTATCTGTAAAGTCACGATAATAATACATAGCATAGTGTTTGTATGAAGTTCATGTGAGAATGATGGCTAGCACAGTGTAAGTGCTCAATAAATATTAGCAGTAATTATTATTTTCTTCAACTGCATATTATTTTGAGATTATTTAGAGATCCTGTGTTTTTAAGTACTTATACCCATATTTGTGGTAGTAAAGAGTATTCTTTATTTTTGAAGATGGTTAAGACATGTTGATGTATATCAGTAACATTAGGAAGAGGCAACATTGAGTCACATGCCAGTGCTGTCTGCTTGCTTTCTTGTTTGTTCTTTTATTTAGTTATTGTGGTAAAATATACGTAACATAAAATTTACCATTTTAACCATCTATGTGTATAATTTAGTGGTAGTAGGTACATACGTAACTGTAAACATCTTCCACTCTGCAGTTCTGGAACTGTTTCATCACCCCAGACAGACACTCTCTAGTCATTAAATGCTGACTGCCCATTCTTCCTCCCCCAGCCCCTGATAACCTCTTTTTTTACTTTCTGTTGATATAAATTTGCCTATTCCAGGTACCCCGTACAAGGGAAACTATAAAATATTTGTCCTTTTGTGTCTGGTTTATTTTACTTAGCATAATGTTTTCAAGGTTCAGCCATGACATAGCATGTATCAGAATTTCATTTCTTTTGGCTGAATAATATTTCATTGTATGTACATACCACGTTGTATTCATCCATGTATCTGATGATGGATACTTGGGTTGTTTCTACCTGCTGGCTATTGTGAATAATGCTATTATGAACACTGGTGGATAACTACCTGAGTCCCTGTTTCAGTTCTGAGGGGTATATACCTAGAAGTGGAATTGCTAGATTATATGGTATTTCTATGTTTAACTTTTTGAGGAACACCAAACTATGTTCCACAGCAGCTGCACCATTTTCCATTCCTACCTGTGGTGTACCACAGTTGCAATTTCTCTACATTCTCACCAGCACCTTTTTCCCCCACTTTTAAAATAATAGCCATCCTAATGGGTATGAAGTGATTATATCTTGTTATGGTTTTGACTTGCATTTTTCTAATAACTAATAACATTGAGCGTCTTTTCATTTGCTTGTTAGTCATTTGTGTATCTTCTTTGGAGAAATGTCTCTTCAAGTCCTTTGGCTATGTAAAAAATTGGGTTGCTTGTTTCTTTTGTTGTTGAATTATAGGAGTTCTTCATATATTCTGGATATTAATCTCTTATCAGGTATATGATTTGCAAATATTTTGTCCCATTCTGTGTGTTTTCTTTTTACTCTCCTTATAGTGCCCTTTGATGCACAAAAATGAATTTTTATGTATAGTGTAAAGTAAGGGTCCAACTTCATTCCTTTGCATGTGGGTAGCCAGTTTTTTAGTACCATTTGTTGAAAAGACTCCTTTCTTCATTGAATGGGCTTTTGTACCCTTGTTGAAAATTTAGCGATCAATCGACCATATGTGTGGCTTTATTTCTGGGCTCTCTGTTCTATTCCATTGGTCAATGTCTGTCTTTATGCTATTATAACAACTGTTTTGATACCATTGCTTTATAGTAAGTTTTGAAAGCAGAAAGTATGAGTACTCCAACTTTGCGCTTCTTTTTCAAGATTGTTTTGGCTATTCAGGGTCCCTTGAGATTCCATATGAGTTTTAGGATGGCTTTTTGTTCTGTCTGCTTTTTATATATACATTCGTTTAAATTTTAAAAATAACAGCTTGAAAAAATTTGTGAGTAGTCCAAAAATACAGTCCTTAAGGCCTCATTGGCTTGCAACATATAAGGCAATACATTTTTCTCTCTATTAACTTCTTCTGGAACTCTTATTTGATGCTTTTTGAACCATCTTACTCTAGCTTTCTTGTCTCAACATATTCTTTTCTGTGTTTACCTCTTTGTCTGTCCTGTGTTTTGGGATTTCCATTATGATTTTATTGGGTTAATCTTCCCAGCCACTAGTTATCAGCTGTGTATTATTTGGACTGCCTGTTGAGGTTCCCTACCCCAGTGAAGTCCCCTCTTTTTTATTTCTAGAGTTTCCATTTGATGCTTTTTTCAAATCTACCTTGTTATTTTTCATGCTGCCCTTTTTTTCTCCTTATTACCCCTCTTCCTTTCTTTATCTCCTTCAACATTTTAAACATAGTTGTTTTAAACTGTTTGTTAGTCTGTTAAATTATATCTAACTCGTGGTGCAAATTGGCCCATCTACATCACTACCCTGGTTGGCAGGTGCAGTTTTTCCAGTCCCTATTTCATGGGCAGACCTTGGTAACTCTTGGTTTTATTCAGGTGGCTCATTCCTACCAAGCAGCTTGCATGAAGCCTGCAGCCTGGGTACCTCTTGCTGAGGGGGTATCAGTGGGCTACCCCCAAGTGGTTGAGGCTAATGACTGACTCTTAAGTCCTCCTGCTTCCTGGGAGCTTTATTGGCTCCAGCTCCTGCTTACCTCTCTGACTTTTATTTCCTCATTGTTTCTGGCACTTAGGAATTTCCATTTCTTGAACATGAGCTCGGACATGTAGCCTAAGATTATTTTAATATATTCTGCTCATTCTTTGTTTTTAGATTTGGAGCTGTGCCTTTCCACAATAGCCCCATATACCATTTTTGCTGTACTGACTGCAAGCCTCTGCACTTACCGGGACATATATATATGTATATATCTCTGTCTAATAGGTTTTTAGAATATTTGATTAATGAGGTCCGTTTTTCAGCCCTAGGATGTTACTTTGCACATAGTTGGTATTCAATAACAAGCTATTAAATAAGGGATAAGTAGATGAGATCTAAGGCATTGGTTTTCAGTTTTGAAAGTTTATAGATCATTGGTGAAACTTTAAACTTTATTATTGCTTAATTTTGTAATTTTCTTCTGCCCTATTTTTCTTCTTAAATGAATTCTATGTAACCTGTTAATTAAAGTGAACTGAATTAGAGGGTGGGTTGTGGAGGGGAGAATATCTAGAAACAAACACACAGCAGAGTATTCAAAATTGTATCATGAATCAGTGATCCAAAGAGGGAGGTAAGTATCAATAAGCCACTAAAAGATATTCTTAGACAGAATCAGTGAAAAATCCCCAGGGACCCTTCTGAAAGGAGAGAGCAGTGTTATCAGCTCCCTATGTATCGACCATTTGTGTTTCTTCGTGAAATTCTCCTCCTTATCTTTAAAGCAGATTTTGATAAAAGATTGCTGACTAGTATGTTTTTTCTTGACTTCCAGAGCTACTTTAATTTTCTCATAAACACCAAGGTAATCTCACTTAGACTAAGTGCCTTCTATCTCAGGCAGAGACCATTTTCCTGCTCTTCAGCTTGAGGAGGGTTAACATTGGCTCTGAATGAACATCTGCTGGCCCCATATTGACACAGGAATAAATTATTCAGCATGTAGTATTTGGGAATTTAAAAGCTTCATGATGAATTCTACAAAACTATAATATGTCTCTGACATTCTAGGGTTTCATTATTTTGTCTTCAATTATTCACAAAGGCTTTTCACGTCTCAAAGCATATATGGGATTCTTGAGATCAAGAGAGCCCACGGCTGAAACAATAGAAGACTATATTAAGATATGATCTTCTTTTTGTTTTGGTAGTATTTTTCTTTTTGGATGGACTAAAATACCATTTCTTTACACACATAAAACAGATCTGTTTGTTATGAGAGTGAGCTCTTTTGTTTGTAGAATGCATGTTGTCAGGAGATGCTCTCTATGTGCAGTGTTGCCAGTCCTTTCCTGATAGCTCTGGAGAAGTGTTTCTTTTTTTTTCTTTGAGACAGAGTCTCGCTCTGTCACCCAGGCTGGAGTGCAGTGGCACGATCTTGGCTCACTGCAAGCTCAGCTCCCAGGTTCATGCCATTCTCCTGCCTCAGCCTCCCAAGTAGCTGGGACTACAGGCGCCCGCCACCACGCCCAGCTAATTTTTGGTCTTGATCTCCTGACCTTGTGATCTGCCTGCCTCGGCCTCCCAAAGTGCTGGGATTACAGGCGTCAGCCACTGCGCCCAGCCGAGAAGTGTTTCTTAAGGATTATAACAGTGATTCTCAAACTTTATTTACTGTAAAAGATTAATTGGGTTTTCTATGTGTGCATAGATTGGCACTTTAAGATCTGAAGTCAGGCAAGGGGGTCTCCTAAATATCTCTTAGGTTATTTTCTGTTTTTCTACTTTTGTGTGTTAACTCCTGCCCTCTTTGTTTCTGATTGCATTGTCGTGATGGCTTTCCACTAATTCAGGGATTCTTAAGTTTGTGTGTGTGTGTGTGTGTGTGTGTGTGTGTGTGTGTGTGCATGCTGTGGATCCCTTTAGCAGTTTGTTAGAGCCTATGGTTACAAGATAAACTGATTACAGAGATACAGTTCCATCCATGGGAGTTCCTTACAGCTCAAAGTATGGAATGTCTTCTAGTGTAACCTAAACTAGACCTCAAAAAATATTCCATCAAAGCTAAAATTTTTCATTCCTGTGATTGACCCCAAAGCAAATTTTAGGATTTGAGCAAAACATTAAACCATGAAAAACAACTTTTTGATGAATAACTAATTCAAGGGCTATCATTAGTCCTTGAAAAAAGCTAAAAACTAAGAACAAAGATCCAAATTTTCTTACAATATTAATTCATATACACAATACATTCTATTCCTAACATTGCTAGTAAATCTGCTAGATGCACAGGAAAATAAGTCAATATAGCTGTGAGAAAAAATATACTTTATCTGGAATGTGGCTAATATTTCAACTTGCCACTTCGGTACTGCTCTTATAGCCTTCCTTAGTTGCTATTTTATGTAAAATATGTATAGGAAAGGACAAAGAAAGGTGAGAGATAATGGACCTGTTTCTCTCCAGTGCTTATGTCATTCTCTACCAATGAGTTAGATATGAAAAGAGGTACATTTACTCTTTCAACCTTTTGGATACACACTGGACAATTGTGCCAGTTTTGTACATGAGTTTTATACGTTACTATCTCATCTTCACTGTAGCGTAACATTGGGTTAATTTCTTTTAGAATTGTTGGGCACTCAGGGGGTTACAAGGAGTGCACTGGGATCATGTCATTCATTTGCTTTTTTGCCAACTTGTTAGTATAAATTTAATTCAAATGTTTTTTAGGTTACAGTAAGAAATGATGAGTTTTATATTTTGCCCCAATACATAATCACAAAATTATAATACTTTCTTACATTTATATGTAATGTTTCCAATACACTTTAATTTATTCAATCTCATTGTATCACAGTAACTGGTGACACACATATGGCAGGGATTATTTCTATTTTGTGTAAGAGGAAACTGAAGTCCAGAGAGGTTGTGACTTGCCTAAAGTCACAGTAAGGTATAGAAACTAAGATGGGAACTCAAGCCTCTTGGCTCCTTTCCAGTGCTCTTTTCTGTAACTTCAGTCTGAGAGATTTGCTCTTTGCTTTCTCTGTAGTATTCTTTAGTACCATTCAGGCAGATGGATGGGCATTAGTGCAGTCTTGGTAATGGACATGGATTATGTTCCCATCTGTTTGGTTGAAAATCAGTGACTATACTGAGCAATGTCCATTTAAAATATTAAATTGCATCAAAACTTATGACATTTAAAGTGCTTTTACAATTTAGTTAAGATAACAATTTCATCTGTTTCTATGTAATTACAGAGGTTTTGAATCATTTCAATTTAGCAGGCTGAAAAAATATGACCTCTGGCTACATGGCCTTTTCATTTTATGTGTGTGTACATGTCTGTGTGTGTGCGTGCGTGCACGTGCATGTGTGTGTAACTGATGAACTTGGGAAGGTTTCATTACTTTCTGCTCTGCTTTTCCAAAGGCCGTAATTGTCTCTACTGCAACCCCCAAGCCTCTTCCTCCTGTCTGCTGACAGCAGTCGGGATTTCCATGTGACATAGAGCAGCAGATTATTGATTTTGTTTTTTATCAGGGCACTGTGTGTGTCATTTGAGGTGGTCTTGTGGGCATTTAGTTCATCAGTGATTATGCACAGGACCCACTTTAGCTTGAGCTAGGAAGGAAATGTCAAACAGGAAAGGACTGGGACTATTCTTTTAAGAGTGAGCATCAGGGAATTTATACTAGAGAGAAACACTGACCTGTCACTTCTCCTTCAGCATTTCACTTTGATTTCCAGTTGACATATTTAAAGAGCCTGACATTTCATTTCTCTGTGTTCACTTGAGCAGGGAGTATGGGATCAGAAGCCATCGATTGGTTAGCAGTAGTCTATAACTCTTAAGTAGCATTTGGTCATGAATGAAAGGTCCGCATGTTTGTAAGGCAGCTCCCAAACAACTGGATATTTCTGTAGCCTTTGTGGGTCTGTCCTGTTTTGAAGGCATGGAGAAGTAGGTCTGGCTCAACTGAGCTGCAGAGAAGCCTCACTTCCTCTAAGGTGAATGCTAATTCCAAGGATGTTATAAAATCTGTATGCTTTATTTTGAGCTCAGTTCCTCAGCACACTTGGCTTATCTCGGAATGCCCCAGCATCTTTCCAGGATCCTTAGAATTAGCCTCTGGGGCGTTCTAGGTAGGCTTGCACATAGTACCCTCTGAGAGCCCCAGGGAGTCCTGGATAGCAGCTTTTTTCTTTAGTCCCTCAGCTTCATTCTATCTTTTAAGGATGAGAGGCATATGAAAAGACTTGAGGGCCTCCATGCATGTGGGCAATGGCTGGAGCTGCATCTCCTATTTTTAGACCACATCTGTGAGTTCTGCCATTGTGCCTAGAGTCTAAGAGAGTAATGGCCATTTTCTTCTACAAATTTTACCCTAGGGGCAATCTTCTTCTATAACAGCCCTAAGCACTAGGTTGACTGTCTGAAACCAAGGTGCAGATCCTAGACTAACTTGGAACAGTAGAAGGAAGGGCATGTGCCAGGCTCTTTCCTTCTTGTTTCTTACTTGAGTAGCCAGTCTGCTTTTGGTTTTGATTGGTTAATACCAGTCTGGTAGGTCTGAAGGGAGATGCCAAAACCCCACTGCTTTAAGTTCCTTCCTCAAAATATGTAAGACAGCGTAGGTGCTATTCTTTTCTTTTCAAACGGAGTCTCACTCTCTCACCCTGAAGTGCAGTGGCACAATCTCGGCTCACTGTCACTGCAACCTCCGCCTCCTGGGTTCTAGCAATTATCCTGCCTCAGCCAGTTGAGTAGCTGGGTTACAGGTGGTCTGCCACCACACCTGGCTAATTTTTGTATTTTTGGTAGAGATGGGGATTTCACCATGTTGGCCAGGCTGGTCTCGAACTCCTGACCTCAAGTGATCCACCCGCCTCAGCCTCCCAAAGTGCTGGGATTACAGGCATGAGCCACTGCGCTCAGCCAGGTGCTATTCTTTCTACCGCCCTTTTCAGTGCGCCTTACCTGCTCCTAAAGGGGTTAGGAGTAAACGCGATGATCTCAGGGCTTTAGGTACTTTATGCGCTTATATATCTATATTGTGAATGAGTAATATATAGATCATTCTCAAGCTATCTGTGATGAAAATCTATCAACAAAACTCTAGGGATGAAATATGAAATTTAATAGAGTGCACCATAAATGGAGAGGAGTAGAAGTAACTGAAGGAGCATATATTGAGGAGAAAAGGGCAATGACTTTCAAGAGCCTTTCTTTTTTCTTTTTTTTTTTTTCCTTTTTTGAGACAGGGTCTCACTCTGTTGCTCAGGCTGGAGTGCAGTGGTATGATGTTGGCTCATTGCAACCTCCACCTCCTGGGTTCAAGCAATTCTCCCATCTCAGCCTCCCAAGTAGCTGGGACTACAGGTGCACACCACCACATCCAGCTAATTTTTGTATTTTTTGGTGGAGATGGGATTTCACCATGTTGTCCAGGCTGATCTGGAACTCAAGTGATCTGCCCTTCTCGGCCTCCCAAAGTGTTGGGATTACAGGCATGAGCCACCGCACCCGGCCGTAGTCTTTCCTTTAAAAGCTTTAATTTGTTTCTACCCTGATTTCCTCACTGAATATTGTTTGTTGTTTTGTTTTTGCTTGCTTGTACCTTGACAATTTTTTTTCCCCTTTGATTTAAGTTGCTTCCATTGTTACTGTGCAGTGCAATGCGCTTAACCACAGCCTTCCTCTACTTCCTACCCTATCTCCCAGAACAATGGTTCAGGCATTTTTATTTCATCCTATCCTTTCCTTGCTCCCTTTCCTCTAAATGTACACATTGTCTGCATGTAAAGAGTCTCGCGTTACAGAGATTGGAGATCTATTAAATGTACACCAAGGATAGCTGTTAGGCAGTTTTCATGGATACGCAAGAAAGTTATATCCACAAGTCCCACTCCTTGTCACTTGCAAGAGCTATTATCAGTCACTTGCCCTAACAGGTGGTGACAGCTTTTGGATCTTTCCCTGGTATTCTGTGGCTCATTGTTAGCCAGCTTGGATCTCTTGCTGCCAAACTCTAGTGAGAGTTTGGAGCTGGTGTCATCTGTCTTAGCTTTTAGAAGTTTCCAGTGAACATAAAGTAGCCTCAATGTTTCAAAGAAGAGCTGTTGGCCAGTACATGTCTTTGTCCCCAGATATTCAAGCTGTGATCCCTAATCCAATCTGATACATTAGAATGAAAGTAATGCAACACTTTAGTACCCCGTTTTGACAAGTTTGGTGATAACTGGTATAAAGAATGATGAACTATGAACCAACATGTAGGAAGTTAGACAGACCTGAGTTAATGTCTCAAATCTTAACTACCTTATGAACTACTTTATGGCCTTGGGCAATTTATTTACCCTCTTGAATCTCAATTTCTGCTTAGTAAAATGGACTAGTAGTACTTGTTTTACAGGTTGTTATAAAGAATAAGAGAAAACATACATAAAAAAGCATCCAGGATAAGGCCTTGACATTTGATAATATTTGTTTTCCTTTCTTTCACACAAACCACCATCTCCACCAACTTCTACTCTGAGGACTGAATAAAAATTTACAGATTTGTAAGGTAGACTGAGTGATTCAGGTTAGTTATAGAAAATAATTTCTTACCTATGACTTTTTTTCTGAGATGTTTTAATATTGAATGAATTCCCATTTATTTTAAATACTTTAATATCAGTTTGTTTGAAATGAAGAGGTTGTACTACGTTACTGTTCAAGCTCCCTTCAAGCCCTGTAATTTCATGATTCTTTGTTGTTTTTGTAAAACCAATATAATATGCCTTCTTGGGTTTTAAGTTCTGATTTCTATTCAATAAAAGTCTTTGAAAAAGAGACTGAGCCTCATTAGAAATATTTCTTGTTTTTGTAACCAGAGCATCAGTGTTTTTGTGATGATGTTTTCTTTTAAAAATAAAAACAACTAAAACTGAGTTTCTTTGCCAAACCCTCAAAGTTGCTTTGCCTTGGGCTCTGTGAGCAAGCTCAGGCAGATCCATAAAAGGTCATCGCAGGCACCTCAGCTACCCAGCCTCCTTAGCTCTCTTACAGGAGCAGGGCCAAGGGAATGGGGAGAAAGGAGGGCTTGGAAAGGAGATGCTTCTGGACTTGAGGATTCAATAGTCCCATGCACTGTATAAGAATTTTTAGGGGGTGATTATTAGCATTTTGGCAGCAGTTATTTTTTTCTCCTTCCTGTGAGTTTTTATTTCGGGGGTCTAGCTTTGGATGTTCTATTAACTAGAACTTTATTGGCTGTAGTATGACATGTTCCTTTGTGGTTCCAAATATTTGTGGCTGTTGTGGGATTTTCTTTTTAATTTCAGTTTCTATGATATTAAGACCAGCTGGTTAAAGTTATTTATTTTAATACAGAATGGTATTATGACTAAACCATGCTGAATAAAACTTCAGTCAGGGAGGCGGCATACTACAGTGGAAAGAGTGGGGGCTTTGAAGTCAGATCTGAGTTTGAATCCTAACTCAATTGCTTAAGAAATGTGTGTGATGTGACGTGAGGCAAGCTGCTTACCGTCTGAATCTCATCTCCTTCACTGAAAATAATGAATTGTAATTCTTATGTTTTGGGGTGGCTGAGAACATTAATTTATATATAATTTATATATTATATATATTTATATGTTATATATTTTATATATAATAATTTATATCATAAAGGTATGTTCGTATTAGTCCCCTCCTTTCTTCTCCTTCCTCTTTCACTCCTTATTAATCAAAGAATGATTTAACCTCCGGTTTCACATGGGGACAGAGTCTTAGGAGCTCCTTTGGAGATGAAAGGAGAGAAAAACTCTTCCTTCTTTTTCCTAATTAAGGTTAGGGAGACTTGTTTTCTGATACCTTCAGGAAACTTTACTATCCTAACAGTGCACTCTATCTTATTGCATGCAGACTATAGAATTAGGATGAATATAAAATAATTTTTGGGTTGGGGCATAAATGGAGTGCCTGTTAGTTATAATTCTTTAATAACAATCAAAAGAATATATATTTTCAATTATATTTCTTTTAAACTTTCTAGATCTTTCAGCATGTTAGAGATCCATTCCTACAGTTTCCTTAATGCTTTCATATTCTTGGATTTGGCAAGTGGTGTCAGTGTCATGGTTCAATACTAACAATAAGGTATTTGTCATGTCTTAGTTCTTAAGCATATTTCAGAAAGATCTTAATATCAGATCGTTTGCATCAGAAAAGAAAGCTGAAGAAAGCTTATTGAGTTGAGAATATTTTAACGGAAGTCTTGTTGAATTTGCTGGGATTTTTGTGGTAATGTTGCTTCAGGGAATATATGTTTCATTCTTCTTCGGTGAGTAGCACTGCTTCAAGACACAACTTGAAGGTACTTGTTTTGAATATAGCTTAATTTCTGAGTTGTGTTTCCAGACACCATACTAGATTGCTGGACTAGTGATTATAGGATTGGTATATGTGTGGTTAACACATTGTTTCATAGGCATAGGCCAAATATCAAATAACTGTAAGAATGAGACTTTTTAAAAATAGTAAATGCTATTTTTTTCTGTTGGATTTTATAGTATTGCTAAAAAGTAACTGAATTTATACATATATGTGGTTATCTTCATATGTAAACAATAGTGTATATTTGATGTTGAAATAAAGAATCCTTTTCTTTGTCCTTCCTCTAAGCTCCCAAAGAAATTGAAAATACCAGAATACTGGGTTAATCCAAGTTTTTACTATTCATGTAATTTTAAGAAATAGGTAAAAGCTAGTTTTATACCAGCCCTTGAAAGTTGTAGAGCAGCTGTATCTGGTAGGCAGAACGTACTCAATGAAAATGTTGGTGCAGACAGAACAGGCTCCAGTAGATGTTTATAGATGTTTTCACATGTTACAAATTAAAGTATATTCATCTCCAGTGTCACATTCTACAAATCTCACTTAAAGGACTTACTTGTGCTCCATAAAAGTAATCCTTTGAAATTTTTGAATTAGGCAGAGGGCATTGTTATCTCTTTGTATCAGAAGCTTTTTTTTTTTTTTTTTTTTTTTTTTGAGACAGAGTCTCACTCTGTTGCCCAGGCTGGAGTGCAGTGGCATGATCTTGGCTCAGTGTAACCTCCACCTCCTGGGTTCAAGTGATTCTCCTGTCTCAGCCTCCCGAGTGGCTGGGATTACAGGCACCTGCCACCATGCCCTGCTAATTTTTGTATTTTTACTAGAGATGAGGTCTCACCATGTTGGCCAAGCTGGTCCCGAACTCCTGACCTCAAATGATCCACCCTCCTTGGCCTCCCAAAGTGCTGGGATTACAGGCATGAGCCACTGTGCCCAGCCTGTATCAGAAGCTTTTAAAGTTACATCTGATTTTCTCATCTATTTTTTTCTGTCTAATTTCCATTGTATTATATTTTATTCTATTTTTAAACAATTTCATGGATTATACATTTTGGAGATACTTCTTGATATTAGGTAAATCAATACATTTTGTATGCATTGTTCATAAGGTGTTATACTTTTTCATTATGTGTGTATGTTCTCTTCTGCCACCAACTAGATGTTTTCATAGTGAAAATATTTCTTTTCACTTTATTTTGTGAGAGTAGTTGGTTCTCTAGTAGCAAAGACTGATGTGAATTGAAAGGTTTGTAATTTCCTCTTGTGGATTTAATAAAAATTTTAGTCTAGGTCTGTGCGTGCTTATGTTAATTTCTCACACTCATTTGGAAAATGTTTTATACTTTATTACAGTTTCTCTTGTCTGGTTAGTCTGCATTGTGTGGCTATAACGTGATCAAGAGCTTATGACTTAGACATACTGTGTAGATATGCTTATTTGGTAGAATTATGATATTTCAGTTCTAAAATGTAAATTTGATTGGATCTGTATGAAAGATGAGCTCTTAACACATGATTTTTCATATATGCATATGTATGTGCATTTTATATACCACCGTTTTTTGTGTATCATACATATGTATTTCATCCTGCTTTGTTCATTTTTGTCTATGAGAATTATGTAACAAAATAACTATTTTAAAGCAATTTAAGCCGAAAATAAAAGTTTAGATGAATTCCAAGTTTTGTGAAATAACATATGTCAGAATAGAAAATATTGGCAACATATAAGCAAAAATGAAAGTGATGGTCTCTGGGCAATGGTTGTGTTTTTATATTTTCCTAAATTTTCTAGAATGAACATATATTCTTTAATCAGAATAATATAAATCTTAAAATAAATGCAGTGGAAATCTAACTTACTCTCTTTCAGTTGATATGTTTTTGATTAATGAAAGCAACAAATATATCAGCATAAAGTATTTGAGTCTGAATCTTAAGCTTAACTATAAAATAATTTAACGTAATATTAGCTTTTTATTTAATGTTACAGAAACACATTAATCATGCACTTAGAACATAGTTTTCTAACCCAGACCACATGTAGGAATTAGGAAATTTAACACAAAAAACAATTTTAGCTCTTAGAAACCCAAAGATAGATCACTTTTTATTACAGAGTTTTAAACATGTGCAGAGTACAAATAAATAGCAAAATTTACTAACATTAAAATATCTTTATTTAAAAAAATTTTTTTTTTTTTAAGTGACAGGATCTTGCTGTTACCCAGGGTGGAGTGCAGTGGCATGATCATAGCTCACTGTAACCTTGAACTCCTGGGCCTGAGCCATCTTCCCACCTCAGCCTTTCAAGTAGCTGCGTCTACAGGCATACACCTCCATGTCTGGCTAATTTTTATTTTTATTTTTTTATTTTATTTTATTTTTTGAGACGGAGTCACATTCACTCTGTCACCCAGGCTGGAGTGCAGCGACACGATCTCAGTTCACAGCAACTTCTGCCTCCCGGGTTCAAGCGATTCTCCTGCCTCAGCCTCCCGAGTAGCTGGGGTTACAGGCATGCCACCACACCCAGCTAATTTTTGTATTTTTAGTAGAGACAGGGTTTCACCATGTTGACCAGGCTGGTCTTGAACTCCTGACCTCAAGTGATCCACCTGCCTCCTAAAGTGTTGGGATTACAGGCATGAGCCACTGTGCTTGGCCTAATTTTTATTTTTATTTTTTGTAAAGATGAGATCTCACTGTGTTGCCCAGGCTGGTCTCAAATTCCTGACCTCAAGTGATTCTCCCACATCCACCTTCCAAAGTGTTGGGATTACAGGCATTACCCCCAGCCAAAAATGTCTGTATAATATAAGCTGAGCTCATTCAAAATTGCAAAAGCTTGTAAGAAAAGAATCAGGAAAGGCCGGGTGTGGTGGCTCACGCTTGTAATCCCAGCACTTTGGGAGGCTGAGGCCGGCGGATCACGAGGTCAGGAGATCGAGACCACGGTGAAACCCTGTCTCTACTAAAAATACAAAAAATTAGCCGGGCGTGGTGGTGGGCGCCTGTAGTCCCAGCTACTCGAAGAGGCTGAGGCAGGAGAATGGCGTGAACCCAGGAGGCGGAGCTTGCAGTGAGCAGAGATTGTGCCACTGCACTCCAGCCTGGGCGACAGAGCAAGACTCCATCTCAAAAAAAAAAAAAAAAAAAAAAAAAGAAAAGAAAAGAATCAGGAAGTTGAATAAATTCCAAAAGAAACAAGAAATTTACCCATGTTATTATGGCCTTGCAATTAATGGAGCAGTTTTTTCTTCCTCTATTGTTTTGATATATTTGTCTCCAATTGCCCACAATTCCTGTTTACATTTATCTTCAATTCATCTTAATTAACAAGTGAACTTGGAACAAACGCAGGATCGTTTTGACTTTAGAGATAGATGCATCTTAGGATCCTTAGGGCATTGTCATCTTTGGCATTGTTTAGGCTTCTCAAAAGATGCTACATGTTGTACCCTTTGGAGACTTTAAACTAAAATAATTTTTCTTCCTAGTCATCTAGTTTAATTTGGTATTTCAGGGTATCTTTAATGCTGGAAAAAGGCATCTAAGCAACAACCAATGTGGAGCATATATTAAAATGTAAAATGTTATTTTCTCTGCTTTGGTCATTTTATAAAGGACCTTCATTGTAGACCTTGTTTATTAGAGATTCCTGTATGTATAAATCAATTATGACTTTTTCTTTGGTCTAATGATAATGTGACTTGTTAATAATTACTGCAGTAACTTCCAATTAAAGAGGATTGTGACTCAGATTAGGTTCTTTGTAATTAGTACTTTGTCATTTTACATCATCAGAAAATGGTGTTTGCTGGTCTGGAATTAAGGAAAGAGTTCCATTTGGCAATAAGTTCATTAACACATGGAAAGAAATAGCCTGGCTTATACCCTTGTTGCCAATCACATGTGTTTTTGTTAAAAGGAGAAGGTTGCCCTGCTTTGGGAGGATGGTGGTGACAGATTACTTATCCAAGATTTTTATATTAGGTGTTCTTTTTCTTTTCTTTTCTTTTTTTTTTTTTTAAGGAAAAAATGTTTGAAAAGGAAAGAAGTTGACACTGAAATGAAACCAAGTGTGGTAATCACAAGGTCCCAATTATAGTGAATTTGGAGGCATTAAGGAGACGTTTGGGATGCCTTAGGAGTTACCCACTCTATAAATAATTAAAGGCAAAGAAGATCACATTTCATAGAACAGGATTTTAGAATGTTACAGTTGTAAAGCACCTTAAGAGGTCACTTACTTCAACCCCTGACTTTAGAAATGATGGAACCAAGCCCCAGAGAAGGAAAGTAATTGAGGTTCACGTAACTGGTCCATAATAAAGGTAGGACCAACCCAAGGTTTGTTCCTTATTCCCTGTCTAGTGTCATCAGGGAGGACAGCCTAAATGTTTTGCAGGGAGTGTGATTATGATTGAACTGGAGGTTAGAAAACACAGTGATTTACGGAGCCAAATGGCTGAATAGGAACAGCTCCAGTCTACAGCTCCCAGCGTGAGCGACGCAGAAGATTGGTGATTTCTGCATTTCCAACTGAGGTACTGGGTTCATCTCACAGGGGAGTGTCGGACAGTGGGTGCAGGACAGTGGGTGCAGCCCACTGAGCATGAGCCAAAGCAGGGCGAGGCATCGCCTCACCCAGGAAGTGCAAGGGGTCAGGGAATTCCCTTTCCTAGTCAAAGAAAGGGGTGACAGACGGCACCTGGAAAATTGGGTCACTCCCACCCTAATACTGCGCTTTTCCAATGGTCTTAGCAAACGCCACACCAGGAGATTATATTCCACGCCTGGCTCGGAGGGTCCTACGCCCATGGAGCCTCGCTCATTGCTAGCACAGCAGTCTGAGATCAAAGTGCAAGGTGGCAGCGAGGCTAGGGGAGGGGCGCCCGCCATTGCCAAGGCTTGAGTAAGTAAACATAGCGGCCAGGAAGCTTGAATTGGGTGGAGCCCACCGTAGCTCAAGGAGGCCTGCCTGCCTCTGTAGACTCCACCTCTGGGGGCAGGGCATTGCCAAACAAAAGGCAGCAGAATCCTCTGTAGACTTAAATGTCCCTGTCTGACAGCTTTGAAGAGAGTAGTGGTTCTCCCAGCACACATATGGAGATCTGAGAACAGACAGACTGCCTCCTGAAGTGGGTCCCTGACCCAGGAGTAGCCTAACTGGGAGGCACCCCCCAGTGGGGGCAGACTGACACCTCACACGGCCAGGTACTCCTCTGAGACAAAACTTCCAGAGGAACGATCCAGGCAGCAACATTTGCTGTTCACCAATATCCGCTGTTCTGCAGCCTCCGCTGCTGATACCCAGGCAAACAGGGTCTGGAGTGGACCTCCAGCAAACTCCAACAGACCTGCAGCTGAGGGTCCTGACTGTTAGAAGGAAAACTAACAAACAGAAAGGACATCCACACCAAAACCCCATCTGTACGATACCATCATCAAAGACCAAAGTTAGATAAAACCACAAAGATGGGGAAAAAACAAAGCAGAAGAACAGGAAACTCTAAAAATCAGAGTGCCCCTCCTCATCCAAAGGAACGCAGCTCCTCACCAGCAATGGAACAAAGGTGAATGGAGAATGACTTTGATGAGTTGAGAGAAGAAGGCTTCAGACGATCAAACTACTCCGAGCTGAAGGAGGAAGTTCGAACCCATGGCAAAGAAGTTAAAAACCTTGAAAAAAAATTAGACAAATGGCTAACTAGAATAACCAATGCAGAGAAGTCCTTAAAGGACCTGATGGAGCTGAAAACCACGGCACGAGAACTACGTGACGAATGCAAAAGCCTCAGTAGCCGATTCGATCAACTGGAAGAAAGGGTATCAGTGATGTAAGATCAAATGAATGAAATGAAGCGAGAAGAGAAGTTTAGAGAAAAAAGAATAAAAAATGAACAAAGCCTCCAAGAAATATGGGACTATGTGAAAAGACCAAATCTACGTCTGATTGGTATACCTGAAAGTGACGGGGAGAATGGAACCAAGTTGGAAAACACTCTGCAAGATATTATCCAGGAGAATTTCCCCAATCTAGCAAGGCAGGCCAATATTCAAATTCAGGAAATACAGAGAACGGCACAAAGATACTCCTCAAGAAGGGCAACTCCAAGACACATAATTGTCAGATTCACCAAAGTTGAAATGAAGGAAAAAATGTTAAGGGCGGCCAGAGAGAAAGGTCGGGTTACCCACAAATGGAAGCCCATCAGACTAACAGCTGATCTCTCAGCAGAAACTCTACAAGCCAGAAGAGAGTGGGGGCCAATATTCAACATTCTGAAAGAAAAGAATTTTCAACCCAGAATTTCATATCCAGCCAAACTAATCTTCATAAGTGAAGGAGAAATACAATACTTTACAGACAAGCAAATGCTGAGAGATTTTGTCACCACCAGGCCTGGCCTAAAAGAGCTCCTGAAGGAAGCACTAAACATGGAAAGGAACAACCGGTACCGGCCACTGCAAAAACATGCCAAACTGTAAAGACCATAGAGGCTAGAAAGAAACTGCATCAACTAACGAGAAAAATAACCAGCAAACATCATAATGAAAGGATCAGATTCACACATAACAATATTAACCTTCAATGTAATGGGCTAAATGCTCCAATTAAAAGACACAGACTGGCAAATTAGATAAAGAGTCAAGACCCATCAGTGTGCTGTATTCAGGAAACCCATCTCACATGCAGAGACACATGTAGGCTCAAAATAAAAGGATGGAGGAAGATCTACCAAGCAAATGGAAAACAAAAAAAGGCAGGGGTTGCAATCCTAGTCTCTGATAAAACAGACTTTAAACCAACAAAGATCAAAAGAGACAAAGAAGGCCATTACATAATGGTAAAGGGATCAATTCAACAAGAAGAGCTAACTATCCTAAATATATATGCACCCAATACAGGAGCTCCCAAATTCATAAAGCAAGTCCTTAGAGACCTACAAAGAGACGTAGACCCCCACACAATACTAATAGGAGACTTTAACACCCCACTGTCAACATTAGACGGATCAACGAGACAGAAAGTTAAAAAGGATATCCAGGAACTGAACTCAGCTCTGCACCAAGCAGACCTAATAGACATCTACAGAACTCTCCACCCCAAATCAACAGAATATACATTCTTTTCAGCACCATACCACACCTATTCCAAAATTAACCACATAGTTGGAAGTAAAGCAATCCTCAGCAAAGGTAAAGGAACAGAAATTATAACAAACTGTCTCTCAGACCACAGTGCAATCAAACTAGAACTCAGGATTAAGAAACTCACTCAAAACCACTCAACTACATGGAAACTGAACAACCTGCTCTTGAATGACTACTGGGTACATAACAAAATGAAGGCAGAAATAAAGATATTCTTTGAAACCAACGAGAACAAAGGCACAACATACCAGAATCTCTGGGACACATTCAAAGCAGTGTGTAGAGGGAAATTTATAGCACTAAATGCCCACAAAAGAAAGCAGGAAAGATCTAAAGTTGACACCCTAACATCACAATTAAAAGAACTTGAGAAGTGAGAGTAAACACATTCAAAAGCTAGCAGAAGGCAAGAAATAACTAAGATCAGAGCAGAACTGAAGGAAATAGAGACACAAAAAACCCTTCAAAAAATCAATGAATCCAGGAGTTGGTTTTTTGAAAAGATCAACAAAATTGATAGACCGCTAGTAAGACCAATAGAGAAGAAAAGAGATAAGAATCAAATAGACAGAATAAAAAATGATAAAGGGGATATCACCACCAATACCACAGAAATACAAACTACTATGAGAGAATACTATAAACACCTCTACGCAAATAAACTAGAAAATTTAGAAGAAATGGATAAATTCCTGGGCACATACACCCTCCCAAGACTAAACCAGGAAGAAGTTGAATCTCTGAATAGACCAATAACAGGCTCTGAAATTGAGGCAATAATCAGTAGCTTACCAACCAAAAAAAAGTCCAGGATCAGATGGATTCACAGCCAAATTCTACCAGAGGTACAAGGAGGAGCTGGTACCATTCCTTCTGAAACTATTCCAATCAATGGAAAAAGAGAGAATCCTCCCTAACTCATTATATGAGGCCAGCATTATCCTGATACCAAAGCCTGGCGGAGACACAACAAAAAAAGAGAATTTTAGACCAATATCCCTGATGAACATCGATGCAAAAATCCTCAATAAAATACTGGCCAACTGATTCCAGCAGCACATCAAAAAGCTTATCCACCACGATCAAGTGGGCTTCATCCCTGGGATGCAAGGCTGGTTCAACATACACAAATCAATAAATGTAATCCAGCATATAAACAGAAACAATGACAAAAACCACATAATTATCTCAACAGATGCAGAAAAGGCCTTAGACAAAATTCAACAACGCTTCATGCTAAAAACTCTCAGTAAATTAGGTATTGATGGGACATATCTCAAAATAATAAGAGCTATCTATGACAAACCCACAGCCAATATCATACTGAATGGGCAAAAACTGAAAACTGGCACAAGACTGGAATGCCCTCTCTCACCACTCCTATTCAACGTAGTGTTAGAAGTTCTGGTCAGGGCAATCAGGCAGGAGAAGGAAATAAAGGGTATTCAATTAGGAAAAGAGGAAGTCAAATTGTCCCTGTTTGCAGATGACATGATTGTATATCTAGAAAACCCCATTGTCTCAGCCCAAAATCTCCTTAAGCTGATTAGCAACTTCAGCAAAGTCTCAGGATACAAAATCAATGTGCAAAAATCACAAGCATTCTTATACACCAATAACAGACAAACAGAGAGCCCAATCATGAGTGAACTTCCATTCAAAGTTGCTTCAAAGAGAATAAAATACCTAGGAATACAACTTACAAGGGACATGAAGGACCTCTTCAAGGAGAAGTACAAACCACTGCTCAGTGAAATAAAAGAGGATACAAACAAATGGAAGAACATTCTATGCTCATGGATAGGAAGAATCAATATCGTGAAAATGGCCATACTGCCTAAGGTAATTTATAGATTCAATGCCATCCCCATCAAACTACCAATGACTTTCTTCACAGAATTGGAAAAAACTACTTTAAAGTTCATATGGAACCAAAAAAGAGCCTGCATCACCATGTCAATCTTAAGCCTAAAGAACAAAGCTGGAGGCATCATGCTACCTGACTTCAAACTATACTACAAGGCTACAATAACCAAAACAATATGGTATTGGTACCAAAACAGAGATATAGACCAATGGAACAGAACAGAGTCCTCAGTAATAATGCCGCATATCTATAACTCTCTGATCTTTGACAAACCTGACAAAAACAAGAAATGGGGAAAGGAGTCCCTATTTAATAAATGGTGCTGGGAAAACTGGCTAGCCATATGTAAAGCTGAAACTGGATCCTTTCTTTAGTCCTTATACAAGAATTAATTCAAGATGGATTAAAGACTTACATGTTAGACCTAAGACCATAAAAACCATAGAAGAAAACCTAGGCAGTACCTTTCAGGGCATAGGCATGGGCAAGGACTTCATGTCTAAAACACCAAAAGCAATGGCAACAAAAGCCAAAATTGACAAATGGGATCTAATTAAACTAAAGAGCTTCTGCACAGCAAAAGAAACTACTATCAGAGTGAACAGGCAACCTACAGAATGGGAGAAAATGTTTGCAATCTACTCATCTGACAAAGGGGTAATATCCAGAATCTACCATGACCTCAAACAAATTTACAAGAAAAAACCCCATCAACAAGTGGGTGAAGGATATGAACAGACACTTCTCAAAAGAAGACATTTATGCAGCCAAGAGACACATGAAAAAATGCTCATCATCACTGGCCATCAGAGAAATGCAAATCAAAACCACGTTGAGATACCATCTCCCACCAGTTAGAATAGCAAACATTAAAAAGTCAGAAAACAACAGGTGCTGGAGAGGATGTGGAGAAATAGGAACACTTTTACACTGTTGGTGGGACTGTAAACTAGTTCAACCATTGTGGTAGTCAGTGTGGCGATTCCTCAGGGATCTAGAACTAGAAATACCATTTGACCCAGCCATCCCATTGCTGGGTATATATCCAAAGGATTATAAAACAGGCTGGTATAAAGACACATGCACACGTATGTTTATTGCGGCACTATTCACAATAGCAAAGACTTGGAACCAACCCAAATGTCCAGCAACAATAGACTGGATAAAGAAAATGTGGCACATATACACCATGGAATACTATGCAGCCATAAAAAATGATGAGTTCATGTCCTTTGTAGGGACATGGATGAAGCTTGAAACCATCATTCTCAGCAAACGATCACAAGGAGAAAAAACCAAACACCACATGTTCTCACTCATAGGTGGGAATTGAACAATGAGAACACGTGGACACAGTAAAGGGAACATCGCACACTGGGGCCTGTTGTGGTGTTGGGGGAGGGGGGAGCGATAGCATTAGGAGATATGCCTAATGTTAAATGACGAGTTAATGGGTGCAGCACACCAACATGGCACATGGATACATATGTAACAAACCTGCACGTTGTGGACATGTACCCCAATAGTTAAAGTATAATAAAAAAGAAAAAAGAAAATACAGTGCTTTATTTTCCTGAGGTGTGTCACAAGTTTGGTACAAAATTATGCCACAATACTTTGATTTAACTTTTTTCACCATAGTTAACAAAGTAAGTGATTAATAAATATAAGGGTTTTAAAATTTGGTATACAAAATGGTTTTTAAATTAAATGTCATTTGGAAGGAGGAGCTGAAATGTGTAATTTAAGACATTTCTGGAAATAGGTGTAGCTGCTATAGAAGTGTGGTTAGAAACACAAAATGATCAGGTCAGAATTGAATATTGGCAGAAAAGTAAATATAACCTAGTTCATTTTCATGTAGAAGTTGCTCCCTGGCATCGTAGAGCAAAGTGACATTCTTACGTCATTGCTTGAAATGCTTTCTTTGCTGTTGCAGTGTGAAATATATAGCTGAAGGGATCAGGTTTTGAGTGGATACTGATGTCTCCAGACTATTTTGATTTCAAATGTACTGATATCTGTATACTAAGTTATTTATGTCTGTTTATGTTGAAATTAAGAGGCCCTCATTCTCGGGGAAGAGGAGTGAAACAGCAGGAAGAGATCAGGTTTCTAAATCTCCCTTTTTGTTTTTATTACAAGGTGTATTTGCAGTTGTTACATTTGTCCAGTTTTTTTAAAAATTGGTTCAGATTGTTTGAAATAAGCAGAAGAAAATCTGAATGATTTTGAAATAGACTAAATTGGTTCTTGTAATTTAAAATTGTTTTATGTTTGTTTGCATTGGTCTTGCCTATTTAACTTAAATATTTGAAGTACCTCTTTTGATCTGTGGTCTCCTTGGCAAATGAAATCAGTGTAAGCACTTGAATTTCAAATGCATGTTTTTTACATTTAAATTGCTGTTATCTGCTGTAGGAAGAGCTCTTGAAAACTATCTATAGTTCATAAAGGTATACTCTTCCAGTGAAATTAGGAGCCATTGGAACTGTTGGTCTTATTTCCAGCTGAATTAGTTAAACTGCCTGTTAAGGTTCAGAGCTTATTGACCAATAGGCATTTATTGCCCTAGCCATAATGACACAATGATTTCCATTAGATTTCAAGTTTATGGAAATAAAAAAGATATCTTGCAAAGGAAACGTTTAGTGGTTGCATTTAATTGTTAGGATTAATTAGGCATTTAAATGTAGATATAAAGTATGTTTTACAAATGAGTATTTCTGTTTCATTGCTCTGACCCTCTTGTACTGAAGTGAATGAAGATTTTGTTGTTCGTGGTTCTCTTGTTTCACCATGTGTCTACACTGAAATTGCTGAGCCATGACTTCAGAGAGTACTCACCAGTATTGCAGAATATTTGGTAGTTTAACATTTGTCATTAATAATATTCATAATAATTTTGAAAATAATCAACATGGTTGCTGTAGGACATTAAATATAGTCATCTGTGAGCTTAAGAGAATGATTTGACTTTTTTTCAAGGACTTTTAATGTGAGAAGTTCAGAACTTGTATTTCTATTAAGTGTATTTTTATTTCATTATGGTCACAATTTTATAATTAACAAGGATTCTTTACATAAGATATTAATTAAATTAGGGACCTTATGCATTGTTTTTTACTTGTAGTGCTTAAAAAATGTATGTTAGAAGCTAAGTTAAAAGAGGTTATTAAAAAATTAATGTATCCTGAAAGAAGGAAGAGAGGATGACAGATTATGAAGTGGAACCTAGTTTTTAAGCATTTGGGATTCTATTACATTAAAAATTGATGTGAAATCTGAATATTCATCTCTAAAACCATTTGAAATGATCAGCTGCAGAATCAGAGCTACTTCTCTGTAGAAGACTCATTTGCAAGTGTCAGCCAACATTCCTTTCAAACAGCTTGAAATTGGTTTCTTAATTTGCTTTAGAAGTGTAGTTTCAGAAAGTTGATGCAACCAAGTTTCATTTGCATTTCCTCTGGACAGGATAAATCCACTTCATTGATATTAGTTTGGATAATTTCTCCCCAAGGGGTAGTGCATCTTTTTCAAGCTCAGAGATCCAAGAGTATTATGGGTAAACTTCCTAGGTTAAATTCATTTCTGTCCTAGCTGGGGAGCATGCTTAGCCACATAAAAGATGTAAATATGGATTTATTCTCTCTGGATTTCAGCATTGAAGGCAAGGAGGGAGGAAGGAACTGAGAGTTTGAAAGACACTGAGTTTAATACATTTGGAAGTGGTCAGTAGTGCTTATTTATAAAAAGCAGAATGAGAGGAGGTGTACAAGTAAGATGGAATTCTTTAGTTAATAAATATTTATTGATGGATAGATTATGTATCTATATTAGGCTGTATGTGTATACATATGGATAAAAGATGACCCTGACTTTGAAGGAACTCATTTCCTGTTAATTTTTTCATTTATTCAGTAATCATTGGCTACCTATTCTGTGTCAAACCCTGTGCTGGAGACAGAAAGATGAAAAGGCATTGTTTCTGTGCTCCAGAATCTTTGGGGCTGTGGAGCATATTCCTAACATTTTCATTTGGAATATGGAAAAAGGTTTTCCTTATAGATGCTTTTTTAAAAGGAAACTCCGTATTCTAGCAGTGGAGTCCTGGCTTCAGAGGCAGACAGTTCTGGGTTTGAATCTCTGTTCTGAGACTTACAAGCTCTTAGCTTAGGCAAGTCCTTAACCTTTATCAGCTTCAGGAGCCTTACCTTTAAAGGAAGACATAATAATTTACCTTGCAGAATAATTAAGACTAAATAAGATTACTCGTGTGAATGTGGTTGTAGTATACCAATGAATTTCAGTTCCATTTCTTCTCCTTTCTATAATATTGCTAGTCTTGTAATTCAGTGACATTTTCCATGAACTAGGCCATTAGAATTGGCTGGTGAATATAACCAATCTTTACAGCATAATTTTTTTTTTTTTTTTTTTTTTTTTTTTAAGACAGAATCTCGCTCTTTTGCCCAGGCCGGAGTGCAGTGGCGCTATCTCGGCTCACTGCAAGCTCCGCCTCCCGGGTTCACGCCATTTTCCTGCCTCAGCCTCCCGAGTAGCTGGGACTACAGGCGCCTGCCCTCGCGCCCTGCTAATTTTTTGTATTTTTTTAGTAGAGACGGGGATTCACCGTGTTAGCCAGGATAGTCTCGATCTCCTGACCTCGTGATCCGCCTGCCTCGGCCTCCCAAAGTGCTGGGATTACAGGCGTGTACAGCATAATTTTTTAATGGAAAAAATGCTTAAAACATTCCAGATAACTGACCTAAAAATATAATTTTGGAACACAATTCCTTTGTAAGCTGGGGAAGACCCATATTAAATTTTTACATGCACTTGTTCTTATGTTGCTTTGAAACAACTCTTTAATTATTTAATGTGCAGCATTTATATATTTCCCCAAGTTGATTGTATGCTTTTTGGCTGATATTAATTATCTCTTCTTATATACCCCCTTTGCACTGAAAATCTTTGTACATAATAGGTAGAAAATACAGTCTTGATGTAAGGCGAAATTGTTACAAATAAGATGCCAAAGATCCCTTTCATTAAAAATAGGAAATAGTTTTGATACTGCCATTTAAAACTTGTCAACAAATAATACTAGAAAATAGTAAGTTTTAATTTACGTTTTATAGAAATAGAGCTTAAATGACAAAGGGAACAATGTTAGCAATTTGCAGTCTTTGGAAAAGGTATGGAGTCACATCATTGATGCACAAAACGTATCTGTCAAATAGCACACCATAATCATGTGGTGCAAGGGACCCTAACAAGTCAAAGAAGACCATAAATCTGGAGCTGTTCAGCCAATCGAGGCACCAGTTGTCTGTGAATGGTACTGTCTTTGTGCAGCATTACCAAGACCTGAATTTATGAAAAGAGTTATGCAGTTGTATTTCGTGGTTGTGCTTGTTTTCAAATGATTTTGTGAAATATAGGTAATACTAGGGAATAGGTCATTTTTATCTACATTGATATTATACCTGAACAAAATTTCTAAACAATTCTCAATCAAAATAATTTATTAAGTTTCTAGTTATATAGGAACTGCTATGCTATTCTGATGGCTCTTTTTGAAAAAGAATTCATTTGCCCCATCCCTGCTGTTTTGTTTTTGGAATTGCTGTCATAATTTCATAGGAATGCATCACCAGTAGGACTATTGTGCTGATGAATGAAAGCTTCCTGTGCCTGTTGGCAGGGACTAAGTAGGCTCTAAGCAAAATGAGATTCACTGAATTTTAGCAGAGCTATTAAGAAAATAAGTGCAAATTGTCAGGAGAAGAGAGATTTGTTCCCCACCATCATCACTTGACTCTTGGGTAAGAAATGTTAGGCAAGAAAGAAACTGTTTCAATTTGTCATCCTCCTGAGACCTCAAGATGTTATCTGCACTGCTGAAATAAAGCATTCCTTTCTATACGCAGAGAAAATGAGAAAATGGTTTATGCCCAGATTGGTCCATTTAGTTAGGAGGACAGTCACATAAATAACTACCTAAAAAAACAAAAACAAAGAAAGAAAATGGGAAACCTGAGTCCCTGGCACAGAACATTTCAGCATTAAAGTGTCTGTAAAGTGCAAAACAAAACTGCCTGTTAGGACAACTGTAAAGTGCTAAGAGGAAGACATTGTAAAATTTAACCTTTCTTTACCTTATTTTTGTAAAATAAAAGCCATTTCCTTTTCATGTCTCATAGGGGAAAGCTATATTAGCTTGTGATTGAGAGAAAGCTGTGGCATCAAGTGGTTATAGAGATGTAAGGAGGATGATAATGTAATTACTGAACATGTGTCAGCAGTATGATGTGACTAAAGTACATAAGATCCTGTGATGTACACTGACAGAGAAACAGTGTATTTCAACTGTACTTGTTGGCATCAAGTCCCATTTGTTGGGTTTCTGTGCTTATTTTTGTTTAAGCTTTGTGTCTGCATGTGTGTATAATACTATATATATATATGCACACACATACATACATATATCTATACATACATTATGTATGTATATATACAGAATTACAGGAGAGTTATTGGGTGTAAGTTATAGGACAGCAGGAAGAAAGTCCAACGCAGCATGATGTAGGTAAAACAACACAGTTTCGAACGCAGCATGATTTAGGTAAAAGAACATAAGAGTTTCGAACCAATCTACCCTGAGATTGAATTCTTGCCCACTATCTGTGCAACTTGGGTAAGTTTCTTTACCTCTCTGAAATCAGGTTTCTCTTTTTGAAAATGGGAACTAAATGACTCATCTCATGCCATTCTTTCTTAATGTAGTGGCTTTCTTTGAATTCCATGAACCTAATCATACCTTTCCCAGTCTCAGGCCTTTGTACTCCTTTCTGTACTGCTCTTTCTTTGGTTAGCTTATCATTCTTAGTTCTCAGCTTATACCTCTTCAGAACATTTTTTTTTATTATTATTATTTTTGAGACAGAGTCTCGATCTGTGGCTCAGGCTGGAGTGCAGTGGCATGATCTCGGCTCTCTGCAACCTCTGCCTCCCAGGTTCAAACGATTCTCCTGCCTCAGCCTCTCGAGTAGCTGGGATTACAGGTGCCTGCCACCATGCCTGGCTAATTTTTGTATTTTTAGTAGAGACGTGGTTTCACCGTGTTGGCCAGGCTGGTCTTGAACTCCTGACCTCAGGTGATCCACCCGCCTTGGCCTCCCAGAGTGCTAGGATTACAGACGTGAGCCATCATGCCTGGCCCTATTTATTTGTTTTTATATATTTTTTTAAAGAAACAGGGTCTCTCTCTGTCACTCAGGCTGAAGCGGAGTGGTGTGATTATAGCTTACTATAATCTCAAACTTCTGGGCTCAGTGATTCTCCCGCCTCATCCGCCAGAGTAGATAGGACTACAGGTGCACACCACCATGACCGGCTGTTTTTTTAAATCATTATATTTTTGTAGAGGTGGGGTCTTGCTATGTTGCCCAGGCTGGTTTTGAACTCCTGGACTCAAGCCATCCCTCCTGCCTTGACTTCACCAAATGCTGGGATTGTAGACATGAGCTACCTCACCTAGCCCAGAGCATGTTTTTAAATAAGGTATTTCTCCTTCTTAATTATTCTTTATTACATGTTTTGTTTCTTTATTGCACTTTTACAATTTATTTTATTGTATTAACTGTGGGTTTACTCCCTGTCTCTTGCACTAGATATTGAGCTTTAAGGTAGGCAAGGAACCATGTTTATCTTTTCTCTCTTGAATTTTCACTGGAACAGTGCCTACCACTGAGCTGTCAGGCACATAGTTGTTTAAAGAATGAGTGAATGAATATAAAACACCTGGAAGAGTGTTGGTAAATTTGGAGACATTTAATGACTAGTAGCTGATATAGTTACTATTAGATATTATACCTCTACTTATAGATGCAGGTATCCACTCTTTGCTTCCTGCTTTAGAGCTCTAGGAGAGGGCAGTGAATAGTAGGCACCTACACATTTGCCACTTCACTGGGAATCAAAGCCGAGGGGAAAATGGTTTTCTTTTCCTCTAATCAAAACATGCAATTAATTCTTATTATTTACGGTAGTTATTTTATATGAAGTTGCTGCAAATACTGAGTTAGCAAATACTGAACTGTTTGAGGGTTAGGTTCCTGTGAGCCTCTGGTCACAACCTTTTTGTCAACTGATCAATACATAACCTTCTTTTATATGTGCTTCTATTTAAAGGTATCTGATTAATATATATTGTTGATTCATTAACATTGAATTCATGCCTAACAGCAGTATAACTCATGCCTGAATAAAGCTTACCAAACTAGTATTTTCTCTGTAAGGCACATCATAGCCTCCTTGAGCTTAGAAACACTAGACAACACGTTAGTACTATACTTGGGGGTCATTTTAAACAGTGAAATCAACAAAAAGGATACCTTACAATATGAGAATTGGGGTTACAAATACATTTTAATAATTATGTGAATTTATAGACACAGAGTCTGTGAATAATAAGATCAACTGCACATATTTCTATTCATTATTTATGTCTAGTCACATAATTTAATTTTGGGGCTTTACTTTAAATAATACACATTTATGTAAGTGTAATATGCATATGAGTAACTCTTATTCCACAGTAGTTTTTGGTACTTTTTAAATACAAAGCACATTTCATTTTTATGTATTATTTTTATTTCACAATAGGGCTTGCTCTGTGTGTGTGTGTGTGTGTGTGTGTGTGTGTGTGTGTGTTTGGGTTTGTGTATGCTTTTCATTGAGATGTCCAAAGTACTATTTTACTTTTAAAAACATCTTTAGTATAATATATTTAAAACAATCTTCCACAGGTCTCACAACACTGGATTGATCTTTATACACTCATTGCTTGATTTTATCTGCGTTACAGTTTGACTCAGTTTGGAGAAATTGGCAAATGGGCTAAATGCTAGTAATAAAAATCAGACTTGGAAAATAAAAAGTTAAAGCAGACTTTTCAAAGAAATCGGTTTATAACATTTTCAGCAGATGCCTTGACCTTGCTGTCATAAAACTGTCAATGCTTTCTTCTGATAATATCTCCAAGTAAAAGGTATCTGTCTTTTGTTCTCACTCTTTAATTACAAAACAAGCATTCCCATCTTAACTGACTCATTTAGTGAAAACAAGTTCACATGCCAGTGCTGTGATAAAATACATATAATGTAATATTCACTATTTTAAACTTTTTGTGTGTACAATTTAGTGGCATGAATTACATTCATAAAGTCATATAATTGTTACCACTATTTACTCAAACTTTTCCAGTCAGATTGACTTGTGTGTGTAGTTCTATGAATTTTAACACATGTATACATGCATTTAACTACCACTAGACTTAAGATACAGAACAGTTCTATCACTTCTAAATTTTCTACCTTTAAAACCCTGGCAAAAACGAATTGCTATACTTTTGCCTTTTTCAAATGTCATATAAATGGAATTATATGGTATGTAGACTGACTTCTTTAACTCAGCATAATCCCTTTGAGTTTCACCCATGTTACATGCATCAATAGTTTCGTTTCTTTTTGTTGCTTACTTCTGTTTCGTTGTATGGATGTATCACAGCATGTCTATCCGTTCACCCACTGAAGGACATTTGGATTGTTTCCAGTTTGGGGAAATTATGAATAGAGCTGCTATAAATATTCATATACTGGTTTTGTGTGAACATAGGTTGCTATTTCTAGGATAAGTTCCTAGGAGTGGGATTGCTGGGTCATATGGTAAGTCTAAATTTCATTTTACAAGAAACTGTCAAATTGTTTTCTAGAATTTGTATTCTACCAGCAATATATAAGAGTTTCAAGTTCTCTCTGTCCTCACTAGCACTTGGTATTGTCATTTTTCCTTTTTTATTTGTTTGCTATTCTAATAGGTATATAGTGGTATTCTATTATAGTTTAATTTGCATTTTCTTAATGGCTAATGATTTAGAATATCTTTTCATGTGCTTATTTGCTATCTGAATATCCTCTATGTTGAAGTGTGTTCAAATCTATTTGCCCATTTTAAAAGTTGGGTTCTGTGTTTTCTAGCCAGTAAGTTTTCACAATTCTTTGTATATAAAGGATATACATCCTCTTTGGGGTTAGTATTTTGGAAATATTTTGTTCTAGAAAAGTAGCTTGAATTTTTATTCTCTTAAAAATGTCTTTCACAAAGAGGAAGCTTTTAATTTTGAGGAAGCCCTGCTTGTAAAACTTCCTTTATGGACTGTGTTTCAGTGTTAATTTTTAAAAATTTTCATTTAGTGTGAATGAAGTTCACATAATATAAAATATTATAGACTGCTGCAAGACTAATAAAGAAGAAAAGAGAGAAGAATCAAATAGATGCAATAAAAAGTGATAAAGGGATTATCACCACCGATCCCACAGAAATACAAACTACCATCAAAGAATACTATAAACACCACTATGCAAATAAACTAGAAAATCTAAAAGAAATGGATAAATTCCTGGACACTACACCCTCCCAGGACTAAACCAGGAAGAAGTTGAATCCCTGAATACACCAATAACAGGCTCCGAAATTGAGGCAATAATAGCTTACCAACCAAAAAAAGTCCAGGACCAGACGGATTCACAGCAGAATTCTACCAGAGTACAAGGAGGAGCTGGTACCATTACTTCTGAAACTATTCCAATCAATAGAAAAAGAAGGAATCCTTCCTAACTCATTCTAGGAGGCCAGCATCATCGTGATACCAAAGCCTGGCAGAGACACAACAAAAAAGAGAATTTTAGACCAATATCCCTGATGAACATCGATGCAAAAATCCTCAATAAAATACTCGCAAACCAAATCCAGCAGCACATCAAAAGGCTTATCCACCATGATCAAGTGGGCTTCATCCCTGGGATGCAAGGCTGGTTCAACATACGCAAGTCAATAAATGTAATCCAGCATATAAACAGAACCAAAGACAAAAACCACATAATTATCTCAATAGATGCAGAAAAGGCCTTTGACAAAATTCAACAGACCTTCATGCTAAAACCTCTCAGTAAATTAGGTATTGATGGGACATATCTCAAAATAATAAGAGCTATCTATGACAAACCCACAGCCAATATCATACTGAATGGACAAAAACTGGAAACATTCCCTTTGAAAACTGGCACAAGACTGGGATGCCTTCTCTCACCACTCCTATTCAACATAGTGTTGGAAGCTCTGGCCAGAGCAATCAGGCAGGAGAAGGAAATAAAGGGTATTCAATTAGGAAAAGAGGAAGTCAAATTGTCCCTGTTTGCAGATGACATGATTGTATATTTAGACAACCCCATTGTCTCAGCCCAAAATCTCCTTAAGCTGATAAGCAACTTCAGCAAAGTCTCAGGATACAAAATCAATGTGCGAAAATCACAAGCGTTCTTATGCACTAATAACAGAGGGCCAAATCATGAGTGAACTCCCATTCACAATTGCTTCAAAGAGAATAAAACACCTAGGAATCCAACTTACAAGGGATGCGAAGGACCTCTTCAAGGAGAAGTACAAACCACTGCTCAACGAAATAAAAGAGGACACAAACAAATGGAAAAACATTCTATGCTCATGGATAGGAAGAATCAATATCGTGAAAATGGCCATACTGCCCAAGGTAATTTATAGATTCAATGCCATCCCCATCAAGCTACCAGTGACTTTCTTCACAGAATTGGAAAAAACTACTTTAAAGTTCATATGGAACCAAAAAAGAGCCCACATTGCCAAGTCAATCCCAAGCCAAAAGAACAAAGCTGGAGGCATCATGCTACCTGACTTCAAACTTTACTACAAGGCTACAGTAATCAAAACAACATGGTATTGGCACCAAAACAGAGATATAGAACAATGGAACAGAACAGAGCCCTCAGAAATAACACCACACATCTACGACCATCTGATCTTTGACAAACCTGACAAAAACAAGAAATGGGGAAAGGATTCCCTATTTAATAAATGGTGCTGGGAAAACTGGCTAGCCATATGCAGGAAGCTGAAATGAAACTGGATCCCTTCCTTACACCTTATACAAAAATTAATTCAAGATGGTTTGCAGACTTAAATGTTAGATGTAAAACCACAAAAACCCTAGAAGAACACCTAGACAGTACCATTCAGGACATAGGCATGGGCAAGGACTTCATGTCGAAAACACCAAAAGCAATGGCAACAAAAGCCAAAATTGACAAATGGGATCTAATTAAACTAAAGAGCTTCCGCACAGCAAAAGAAATTACCATCAGAGTGAACAGGCAACCTACAGAATGGGAAAAATTTTTTTGCAATCTACTCATCTGAGAAAGGGCTAATATCCAGAATCTACAAAGAACTCAAACAAGTTTACAAGAAAATAACAAACAACCCCATCAACAAGTGGGCGAAAGATATGAACAGACACTTCTCAAAAGAAGACATTTATGCAGCCAAAAGACACATGAAAAAATGCTCATCATCACTGGCCATCAGAGAAATGCAAATCAAAACCACAATGAGATACCATCTCACACCAGTTAGAATGGCAAACATTAAAGAGTCAGGAAACAACAGGTGCTGGAGAGGATGTGGAGAAATAGGAACACTTTTACACTGTTGGTGGGACTGTAAACTAGTTCAACCGTTGTGGAAGTCGGTGTGGCGATTCCTCAGGGATCTAGAACTAGAAATACCGTTTGACCTAGCCATCCCATTACTGGGTATATATCCAAAGGATTATAAAACATGCTGGTATAAAGACACATGCACACGTATGTTTATTGCGGCACTATTCACAATAGCAAAGACTTGGAACCAACCCAAATGCCCATCAGTGATAGACTGGATAAAGAAAATGTGGCACATATACACCATGGAATACTACGCAGCCATAAAAAATGATGCGTTCATGTCCTTTGTAGGGACATGGATGAAGCTGGAAACCATCATTCTCAGCAAACGATCACAAGGACAAAAAACCAAACACCACATGTTCTCACTCCTAGGTGGGAATTGAACAATGAGAACTCATGGACACAGTAAAGGGAACATCACACACTGGGGCCTGTTGTGGGGTGAGGGGAGGGGGGAGGAATAGCATTTGGAGATATACCTATTGTTAAATGACGAGTTAATGGGTGCAGCACACCAACATGGTGCATGTATACATATGTGGCAAACCTGTACGTTGTGCACATGTACCCTAGAACTGAAAGTACATATATAAAAAAATAACAATGACTAAAACAAAAAAGAAATTCACATAATATAAAATGAAGTATTTTATAGTGAACAATTCAGTAGCATTTCGTACATCCTCAATGTTGTGCAACTACCACCCCTATCTAGTCCACAACATTTTCATCACCTCAAAAGAAAATGCCATACCCATTGAACAGTTACTGCCAATTTTCCATATTTGTCTACACCCTGGCAACCACCAACTTGCTTCCTGTCTTTCTGGATGTACATATTCTTGATATTTCATATAATTAAATATAATATGTTACATGTTTTGTCTGGCTGCTTTCACTTATCATAATGTTTTTGAGATTCATCTGTATTGTGATATGTATTAGTACTTTGTTCTTTTTTATGGCTGAATAATACAGTCATACATCACTTGATGGGGATACGTTTTGAGAAATGCATTGTAGTTGATTTCATCATTATGTGAACATCACAGAGTGCATTTACACCAACCCATCTAGGTATGGTATAGCCTACTACACATCTAGGCTATATGGTATAACCTATTGCTCCTAGGCTGCAAATCTGTACAGCATGTTACTGTACTGAATACTGAGGCACTTGTAATACAGTGTTAAGTATCTGTGTATCTAAACATAGCTAAATATAGAAAAGGTATAGTAAAAATAGTGTTGTGATCTTATGGGACCACTGTCATACATGCAGTTTATTGTTGACTGAAACATCATTATGTAGCACATGACTGTATTTAATTGTTTATATATTGCATTTTGTTTATCTTTTCATTCACTAGTGGACAGTTGGATTATTTCCTCCATTTGGCTGTTGTAAATAGTGCTGCATAAACATGGATGTAAAAGTATTTGAGTTCCTTTTTTCAATTCTTTTGGGGCTATACCTGGGAGGGGAATTGCTGGGTCATATGGTAATTTTATATTTAACTTTTCAAGGAAATGCCACACTCTTTTGTACAGTGGCTAAACCATTTTGTGTTTCTACCATTAATGTATGAGAGTTCCAATTTCACTGCACCCTTGCCAACATTTTTATGTCATTTAAAAAATTAATTATTTGGTATTTTTATTACAGCCATCCTAGTGGGTATGAAGTGGTATCCCATTGTGGTTTTGATGTGCATTTCCTTTATGACTAATGGCGTTTAGTATCTTCTCATGTGTTTTGTGGCCATTTGTATATGTTCTTTGGAGAAATGTCTATTCAGATCAATTATCCTTTGCCCGTATTTTAATTGGGTTGTCTTATTCTTATTGAGTTTTGAGAGTTCTTTATATATTCTGGATACTAGACCCTTATCAGATATATGATTTGTAAATATTGTCTCCCATTCAGTAGATTCACTTTTTACCTTCTTAATAGTGTCCTTTGATATAAAAAAGTTTTGAATTTTGATGAAATCTGATTTATTTATGTATTTTTTTCTTTTGTTGCCTATACTTTTGGTGTTTTATCTATGAACCCATGGCCAAATCCAAGGTCATAAAAATTTTCCCTTGTGCAGTTTAAAAATATCATCCCACTCTCTTCTGGCCTCCATTCTTTCTGAGGAGAAATCTGCTGTTAATCTGATTGTGGATCCCTTATACATGACAAGTTACTTCTCTCTTGCTGCTTTCAAGATTTTCTTTTTATGTCCCTTTTGACGATTTGATTACCATGTGTCTCAGTGTAGATCTCTTTGTAGTTATCCTTCTTGGAGATTGTTGAGCTTCTTGAATATATAGATTCAGGTCTTTATCAAATTTGGGAAGTTTTTGGCCATATTTCTTCAATTATTCTTCTGATCCATTTTTTTTCTCTGCTTTCTGGAATTCTCATTATGCCTATGTTGGTATTTATGATGGTGTCCCACAGGTCTCTTAAGCACTGTTCAATTTTCTTCATTCTTTTTTCTTTCTTCTTTCAAACTGTATTTCAACTAACCTGTCTTTAATTTCACTTATGGTTTGTTATGCCTACTGAAATTTGCCATAGAAACCCTCTAGTGAGTTTTTAATTTTAGTTATTATACTTTTTAGCTCCACAATTTCTCTTTGGTTCCTTTGACAATTTCTGTCTCCAAAGTGATACTCCCTGTGTCTTTTTTTTTTTTTTAAATACTTTAAGTTCTGGGATACATGTGCAGAACATGCAGGTTTGTTACATAGGTATACACGTGCCATGGTGGTTAGCTGCACTCATCAACCCATCATCTACATTAGGTATTTCTCCCAATGCTATCCCTACCCTAACCCCCCACCTCCCACAGGCCCCGGTGTGTGATGTTCCCCTCCCTGTGTCCATGTGCTCTCATTGTTCAACTGCCACTTATGAGTGAGAACATGCAGTGTTTGGTTTTCTGTTCCTGTGTTAGTTTGCTGAGAATGATGATTTCCAGCTTCATCCATGTCCCTGTAAAGGACATGAGCTCATCCTTTTTTACGGCAGCATAAGTATTCCATGGTGTATATGTGCCACATTTTCTTTATCCAGTCTATCATTGATGGGCATTTGGGTTGGTTCCAAGTCTTTGCTGTTGTAAACAGTGCTGCAGTAAACATATGTGTGCATGTGTCTTTACCATAGAATGATTTATAATCCTTTGGGTGTGTACCCAGTAATGGAATTGCTGGGTCAAATGGTATTTCTGGTTCTAGATCCTTGAGGAATTGTCACATTGTGTTCCACAATGGTTGAACTAATTTACACTCCCACCAATAGTGTAAAAGTGTTCCTATTTCTCCACATCCTCTCCAGCATCTGTTGTTTCCTGACTTTTTAATGATCACCATTCTAACTGGCATGAGATGGTGTCTCATTGTGGGTTTGATTTGCATTTCTCTAATGACCAGTGATGATGCGCTTTTTTTCATGTTTTGTTGGCCACATAAATGTTGTCTTTTGAGAAGTGTCTGTTCATATCCTTCGCCCACTTTTTGATGGGGTTGTTTATTTTTTTTCTTGTAAATTTGTTTAAGTTCCTTATAGATTCTGGATATTAGCCCTTTGTTAGATGGATTGATTGCAAAAATGTTCTCCCATTCTGTAGGTTGCCTGTTCAGTCTGATGATAGTTTCTTTTGATGTGCAGAAGCTCTTTAGTTTAATTAGATCCCATTTGTCAATTTTGGCTTTTGTTGCCATTGTTTTTGGTGTTTTAGACATGAAGTCTTTGCCCATGCATATGTCCTGAATGGTATTGCCCAGGCTTTTTTCTAGGATTTTTATGGTCCTAGGTCTTACGTTTAAGTCTTTGATCCATCTTGAGTTCATTTTTGTATAAGGTGTAAGGAAGGGGTCCAGTTTCAGTTTTCTGCATATGGCTATCAGTTTTCCCAGCACCATTTATTAAATAGGTGGGTGATTTCTGAATTTCCAACTGAGGTAACCTGCTCAACTCACTGGGACTAGTTAGACAGTGGGTGCAGCCCACAGATGGTGAGCCAAAGTGGGGTGGGGTGTTGCCTCACCCAGGACGTGCAAGGGGTCAGGGAACTCCCTCCCATAGCCAAGGGAAGCTGTGAGGGACTGTGCTGTGAGGAAGGGTGCACTCCAGCCCAGATACTACACTTTTCCCCCAGTCTTCACGACCTGCAGACTGGGAGATTCCCTCAGGTAGCTACACCACCAAGGCCCTGGGTTCAAGCACAAAACTAGGCGGCCGTTTGTGCAGACACCAAGCTAGCTGCAGGAGATTTTTTTTCATACCCCAGTGGTGCCTGAAATGCCAGTGAGACAGAACCGTTCACTCCCCTGGAAAGGGGGCTGAAGCCCGGGAGCCAAGTTGTCTAGCTCAGCGGATCCCACCCCCATGGAGCCCAGCAAGCTAAGATCTAATGGCTTGAAATTCTCACTACCAGCACAGTAGTCTGAAGTTGACCTGGGATACTCAAGCTTGGTGGGGGGGAAAGGCCTTCACCATTAATAAGGCTTGAGTAGGCGGTTTTCCCCTCACAGCGTAAACAAAGCCACTGGGAAGTTCAGACTGGGCGGAGCCCACTGCAGCTCAGCAAAGCCGTTGTAGCCAGACTGCCTCTCTAGATTCCTCCTCTCTGGGCAAAGCATCTCTGAAAGAAAGGCAGCAGCCCCAATCAAGGGTTTATAGATAAAACTCCCATCTCCCTTGGACAGACCACCTTGGGGGAAGGGGCGTCTGTGGGCACAGCTTCAGCAGACTTAAATGTTTCTGCCTGCCAACTTTGAAGACAGCAGCAGATCTCCCAGCACAGGGCTCAAGCTCTGCTGTGGGACAGACTGCCTCAAGTGGGTACCTGACCCCCATGCCTCCTGACTGAGAGACATCTCCCAGCAGCGGCCGACAGACACCTCATACGGGAGAGCTCCGGCTGGCATCTGGCAGGTGCCCCTCTAGGAGAAAGCTTCCAGAGGAAGGAACAGGCAGCAATCTTTGCTGTTCTGCAGCCTCTGCTGGTAATACCCAGGCAAACAGGGTCTGGAGCAGACTTCTAGCAAACTCCAGCAGACCTGCAGCAGGGGGGCCTGACTGTTAGAAGGATAACTAATAAACAGAAAGGAATAGCATCAACATCAACAAAAAAGGACGTCCACACAGAAACCTTATCCAAAGGTCACCAACATCAAAGACCAAAGATGAGGAAGGTGAGGTGGTGAGAGAGGGCATCCTTGTCTTGTGCCGATTTTCAAAGGGAATGCTTCCAGTTTTTGCCCATTCAGTATGATATTGGCTGTAGGTTTGTCATAAATAGCTCTTACTATTTTTAGATACGTTCCATCAATACCTAGTTTATTGAGAGTTTTTAGCATGAAGGGGTGTTGAATTTTATCGAAGGCCTTTTCTGCATCTACTGAAGATAATCTTGTGGTTTTTGTCATTGGTTCTGTTATGTGATGTATTACGTTTATTGATTTGTATATGTTGAATCAGCCTTGCATCCCAGGGATGAAGCCGACTTGATCGTGGTGGATAAGCTTTTTGATGTGCTGCTGGATTGGGTTTGCCAGTATTTTATTGAGGATTTTCGCATCAATGATCATCAGGGATTATTGGCCTGAAATTTTCTTTTTTTTTTTGTTGTGTCTCTCCCAGGTTTTCATATCGAGATGATGCTGGCCTCATAAAATGAGTTAGGGAGGAGTCCCTCTTTTTCTGTTGTTTGAAATAGTTTCAGAAAGAGTGGTGCCAGTTCCTCTATGTACCTCTGGTAGAATTTTTTGCAGAGACAGGGTTTTGCTATGTTGCCTAGGCTGGTCTTGAACTCCTGGGCTCAAGTGATCCACCTACCTCGGCCTCCCAAATGGCTGGGACTACAGGCATGAGCCACCCCACTCAGCCCAAATGATTTTTTATTGCTCATCAATGTCCTTTTCTTTCAGATTGAAGAACTCCCTTAGCATTTCTTTTAGAAAAGGCCTGGTATTGATGAAATCCCTCAGGTTTTGTTTGTCTGGGAAGGTCATTATATCTCTTTCATGTTTGAAGGATATTTTCACCAGATATACTATTCTAGTGTATAAGTTTTTTCCTTCAGCTCTTTAAATATGTCATGCCACTTTCTCTTGGCCTGTAAGGTTTCCACTGAAATGTCTGCTGCCAGCTGTATTGGAGCTCCATTGTATGTTATTTATTTTCTCCTGCTGCTTTTAGGATCCTTTCTTATTCTTGATTTTTAGTAGTTTGATTATTAAATACCTTGAGGTAGTCCTATTTGGGTTAAATCTGCTTGGTGTTCTATAACCCTCTTGTTCTTGAATATTGGTATCTTTCTCTAGGTTTGCAAAATTCTGTTATTTTCTCTTTGAATAAATTTTCCACCCTGATCTCACCCTCTATGTCCTCTTTAAGGCTAATAACTCTTAGATTTTCCCTTTTGGGACTGTTTTCTAGATCCTGTAAGCCCACTTCATCGTTTTCTATTCTTTGTTCTTTTGTCTCTCTGTGTATGTTCTAATAGCCTGTCTTCAAGCTTAATAATTCCTTCCTTTGCTTGATCAATTCTGCTGTTAGTAGACTGTAATGCCTTCTTTCATATATCAGTTGCATTTTTCAACTCCAGAATTTCTGCTTTTTAATTATTTCAATCTCTTTATTAAATTTATCTGATAGGATTCTGAATTGTTTTTTGTGTTATCTTGAATTTCGTTGAGGTTCTTCGAAACAGCTATAATATTTTGAATTCTCTTTCTGAAAGGTAACATATCCCTGTCTCTCCAGGATTGGTCCCTTAATGCCTTGTTTAGTTAATTTGGTGAGGTCATACTTTCCTGGATGGTCTTGATGCTTGTGGATCTTCATCAGTGTCTGGGCATTGAAGAGTTAAGTATTTATTCTAGGCTTGCAAAAGTTAAGTGACTAGCCTGAGATTGCCCAGCGTGGTAGGCTGAATAATGGCACCCCAAAAATGTCCATGCCCTAATCTCTGAAACCTGTAAGAAATGTTACCTTACATGATAAAGGACTTTGTCAATGTGATTAGCAATCTCAAGTTGGGGGCCTATGTATGTGGGCCCAATGTAATCAGATAGGTCCTTATAAGAGAGGGCAGTAGAAAATGTTGAAGACTGAAGCATAAGTTTGAAGTGATGGGAGGAAGGGTCATGAGCCAAGGAATGCAGCTAGCTTCTGAAGCTGGAAGGAGCAAGAAACAGATTCTTCTCTGGAGGACCCAGAAGGAAACAGCCCTATGGATGCCTTGATGTTAGAGCCCTGTAAGACTCATTTTGGGCATTTGAACAGCTCCAGAACTGTGAGAGAATAAATGTGTGTTTTTTTTTTGTTTTTTTTTTTTTGTTTTTTTTTTGAGACGGAGTCTTGCTCTGTCACCCAGGCTGGAGTGCAGTGGCGCAATCTCGGCTCACTGCAAGCTCCGCCTCCCGGGTTCACGCCATTCTCCTGCCTCAGCCTCTCCGAGTAGCTGGGACTACAGGCGCCCGCCACCACGCCCGGCTAATTTTTTTGTATTTTTAGTAGAGACGGGGTTTCACCGTGGTCTCGATCTCCTGACCTCGTGATCCACCCACCTCAGCCTCCCAAAGTGCTGGGATTACAGGCGTGAGCCACCGCGCCCGGCTAAATGTGTGTTGTTTTAAGCTACTAAATTTGTGATCATTTGTTATATTAGCAAAATATAACTAATATGCCTAGGAAATGCTCCTGTTCAGTATTTTCAGTGCCAGAATAGGGCTGGTGGACGAGGCACTTTTAATATTGAACAGAAGTGATTCTTTCACTGTTATGCTCTATTTTTTGAGGTGGCTCATCATCTTCACCAGCTCACATATTATAAGTCACCTTTTGTAAAGTAGGTAAGGGAGTGACAAAAATTAGGCACAAAATAAACATTAATGATCATAATGATCTCCCTGAGTCATTGAGGAAGTAGTTAATTTATGTTTGTTATCTTCTGTTTCAAAAGCCTATATAATAGATAATACATTTCAGGGAAACTTTTCAGTCAAAAAATTTGTTTTAATATTTATACTTTGGCACTTGACTGGGCAGGCTTCAGTTATCTAGTAAGTTCATTATTTGGAAAAGACGTTAAATGCAGGTTAAATAACGTCCTTTGGCTTGAATGGAAAAGAAAAAACAGGTGCCAGAAAACAGAAATCCAAAAATCTGTCTAAAGACACATGAAACACTCCTTCCTGTCAGAGACTTATACTGACACACTGATTATTAGAATTATTGGCCAGGCGCAGTGGCTCACGCCTGTAATCCCAGCACCTGTGGAGGCTGAGACGGGTGGATCACAGGGTCACAAGTTCGAAACCAGCCTGGCCAATATGGTGAAACCCCATCTCTACTAAAAATACAAAAATTAGCTGGGCGTGGTGGTGGGCACCTGTAGTCGCAGCTACTTGGGAAGCTGAGGCAGGAGAATCGCTTGAACTCGGGAGGTGGAGGTGGCAGTGAGCCAAGATCATGCCACTCCAGCCTGGGTGACAGAGTGAGACTCAGTCTCAAAAATAATTATTACAGGGTTTTCCAAGGCCCAAACGTGATACCTATTTTAGAATTAAAGAGTCCAGTATTGTCATATCATTCCTGCCACTATAAATTATCCTAAGTTTTGCTGCATATATGTAGGTATTTTATTTTCCAAAACTTTTTCTAAGTTGTCATTTGTGGGATAGCTACTCTGTACTAGACACTGTGCTGGGTGCTTTCCATAGTTTATCACTAACCCTCACAATACCCTGCAAGAAGTTCTTATGATGACTATTGCACGAAAGAGGTGGTTACAAAACTTGCCCCAAATCACAGAGCTACAAAGTGAGACAAGCCTACTGTCATACTCTCTCTCCACTTTCCACACTGCCTCCTTGATAAAAGAATTAATAGTGTGCAATTAACCTCTAAATCAGCTTTTTGTCTTGAAAATCTTATACTTGTAAAATTCAACGTATGGAGGCAGAAATGAAGGACAATCAGAAATGACACAGAAAATTTATGAACATGAATATTTAATATCTATTCTATTAGCAACCGTTGATTGTAGAACAACTTTTAATGAATTGGATGGAGGAAAAATTCATTTCATTAACCTTTCATATAAATGTATTATTATTGAACCAAACAGGCCACTATATGTGCAACTCAGTTCGATGTTAATTAGATTACAGGCATGAGGCTTTAAATCAAAGAGAAACAAAAGAAGCCATCAGCAAGCTTCTCAGCCAATGCCTGTTTGGTGCCTAAAAATGGATTTTTTACCAGCAGTATAATTTGCTATATTTCTTTTATCTTCTGATATTTTCAAGTGAATTTTCTCTTGCTTCTATTTGTTGACAGTTTATATTAAAAATAAAAATAAAATAAAACCTTGAGAATCAGCAAAGAACACATTCTTCATTTCACAATGTGTTTTACCTGATCAGCTGGGAGTAAATATTCCTACCTCTCCAGAAAACTACACTTCTATTTTTCACTAGTCTGTCATATTGTATGCTGAAAGCACATGCAAAAGGATTGGGAGCTGTTTTAGAAAATACCATTATTTAGTTTGGAACCCAGAATCAGAGGCCCAAATGCCCTAAACATAAATGTTCTAGCCAAATCTGCAGCTGTGAACTCTTTCTCTCTCTTAAGGTTGACTTTTGGTAAATTTAGAATCAATTTCTAAAGGAAACCTGCTCTTGGTTCTGATTGTTTCATATATCAGCTACTCTCTTCCCAAAATTAATGTTAAATTAATTGTATCAAAAGTGTTATTAAGGTGACAGGTTTACGAGAAAATCATATTTTAAAAAGGAATTAGAAATTTGATAAGAAGTCAAAGAAAAGACAAATTGCCAACCAGGAATTAAATAACTAAGTAGGTGTCATTTTCTAGCAGTGGCGGGAATCCCGAAGTACAATTTATGTCAGATTATAAAATGTGTATAGCATCACTGGAGTTTCTCTCTTCTGAACTTTAAACATAAACAATGAAAGAAGTTTGGAGTCCCCTAGAGCAATGGTTCTGAATTTTCCATATCTTGTGCCTTCATTCTATGGGTGTAGTGTAGGAAATGTGTAAAGTCATGCCAAAAAAAACAAAACAAAACAAAACAAAACCTAGAGAATTACCTGAACATTCTCCAAGAAATATCTGTCTTTGGCATGAGTCCTGTGCCCCTGCCCTACCAATCCTCTCTCGACCCTAGAACACAGCGAATGTGTGCTTTTATACATATAGCCTGGTCCTGGTCCTGAGGAATATGGTAAGACCAGAAGCAGAATGGAAAAAAATAGTAGTAGCAGAGAGAGGCCGGGCGCGGTGGCTCACGCTTGTAATCCCAGCAGTTTGGGAGGCCGAGGCGGGCGGATCACGAGGTCAGGAGATCGAGACCACGGTGAAACCCCGTCTCTACTAAAAATACAAAAAATTAGCCAGGCGTGGTGGCGGGCGCCTGTAGTCCCAGCTACTCGGAGAGGCTGAGGCAGGAGAATGGCGTGAACCCGGGAGGCGGAGCTTGCAGTGAGCCAAGATTGCGCCACTGCACTCCAGCCTGGGCGACAGAGCGAGACTCCATCTCAAAAAAAAAAAACAAAAAAAACAAAACAGAAAAACACAAAAACAAAGCAGAGAGAATGGTGGATTAGGAAAAAAACAGTGAAGCCAAAAACATGGGAATTAAAGCAGCCAAAATTCTCACCAACTGTTGAAAAGAACACGTGGCATCTTGCCTATCGTAATGTAACTACACCCAAACCATGTCAGATATCTACTCCTTCCAGAAAGCAGTCTATGAAAAATTATTACTATAAGTAGATATACACTGAGATATGGGGCACTCTCCATAAGGCTTCTTCAGGCAGATGAAATTCTACCATTAATGACTTACTCTTTTGATCTTTCTGGCTATCAACTCCTTCTTTTCCCTTCAAATTATTCAAATGGAATTCTCTAGCATTATACCAGAAAGAAGAGCAAAGCAATATGCTAACATGACACATCTCATGAAATGTCAAAGTTATTTGAAGTTTTGAGAAGAGAATTTTTTAAATTAATAAGCTTTATTTTTAGAGCAGTTTTAGGTTTAGCAAAATTGAGCAGACAGTACAGAGAGTTTCCATATACTCCTGTCCTCATACATGTATAACCTCCCCCATTATTGACATCCCACACCACAGTGTTATATTATTTGTTATAATCTGTAGAGGATTATCTTAATATAAAAATTATAGAATAAAATGAAGAGTTCACACAATTTTTTAAAAGAGGAAATACAAGGAAATGCCCATCTCTACTCCTCCTATAGCCCCAATTCTTGGAATAGTCCCTCTCTTCTGACTCTAGGTGTTTGGGAAAGCAAAGTTCAAGAAATATTGCCGGCTTACTGACAACTAATACCTTTGTCAGTTGCTTCAATTGCTAGTGAGTAGTAAGAGTCTCCAGAAAAGAACATGCATCTGAGGAAGGGACCTGAACAGGGCGACATGAGTAAGTGATGAGAACAGGGCAGAAAGGCAAAAATATAAGCCCAAAAAACACTTGCATAAATATTTCACACATTTTTCTACAGAATAAATTTAGAAGCCATGAGTGGTGGCTCACATCTGTAATTGCAGCACTTTGGGAGGTTGAGGTGAGAGGATCGCTCGAGTCCAGGAGTTCAAAACCAGCCTGGACAACATGGCAAGATCCTGTCTCTACAAAAAAATTTTTTTAATTAAAAATTAGCCAGGCATGGTGGCACACACCTGTAGTCCTAACTACTTGCAAGGCTAAGACAGGAAGATAACCTGAGCCAAGGAGGTCAAGGCTTTCATAAGCCTTGATCACACCACTGTACTCCAGCCTGGGTAAAGGAGCAAGACTCTGTCCAAAAAAAAAAAAGAATACACTTCCGAGCCTATGTTTTTCTCCATCCCATGTTATATGATCTTTCTACATTGACATGTGTATAGGGTACCGTATATCAAAATGAAAAAACAAGAAAAGAAAAATGACCACCTCTCAATACTTACTAGTATAAAAATACAACATGTTTTATATCTTTTCAAAAAGAGTTTCCAGTTCTAAGCAAGATGGAACAAGTACACTTCATTTAATCTTTTCCATTGAACACAACTATACCCTGAAAAGACTTCATAGTACAGCTTTCTGAAGACTCTGAAGACTCTGAAGAGTAAATGGTAGCAGGTGACTCAAGGAAGGAGAACAGAATTCAAAGCAGTAACAAGCCAGCAATGGGTTTCCTGATTTGTTTTGGTTTTTCTTTCCCATCTGGTGTTACCAGCTTGGATTCAAAAGCAGCTTCAAATCAGGATGCACTTATTGGGTGCAAACAGAAAGTGTGCCAAAAAAGCCTTCTCTTTGGTCAGAGAAGCAAAAAGGGAACTCTTAAGGTTAGAAAGAATAACGAAAATCTGGTTTTCTTAACATTCTCTCACAATCCACACTCCAGGCAAGTCAGCAGTATTGGGGATGATGAAAGCGGTGGAGGCGGCCGGGGCAGTGGCTCATGCCTGTCATCTCAGCATTGTGGGAGGCTGAGGCAGGAGGATCACTTGAGTCCAGGAGTTTGAGACCAGCCTGGACAACATAGTAAGACTCTCATCTCTAAAAAAAAAAAAAAAAGTAATTAGCTGGGTGTGGTGGCACACACCTGTACCCCCAGCTACTTGAGAGGTTGACTTGGGAGGATCACTTGAGCCCAGGACGTCAAGGATGCAGTGAACCATGATCATACCACTGCGTTCCAGCCTGGGCGACAGAGCAAGACCCCAAAACAACAAGCAAAAGCAGTGTATAATGGGCAGTCATCTAAATTCTGAGGAAGGAGACCCTTCTCTCTGACTATAGGAGCTGTGGTCTTGAGGGTACAGATTGATTTACAATAATTTCTTCCTCTGTCTGCATTTTCACTGCTTGATACTTTATGTAGACATAATTACAGGATATGTATGGCAACAGAGGGAAACTAAAGTCCTACCTTTTGGTTGGAGATAGGAAGGAAGACAGTCAGAGAGCTGGAAAGTGTTGAAGATATCAGATATAGGAATGAGCTCATGACAGCAATCCCATTATGTGGTGTATGGTTCTTGCCCTAAATGGCATGCCAAAGGCTGTGAAAAGTATAGGATAGGCCACTATCCAGTTCTCAGAACGCTCAGTGGTGCATATGAAGGACAGGTCCTAGTAGAACAACAAAACTTGTGAAAAGTTAACTGACATTGGGAATAAAGTCTATAAAATGTGTATTGAAACTTATTGCCTGAATCTAACTAGGTAAATTTAGGTAAATTGTTTGTTAAAACAATAACTACATTCTTCTTAAAATATAAACAGGATATAAAGATTCATAAGATAATAACAAAATATCCAGAATATAAACCAAAGTTACTTGGCCTATGAAAGACCAAGGAAATCTCAACTCACAAGGAAATCAATCAATCAATGGACACCAATTCTAAGATGACATAAAGGTTAAAATTATCACACAAAGATTTTAATAGTAGCTATTACAACCATACTCTAAGAAGTAAAGGCAACCCTTATAACAAATGGAAAGACAGAAACACTCAGAAAAGAAATTAAAGATATAAAAATGAATAAGTAAATGTTTTAAAACATAAAAGTACAGTAACAGGCAGGGCGCAGTGGCTCATGCCTATAATCCCAGCACTTTAGGAGGCCAAGGCAGGAGGATCACTTGAGCCTAGGAGTTTGAGACCAGCCTAGATAACATAGTGAGATCCTCTCTCTAAAAAAAAAAAAAAAAAAAAAACAGTTTAAGTTAGCCAGGCATGGTAGTGCATACCTGTAGCCCCAGCTATGCAGGAGGCTGAAGTGGGAGGATCACTTGCACTCAGGGGTTCAAAGCTGCAGTGAGCCATGATCATACCACTGCATTCCAGCCCGGATAACAGAGTGAGAACTTGTCTCAAAAAAAATTAATAATAATAGCACGCAAAATTCAATCATATTTCATACTGGCAAGGGACAACTGAAAACTGAACTTTCAAAAACAATAGCTCCAAAAAATGAATTATTTAGATGTAAATGTAACAAAATATGTGTAAGAGATTTACAATGAAAACTAAAAAAATGCTCATGAAATAAAATGAAAACATAAATGGAGAAACATAGCCTGTTTATGAACTGAAAGACTAAATATAGTTATGATGCCAGTTCTCCCAAAATTGAACCAATACAAATAGATTTAACATAATGCCAATGAAAATCAAACAAGATATTTTGTACATATAGACATCTGAGTCTAAAAAGATTTATATGGAAAAGCAAAGAAACTAAAATAGCCAAAGCAATTTTGAAAAGAAAAAGTTGGATGCATCACAGAACCCAATTTTAAAACTTCCTAAAAAATTACAGTAATCAACACAATGTAATGAGAGAGGAGAAAGGAAGAAACAGGTCAGGCAGGCAGTTAGGGTAGGTCCTCTGTTGAATTCTTTCAAGCAGAAGAACAGCCTGCAGGCACAGATAAGGGAACTTGCATGGTCAGCCTTGCCTAAGACATGCCCATAGCCACACAGATAAGAAAGGCTGCACAGGTGACTTGCCCAAACACACCTGCAATGGAAAATTCCATCCCCTGACACATGTGCAGTAAGTGGAATAAAGCAATATGGAGTAACTCAAGCTCAGGGCCCGCATGCGCATTAAAAGAATGGGGTGTAACTACCAGAACTTTGTGCCTTATGCAAATAAGACACCCAGCCCTTATCAGTTTCTTATAAAAGTCTTTGCATTTAACTGTAAAAACAGCACCCCTCTTCTGGATCCCTTCACCACAGCTGAGAGCTTTCTTCTTTCACTTATGAAACTTTCACTCCAACCTCATCCTTTGTGTCCATGCTGCTTAATTCTCTTGGCCATGAGACAAAGAACTCTAGGTAATACCTCACAACTGAGACTGCTACATTGTGGTGCATTGGCGAGACTGTAATATTGTGAAGGGGTAGATTCATATCAATAGAACACAATAGAGAGTCTAGGAATAGACCCACACAACTATGAACAATTGATTTTTTTACAAAGGTGGAAAAGGAACTAAAAAAGGAACTTACTCTTTTCAATAAATGGCATTGGAACAATTGGACATTCATATAAATAAAAACCTAAAACACTTATATAAGAATTAACTCAAACTGGACCACAAATCTAAATGTGAACAAGTAAAACTATAAGAATTTTAGAAGAAAATGTTTGTAACCGAGGGTTAGATAAAAAAATTCTTAAACATGATAACAAGGAGGAATCTAAGCAAACATGGAGAAGTAGATCTCATAGCTCCAAGGGCCTGTCCCTCTGAAGCAATATCAAAAACTAAAGAAAAATTGTCAATACCAACTTCGTCAGAACTCTAGAACACAGTCATAGGTTTACACCAGTTTAAAAAAAAAATCCAAATCCAGAAGAAAGCAACTTCAAAATGGCATAAAAGTCTTTGACATTTTAGCTTCACCTTGTCCCATCCTCCTCCCTGGCTTGTTGACATTCTTAAACTTGACATTCTGCATTCCTATAGTGAGAACTAGGTCTCTGGTTCTCTAGGGAGCAGAGCAAACTTTATCTTCAAAGAATTGTGTTTATCCGATCTAACCTGTCTGGGGACTACCTATATTATTAATGCAAGGTATCTGCCTTTGTTTCACCTACCTCAAAATTCCCTCAGGGAAGAAAAGCAGCAAATATTCCCCAAAAACATTGTAATGCAAACAAAGAATCCCCAGCGACCTATACAGAAGAATACAGATAGTCCCCAGTACACAGCCAATCTGTACAAACTTGGAGAATTTTTTTTCTTTTTTTTAGAGATAAGGTCTCACTCTTTCCCAGGCTGTAATGCAGTGGAACCATCATAGCTCACTACGGCTTTGAACTCTTGGGCTTGAGCAATTCTCCCACCTTAGCTTCCCAAGCAGCTAAGACTACAGGCACATGCCGCTACATCTGACTAATATTTTAAATTTTGGTATAAAGAAATAGGGAGGGTGGCTGGCAAGATGGCCGAATAGGAGCAACTCTGGTCTGCAGCTCCCAGCAAGATCAATGCAGAAGGTGGGTGATTTCCCCATTGCTGGTGTGTGTCAGGTTTGTCAAAGATCAGATGGTGGTAGATGTGTGGTGTTATTTCTGAGGCCTCCGTTTTGTTCCATTGGTCTATATATCTGTTTTGGTACCAGTACCATGCTGTTTTGGTTACTGTAGCCTTGTAGTACAGTTTGAAGTCAGGAAGTGTGATGCCTCCTGCTTTGTTTTTCCTGCCCAGGATTGTCTTGGCACGGGGCTCTTTTTTGGTTCTATATGAAGTTTAAAGTAGTTTTTTCCAATTCTGTGAAGAAAGTCAGTGGTAGCTTGGAGATTAACATTGAATCTGTAAATTACTTTGTGGGTAATAAGGCCATTTTCACGATATTGATTCTTCCTATGCATGAGCATGGAATGTGTTTCCATTTGTTTGTGTCCTTTCTTGTTTCCATGAGCAGTGGTTTGTAGCTCTCCTTGAAGAGGTCTGTCACATCCCTTGTAAGTTGGATTCCTAGGTATTTTATTCTCTTAGTAGCAATTGTGAATGGGAGTTCACTCATGATTTGGCTCTCTGTTTGTCTGTTATTGGTGTGTAGGAATGCCTGTGATTTTTGCACATTGGTTTTGTATCCTGAGACTTTGCTGAAGTTGCTTATCAGCTTAAGGAGGTTTGGGGCTGAGATGTTGGGGTTTTTTAAATATACAATCTTGTCATCTGCAAACAGAGACAATTTGACTTCCTCTCTTCCTATTTGAATACACTTTATTGCCTTCTCTTGCCTGATTGCCCTGGAGAGAACTTCCAATACTATGTTGAATAGGAGTGGTGAGAGAGGGCATCCCTGTCTTGTGCCAGTTTTCAAAGGGAATGCTTCCAGTTTTTGCCCATTCAGTATGATATTGGCTGTGGGTTTGTCATAAACAGCTCTTATTATGCTGAGATACGTTCCATCATACTTAGTTTATTGAGAGGTTTTAGCATGAAAGGCTGTTGAATTTTGTTGAAGGCCTTTTCTGCATCTCTTGAGATAATCATGTGGTTTTTGTCATTGGTTCTGTTTATGTAATGGATTACATTTATTGATTTGCATATGTTGAACCAGCCTTGCATCCCAGAGATGAAGCTGACTTGATTGTGGTGGATAAGCTTTTTGATGTGCTGCTGGATTCGGTTTGCCAGTATTTTATTGAGGATTTTTGCATCAATGTTCATCAGGGATATTGGTCGAAATTCTCTTTTTTTTGTTGTGTCTCTGCCAGCCTTGGGTACTAGGATGATGCTGGCCTCATAAAACGAGTTAGGGAGGATTCTCTCTTTTTCTATTGATTGGAATACTTTCAGAAGGAATGGTACCAGCTCCTCTTTGTACCTCTGGTAGAATTCGGCCGTGAATCTTTCTGGTCCTGGACTTTTTTTGTTTGATAGGCTATTATTGCCTCAATTTCAGAACCTGTGATTGGTCTATTCAGGGATTCAACTTCTTCCTGGTTTAGTCTTGGGAGAGTATATGTGTCGAGGAATTTATCCATTTCTTCTAGATTTTCTAGTTTATTTGCGTGGGGGTGTTTATAGTATTCTCTGATGGTAGTTTGTATTTCTGTGGGATCAGTGGTGATATCCCCTGTATCATTTTTTATCGCGTCTATTTGATTCTTCTCTCTTTTCTTCTTTATTTGTTTTGCTAGTGGTCTATTTTGTTGATCTTTAAAAAAAAAACTAGCTCCTGGATTCATTGATTTTTTGAAGGGTTTTTTGTGTCTCTATCTCCTTCAGTTCTGCTCTGATCTTAGTTATTTCTTGCCTTCTGCTAGCTTTTGAATTTGTTTGCTCTTGCTTCTCTAGTTCTTTTAATTTTGATGTTAGGGTATCGATTTTAGATCTCTCCTGCTTTCTCTTGTGGGTATTTAGTGCTATAAATTTCCCTCTACACACTGCTTTAAATGTTTCCTAGAGATTCTGGTACATTGTGCCTTTGTTCTCATTGGTTTCAAAGAACATCTTTATTTCTGCCTTCATTTCGTTATTTACCCAGTAGTCATTCAGGAGCAGGTTGTTCAGTTTCCATGTAGTTGTGTGGTTTTGAGTGAGATTCTTAATCTTGAGTTCTAATTTTGCACTGTGGTCTGAGAGACAGTTTGTTGTGATTTCTGTTCTTTTATATTTGCTGAAGAGTGTTTTACTTCCAATTATGTGGTCAATTTTAGAATAAGTGCGATGTGTTGCTGAGAAGAATGTATATTCTGTTGATTTGGGTTGGAGAGTTCTGTAGATGTCTATTAGTTTCGCTTGGTCCAGAGCTGAGTTCAAGTCCTGGATATCCTTGTTAATTTTCTGTCTCGTTGATCTAATATTGACAGTGGGGTGTTAAAGTCTCCCATTATTATTGTGTGGGAGTCTAAGTCTCTTGTACATCTCTAAGGACTTGCTTTATGAATCTGGGTGCTCCTATATTGGTTGCATATGTATTTAGGATAGTTAGCTCTTCTTGTTGAATTGATCCCTTTACCATTATGTAGTGGCCTTCTTTGTTTCTTTTGATCTTTGTTGGTTTAAAGGCTGTTTTATCAGAGACCAGGATTGCAACCTTTGCTTTTTTTTTTTTTGCTTTCTATTTGCTTGGTAGATCTTCCTTCATCCCTTTCTTTTGAGCCTGTGTATATCTTTGCGTGTGAGATGGGTCTCCTGAATACAGCACACTGATGGGTCTTAACTCTTTATCCAATTTGCCAGTCTGTGTCTTTTAATTGTGGGGTATTTAGCAATTGTACTTATGGAGATAGAGTAGAATGATGGTTACCAGAGTCTGGGAAAGGGTAGTGTGTGTGTGTGTGGGTGAGTAAGGTGGGATAGTTAATGAGTAAAAGAAATAGTTAGATAGAATGAAAAAGATCTAGTATTTGGAGCACAACAGGATAACCATAGTCTACAATAATTTATTGTACATTTAAAAATAACTAAAAGAGTATAATTGGATTGTTTGCAACACAGAGAAACGATAAATGCTTGTGGTGATGGATACCCCATTTACTCTGATGTGATTATTATGCATTGTATGCTTGTATTAAACTACCTTATGTATCCCATAAATATATATACCTACTGTGTACCTGCTAAAATTAAAAATATAAAGTTTCAAAAATCAGTTTTTCTTTTAAAACCAAGGTTTACATATTCTCTAATTTTATCCTTTTCCATCACAATTGAACAAAGTTGTTTTGTATACATACAGTGATATTAAAGTTTTTTAGTTTTGGCCTCTTATAATCATTTTTGCTTTTGACCCAGTTGTGTTAAATTATAAATCAGTGGTGCTGCTTTTTAAAAACTAGCATCAGCACTTCTATTTTCCCCATTTCTAATCAACTTTAAAATAAAATAAGGGAAAATTTAGTAAAAAAGTCATGTGATTTACAAGTATAGTTGAACAAAGATAGTGATTATATGGAAAGCATATATTCACTAGAAGATATAAAACCATGTTATAATTAGAAATAATTATTCTTCAGGAGATTTTAAAAGTTCAAATTCCAAATTTGAAATATGGACTAAGAATATTAAAGTAGGCCGGGTGCGGTGGCTCACTCCTGTAATCCAGCACTTTGGGAAGCTGAGGTGGGTAGATTATTTGAGGTCCGGAGTTTGATACCAGCCTGGCCGACATGGTGAAACCCCGCCTCCACTAAAATACAAAAATTAGCCGGGAGTGGTGGTGCGCACCTGAACTTCCAGCTACTTGGGAGGCTGAGGCAGAAGAATCACTTGAACCAGAGAGGTGGAAGTTGCAGTGAGCTGAAACTGTGCCACTTCACTCCAGCCTGGGTGACAGCAAGACTCTGTCTCAAAAAAAAGAAAAAAAAAAAGAATATAAAATTATAACATTTGAAAATACAGATAAAATCAAAGGCAGATTATTTGCAAATACTTGAAATAAGTACTAGGTTATGCATTGTACATATGAGTATATACTATTCTATATATCATTACATATTACATATATTTATTACATATGTTGTTATACACATGTACCTGTGAACATAGTAGTTTACCTCGTTACTCATTTAGGCCAAGGGAGAGTAGGATATTAGGTTATTGTTTGGTTCAGTCACATTTTGGAATTCTGACCAGGAATGATGTGTTGAAAGTAAAGACTAAAGGTCTTTCCTTGCTTCCAGAGGTACTTGCACAGTGAATTGTTTCCTGTTTCACTTATTTAGCTTTTCAGTGTTTTTATTTCAACCCTCTGGGGTGAGAGAAATGCCATTTAGTAAAAAGCAAATGCTAGTAATACTAACAATTTTAATAATAGGACATAAATACTTTGGTCATTAATTACATTTTTGTTACCTCTGAAATATTACAGCATTAGTTACTTTTAGTTATCATTTACTGCAGCCAGCAGTCAAGACACTTAGAGCTTTTTATATTTTTTCCCTCTCGACTGTGAGCACCTTGAGGGTGCTCTTGTCTTGTGTGTGTGTGTGTGTGTGTGTGTGTGTGTGTTATGTGTCACAGTGCCTGGCACTGTTGATTTTTAGGGAATGTTCATTGAGAGAAAGAAGTAATGGAAACTTATTCTTGTAATTCAGTTGTCTTTATATGATTTCTGAAGTCAACTAGTAGTATGCATGGAATAATCACTGTGGTGTATTCGTGGTGACCAACAAGAAAATAAATGAATGGAACACTTGAAAATCTAGGCATCCCACTTTAGTCCAGTGTATTAACTAGCTCCCTATACATTTCTCTTCTTCTTGGCTAAAGCTTCAGCCTAAAATCATTGTACTTAGGGTATAGGTGTTCTCGACAGTTAGTCCATGTTGCCCTTTCTTCTCCATCTGCTGCCAAACAAATGACCAGCATGTGGTGTATGTTTGGTGGGTTCATGAAGTAAGTGTTTATATGATCTCATGTTAACTGGGCACCAAGTATTCAACATTGCCCTAGAGACCCCCATCTTTGGCATGCTGCACATACACTGCCTCTATATATATAAGTTTGTACCTCTCCCAGATGAAGTGGCTTTCTGTGAGAACTGGGATAATAAGATAAACATTAGTAGCTGGAACCCATAGAAGGAGAAGCAGATAGGCTATTGGCAGGTTACATCAATTTTCCTGAAGCTTGGATAAACAGCTGTGAATCTCAACATATCCTGACCTTTGCTTTGGAGAAGGCTGGCAAGCCTATGGTGGCTGTTATCTCGCTCAGAACTTGGTAATACCAATTTATTTTAGTCAGGTGGCTTAGATTTTGTCTGGGAGCCGTACAGCAATGAGAATTCTCAATTATGTAGTTTCTTGATTGCTCATAGTCTTTTATGGAACAAGAGAAAGAATGAATGAGACAGTAATAGAAATTGAATAATATTATATTGAATGCGAAAATATTTAAAATATTTATTGGACTCTCTTGTATTCTGTTAGTCTATAATTATGTGTTCTTATTAAGATTCTTTTCCCATTAGCTAATAACAAAAATAGCTAATTTCATTGGGTGCTTAACTCTTTGCCAAGTACTGTACTGGATTCTCTTTATTCTATTTCAATAACTCACAATCTAGGTTTTATCATCAGCTTGAACTCCATAGTGACATCTCTCTCACAAAAGTATAAAGAACTCATTTTTATTCAACAGCCATTTGTACATGCAATGAATATTGCATGGACAAATGTTGGGAGAGCCCCACTCTATGAGTTTGGAACAGGGAGTTGTCAGAGCTATACTCATTATGCTATCTTTACAGGGATACAACCCTAAGCTTTTAACAGGTAAAATCTCATAAAGTTGGATTAGGGACTCTGGAAGGGCATGAGAGAAGATCAAAGATGACCTTTGAACCTTCTCTCCTATACCACTTTTTAAAATCTTTTCTTGAAGAAAGGAAACCAAGATTGTGGGAGGCATGGTCCAATCTTACCTTTTTTTATCTAATTTGTAAGCGTTCTAAGAAAACAAAACATGCACCTTCTTGAGCTCCTGTGTGAACATGAGACCAAAGCTTGCATTTAACGCTGAACTTTGCCTACCTCCCTAGCAGTAGGTAAATCATACTTTTCAGTGCTTTTACTTGGCAGACAGGAAAATCAGTTGCCCTCTCAAGTAAGTAATGTTTTGCTTCAAATATGTAAGAAGTTATCAGAATTCATTGATACTAACTTAAGATTTTTTTCTTATAATATGTGAAATCAGTAACTAAGACATTTTTTGTGTCTCTTAATAAGTTTACAGTTATTTGGCATATTTGTATATAAAAACATGTATATTTTTAGTTTAGTTTTAATATAGTATTTCTGTACTTATATATAGTTATTTTTAGTTGGAATATACTGTTGCCTCTTGCAATATAGAAACTACCTAAGAAGTGAAATGAAAAAGGTAATGAAAAATGTTTGTAAACACATTAAAGATTAAAACAGTGGCTGAGTCCAGTGAAGGGAAGTGATCCTATGAATTAGTAATGAAAGTGCATTTATAGGTTATTATCTTACTGGGGTCTGAGTTTTCACAGCTGCTGATACTTTCATAGAAGCCTGAGTAGTCTAATAATTTGAGTGTTCATTCTGTTTATGGATTGTTTTTTAATAGAAACACTGAATGGTGTTGCCTCTCTTAAATTACCTCAAATAATCATTATAAAAATAAGTAAATATATCTTGTAAACACAAAAGGTGCTTTCTCACTCTCTGTGTATATGCATTTATAATATAAAATTTTTTAATTATGTATTTTTTATTGAGTGGTAGTTTTAAGAGTTTGAAACTTCATTTAGATCCCATGAATACAATTTGTGACAATTTCTAAGTATATTGGGTTGAAAAAAAATAAGTTTGTGTTATAAACAGAATTGTAAGAATATTTCAGTTGAATAGGAGACCAAGTATTTTAGAAGCAGATGTTGTCATATAAGCAATGAATATGTTAATTATATGTTATTTGTATGTATTATTTAATTAGGTACACACCTAATTTGCTGGTTGTATACAAGTTAACACTTTGTCACCCGCTTGGTTTTATTCTGTGTAGTTGAAAACAAACTGCAGGCTGGGTGCAGTGGCTTATGCCTGTAATCTCAGCACTTTGGGAGGCTGAGGTGGGAGGATCGCTTGAGTCCAGGAGTTCAAGGCTGCAGTGAGCTAGTATTGCACCACTGCACTCAATCCTGGTTGAAAGAGTGAGACCCTCTGTCTATTAAAAGAACAAAAAAGAGAAAAGAAAACAAATGGCAGTTTCTTAAAACTATTTTAAAATTCTAAAATTTAAATATTTAAATATCTTACTAATTCTCTGGTCTTTTCTGCAGTTAGTTAGAAGGAGGAATGTTTTCCTATAATCACAATTGATAATACTAGTTGTTAAAATAACTCAAAGAATACAAAGGATAATAACCTTTTTTGGTTTCTAAGCAAAGCACACATATAGGTAATTGCTTTTAAATATTATGTGTGAAACAACACATTAAAAGTAAGTAGCCATGTTGTGTTACTCATTATTAAAATTATTTTAACAATAATCACACACTCATTTGTTCCTTTATAATTATTTAAGAGGGGGAAATAGAAAATAAGTAGAATTCATCTCATTTATTTTTGCACTGTACTAGATACTTAGGTGAGATATAAAGAAATCTTCAAGTCCCTTTCCTGAGGAGCTTATGGCATTAAAGGTGGGATAAGAAATATTTTTAAAATACTTCAAAAACAGTAAAAGTAACGTGTGAATAAATACCAAAGAATGTGATAAAATTGATGTGTCTTAGAAGTGAAAAGATGAAAATTTTAAATAGAAGTTGCCTGATAAAAGTATGCTTACGATGTTAGAAGTTAGTTCATTTCATTATGAACTGTTCACTAGGTTTTTAAATCAAGTATATCTCAATCTTAGTTCTGCTGATCTGTTGTTCTAGTAAAGAATCACCATCAGCCTTGTTGGAACACAGGCAAAACATGCATCTTATATCTTTTATTTCTAGGCATACTTCCGACAGGGTGTTGCCCTCCAGTACCTTGGACGTCATGCCGATGCCCTGGCAGCCTTTGCATCTGGACTGGCTCAAGACCCCAAGAGTCTCCAGCTTCTGGTGGGGATGGTGGAAGCCGCCATGAAATCTCCCATGAGAGGTAAATATGATAAAAGTACTTGGTATAACATTAATTTAAAGAAGATCATTTCTAGCCTTCCAAGACTTTAGGCTCAGGCACAGAGAATTGATAGGTTATCAAATTTGCTAAGATTTGATATTTTAGACCAAGGAAAATCAAGAATCACTGCCAACAAGTGATGTTAATGAGGCAGAATAGTATGGTAGAAGGGCCACTCACCTAGAAGTTTGTGGACTTATATTACATTCTTAAATTTTTCATTAACTAACTGTATGACAATGGGTAAATGGATCAACTTCTCTAGCTTTTGGGATTATTTAAAAACCCTTATAGTTTTTCTGTAGTCTGAAATTCTATAATTCGAAACCACAACACTTTTAGTAGGAAATTGATTTTCAGATGGACCAGTATATGCCTTCTAGAAATACTCAAATAAGAGAAGACATTTGACATTCTTATATTTCATAAAAGAAATACATATCTAATTGTAGGCTGTGTCTCAGGTTTTTCAGAGGAGCATTAAAAGATTATGTTGAATTAAAAGAAGAAAGAAACAAGACAGATACCAGTTTACATATTTTCTCCCTGTTCTACTTTACACTGGTTGGTATTCTGGAACAAAAAAAAGAATGGATTGAAAATGGTACTGTAGAGGTTGGAGGAGTTCTGAGGCCCAAAACAGATTGGCTTCATTTTGAGGAGTGTTGATTTTTGAGGAATGAATTCTTGGGAAGATTTGACTAAAAGTATGTATAGCAATTGCTATCTTTGGGGAGTGATTGAGACACCGAGGCAGATTTATGGTAGACAGTAGACAGCTAATAATGATTCATTTTAATCAGGGTATGTCAAGCAGAACTCTGTTTTTCAGTCTGAAGTGGTATGTTTTTGAATTTTTCATATGGAAAAATGAACTTAAAATTTTTAATAGCAGCATCATTCAACATTTTATCTAGTTTTGAAAATGTTCACAGCCTTAGATATTTTTAATATACTGGCTAGTATTATACTTGGCTCAAAGTATGTGCCAAATAAAAGTTTGATAAACTAAATGGTACTCATTTGGTCTCTGGGTAATTCATAGCTATAAAAAATATTTTCCTGAAATTCAGGATATTTTAGGAAGAAAGTGTTAAGAAAACCTCTCTCGGCCGGGCGTGGCGGCTCACACCTGTAATCCCAGCACTTTGGGAGGCCGAAGCGGGCAGATCACGAGGTCAGGAGATCAAGACTATCCTGGCTAACACGGTGAAACCCCGTCTCTACTAAAAATACAAAAAATTAGCCGGGCGTAGTGGTGTGCGCCTGTAGTCCCAGCTACTCGGGAGGCTGAGGCAGGAGAATGGCGTGAACCCTGGAGGCGGAGCTTGCAGTGAGCCAAGATTGCGCCACTGCACTCCAGCCTGGGCGACAGAGCCAGACTCCGTCTCAAAAAAAAAAAAAAAAAAAAAAAAAAACACCTCTCTCTTTATGCGATTTTATAAACTCTACAAAGCTGACGTTTTGCCACAGGCTGAAACCTCCTGGGGACCTGCTGTTAATAAACTCTGACTGGCCAGGCGTGTTGGCTTATGCCTGTAATCCCAGCACTTTGGGACGCCGAGGTGGGCAGATCACGAGGTCAGGATTTTGAGACCAACCTGACCAACACGGTGAAACCCCGTCTCTACTAAAAATACAAAAAATTAGCTGGGTGTGGTAGTGCGCGCCTGTAATCCCAGCTACTCAGGAGGCTGGGGCAGGAGAATTGCTTGAACCTGGGAGGCGGAGGTTGCAGTAAGCCAAGATCGCACCACTGCACTCCAGCCTGGGTGACAGAGTGAGACTCTGTCTCAAAATAAATAAATAAATAAATAAATAATAAATAATAAATAAATAAACTTTGACTTAGAGCAGATGCATTTTGGAGCTCCAGGGCTTAGGGAGCAGGGGCAGAATGGACAATAAGAAAAAAATCATCTTATCTCTCCTTTCCATTTTCTAGTTTTTTCTTGTTCTCTCCCTACACCCTTCCACAAGGAATTTACATGGAACATTTTTTATTTAGTTCATGAAGATACTACCTCTTTATTCTGAGGTTCTTCTGCTGCTGCCTTAGAATATTGGAGTGAATATGTTGAGATCAGTAGAATCACTTACCATTTTGCCTTTGAAGCGATCTATTTAGATAAATGTAGGGAAATCTTCCCTGCACTGCTAGAAATAGCTCAGAGCTGCTGTCACCCTTAGGGTTTTCTCTACCAGGTTCTTTCCCATCTTATGTAAGTGACCTAAGGCTGAACCTGGAGAAAGCAGCTTCCTACTGGTGCCTGGAATGCTTCAATATCTTCTTCTCTTCCTTTAAGGCAATTTAATTTATCTGATTTATTTTTAGCATTGTCTTTACCACTGTATCTATTCCAGGTAGGCTTTTCTTACCAACAACTTATGGAGTATGTTACATTGCACAGTATTGTTCTGTGCATCATCCCACATCTCAATGACCTCTCTTTTTGTCATATGGTTGTAATTGACAAAATTTCTCATCATTTGCTGCCCACTTTTTTTTTTTTTTGAGACGGAGTCTCGCTCTGTCGCCGAGGCTGGAGTGCAGTGGCGCCATCTCGGCTCACTGCAAGCTCCACCTCCTGGGTTGACGCCATTCTCCTGCCTCAGCCTCCTGAGTAGCTGGGACTACAGGCACCCGCCACCACGTCCGGCTAATTTTTTCTATTTTTAGTAGAGACAGGGTTTCACTGTATTAGCCAGGATGGTCTCGATCTCCTGACCTCGTGATCCTCCCGCCTTGGCCTCCCAAAGTGCTGGGATTACAGGCGTGAGCCACCGCGCCCGGCTGCTGCCCACTTTTTAAGCCATTGTTTATTTTAGCCTCGTGCAGCTTCCTAAGTTTTGCCATTGTTGCAGAGCTGTGCAGTTTGGATCACTTTACATATACGTCTGATCTGTTATGTCAGTTGTTTTTGTAATTTTTTTTTTTTTTTTTTTGTATTTTAAAGGCTAGTCAAGTGAAGCAGTGAGAGTGGAGAAGGATAAATCTGTAACTGGTTGTGATCAGTTAGTTGTAACTACTATTGCACTCAGACCAGCCTGTTTTGTAATCCTTGAATGCTGCGGAGAAAACTGGTCCTGGTGCTTCTATAAGCAGACAAAGCTCTCATGACTTGCACAGTGTTCCTGTGGTTTGGTCTTTGTGGAAGTTTCAAGATTTTATTTCTTTTAAGGCAGGGCCAACCTATATTAATATACCCTTTCCCCCATATAAATACATTATATTTTTCCACACTGATGCTCATTTGATTTTTTATTATTGTTGCCTGTATTTCTAACTGATTAAATCTGTTTTACTTTATTTTTTTAGTTTCACTCATGCACACAAATCAGATATCAGCTAAACCTTTTCTCCTGTGGATATACTTACATTATTTTATATGATGTATTTCTCTTAAATCATTAATGAGAATATAAAATAAATATAAATTGATACTTTCTTTTATGTGATTTCTCAAGTAATCTTTTTACCATATTCTATTTCTTTTTTAAGATAATCTTTCAGCAATTTCAGTTTATTGTATCTTACAAACACTTAAGCAAATTTGGATGTTGTAGCATACTATTACTGCCAACCATGGATTTATTAATGTAATTACCAAGTGAGATTGAGTTTACCTTTATTTGTTCCTCTGAAGATGCTAGGGTCACTTCTTGCTGAGGACCTCTTGTGTATATTGTCTCTCTTCCTGTTAATTTGGCAATCTAAAAACTATTACATTTATGGTCTATCGCCTGTTGTGGTGTTTCCACCAGCTCCTGGGGACCCAGGGAAGCGGATTTTATGAAGTGCTATTGGAAAATGCCTGTTAAATGTATAAGCTTTTCTTGCAGGGTCAAGTTGGGGCTCACCTTTTATTTGCCTAATTGTCTACCCTAAGTGGGCTCATTCCCTCTGATTCTCTTTTAGGTGGGAGTCACTTTTCACAGGAGGCTTCCTTCTGAAATGTTATGTTAAAAACATAGGCTCGGGCACCTGTAATCCTAGCTACTTAGGAGGCTGAGGCAGGAGAATCGCTTGAACCTGGGAGGCGGAGGTTACAGCGAGCTGAGATCGTGTCCCTGCACACCAGCCCGGGTGACAGACAGAGTGAGACTCCGTCTTAAAAAAACAAAAAACAAAAACATAGGCTTCTTCCCCCAAAAGATTGGAATCTAATTCCAGCACTGCCATTTGCTAGTCCATTGGCTGAGCAAGGTTGCTTCCTTTCTCTATACTTCAGTCTGTATCTGTAGAGAGAAATTATAATATCCATCTCCTAATGTTGTTTTGAAAGTCAAGAACTAGCATCTAAAGGCAGGCCTCTGTAGGATGCCTTTTCCTCTGCAGTATGATGCCATTCTTCTCACCAAGGAGTGGAAGCAGCAGCAGTACTAATTGCTCTTATGTTTAGGGCAGGCGTAGTGGTGTGGATGTGGAACGAACACTACGTAGTACCTAAGGTCCTCTTTATGAGCACTCACTGGAGAAGTTTCTCTCAAGCCTTAGTAGAAAAGACCTTGCCTCTCTTTCCTTCTTATCTCCAGATATTCTCAACTAAAACTACCTGCAGTTCCTAGAAAACACTGGTTTCTCACGTTTCTGATTTCTATTCAGGTACCACTTCCTTTGGGAAGCCTTCCCAGACCTACCCTGGTAGAGTTAGTAACAACTTTCTCTTTTGGGGTCCCATAGCACATTTTACCACTTCTAAGAACTCTGAATTAAAAGTTATATCATTATTATTATTATTATTATTATTTTGAGACAGGATCTCACTCTGCCACCTAGGCTGGAGTACAGTGGCATGGTCATGGCTCACTGCAGCCTCGACCTTCCTGGGCACAGGTGATCCTCCCACCTCAGCCTCCTGAGTAGCTGGGACTGTAGGTCTGTGCCACTACACCCAGCTAATTTTTGTATTTTTTTATAGAGATGAGGTTTCACCGTGTTGCCCAGGCTGGTCTTGAACTCCTGGGCCATTGGCCTTGGCTCCCAAAGTGCTGGGATTACAGGTGTGAGCCACCATGCCTGGCCTCATTATTTTATGTATTACAAAGAAAGAAAAAAACTACCGACTATTATGATGACACATATTTTTATTTTATGTCTTCCGAAAGAGCTCTTTTAGGCTCCTTTAGATATAAAAGTGACACACCATTTCATAGCACTGTTGAGTTCACAGGTATTAAATCCCAAATTCAGAGATTGTTAATATGTGAATAAATGTGCATCTCAGAACTGATGAAATACAATATATCTCTTAGTTGAGTGTGATTTTGTTTATTATTAGCCTCTGCTACATTCCTACAAGCTCTTCAAGTGTTAGGAAGTATGATTTTGTTCACCTTAAATTTTTAAAGCCTTTATATTTCAAAAACACTTAATGGCTGATGAATTGATGTTGCAAAGGGCTTTATGTTCTTATGGAGTTCATTGGACATTGCCTATTTCATGTATTATCCATAGACTCTAGAAAGAAAAGCATCTTAATAGCTATAGGCTGCCAAAACTCTGTTTCACCTAGCCTGCTAAAATCACAAAATTAGTCTCTTTGCTAATAGCCCAAGTTTACTCTAAAATCGGAGTTAGAATAATAGAGTTGGAAATAATTGTAGTGATCACCTATACATTTAGAAAACTTATCTTACCACTTGTATATCTAGAGCTTTTGATTGTGGGTGTGGACCAATGAGACATAATTACAACCCAAGCAGAGAAATTTGATAGTAAAAAATTTTTAAATTTATATACAGTGAAATGGACTTTTGTGTGTGTGTATCTGTACACATTGACATACATATATACATGAATAGATTTGTGTAACAATCACCACTTTCAACCTACACATTTGACCAAGTGAGAGACTGAGGCTATGTGACTTTTAAATACAGGTGTCTGTATGTATTTAGCTCAGTGTTTTCCCCATTAATTTACATCAACTTCCTTCCCTACAAGTATTCTTTGGTCAGTTCAAGCTGGCCTGTTCAGCAATCCCTGTCATTTCATGTATCTATCTTCTCTGACACTTCTGTTAGGACAAATCTTCTGCATAAAATGCCTTCTACTCTCAGAAATGCTTAGCAAAGACTTGTCTAAGCCCTACTCTTTTTTCAGGAGATCAATTTCTGCTTCCATGAAGCTTTCCAGTTGCCCTTGATAATCCCTCCCTTTTCCAAACTCTTATAGCATGTTTTGTATAGTAGCCTTGCATTGATCTTTGCATTATAATTTATCTTTTGAAGTGTATTTCCTATATACCGAGAAGGGAAATTTTATCTTTTACTTCTCTTTCATCAGTTTCATTTTCATCTAGTGAAAATTTGTACAATTAAAGATTTCTTTCTCTTTTGGGAATCTTCCAGGTATTTCTTTCTGTGGCAATGTTCACTCTTCTTCCTACCATTGTTGTAGAATTTTAGAGGCTCAATTAGATGATTATTTCTCTAACTTAGCTGTGGTTGCTCTGGGAAAAGATATCACCGAGTAAAGCATAGTATCTTTGCTAGCCATCAGTCAATTTGGGCTGTCAGTTTAGGGCATTCTCCATCATACACTTCTGCTTCTGCCGTCTATAATAAAAGCTGAAAGCATCAGATCCTAATTTTCCCATTCTCCCTAGCAGCTGGGACCCCATCCTTGAATCAGAAGCTAAAGGTTCAAAGAAGAAAGGATAGCACAGAATTTGTTCTCGTGGTGGAGGTGGCAATGGTGACACTCATTTTCCAAGGGTGGCATTCAGTGAGGTGGTGTGGGGAGGGGCATTGTAAACTGTGGTGTCCTGGTTACAATGATTATGTTACCTTCACCAGGCAGCTTTTGTGGTATGATTTTGATGGAGGGTTTGGAGGCCTGGTTTTCCACCTTTCCCAGTAGTCACTCAATGTGTTTCTTTTCTGCTTACAAGCAGCCAAGATTGGTGTATGTTGCTAGCAACTAAGAATCTTGCCTGGTGTGATGTTGTAGAACCTGGGCTTAGAGCCCTGCAGTGTGTTCTTATCTTGGCTATGTCCCAAGCTTTCCAACTTTGGGTAAGTCACTTAAATACTCAGATTCTTCATTTCTAAGAGAGCATATTTTAAAAGCCTTTTCAACTCTAAAATTCTATTATTTTTTTTCTGCTAATTGGCCAGTGGGATGCTGATGTGATCAACATTGACTGCCAAACTCATCAGCGGACACCACCAAAATTCTGCTCACAGTATTTCATTATGGTATTGTGCTTTGGTATTCTAGCAATTCCTGGGTTCTTGTGCCTGTACTTAACCCCATTGGTTAGCTAGTGTTTACCAGCACTCTGCACGGCTTGAATCTTGACAGGTGTAAGAATGTTCTTTGTTCTCTGTTAGTGATCTGATTGAAGGAAAAAAATGCTTTAGGCACCCGCAGGTTTCCAGGTTTCAAGATTTCTGTGGCATTGTTGATTCAGACAAGAGCTTTCTAGTGGAGAGTTTAGATTCAAAGTCATAAATTGTAAAAATTACATTTTAATGCAGTACTGTTGGCTAGGAGACTCAAGATTTAAAGAGACCACCCATTTTATAGTTTTTCTTTTTTTACATGTGCATAGTGGAAAAACTAATGTGAAATAGTTTTTCAGGAAAGCTAATAATAAATGCTTTTTAAGTGCCATCTCATTGTAGGGCTATCATTAATACCTCTGCAGTTGTCTTTAAAGAAAAAAAGAATTGGGAAAAGGAGCTTAGAGGTTATCTACATTCAAACTTAGCTTCAAATGGGAAAAAAATCTCCTGTGGCTTACTGACCCCTATCTATGTTCTTTTAATACCATAGGAAAATAAAATGAGACTAACATTAATTTTATCTTCCATCTTAATAAATAAATTCAGATGATTTCTTTATGGTTTCATTTATGACCACAACAAAAATGGATAATATTCTTCTAGTCGGGAGCTACTGGTCTCAGAAGCAGCAATGGATACTGGGTTACCCGTGAGAATGACAAGGGTTTTGTTGGGAGAGCTTTTATTGCATCTTCTAGGAAAAAATATGGACAGGGTTTATTAATCTGTCATTCAGATTCAAGTTTATCAGCCTGGGCGTGGTAACTCACACCGGTAATCTCAGCACTTTGGGAGGCCGAGGTGGGAGGATTGCTTGAGCCGAGTAGTTTGACACCAGCCTGAGCAACGTAATGAGACCTCATCTCTACAAAAATTTTTTGAAAATTAGCCGTGGACAATGGTGTGTGCCTGTGGTCCTAGCTACTTGGGAGGCTAAGGTGGAAGGATTTACTTGAGTCTAGAAGGTTGAGCCTGCAGTGAGCCACAATTATGCCACTGCACTCCAGCCTGGGTGACGGAGCAAAACCTGTCACAAACAAACCTCTTATCAAATGCCAGACATGTTAGGGACTTTCACCTGTGTTCATGATGAGTTTTCTGAGTACCCACATTGTGCCACTTGCTATGGAGTTACAGTAGTCCTATACCAGTCTTTAGATTTAGCTGGAAAAATATTTACAAAATTAATACGTGTAGAACAATTCTAAAATAGTTAGTGACAAAACTGTGCAATACTATTAAAATGCAGCACAAGTTTGGATACACAGATTAATGTATGCCAGAGGAGGACCTGGGGATATTCCCAGTACAAGTAGGACTGGAGGGATATGCCTGTAATATTTTGAGAGGGGAACAGGACAGAGGAGAGGGAACTATTCAGGGAAAGTGGCACATGATGATCACAAAGGCCAAAAGAAAGGATAAGACATATACGTGCAAGAGTGAGGAGAAGGAAATTACTGGACTGGGGTTTGTGATACTAGTCATATGAGATAAGCAGACAGTTAGGGTGGTACTAGAATAAAGGTTGAAGAATTTATACTTGAAATAAGCCACAAAAGGTATGATAAACATTTGTTTCTAGAGCATGTTAGAAAAGATTGTTTTTGTATCATCCTACGTTCTCCTGTTATGTTGCTGTTATTGTTGTTTATTTTCAGACTCCCTCGAGCCCACTTATCAGCAGCTTCAGAAAATGAAACTGGACAAGAGTCCCTTTGTGGTTGTGTCTGTCGTTGGGCAGGAACTCCTGACAGCTGGCCATCATGGGGCCTCTGTGGTTGTCTTAGAAGCCGCACTGAAGATTGGTACCTGCAGCCTCAAACTGAGAGGTTCTGTTTTCTCTGCCCTGAGCAGTGCTTACTGGTCTCTTGGAAATACAGAGAAGAGCACTGGATATATGCAGCAGGACTTGGATGTAGCCAAGACCTTAGGTAGAGTGATGCTTCTCTTCTCTATTTCAGTGCAGAAAGGGAACAAAGAAAGCTGAGTAACATGACATGAATGAGAATAATATGCAGTGAAAAGTGATGGCCTGGTTGCTCACACCTGTAATCCCAGCGCTTTGGGAGGATTGCTTAAGGCCAGGAATTTGAGACCACCCTGGGCAACATAGTGAGACCCTGTTTCTAAAAAAAAAAAAAAAAAAAAAAAAAAAAAATAGCTGGGTGTAGTGTACCTGTGTCTTAGCTACTCTGGAGGCCGAGGTGGGAGGATTGCTTGAGCCCAGGCATTCAAGGTTACACTTAGCTATGATGATGCTACTGCACTCTTAGGCTGGGCAACAGAGCAAAACCCTGTCTCTTAAACAAAAAATAAAACAAAGAAAAAAAAAAGTGAGTGCCTCTAGAACATTCTCTGTTTTAGACTATTCAGGTCTTTACAGCTTTCTCATATAACAAGGTTCTAGCACTTCCCAAAGGCCAAGAGATGTGGAATAACATACTCACTGCCCTTTCCAGAGATTTGGGCTTACAAAATAGGTGAGATGATAACGTTGTTGGGTGAATTTTTCATCTTAGTTTTAATTTTTTCCTTCATTAGGATGCATCATCATTTTGTTGAAGGAGATAGTATAGTATAGAGGTTAAGAGTGTATACTGTGGAGCCTGACTACTGGGTTTAGAATCCTGGCTTTGCCACTTACTAGCTGTGTGACTTGGGGCAAGTTTCTTAACCTCTCTGTGACCCAGTTTTCTCATTTGTAAAATAAGTATGGCTTATGATTATGATGGTCATTATGGTGATTATTCAAGGACTTACAGGATTGGAGTAAGAGAAGGGATATGGTGCATCTACCACCAGCATACTTGTAAAGATATTTTTTCGTAGATTTGGAGTCAAATGACTGAACCAACAAGCTGATGGTTGTTTAGAATCAAAGATCATTAGCGGGGCAATGAGGACTCAAACAGCAGCTAGTTTGTGTTAAGGTCTTTAACCTTTTGTTTCCAAGACACCTAAGTCCCTGTCTGCAGTTGTATGTTATGACAATAATAGCAGTTGTTATCCAGAGATTTAAATTCTAGGACAATAACTCCCCACATAGGGTCTTGTGGAAGAAACAAATACTTTTCTAAAAGAAGATAAGTGAAATCTTAGCTAGTAAATCTGTGGCTCTTAAATTAAGATGACCATTATATATTATAAATAACATTGTAACTTAGAGAAATTTTATCTTTTTTTTTTTTCTCAATTCAATCCAGGTGACCAGACAGGAGAATGCCGAGCTCATGGGAATCTAGGCTCTGCATTCTTCTCCAAAGGAAATTACCGGGAGGCTCTCACTAACCACAGGCATCAGTTGGTACTCGCCATGAAACTTAAAGATCGAGAGGTAGGAAGTTTATCTGCAGACCAAAAACATTTTTTTTTTCTTTTGGAAACGTGGAGCTCTATTTTCTGTTAAAAAACAAACTGTTTCAGGTATCTTAAAATATTACTTTCAGAAGAAAGTATTATTTGAGACTTATTGATTCTGTTTTTCATCAACAATTGAGTGTTCTATATATCCAAGCATAGTCCTTGGATATATAGAAATAGATATGACTTTGTTCTTGACCTCACGATCTAACAGCTTTGTCAGATGCATTGTTCTTACTATCTTCAAATGTGCACAAGTTTATGTAAAATTAGAAAAAAGCTATGTCATTATGCCATACTCATTAAATTGTAAAAAGCAAACATTGTTTTTTTTAGATCAGATATTATTACTGCAAACTCTTTACATTGTTGCTTTGGTGGATTTTCAACTCAGGAGCATATTGAGTTTGATTGAGATATCTGAATCATACTGGTAAAGAAATATCATCATAGTCTTTATTAAAGAGATGAAATATAATATGCTCAAAGAGTTAATATTCAGTAGATGTAACATGATTAGAGACTGTCTGCAGACTGGAAAGAAGGTGAGGTTTGGTGTCAGATAGGCCCAGATTTAAATCCCAGCTGCAGTACTTCCTGGCTGTGGGATATTGGGGTTATAACTTAACTCCTCTGTTTTCTTATTCAGGAAATGATTATTCTATTTATTCCAAACACAGATGTGGTAGGATTATAAATAATATATGTAAAGTGCCCAGCATGGTGTCAGGATTTCCACAGTGGCATTCCACAAAGGAATTCCATTAATGATAGCTTTTATTATAATATTATTAATAGGGAAGAGAAGGTTAATAGCAGAGGCAACAATAAGTTTATAAATCAATCTATGTGTTAAGAAATATGTTTAGTCATGTTTACATCTAAGAATTCTACTATGGAACCTTATAAAGATTAATTAGATTGTTTAAATGATCCAGCAACTACGTGTCTCAGGAACATGGTCAGGCACTAGGAAGGAATTGGGGAAGAAAAGCATTTGAAAGCCACCAAAACAGACTATTGAAGGGCCGTGGAGTTTGGGCAGTTTTATTCTCTAGAGAGTTACCTGAACACTTTTCTTATTGCCCAAATAACTAACATTACAAACAATTCTTATAAGCCAGATGATCTGATTTCTTGATGTTCAGGGAGTGAAATGAGAGATCAGACTCCTAGAGACAGATATGCTAATAGCATTAAGAAGTGAGAGCCAGGTTTAAGAACTAAAACAGCATAATTGTCCAGATAGGTCCATTTAGTGAAGGGACAGATTGCTATAAATATGTCAAGAGCTGGCCAGGCATGGTGGCTCACGCCTATAATCCCAGCACTTTGGTAGGCTGAGGCGGGTGGATCATGAGGTCAGAAGTTGAAGACCAGCCTGGCCAACATGGTGAAACCCCGTCTCTACTTAAAATACAAAAATTAGCCGGGCGTGGTGGCGGGTGCCTGTAATCCCAGCTACTTGGGAGGCTGAGGCAGGAGAATTGTTTCAACCCAGGAAGTGGAGGTTGCAATGAGCTGAGATTGCACCACTGCATTCCAGCCTGGGTGACGGAGCAAGACTCCATCTTGGGGGGGGTGCGGGGGGAAAGGCAAGAGCTGCATTTATACTCTTTTTTCCTAACCTTCAAGGTGTATGTATTAGCCCAATTACTACAAAGGGTAGAAAGACTTTTAAGATATCTGAATCATAATGGTAAAGAAATATCATCGTAGGACATTCTCTATGATATCACAGATGTTATATTATAGATGTTAAACAGGAGGAATGAAATTTTTCTGCCTTCCCTCTTCTCAATAGTGTAATTTATATCATGTTTTATAACCTCTGCTGTACAATATGTTAATAAGAAATCATTGAATTATGAGGATGGAAGGGACCCTGAAGTAATACTGGTACCCATTCCTTCCCCAAACCTACTCATCTTAGGTTTGCCACCTACCACAGTCACTTCTAAGCCCTTCCAAAATTGCCCTTTGCATAGCCGCTACTGCAGTAGCACAAGCCTGCCTATTGGGATATTTTCCTTATGTATAAGTAATCGACTCCAGGGCTGATTTAAAATTCCCACTGAGGAGAATTTCTTTTTTCCCTTATGTGAGGAGAGTATGTCCAGCTACCACATTCCTTTTCTAAGCTTAATAATATTCTCCTCAAAGTTTCTGATTATTAAGACTTTAATAATCAACCTCTTCTGGCCATTCCCTTTTCACAGTGGCCCATTTGGGTTGTCAGCCATAGATAGCTCAACTATTGCAGAGGACTTCTGAGTTGTTCCTCCTGTTTAGCCCATGCTCCTGCTTGATGTTGCTCAAGCATATTTATCTGATTCTTTGGCTGACGTGTGGAATTTCCCCTTTTCCTACTGTGTTTCTTCTATTGTGTTTGCTTCTGGAATTATAAAGTACCATTATTTTTCATGAGAAATTAATGTATTTTTCTTTTTTTTTTTTTTATTATACTTTAGGGTTTTAGGGTACATGTGCACAATGTGCAGGTTTGTTACATATGTATCCATGTGCCATGTTGATTTCCTGCACCCATTAACTCGTCATTTAGCATTAGGTGTATCTCCTAATGCTGTCCCTCTCCCCTCCCCCCACCCCACAACAGTCCCCGGAGTGTGATGTTCCCCTTTCTGTGTCCATGAGTTCTCATTGTTCAATTCCCACCTATGAGTGAGAACATGCGGTGTTTGGAGAAATTAATGTGTTTTTCTTAGTTTTTTGTTCATAAATGTATTTCCTGTATCTGATACATAGTAAGCATTCAGTAATTCTTTTTAACTTTCTGTTGGAGGGGGGAACATTTCAGATCTAATCTTTTAGCAAATTTTAAGTATATAATATGATTTATTAACTGTAGCTTCCTGGTATACATTAGAGCTCTAGAACTTATTTATCCTATATAACTGAAACTGTATACCCTTTAACCAACATCTCCCCATTCCTCTCCCTCAACCCCCGCTGGTAACCACCATTCTGTCCATGCTCTGCTTGCATGAATTCAGCTATTTTAGACTCCATATGTAAGTGAGATCATGTAGTAATTTTCTTTCTGTGTCTGGCCTATTTCGCTTAACATGATATTCTCCAAAGTTCATCCATGTTGTTGCAAATGTCAGGATTTCCTTCTTTTTTAAGTCTGAATAACATTCCAATATATGTATGTGTCTGTGTGTGTGAGCTATAACTTCTTTACACTTTCATTTCTTGATAGGTACTTAGGTTGTTTCCATATCTTGGTTATTGTGAATAACGCTGCAGTGAACAAGGGCATTTCTCTAATTTTTAAGGTTGTTTTTGAGTGCTGCTTCTTACCTGCCCATGTTTTACTGGAAATCTTTATCCCTGTATCCCTGAAACCAGCCACCAATTGTTAAGACTGGAGTTAATATCGGTTTAGAACTTACAGGAATGTACAAAATATCTAAAGGGAACTATTTCAGCAATATGTATTTTATCTAGGTTCAGAGTTTTAGTTGGCCATTCTGAGATTTAATTCAGTTAAGTGTGGTGTCTTCTCATAAAGGCACCTAATACTGTGCTTAGGGTTCAAGGTCTGGGTAGTGTGGTGTGGGGTTACTCCCTTTGAGGGACTTACTTTCTTTTTGAGGCAAGCTTTAATACATGAAAATATTAAAACATTGTTTCAGCAATAAATGATGAATGCTGTCTTAATCACTGCTGAAATTCTGGAACTCTAGAGGGGCAGAGACTGATATAAACTTGAGGAAGCTTTGTGTAACAGGTGAAACTTGGAATGTGATCCTAAACTCTGGTTAGCATATCAGTCATGTTTTGCTGAGTGGTAAGAGAGTTCATGGCTTTAGCAAAGATCAGATATTTACCACAGTCCTATTCAATATAGTCACAGAATCTTGTTTTTCATATAAGTTAGTATAGTGTTGGGTACAGTGGCTCATGCCTATAATCCCAGCACTTTGGGAGGCCAAGGTGGGCAGATTACTTGAGCCCAGGAGTTGGAGGCCGAGGTGGGCAGATTACTTGAGCCCAGGAGTTGGAGGCCGAGGTGGGCAGATTACTGGAGCCCAGGAATTTGAGACCAGCTTGGGCAACATAGTGAAACCCCGTCTCTGCAGAAAATACAGAAATTAGTTGGGTGTGGTGACACATGCTGTAATCCCAGCTACTCAGGAGGCTGAGGCGAGAGGATTGCTTGAGCCCGGGAGGCCAAGGTTGCAGTGGGCCAGGTTCGCACCACTGTATTCCAGTCTGGGCAAGAGAGAGAGAGAGACCCTGTCTCCAAAAAAAAAAAAAAAAAGTTAATATTTATTAGTTTTATCCAATTGCATAACAATTACATGAAAATAACTAATTATAAGCCTATCATACTGTTAATATTTTTGGTATGCTCTTTTAGTCATATATGTAATTATGATTGTTTGTATTTATTGAAACCAAAATGGAAATCCTCTTGGAGTGCTGTTTTATAACTTTTTGCACTTATGTTTTTCCACTTATAACACATTTCTTCATTTTATTAAGTGTTCTACTGAAATTCTTATGGCTTTCTCATAATTCATTTAATCTATTTTCCTACTGTTACATATTTAGGTTGTTTCAAAAGTTTTGGTATTATAAAATCTGGAAAAATATCCTTGTAGGTAAATCTTTAAACACACCTCTTATCATTTCCTTTAGTTAAATTATTAGAAGTGGGTTGGTTTGGAATAAACATAGTAAGACTTCTTATACTTATTGCTGATTGCTCCCAGGAAAGCTGCATCTGTTTCAGGCCTATCAACAATGTATCAGAGGTTTCATTTCCCTGCCCTGGCCAACACTGGTCATTAATATTAAAACCAAAAAGTCAATTTAATAGGTTAAGAAAAAGGTAATATCTTATTGTTTTAATTTGCATTTCTTTGATCACTACTTGGGTTGACTGTTTTTTAAAATTTCTTTTATAAAGAGCTTTATGCTTATATTTCCTTTATAAAGAACTTTAATACTCTTAACCTGTTTTCTTCTATAGTGGTATTGGTTATTTTGTATTGGTCTGATTCTGGGCATTGCTGTGTCATCCCACTGAGCTGCTAGGCACTTTGTGTTCGAATAACACATGGTTTTAATTATTATTGCCCTATAATACATTATGTTTGCTAGAGAAGTCCTATACCATTATTATTTTTTTAATGTCTAGGATATTCTTGTCCTCTTGTCCCATAAATGAACTTTAAAATCATTTTGTTAGATTTTGGAGAATCATTCATTGGGGTGTCTGTTGGAATTGTATTGAATTTACATATTACTTATGAATAAATTGATGTATTTTCAATAGTCAGTCTTCTATTTAGTTGCCTGGTCTGTCTCTCCATTTATTCTTACGTGTCCCCTCACTCATCTACACTTTTAGGGAGATTTTCTTTTCCCATACACTTCGTGTATCTTATTGGAAATGAGATATTTTTTCACTGTGTGTGTGTGTGTGTGTGTGTGTGTGTGTTTTGAGACAGGGTCACTCAGGCTGGAGTGCAGCGGTACAATCATGGCTCACTGCAGCCTTGACCTCCTGGGCTCAACTGATCCTCCCACCTCAGCCTCCCAAGTAGCTGGGACTATGGGCGCATGCCACCATGCCTGGCTAATTTGAAAAAAATTTTTGTAGAGCAAGGTCTCACTATGTTGCCTAGGTTGGTCTCGAAGTCCTGGCTCAAGCAATTCCCTCACCTTGGCCTCCCAAAGTGCTGGGATTATAGGCATGAGCGACCACGCCAGGCCCTCATTGTGATTTTTTTAAAAAATAGTTTTTGATGGTATGTAGGAAGGGTGTTCATCTTGCATGTTTTGTCATGAAAATTATCATATGAAAATTATATTAGTGCATAATTTTTTGTTGATTCTCTTGTAATGCAAATTATTTGAAGATAATGATAATTTTGTACATCTCTGTTCTTATGTTACACAGCTATTTTTTCCTCTTAATTACTGCACTAATTAGATCTTTGAGAACACTCCCAAACAGCAGTCTTACCATCTTCAATTTTATATAAGTTTTATATAAGTTTTTTATAAGTTCAGGCAATACAGATTTTATGATTATCCTATTGTTACATTGTACCTGTGATCCTAAATTATACCTTGTTTGCCCTTTTACATGATTTTGATAGTGAAATAAAATACAGTAAACTGCCTTTTGAAGCAAAAATTAATACTGTAAATGCTATGCGTGGGAAGGATACTAAACTGCATCTTTCTACCTCTTGCATCTTTGGCTATATAATAAGTTTTAGGATTTTCCAAAGTAGCTAGATAGCAGCCTGAAAGTAGTTTGTCTGCCTACCTTTAAAAAGCAATAGGTTTTTTCTAAAAAAAAATTTTTTTTTTTGAGATGGGGTCTTGCTCTGTTGCCTAGGCTGGAGTGCAATGACGTGATCTCGGCTCACTGCAACCTCTATCTTCCAGGTTCAAGTGATTCTCCTGCCTCAGCCTCCCAAGTAGCTGGGATTACAGGTGCACACCACCACGCCCAGCTAATTTTTATTTTTAGTAGACATGGGGTTTCACCATGTTGGCCAGGCTGGTCTCGAACTCCTGACCTCAGGTGATCCACCCGTCTCGGCCTCCAAAGTGTTGGAATTACAGGCATGAGCCACCGTGCCTGGCCAAAAAAATTTTTTTTTAATTTTATTGCTTTTTAAAGACAGAGGTCTTGCTACATTGCTCAGGCTGTAGTGCAGTGGCTATTCACAAGTGTGATCATAGTGCACTGTGGCCTTAAACTCCGGGCCTCAGGCAGTCCTCCTGCCTCAGCCTCCTGAGTGGCTGAGACTACAGGCACACTAATGCATAGCTTAATAGGTTTTCTTTTCTACTGTTGCTCTCAGATGCTTAATAGGGGAGGTGGTATCTTCTCCACAGGATTTTTTTTTCTTATTTATTTTTTTTGAGACGGAGTCTTGCTCTGTCGCCCAGGCTGGAACGCAGTGGCGCAATCTCAGCTCACTGCAAGCTCCGCCTCCCGGGTTCACGCCATTCTCCTGCCTTAGTCTCCCGAGTAGCTGGGACTACAGGTGCCCGCCACTATGCCTGGCTAATTTTTTGTATTTTTAGTAGAGACGGGGTTTCACCATGTTAGCCAGGATGGTCTTGATTTCCTGACCTCGTGATCCGCCCACCTTGGCCTCCCAAAGTGCTGGGATTACAGGCGTGAGCCACTGCGCCCGGCCTCCACAGAATTTTTTTATTCTGACTAACCTTCTTAATCAAAATTAATTTTAATTGCCCACAGAGGCCTTCCTATGAGTTAATATGAATTGTCAGAAGAGTACATAAATTACATAGGATTAGAGATAGTGTTCTCTATTCAGGAAATCTGATATACAAATATGCTGGTAACTCCAAAGTATTTTTTTTTTTTTATTGTACTTTAGGTTTTAGGGTACATGTGCACAATGTGCAGGTTTGTTACATATGTATCCATGTGCCATGTTGATTTCCTGCACCCATTAACTCGTCATTTAGCATTAGGCATATCTCCTAATGCTATCCCTCCCCCCTCCCCCAACCCCACAACAGTCCCCGGAGTGTGATGTTCCCCTTCCTGTGTCGATGAGGTCTCATTGTTCAATTCCCACCTATGAGTGAGAACATGCGGTGTTTGGATTTTTGTCCTTGCGATAGTTTACTGAGAATGATGTTTTCCAATTTCATCCATGTCCCTACAAAGGACATGAACTCATCATTTTTTATGGCTGCATAGTATTCCATGGTGTATATGTGCCACATTTTCTTTTTTTTTTTATTATTATACTTTAGGTTTTAGGGTACATGTGCACAATGTGCAGGTTTGTTACATATGTATCCATGTGCCATGTTGATTTCCTGCACCCATTAACTTGTCATTTAGCATTAGGTATATCTCCTAATGCTGTCCCTCCCCCCTCCCCCAACCCCACAACAGTCCCCAGAGTGGGTAACCCGACCTTTCTCTCTGGCTGCCCTTAACATTTTTTCCTTCATTTCAACTTTGGTGAATCTGACAATTATGTGTCTTGGAGTTGCTCTTCTCAAGGAGTATCTTTGTGGCGTTCTCTGTATTTCCTGAATCTGAATATTGGCCTGCCTTGCTAGATTGGGGAAGTTCTCCTGGATAATATCTTGCAGAGTGTTTTCCAACTTGGTTCCATTCTCCCCGTCATTTTCAGGTACACCAATCAGACGTAGGTTTGGTCTTTTCACATAGTCCCAAATTTCTTGGAGGCTTTGTTCATTTCTTTTTATTCTTTTTTCTCTAAACTTCCCTTCTTGCTTCATTTCATTCATTTCATCTTCCATCAGCGATACCCTTTCTTCCAGTTGATCGCATCTGCTACTGAGGCTTCTGCAATCTTCACGTAGTTCTCGAAACTTGGCTTTCAGCTCCATCAGCTCCTTTAAGCCCTTCTCTCCATTGGTTATTCTAGTTATCCATTCTTCTAATTTTTTTTCAAAGTTTTTAACTTCTTTGCTATTGTTTTGAATTTCCTCCCGTAGCTCAGAGTAGTTTGATCGTCTGAAGCCTTCTTCTCTCAACTCGTCAAAGTCATCCTCCATCCAGCTTTGTTCCGTTGCTGGTGAGGAACTGCGTTCCTTTGGAGGAGGAGAGGTGCTCTGCTTTTTAGAGTTTCCAGTTTTTCTGCTCTGTTTTTTCCCCATCTTTGTGGTTTTACCTACTTTTGATCTTTGATGATGGTGATGTACAGATGGGTTTTTGGTGTGGATGTCCTTTCTGTTTGTTAGTTTTCCTTCTAGCAGACAGGACCCTCAGCTGCAGGTCTGTTGGAGTTTACTAGAGGTCCACTCCAGACCCTGTTTGGCTGGGTGTCAGCAGCGGTGGCTGCAGAACAGCGGATTTTCGTGAGACCAGAAATTCAGCTGTCTGATAGTTCCTCTGGAAGTTTTGTCTCAGAGGAGTACCCGGCCGAGTGAGGTGTCAGTCTGTACTGGGGGGGGTGCCTCCCAGTTAGGCTGCTCAGGGGTGAGGGACCCACTTTAGGAGGCAGTCTGTCTGTTCTCAGATCTCCAGCTGGGTGCTGGGAGAACCACTACTCTCTTCAAAGCTGTCAGTCAGACAGGGACATTTAAGTCTGTGGAGGTTCCTGCTGACTTTTTGTTTGTTTGTGCCCTGCCCCCAGAGGTGCAGCCTACAGAGGCAGGCAGGCCTCCTTGAGCTGTGGTGGGCTCCACCCCGTTCGAGCTTCCTGGCTACTTTGTTTACCTAAGCAAGCCTGGGCAATGGCGGGTGCCCCTCCCCCAGCCTCGCTGCGGCCTTGCAGCTTCATCTCAGACTGCTGTGCTACCAATCAGCGAGACTCCGTAGGCATAGGACCCTCCGAGCCACGTGCGGGACACAATCTCCTAGTGTGCCGTTTTCCAGGCCCATTGGAAAAGCGCAGTATTAGGGTGAGACTGACCCAATATTCCAGGTGCCGTCTGTTACCCCTTTCTTTGACTAGGAAAGGGAACTTGCTGACCCCTTGCGCTTCCCGAGTGAGGCAATGCCTCGCCCTGCTTGGGCTCGTGCACAGTGCGCTTCACTGACTGTCCTGCACCCACTGTTTGGCACTCCCTAGTGAGATGAAACCGGTACCTTAAACAGAAATGCAGAAATCACCTGTCTTCTGTGTCGCTCAGGCTGGGAGCTGTAGACCGGAGCTGTTCCTATTCGGCCATCTTGGCTCCACCCTCCGAGAAAACTACTGACTCCAAAGTATTTTTTATCAGTCTGATTTGTCTCTTGAGCTTCATACCCTCTACCCACCTGCCTCCTGGATACGTACCTTCAACTCTGTTGACTGAGCCCTCAATCTGTGCCTATTTCTGCATTCACCATTGTCCTGTTGCCCAAACCACCTCCTCCCTTCACTGTCATATTTGGTTGGTTACTCGATTCTCTTCTTCTGTATTAGAAATCTCTTTCCTGCCTCCTCTCATCTCTTTTACCTAGACTGTTGCAGTACCCTCTTCTTAAGAACTTTTCACAGCTTTTAGTAGATATTCTTATGCAAGTGGAGGAGAAAGGATGTATACTGCTTGGGCCTATGAGCAAAGTCTGAAGCTGCTGCCGTGAGTAGATAATTTCTTTCCAATATAGGATAGTGGTTGAGAGTGTGAAATTAGATATTCAACAAACTTGGCATTGAATTTTGGCTCTGCCACTTATTACCATGTGACCTAAAAATTATATAGCTTTTTTTTTTTTTTTTTTTTTTTTGAAACGGAGTCTCGCTCTGTCGCCCAGGCTGTAGTGCAGTAGCATGATCTCAGCTCACTGCAAGCTCCGCCTTCTGGGTTCAAGCCATGCTCCTGCCTCAGCCTCCCGAGTAGCTGGGACTACAGGCACCCGCCACCACGCCTGGCTATTTCTTTTTGTATTTTTTAGTAGAGATGGGGTTTCACTGTGTTAGCCAGGATGGTCTTGATATCCTGACCTCGTGATCCGCCCGCTTCGGCCTCCCAAAGTGCTGGGATTACAGGCGTGAGCCACCGCACCAGCCTATATAACTCTTTTAAGTGTACTGATGGAATCATGAGTTGTTTCCAGTTTGGGGCTGTTATAAAAATGCTGCTATAAAATTTTTGTGAATATCTTTTGATGAGTATCAGCACTTATTTCTATTAGGTATTTGTGTTTAGATTTAGGAAGTTTTTGCCAGTTTTCCAAAGTGGTTATACCAAGTTATATCATCAGCAATGTAAAGAAGAGTTGTTAAACCTTAATTACAAAATTTAAAAAGTAAAAAGAAAAAGGTATATGGAAACACATATCTGAGCAAATAACTCTGTATGTGTAGTTTAATGGAGGAAGTGATTCTAATAGTATCTATTTTGCTTATTGTTGTGAGAATTAAATTAGTTCATATAAAGTGCTTGATGAGGATAGTGCCTTAGACATAATTAGGATGGAAAAGGGATGCTATTGTTATTATTGATGTTATTGTCATCATTATTTAAATTACTCATATGAAAATTGCATATGACTACATTATATCAGTGTTTGTTTTAGTGTGAAGTTGTTTTTCCCTAAATATTCAAGTAAACAAGATACTCCTTGAGAAAGTGCTGTAGATTTTATTAGATAGCTTTGCATACCTCTTGTCACACTGGGGTATGTAAATATTCTAATTTGTGAAGCCCTGTTTTAACCTTGTCCTGATTCTAGTTTCTTCTTGATCTAGTCCATCTTCTATAAGCTCTTTGAGTTATCCTCCAAAATTTAGTTTTGATCGTGAATTACATCATCAGAAAAAGCCTGCTTAAATTTAGCCTTTGACAGCTTCCTTTTCCCTCCAGGATAAAGTCCAAACCCCTTCATAACCTTTTCTTATTACTTTTCTTCAACTACTCTGTATATTGTACACCTTTTAATCTGTTTATGCAAGTCTACTGGCCTTCTGCTTTTACCCTTCTGTACCTTTGCTCTTTCTGGTCTCTTTGCATAGAAGGCCTCATCTTTGACTCCTTAGCAACATTTTCCTTTTTCAGGTTTAGTTGTAATTTCTGCCACATTGAAGCTCTCTTTCTCAATTCTCATCTTCTCTATCTAATATCATATCAAATGTTAGTTAAGTCTAATTTATCAATACTTTTGTTTATTAGTTAGGGCCTTTTGTGTCTTGTTTAAGAAAATGTTTGTATATCCCAAGGTCATTGCATTTAGATTTACTGCCACTTGGAATTAACTTGTTTGCATTGAGGTAGAAATTAAAGTTCATGTTTTTTCCCCACATGGATATCCAATTGACCCGGCACTCTATATTCATGAGACTGTACTGCATGTTACTTTTGTCGTAAGTACGATATAAGGTATACATATAAAGATACTGTGGGAGGGACAGCATTAGGAGATACACCTAATGCTAAATGACGAGTTAATGGGTGCAGGAAATCAACATGGCACATGGATACATATGTAACAAACCTGCACATTGTGCACATGTACCCTAAAACCCTAAAGTATAATAAAAAAAAAAAAAAAAGATACTGCTCTGTTAATAATTTTGTCTATCTTTATGACAATAGTAAATTTCCTAGTTATTATAGCTTTTTAATGAGTCTGGATACTTGATAATGTAATTTTTGTAGTTTTGTTCTACTTCAAGATTGCTGAAGATATTTCAGGTTCTTTACATATATGTATGTCTTAGAATTAGCTTGTCAGTTCTCCTTTCCTCTGCTTAAACATCTTGCTGGAATTTTGACTGGGTTAGCATTGAATCTACAAATATATTTTAATCTTATATTCCATAAACATGGCATATTTTTCCATTTATTTAGGCCTTGTAGAATTTCTTCCAGCAGTGTTTTATTCTTTTCAGTGTAGAACTATTGCATGTCGTTTCTTAATTTTATCCTTAGGTTTTGTGTGTGTGTGTGTGTGTGTGTGTGTGTGTATGTATGTATGTGTGTGTGCATCTTCACTGTTGTAAGTGGTATTTTTAAATTTTATTTTTCCCTGGTTCCCTTCCTTGATCCAGATATTCAGCAACCCTGGGAACAGTGTTATTTGCTCAGCCATCTGTATTCCTATACTACTTGTTTTTTTATTGTTATAGTTTTATCATTACATAAGTAATGTATGAGTTAGTTATTGATGTAAAAGATTTAGAAACTGTCTTTTCCAGAAGTAACCACTGTTACCAGTTTGAAGTGTATTCTCCTAGATTTATACTGCTCATTGTGGTAGCTACTTCCACGTGTGGCTATTGAGCATTTAAAATGTGGATAGTTTTAATTGAGATGTGCTGTAAATGTAGAATACGCTCTGGACTTCAATGCTTAGAATGAACAAAAAGAATGTAAAGTATCTCATTAATTTTTTTATATTGTTTAATATAGTGATAATATTTTGGCTACATTGGATTAAAATGTGTTATTAAAGTTAATTTTACTTTTTACATTTTTATGTATTACTAGAAAGTTTAAATTATATTTGTGGCTTTTATTATTTTTCTATTAGTGGGGTTGTAGCCCATTTTCTATGGATTTAAATATACATGTCTAAAAATGTATTGTTTTATTTTTCATAAATGAGAATGTGGTATTGTTCTCCAAATGATTGTTTTTTACTTCATAATCTTGAACCTCGGGAGGCTAAGGCAGGAGAATGGCATGAACCCGGGAGGCGGAGCTTGTGGTGAGCCGAGATCATGCCACTGCACTCCAGCCTGGGTGACAGAGTGAGATTCTGTCTCAAAAAAAAAATAATAATAATCTTGAACCTCTTTTAATGTGAGCACACATGGATCAACTACATTGTTTTGAACTGTGTACTAGTATGTATTATGGGTGTGACATTCGTCCACTGTTGAAATTCAGGGAGTTGTTTGGGTTTTGTTGTTGTTGTTTTCTTGCCATTACAAACATGGTTGCAGTAAAAAAGACCATATATTAGTCTCTTTGTATACATTTAGAACTAGAATAGCATCTGAGAAGTGGGATTGCTGGGTCACCAGGTGTCTTACACATTATAATATTTAAAAAATTTTATTCAGCCTTATTGAAGTATAATTGCTGAATACAAATTATATGTATTCAAGGTGTACAGTGTAATTGTTTTATGTATGTATACATTGTGAAATGACCACAATCAAATTGATTAACCATTAAGTATCATACTTAGTTATCGTTTGTGTGAGTTGGGGGTGGTGAAGACACTTAAGATCCATTCTTTCAGCAAATTTTAAGTAAACAATAGAGTATTATTAACTATAGTCACCATACTGTGTGTTAAGAGTCCCCAGAACTTATTCATCTTATAACGGAAGGTTTGTACTATTTGACCAATATCTCCCCATTTCCCTCACCCCAAGCCCTGGCAACCACTGTTCTACTCTCTGCTTCTATGGGTTTGACTTTTTAAAAGTTCCATATATAAGTGGAATTCCATGTAAGTAAAATCATACAGTATTTGTCTTTCTGTTTCTGGCTCATTTCACTTAGCATAATGTTCTTCAGAGTCGTCTCTGCTGTCTCACAAATGGCAGGATTTCCTTTTATGGCTGAATAATATTTCATTGTACATATATTTTTGTATGTATGTGTGTATGTGTATGTGTGTCTGTACACACACAAACACACACACACACTCTGTTTTCTGAATCCATTCATCTGACACTTAGGTTGTTTCCATATCTTGGCTATTGTGAATAATGCTGCAGTGAACAGAGTTCAGACATGTCTTCGACATTGATTTCATTTGCTTTGGATATATACTCAGAAGTAGAATTGCTGGATCATAATGTAGCTCTTTTTTAATTTTTTGAGGAATGTCTGTATTATTTTTCTTAATGGCTGTATCAGTTCCCACCAACAGTGCACAAGCATTTTCTTTTCTGCACACCCTTGCAAACAATTGTTACCTCTTTTGTTTTTGGTAATAGCCATCATAACAGCTATGAGGTGATATCTTATTGTCGTTTTGTTTTGCATTTCATTGATTAGTGATGTTTTAACACTTTTTCATAATCTTGTTGGCTGTTTATATGTGTTCTTTGTAAAAATGTTATTCAGGTCTTTGCTTTTTGTTAATTGGGTTATTTTTATTTTTTTTTTGCAATTGAGTTGTATGAATTCCCTTATCTAATATGTATTTTATAAATTTTCTGCCATTCCGTAGATTGCCTTTTCATTTTGTTGATTGTTTTTTTTTTTGCTGTGCAGAAGCTTTTTTTTTTTTTTTTTGAGACGGAGTCTGGCTCTGTCGCCCAGGCTGGAGTGCAGTGGTGCAATCTCGGCTCACTGCAAGCTCCGCCTCCCGGGTTCACGCCATTCTCCTGCCTCAGCCTCCCGAGTAGCTGGGACTACAGGCGCACGCCAGTACGCCCGGCTAATTTTTTTTTTTTGTATTTTTAGTAGAGATGGGGTTTCACTGTGTTAGCCAGGATGGTCTTGATCTCCTGACCTCGTGATCCACCCGCCTCAGCCTTCCAAAGTGCTGGGATTACAGGCGTGAGCCACCGCGCCCGGCCGCAGAAGCTTTTTGTTTGATGTAGTCCCATTTGCTTATTTGTTCTTTTGTTATCTGTGCTTTTGGCGTCATATCCAATACATATTTTAAATTAAAAGATTTACCCAAATTGCTCAACAGAAAGGCTGCTCTAAACACCTTAGCACTTGATATCAATCTGTTAGTTTTTTCAACTTGATTGACAAACTGTGGCCCTTGGTGATCCCTTCGTTACAGCACTTCCCATATATTTGTTTGTAATGGTGTTCTTCCCCCCACTGTAGAACTGGGAGCTTCTGGTGGGAAAGGGGCACAGTTTATTTATTTTAATAATCTCATCCATTTATCCATTCAGCATGCTTGTGCTTACCATGTACCAGGTGCTGTAATGCCTTTGGATATAAAGATGAATATGCCATCATTCTTGCCTTTGAGGAGCTCACATCTCCTGGCAAATCTCTTATGGTATTCCAGGCCAGTCATGATAAATGCCTGTTGGTTTGGAGGAAGAATATTGAGGGTGGTAGTAGGTAAAAAGTGCTCTTCTCTCCTTGGTTCTTATGAGTGATAATGTTTATTTTACTCAGAGCTGGAGAAGTTGTCATATAAAGCCAAGTAGTAAATACCAACTCAGTTTAATCATCTGGTCATTTCTGCAGTTACTTTGCTCCTAGTATCTAAAATTCACATTGAATAAGGATGCTTCCAACGAGATGTAGTGGCATGCACCTATAGTCTCAACTACTTGGGAGGCTAAGGTGAGAGGATTGCTTGAGCAGGAGTTCAAGGCCTGTCTGAGCTACATGGTGAGACCCTATCTCTAAAATAAAGGATACTTTTTATATTCTGATGATGCCTTTCACATGAAAAATCTTTTAAAATGAAATTCATTTTTTGTGATTGTGAAGAATAAAGGTGAATCATAATCATTATCAATTTGACACCTGTGGATTTACATGAACAGTTACTGACCAAAAGAAAAGACTACTTGACTTTGTGAGAAAATTGAGCCTTCTGGATTTCCTTTAGGATGTAGCTACAGGAAATTAATTAGATGATTTTTGATGACATCATCCTGACCACAGCACTTTCTCTGAAAACAATGCTATTTTTCTTGGACCTTTTTGCAGACATTTTCTACACTATGTGCTTTATTATATAATTTGCAATAATGCTAATATGAAATCCATACAAAGGCTTGTGGTTGTGTGTGTGTGTGTGTGTAAGAGAGAAAGAATGTAGTTGAGGTAATTATTTTACTTCTAATAGTACAGGAGAGTGGGTTAAAAGGTAAAAAGCATTCCATTTTAGCAGAGAAACAAATCCTCTTAGGGAGTATTAAGTTCATGAGGGGAAGGCTTGGCAACTTTTCTGGGGTGTGTATCTTACAGGCATTTGAGAAACAAATAGGATTGCTAAACAGTAACTCTCAAATCACTGAAGACTGTAGGACTTGGAAATGCTTGCGAAGAATGGAGACAGGACATCAATTTCTTGATTGTGTTCTTTGTACTTTGTATTATAAATCGGCTGAGTCTGACTTTTTGGGCCTGTAGTGAGTTATAAAAAGCTCTTTTTCTTCTGCTGATAAAATAATTACCACCTCAAAAGAAATTGTACACCCAGGGAATATACATATATATATATATATATGTAATGTATGATAATGTTTGCAAATCATTCTGCCCTCAGCTGTTTCATCTTTTCCAACTGTAATTTTCAAAGTTCTACTTTATCATCACGCCATCTATTATATTTTTCATTCTCCTCTTTCAGTCATAACATTTTGTAGTCTCTTCATATGTAGAGTAGAAGCAATTTGAGATTAGGAATTAGGAGACTAAATTCAACTCCTGGTTTTGCCACTAGAGGCATTCTATCATGGACAGGCCTCTTGTGGAAGCTCTTTGGGATGCTAGTTCATCACCTGTAAAACAGGAAGACCAGATTGCATGATTGTTAGAGCTGGATTGCTCAATGTAGTAGCTGTTAGCCACATGTGGTTATATTAAATTAAATAAAGTAAAAAATTTGGTTTCCCAGTCACAATAACCACATTTTAAGTGCAAAAATAGACTAATGTGGCTAGTAGCGGCCATATTCGACAGCACAGAAAATTTTTTTTATCATCTTAGAAAATTCTATTGGATAGTCCTTCCAGTCTTTTGTACATTGACTCTTTCATCAGAAGACAAAAAGTGCAGCAATGTGAATCATAGACTATTTTCGTTTTTATATAGTATATGCTATTTATATTAGGATCATTTTTATCCCCTGTAGCTACACAAAGGAAAGAGAGAAGATTCTGCTTCTGGCAAAGTTGCTCATATCAGCACAGCCACATAACAATTATAAACTGTGGGCAAAACATAAAACAAACAGCTATATGAGGGTACTAGAGAATAACCAAACAGGCAGAAACCGGAAGAGAATTAACATTTGGAAAAAGAGAATAACACTGAGTGAATTCTTTGGTTTTATATTTTTTGTTTGGTTTTGTAAGAGTGTAGGCCCCAGTCCTCACAGTGCTACTAAAATTATGTAGAAACTTGTAGCCTTTTTGATTGAGGAATCAGAGGGCAGAGTATGGGCCACAAAAACAACCAGAAAGTGAGGTGGGAAATCCTGTAAAGGGGACAGCCATGTAGGGGAGCCCCAAATTCTATGTGTAAACTCTGATCAGATCTCTAGGTAGCTCCTAGGCATGTGAGGACAGATTCCAAGCAACTGAAGTAAGGCTGGAAGAACTGAATAGAGATTTCACCTGCTGCCCACTTCAGGAGAAACAGTTTGGTGTTTGAGTTCATCAGAGTTAACTGCTAAAACAGAAAAGTTGATATTGTATAGAATAATATGACAAAATTTCAGGTGTATACAGTGTATCATTCACAACGTCCAGGATATAGTCCAAAGTTGTTAGAAATAAGAAGAAACAGGAAAATATAACTCATACTAAAGAAAAAAGACATTCAGTGAAACCAGCCCCAAGATAACCCAGATGTTGAAATTAATAGAAAAGAGTTTTAAAAGTTACTGTAACTATGTCCAAATATGTAAAGTAAAATATGCTTATAATGAGTGGATAGGAAATCTCAACAGAGAAATAGAAACTATAAGAAAATAAAATGGAAAATATAATATCTAAAATCAAATAGTCATTCATGGGCTTAATAAAACATTAGAGATGACAGAGAAAGAGACGTGAACTTGAAGACAGATTAATGGAAAGTATCCAATCTGAAAATCAGAGAGAAAATAGATTAAAAAGAATAAAAAGAGCCTCAGTGTCTTATGGGACAATATCAAATGGTCTTACTTATATATAATTATATACATGTTACAAAAAGATAAACAGAGATAATGATGCAAAAGAGAGTATTAGTAGAAATAGTGGCTAAAATTTTCCCCAAATTTAGTAAAAAATAAATTTACAGATTCTAACACCTCAGCTAACCTCAATCAGCATAAATACAAAGAGAACAACATCTAAATGTTTTATATTCTACTATAAACCAATTATAAAGAGAAAATCTTGAAAGCAACCAGAGAAAAATGACACATTAGATAGAGGGGGAGCAATAATACAGATGATGGCCAATTTCTTATCAGAAATAATGGAGACCAGAAGACAGTGGGAGAAAATCTTCAACGTGCTGAAAGAAAAGAAAAATCTGTCAATCCCAGAATTTAATAATCAGCAGAAATAATTTTCAAGAGTGAAGGCAAAATAAAAACATTTAAAAATAAGGGAAAACCAAGAAAATTATCAACAGACCTGTGCGATAAGAAATGCTAAAGGAAGATTTTCCATTCTGAAGGAAAATGACATCAAATGGAAACCTAGACCTACAAGGGAAAAAAAGGAGAAACTCCAGAGATATAATAAATATGTTGGTAAATATAAAAGATTTCTTGGCTGGGCATGGTAGCTCTTGCCTGTAATCCCAGCACTCTGGGAGGCCAAGGCGGGTGGATCACATGAGGTCAGGAGTTCGAGACCAGCCCGACCAACATGGTGAAACCCTATCTCTGTTAAAAATACAAAATTAGCCGGGCATGGTGGTGCATACCTGTAACCCCAGCTACTTGGGAGGCTGAGGCAGGAGAATCGCTTGAACCCAGGAGGCGGAGGCGGAGGTTGCAGTGAGTCGAGATCACGCCATTGCACTCCAGCCTGGGCAACAAGAGCAAAACTCCATCTCAAAAAAAAATTTTTTTTTTTACTTTTTTCTTCTTCAATTTTTTAAAAAATGCATATGGCTAATTAAAGCAAAAAGTATACCATTGAATTGTAAGATTTACAGCATACCTCGGTGTATTATATTTAATTCTTATACGTTGTTGGGAGCATGAAATGGTACAACTATGTTGGAAAAAGTCTTACATTTCTTTAAAATCTAAACATACACTAACCCTGTGGCCAGCAAGTCTGCTGCTAGATATTTACTCCAGAGAATTGAAAACATTGGTGTCCATAAAATGGGTTGTATAAGAATGTTTATGGCAGTTTTACTCATAATAGCAAAATCTGAAAATAGCCCAAGTGTTTCTCAGTGGAAGAATGGAAGTAAAAACTGTGTATTTTAAAATATATGTAGCAACAGGAATAAATCTCCAAAACTAAAATTAGACTGTGTGAAAGAAATCAGATATCAAAAGAGGACATACTTTATAATTCCATTAATAAGAAATTCTAGAACAGGCAAAACTAATCTGTAGTGAAAATAGTCAGATCAGTGGTTGTCTTTGGGAGCAGAGGTGAGGACAGGTTTGACTAGGAAGGGATATAAGGGTATTTTATATGGCGATGGGAATGTTTCATCTCTTAATATGTGTTTGGGTTACCTAGGTGTATGTGTGTGTCAAAACTCATCAAATGGGCTGGTTGTGATGTCTCACGCCTGTAACCCCAGCACTTTGGGAGGCCCAGGTGGGTGGGTCACAAGATCAGAAGTTCGAGACCAGCCCGGAAAACATGGTGAAACCCTGTCTCTACTAAAAATACAAAAAATTAGCCAGGTGTGGTGGCACATGCCTGTAATCCCAGCTACTCAGGAGACTGTGGCAGGAGAATCGCTTGAACTCAGGAAGAGGAGGTTGCAGTGAGCCAAGATTGCACCATTGCACTCCAGCCTGGGTGACAGAGCAAGACTCTGTCTAAAAAATAAACAAACAAAGCCTCATCAAATGGTATATTTAAAATTTGTGCATTTTATTATTTATAAATTCTATCTGAAAATATAAATAGTGATATACATGCTGAAGTATTTAGGGGTAAAGTATGCTAATGTCTAAAACTTACTTTAAATTGTATCAAAGAAACAGATTGATGAAAAGATGTATAGATATGTCATAAAGCACATTTAGCAAAATGTTAGGAGTTGTAGAATCTTAACTATGGATTATATTATTCACTGTGCAGTTCTTTTGACTATCTTTGTAAATTTTCACAATAAAATTTTAGAAAAAATAAAAAATAGAAGTCTTGGTAGGGAAAGAAAGATGAGCAATAATTCTAGTGATTCGAATTCTTGGTGAGAGCTGACCCATGTGGAATAAATTTCACTGGGTAGCCCTGGCTCTGCCTCCCTATGCCATGAAAACAAAACCACGTCACGATTCCCGTCTCTTTCCTGGCTGTATGTACCCCGCATATCCTAGAACGATATCACAACAACATGTTCATATATGGCTGAAACTCAGTTCAACTAGATGTCCAAAATCAATGAAGTGCACGTTATCCTACAAGGGCAGTTTGGGTGGCATGAGTGGATGGAGGAGGTGGCAGACTCATTGTTTTTCTTTGCTTTAGCAATGGTGGCAGTGCTTTTTGATTTGTATGGCCAGAGCCTTTTCTTACAGTATCTGCCATGGGGAGTCACCTCCCTCTTGCAAGAAAGTGCTAAGCTGAAGCAGAGAATGAGATATAGGTCCCATGGAGAAAGTACTTATGCAATTTAATAGAAATCACCAGGGCTAACCCTCTAATTTTATCCTGAAAAATAGGAAGCCTATAGGAATGATATGATTTGACAATCATCAAGTGACTTGCTTCAATTTGTTATATCTAAAAGTAGTTTTCTTTTGTCATAATTTTAGGACTTCTAAAGATCCTAAATTAATTAAGTATTTTACCCATAATGATACAATTTATAGAATGTTAACTGCATCCTAGTCATTTAAAATAATGATTACCATTGATAATGGATTATTTGCATGTGATTAATATTTACCATTGACAAATAGATTTCTCATTTTTGTATACATTATTTCATGTTATTCCCACAAAAACCCAGAGCAGGTATTTGGATTTCGGGAGTGGATTTTTATGTAGTTTGATATAATTCAGTAGTTTCCCAGAGAAACAGGCTTCCTGAGATATACCAAAAGCCTTCTGCTTGATAATGCATGCGCTACACCCATATTAGGGACTGTAGATTGAACCAATAGCTAAGAGTTAAGCATAAAGAATCAAAATTAAAAGACTGAGAAACAGATATAACCTGACATATCAGAGACTGCAGCATCATTCAGGGACTGAGAGGAGTTTGAGTTGTATTGTTCCTAAAGATACTAATGACAATCTGTAAGGCTAAGAATGTGATTTTTGCGGCTAAGATGCTGTCATTCTGGTATAATGGGTGGCAGGCTGCCCCACCAGAACAGCCGCTAGGTAAGCTTGCACTTTCTTGATTTTTAACTTTGGGATCCTCGGGGCCAGATTGGAGAAACTGAAGCAAATTAATGGTAGTTTTTCTGTTTTGTAGATGAGAAAACTAAAGTTTAAAGAGGATGGATGATTTTTCTTTTTTTTTTTTTTTTTTGAGACGGAGTCTTGCTCTGTCACCCAGGCTGGAGTGCAGTGGCACAATCTCGGCTCACTGCAAACTCCGCCTCCCGGGTTCATGCCATTCTCCTGCCTCAGCCTCTCCGAGTAGCTGGGACTACAGGCGCCCGCCACCACGCCCGGCTAATTTTTTGTATTTTTAGTAGAGACGGGGTTTCACCGTGGTCTCGATCTCCTGACCTCGTGATCCGCCCGCCTCGGCCTCCCAAAGTGCTGGGATTACAAGCGTGAGCCACCTCGCCCGGCCTCGATTTTTCATAACATTACACAGCTAATAAGTGTTATATTTATGGTTTTCTAAAATAATGTGAAATATGTTCTGCTAGCTACTTGGAATATGATTGATACAAAGGAGTTATCCTTGCTGAAACAAAATCTACCGTGTGTCCAGTTTTTAGAAAGATAATTTCCAAAACAAAACAACAGAAATGATAATTTCCTACAGTCCTTTTTAATTTTGTATAACCATCACTGAGGTTTGTTTAATTTTTGTCATTGTGGCTTAGAATAATTAAAATCTGATTAAAATAGTTTGTAGAACAATGCCCTTCCCATTCACTGATACAGATGATCCAAATTAGGAATCCTTTCTTATTTCAGTTTTAGCTCACTAAAAACAGTCTGTTTTCTAAGCAGTAATCAGAATCTTTTATTCTCCCTGAATAAAGGTACTTTTCTCTAATTACCATGCAACATATATGAATCCCGAAGTTCTCCTTTTCTACAAGGAAATCACATTGAAAAGAAATCACCATTGAATTGCTTATTGCTTTTATTTCATAATACATATTCTTCTGCAGACTCGGTAACCAGGTGTCCGTTGCTTTTTGGAGGTGTGTTAGAACATGTCTTTCACCCTTTCTTGGAAGATAGAGATTGAGAGTGGCAAGAACTTTCTAAATTTTTTTTATTATTTTAGTCTCTGATAACACTTCACTAATTAATTACTTTTACTGATTTTAGTTAGAATTTGTGGTAATTGAGTCTAAATTTTACCTTTTAACTATTTTTTAGGAGGCTTGCCTAGGCAAATCAAGAAGCTAAAAATGATTACAGGATGAATAAAATACTAATATAATTTAAGTATTTTATTAAGTATTTTAATAAGTATTCATAAATTCTCTAGAAATATTAGACATATAAGGAGTTAACTATGTTGATCAGAATTTATAAGCAGAATGTGGTTAAGATCATAGTTAAGATCAAATAGACTTTGGTTGAGTCCTCAGTCTGACACTTAATCTAGTTTTGTGATCTTAGGTAAGTTATTAAACTTCTTTAAGCCTGAGTCTCCTAATCCATAAAATGGGTAATCTGCAATAAAGTATTTAGCACAGTGTTTAGCATAAAGCATGTAGACAGTAAGTTTTAGCTGCCACAGCAGTTGCTGCCATGACTATCATCCCTAATCTCTTCCTCTAGCCAAGAAAGCCATTAGAGAAGTTCTATTAATAGTTACTGTATATATTTGGCAGTAGCATAACTCTACCCATCTATCTAATCAAATCTTATTACTAATTCAGATCCATCTTTCTCCTGAATCCAAATCAGCCAGGTACTTATTTTTCCTTTGATATACAATTTTATCCTATTACTTTAGTCATGAGCTCATGATCCCAATGGTTTATGCTAACCGAGAAGGGTTCCTATAATAAAAATAGTGGGCCGGGCGCTGTGGCTCACGCCTGTAATCCCAGCACTTTGGGAGGCTGAGGCAGGCAGATCACTTCGGCTCAGGAGTTTGAGAGCAGCTTGGACAACATGGCGAAACCCCGTGTCTACAAAAAATACACAAAATTAGCCAGGCATCATGGTGCATGCCTGTGATCCCAACTACTCAGGAGGCTTAGGTGAGAAGATCATTGGAGTCCTGGAGTTTGAGGCTACAGTGAGCCAAGATCAAGTCACTGCACTCCAGCCTGGGTGACAGTGAGGCCCTCTCTAAGAAAAAAAGAAAAAAAAATTACTGGTGACAGTCCTTATTTTGTTTATCTCTTAGCCATCTATAAAACTGTCCTCTAAAGCCTGTCACTTTTGGTAGATCAGTTTTAGTCCTATGCTGTTTCAACTGGGAGGTCAGGATCACCTAGCTACCCTTTGGAAAACAAACTTACCAGCTCCCACCCCACACTCCCATTGACTGACAATCTTCTCACCATTTCAGCATCAGAATGGAGTGTAGGGGTAGGCGGCATAGTTAGAAAAACACTTTTTCTTTTTCTTTGCTTTTGTTTAAACTTTCTCCCCTTTCCTCCCTCCCACTGTGAGTTTTTTAAAAAATGATTGCTTTACTCTATTGCTGAATACCTTTACTCTCTCCAAAAAAGCAGCTGGAATATCTTTTTTCATAAAAGAGATGAGGAAAAGGGCACTTTCATGTAAAACAATGATAAGTTCAAACATACATATTTGTATCAGCAACAGTCTTTCCAAAGGCTCAGCAGAGTCTGCAGAATTATTGGAATGGAAAAAATATACAATACTGTAAAACCTGGACTAGCTTCCTGGTTCCTAAAATTGTCCAATTTGTTTTAAAGCCACCTTCACTGCATATGAGATCCTGTAAGAAAAACAACTACCAAATTATTAAGATGGTTTTATTAACAGACTGTATCACAAACTATGTAATGGCCTTAATGTTTGAGGCAAACTCATGGTAGTGATGGAAATTTAAGGGCCTTCTCTCCTTATTTCAGGTGAAACATGCATGAAGTTGGAAAACTCTTTGCCAAAGCTTTTACCAGACTGATGGATTTTCTTGAGTTGTTTTAGAAGTGTAAAATTTCTTATAGAATTTCCGTAATGCGGACTGAATAGTCTGTCCTATTTTAAAGTTCTTCTGGTTCTTCCAGTGATTGCTAAATGTTTAATCTATCACAAACAGGCTCCTTGCTGTGGAGTTGAAGATATTGTATTTACATTTATTTTCTTGATCTACTCTATCAAATTCCTAATGCTTCTCTTTCTCTCTCTTTTTTTTTTCTTTAAGACAGTCTCATTCTATTGCCCAGGCTGGAGTGCAGTGGTGTGATCTCAGCTCACTGCAACCTCCACCTCCTGGGTTCAAGTGATTCTTATGCCTCAGCCTCTTGAGTAGTTGGGATTACAGGCATGCGCTACCACATCTGGCAAATTTTGTATTTTTAGTAGAGATGGGGCTGGTTTCAAACTCCTGACCTCAGATGATCCTCCCGCCTCGGCCCCCAAAGTGCTGGGATTACAGGTGTGAGCCACCAGGCCCAGCCTAATGCATTCTTAATAGCATCTTTTCTGCAATCTGGCAATCCATACTTCTTTTTTGGTCACTCATAAGAAACAATCTTTCTCTCTTGTCTTAGATTCTTTTTGTTTTGCTTGTGTTTAAATTGGTTCAACACAGAAATGTCTTAAATGAGACCAAGTTCCCAGCCTGGTTCTTAGTATCTTATTTACTTAATAATCTATAAATGTACCATAAATTAAGCTCCTATTTCTGAGACTGTCTCATCCCTTAGTGTCTTTTGAACCCAAAGATGGAGTAGTTGGAAGATACATTAAGCAGTGAGTAGAAAGAAGGAAAGAAGTTGTGTGTGAATCATTTGTAAAATGAATTTGCAATTTAAAGACTGCTGTTATTCATTGATGTGTATATGTGTCTAAATAAACTTTTATTGAAGTATTATATATGGAAAGGTACACAAATAATTTTTAAATGAATTTTCACAAAGTAAATGTATCCTTTTACCCTCTCGGCATATCAGAAACTGGAGTTACCAGTAACTCATTAGCGTTTCTTGCCTCCTTCCAATATTAATCACACTCAAAGGATAACCATTATTCTGACTTACAACAGCATAGGCTAGTATTTCCTATTTTTGAACTTCATACAAATGGATTCATATAGTATATCCTCTTCTGTACCTGGGTTCTTTTGCTCATTGTTATGTTTGTTAGATTTATTATTGTTGATGGCTATACCAGTAATTCATGTATTCTCATTTCTATATAGTGTTTTGTTAAATGAATATATATACTATTTATGTATTCATTTGGGTTGTTTCCACTTTTTTCTGTTGAAAACTGTCTCAATGTTGTTGTTGTTATTGAAGATAGTATCTTTTTCCCTCTATTCTTGCTTTTTCTTTTGCCTGATTTTCCACACTTTTTTTTTTTTTTTTTTTTTTTTTTTGAGACGGAGTCTCGCTCTGTTGCCCAGGCTGGAGTGCAGTGGCGCAATCTCGGCTCACTGCAAGCTCCACCTCCCGGGTTCACGCCATTCTCCTGCCTCAGCCTCTCCGAGTAGCTGGGACTACAGGCGCCCGCCACCACGCCCGGCTAATTTTTTGTATTTTTAGTAGAGACGGGGTTTCACCGTGGTCTCGATCTCCTGACCTCGTGATCCGCCCGCCTCGGCCTCCCAAAGTGCTGGGATTACAAGCGTGAGCCACCGCGCCCGGCCCCCACACTTTTACTGTAAAATAGTGTAGGTGTGGTTTGCTGTGTATTCTGTGTGACGTTCACTGAGCTTCTTGAATTTATGGCTTGATGCTTTCCATTAGTATTGGAACATTCTTGGCTACTATCTCTTCAAATACTGCTTCTGCTCCATTTCTTCCTGTCTACTCTAGGTCTTCTACTGCATATATTATACCTTTGTACCATGTTCCATATGTCCATTATACTTGTACTGGATTTTTTATCCTTTTTATCTGTCTTTCAGCTTAGATTTTTTTTTACTATCCTATATTCTAGATCACAGATCTCTCTTTAGCTATGTCCAACTTGCTATGAAGCCTATATATCACATTGTTAATTTTAGTTATTTTTTTTGGAATTTCAATTTCTTTTTTTAACAGAATCCATTTCTCTGATGAAATTCTCTAGCTTATAATTTTTCCTTGAATATATTAATAAGCTATTTTAAATTCTATGTCTAATAATTTGTGGGTTCGTTTATATTTTCTATTTCTTCTGTTAGTCCTATTATTGTTGTGCGTGGTTCAGTTTCTTACTGAATGTTGACCATTGTATATAAAAAATGTTAAGAGAATCTCAATGGTATTATCTTCCTCTAGATAACATTTCCTTTAATATCTGGCAGGTATTTAGAGTAGGAGTAGATCATCTTAATCCAGTCAAGAATGCGATATTTCAAAGCTGGGTTTCATTTAAACCAATTTCTCATTCAACTTTATTCTTAGGCTTTAGTCCTTTAATTGTCCCAGCTTTAAATCTGAGGTACTTACCAGGTCCCACCACCTTGATGGACTGTGAACTTTAGCTTTTATCTTTCTAGTACCATGAGAAGGCCAATAACTTGATTTATTGCAGTTACTTTCTATTCGTCTTCTTCTCTTCTAGGTGTATGCTACTTATAAAATAGTGTCTTGAGGGTAGTAGTGGTGACTCAGACACTTGGGTTCATGTTTCTGTAATGGCATGTAAAATCTTGGCTTCCTTGGTAGCTCTGAACTTCAGGTTTTATCTTCCTAGTCCTGGGGATTGCTGAAAGCTCTGCTAAGTTTCTGTGAGTTTCCCTGTCCAGGATTTGGTCCCTTCCATCCCAAATACCTTGATACCACTCCAATGCCTTTAAATGGATTTTTAAAAATTATACAATTTTAAAAGTTGTTTTCAGCAAATGAATTCTTCTGCTGCAGACTAGTCTGTCATAACAGGAAGTAGTTTCTTATGTGATTTTTATTAATATTTTGATTCCTGATATTTATTTGTTTAGAATTACACCTTTTGGATCAGATAAGGATCTTAGAGAGCATCTTGCCCTCATTTTATAGCTGAGACAGCTAGGGCTCTGATAGAGATACCTACCCAAGGACATACAGCTAATTAATGACTATTCTCATATCAAGGCTTCCAACTTGTAGTCCATTGGCTTTTACACTGCATCACTGATAACGTAGTATTTGTGTCTTCTACTCACTTTCTGAGGTCATAAACCATGTCTAACCAGCATTCTATAAAATCAATTCAACTTTGATTTGGTTGAGTGATAATAGTGCTCTGATGGAGCTTACACTTTGAAGTTGTACTAACATTGTCAAATTTTGGGAACATCTATGAAGCCCCATCTGTGCTAGACAATACATGTACATTCAAGACTCCAAGGTTTGTTTTTTAATCCCTTTTGTTAGACTCTATATGTATTAGTCCATTTTCACACTGCTGATGAAGACATACCCGAGAGTGGGTAATTTACAAAGAAAAATAGGTTTAATGGACTCTCAGTTGCACGTGGCTGGGGAAGCCTCACAATCATGGTGGAAGGCAAAAGGCATGCCTTACATAACAACAGGCAAGAAAGGATGAAAACCAAGCAAAAGGGGAAACCCTTATAAAAACACTAGATCAGCCAGGCACGGTAGCTCACGCCTTTAAACCCAGCACTTTGGGAGGCCGAGGTGGGCGGATCACGAGGTCAGGAGTTTGAGACCAGCCTGGTCAACGTGGTGAAACCCCGTCTCCACTAAAAATGCAAAAATTAGCTGGATGTGGTGGTGGGCACCTGTAATCCCAGCTACTCAGGAGGCTGAGGCTGGAGAATCGTTTGAACTCAGGAGGCAGAGGTTGCAGTGAGCTGAGATCGCGCCATTGCACTCCAGCCTGGGCGACAGGGTGAGACTTTTCTCAAAAAAAACAACACCAGATTTCGTTAGGCTTATTCACTATCACAAGAACAGTGTGGGGAAAACCGCCCCCATGAATCAATTATCTCCCACTGGGTCCCTCCCACAACACATGGGGATTACGGGAACTACAATTCAAGATGAGATTTGGGTGGGGACACAGCCAAACCATGTAACTACATGTAAAAGGTTTTCTTTTTTCCAATCTAGAGAGGATAATTCATAAAGAATACTGCCAGATTATGTTCATCTACAGTGCTCCAAAGAAGTATTTATTAACTAGAGCAGCTCAACTTAATGAGCATGCCAGAGAAGAATAAGGTACAGTATATACGATTGTGGAATAACACACAAAGAGTATACAGTCTAACCCAAGGAATATTGTCTTGCTGGGTGCAGTGGGGCATGCCTATAATCCCAGCTACTTGGGAGGCTAAGGTGTTGAGAGTTGCTTGAGACCAGCCTGGGCGGTATAGTGAGACCTGTCTTTTATTAAAAAGAAAAAAAAAAGACTGAAAAAACCACAAATAATATTGTCTTGGATTTTTGCAATTTACTTTAAGAATGCTTGGATAGTCATAATCTTATCAGTCAAATTGATAGCTTCTTTAATAAAAAAGAGATAAACATATTTGTATATTCAGAGGATACACTATTGAATGAATGGAGCTGACTCTGGCTTAAGAGTTTGATCTGGTTTATGGATCCCATAGAAGAGCCATTGACAGTGGCTTTTGTTTTTTTTTGTTTGTTTGTTTGTTTGTTTTTTGAGGCAAGAGTCTCGCTATGTTGCCCAGGCTGGTCTCAAACTCCTGGGCCCAAGAAGTCCTCCTGCCTTAGCCTCCTGAGTAGCTGGGACTATAGGCATGTGCCACTGGATCTGGCTGACAGTGGCTTTTATGGTAACACAGCTTGATTACCTGGTGTCTCATACTGTACAAGGATGTATGACTGGGTTGCCTATCTTTGCCCTTTAGTTTTTATGTTAGGAAAAGTGAAACACATATGGAAATAAATTAATAGAAAAGAACATTAATGGAGAATAAATATTGCTGAGTGACCTCTGTACATATTAAAGCTACTTTAAAGTTTGTGGGTTTTTTTTTTAATATCAGAGTGTAATCTGCATTTATGACAATCTGAAAAAGAAGTCTAGAGTTGCTTTGGGTTCTCAGTCTTCTTCAGGTAAAGCACATTTGTTAGGCAATGTCTGATCTAGGGATTGCTACTATTTAATAGTATTGCTAGAGCCATCATTTTATGTGCTTGTGACTTTTCCTATCTCTCTTTATTTTGTTTTTAGCATGAATGTAACCCTGAATAGTCACATTTGCAATATTTGCTCTTTTTAAAAAATACAGTTTTAGGATTCAAATGCTTTCCCAATGTTTCTGTTTTTGTTATCGGCCTTTTGTTATTTCCGCCTTTGAATTGTCCTGCTTTTCCGGATTGAATCAATACATACCTTACACGAATTGACTGATGTTTTATGTCTCCTTGAAACATATAAAACCAAGCTGTGACGCAGCCACCTTGGGCACATGTTGTCAGGACCCCCTGGGGCTGTGTCACGGGTCATGGTCCTCACATTAGGCTCAGGATAAGTCTCTTCAAATATTTTACAGAGTTTGGCTTTTTTGTCAACAGTTCTTACCAGTGGTCCCCACTGTTTTGCATGTGTTTTCTTTTCTTTTTTTTTTTTTTTTTTTGAGATGGAGTCTCCCTGTCGCCCAGGCTGGAGTGCAGTGGCGCGATCTCGGCTCACTGCAAGCTCCGCCCCCCGGGGTTCGCGCCATTCTCCTGCCTCTCAGCCTCCCGAGTAGCTGGGACTACAGGGGCCCGCTACCTCGCCTGGCTAATTTTTTGTATTTTTAATAGAGACAGGGCTTCACTGTGTTAGCCAGGATGGTCTCGATCTCCTGACCTCGTGATCTGCCCGCCTCGGTCTCCCAAAGTGCTGGGATTACAGGCATGAGCCACCGCATCCTGCCTGCATGTATTTTCTTGCAACTTAAAGTGAGGGTGTTTTCATCTTTATCATTGTGCTGCTTGTGTTCTATCTTGTGCTTCTTTCTTCCCTTCACTCTTCTGACTGTAGCGGTTGATTGGGATGGTACAGGATGCAGAACACTAGTTGTCCCCTTCTTATGTGAGATTTGTTTATCCCAGTTATCAGCAGTAAGCCTAATTTAAGAAAAGCACATGGCTTCCCTCCTCTCCTGTTTCATAAATGTCTTTCTTCATCCCAGTAAACCATCCTTGCAAACTACTCTAATTTTCCAAACTTTTTTTCTGATTAGCCAGTCTTTCTGAAAATTTGCAGCCCAGGGTTACATGTGGAATAACATCAAGTAAAACTGACATTTTTTCATGCAGGGTTTTATTCACATTACGAGCTCTTTTAACATTGTGTTATAGAAGTCAGTACTGGTACATCATGCTGGGTGTCAAAAACTCATCTCCCAAGACAGTGTTGTTAAATGTTGCTAAATAGGTCTGGTTAGAGTGGGCAATGTACAAAAATAACTCTAAAGAACAAAACTGGGAAGAGTGTTGAGACACCACAACGACTTGAAAGCAGAAATTAAAAGTAAAGAGAGCAAAGCAATGTGTTTCTCGTTGGGCACAGTTCCCGAGGGACTCTGTATTCAAATACCCTTTGACATTGCATTTGAATCCTTAGCTTCCAAAGGCCACTGATACCACAGAGACCCAACAGTGTGTAGTGGTTCCTTCATCTCCTGGGCCTCTAGACACCTCCTGTTACAGCCCCACATTTAAAAATAGCAGGGAAATGAGGGAAAATCATAAACTAGCTGTAATAAAATTAGTGCTTGCGTGAAAGACTATTGCCAGAGAACAGCTTTTAGAAGGCCTAGTGCTGCCAGAAGGCCGCTGGGTGTTGGCAGTATTCAAACATTCACTGGCCAGCACGTTGAGACCTGTATTAGGCATGTTATTAAAGATATAGTGTACTTTCTTTATGATTGTGAGTGCAAAAAGTTTTTTTAAGTAATAGAAAATGTATCAGAAAAAATAGATTGTCATAATAAACGTTACTCTTTCTCACCAAAATAGAAGTAGAAATTAAATAACTTTGACTGAAGAGGAAATATTTCTGCATTTCTCAAAAAGACCATGATGAAGTGAAGGGTGTCTAGGAGCTAACATCTAAGAAACTAGATGTCTAGATGAGGAACAACAACCAAAAACCTAATTCTCTGGTAATCTGCAAAGGGGAAAAAAGTAGGAATTAGACATGAAGGTATGATGAGGATCATTGCATTTCCCATTAAATGCATACTTATAGAAGATCTGGAATTCTCATTACCACTTGAAAGGAAAACCGATTCTCTTTTAGAATCAGATATTTTCAAACTATTATGTCACAGAGCCCCGCTCTGGTTCAGTGGTTCTTACTACTAAGTATGCATTACTGTGGCAGTTGGCTTTTGTTCCTACATATATCATTAACATAGATGAGTCTCGAAGTCAGTCTGCCTTCAAGGATGTTTTTCGGTGACCTAGATGAAAAGATTTTTACCTAACCTCTTGAATCAGTCTTTTAAAAGGACATTTGTTGGCACACGCCCCACACTGTCTCTGCTGTTGAACTTGTAGCACTCCTTTCCCGTGCCCACTGCAGGCGGTACTTTGGATCACATTTCTCTGCAATATTCTTCTTTCTAGAAGCCTTGGAAAGAATGAGCTAGAGGATTTCAGTACTAATGCTGTTATGAGAGCCATTCAAGTAAAACCCTTAGTTAAATCAAAAAAGTTGGATCAGCATCCAAAGCTTTCATTTTAAGTAAACTCTCCAGTAAGGCTGCAGGGACCAGACCATTAATCTGGTTCATATCCTCCATTTGCTTTTAATCTCTTTACAGAGTATGCATCTCCACCCTAATAGGACAATAAAGAGCCTGTTCTTGATGGCACACTAGGCGTTGACATACCCTTTAGGTTTAAATAAGGTAAAATACCTGATATTAAACTTTGAAAATGTCGGTAAAAGGATTTCAGTGCAGCTGACCAGTCGTAGTCCCAAAAGACTTGATCTCTGTCCTGTCCTATTGCATTGGAATGTGACATATAAATCATTTTAGAGAGACTACAAAAATAATTACTGAACACTTGAGCAAAGACATTTGGATTTAGAAATGTTCTAATTGATATTATTGGCTTTAATATGTCTAGGGAGTGCCTACTTCTGATTAGGTACTGCAGGTTTCATTCATGTGTGTTGATTGGATAATAGGATTAATAGTACTAGGTTTAATTTATATGATGATCTTCCTCTGAAGAACTAAAAAATATTTTATACATGTTAGCATACTCAGTATTATGACTCTCAGACATCCATATTTACTTTTTGTTACATTTTATTTCTCTTGTTTACAAAAGAATTGACATAGGTAAAGGATCAAAAGAAGGCAGTGACTTTGGTCCTTCTCCCACCAAATTCCAGAAACAGATACTAGGCTTGTCTTGTTCTCATTTTCTACAGAGTGATTTGCCCTGGCACCTAGCTGTTTTAGTGTCCTAAGTGACTATTAAAAGGAATAGATTTACCAGCTTATAAACTTTCTTCCACATTGATATGCCAAGATTAGACTCTTGAGAAACCTACTGGAGAAACCTTGCCAGGAAATAGGAATAGAAATCCAACTGTTCTTTCTTCTCACTAGAAACTGGTGTTTCTGTGTAGTTAGGTAACTAACTTCTTTCAAGATACAGAGTAAGAAATCACAGAAATTGGTCATAGGAAACATATTGCAGGTCACTTAGCCCAGTGTGTAGTACAATACACTACTAGTCCCCCACATGCACCTAGAGATCAACTGTTACTCAGTTTTCTCAAGTGGATATAATCCTAGCAATTCAGTATTGTTGATGCCTTCCGATTTTGAGTTTAAAAGCAGTATAATTGGAAAGCTTCCATATTTAACCCTGTATTAAAATCAGACTGTTTATAAACACCTAGAGAACAGTGGTTTTTGTACATATAACTCATGTTGTCATTGAGATGCCATCATGTAGTCATTCTGGTGAAGTCTGGGTTTTTATAGGGTTAGTAAGTAGACAATTTTTGGATGCTTAACGGTCATTGTATCAGTTTTATATTGCTATAATAATGCTCTGTGACAAAATAACCACAAAACATGGGTAGCATAAAACCATACAGATTTATTTTTGCTTATACATCTTTGACCTGAGCTGGGTTCCATGGGGCTTACTTACTTGTCTGTAGTCAGCTGAAGTCAGTGGCTTGGCAATTTCCCTGATTATGCTCAGCCTCTCTTGGATATCTGAGGCCTCCCTGGGACAAGCGCCCACCAGGCTGTCATCCTCTAACAGATCACCTTGGGCACACTATTATGATGTAAACAAGGAGCAAGTGCTTGTCAATCTTATGCTAGCATCACATTTGCTAACATCTGTTTGTCTAGGCAAGTGAACGAGACTGAACCCAGAGTCAACCCACATCCCTATTGGAAGGAGTGAAGATTTGGGGTTATCAGTGCAATCATTATACCTCAGTGTAGTGGCTTAATTATCTGATAAATTAGCATGACTGAAAATGATACACGCAGGTTGAAGATACCTTAATGTGTATTCCTATGATTCCTTTTGAGAAAGTAATAAACTTGCTGTCCATGTTGTCAGAAGGGAAAATGGGACTAAGAGTGACTAGAATCAGCTTAGCTAACTTTTTCATACATATTTTTTAATTTAAGCCCCACAAAAACAAGAACTTTTTTTTTTTTTTTGAGACAGAGTCTTCGCTCTGTTGCCCAAGCTGGAGTGTAGTGGTGTGATCTCGGCTCACTGCAACCTCCGCCTCCCAGGTTCAAGTGATTCTCCTACCTCAACTTCCTGAGTAGCTGGGATTACAGGTGCATGCCACTATGCCCAGCTAATTTTTGTATTTTTAGTAGAGACAGGGTTTTGCCATGTTAGCCAGGCTGGTGTTGAACTCCTGGACTCAAGTGATCTGCCCTCCTCGGCCTCCCAAAGTGCTGGGATTACAGGCATGAGCCACCATGCCCTGCAAAAAGCAGAAACTTTTAAAATAATTGTAATAAGAATTGCCATCCCTGAAATATTTAGGCTTCCTCACCTCTATCTGGGTGTTGTTGAAGGAATAACGATGAGATAACTTCTAAAGGCCATTTTCTGTTCTAAGATCTTTATGATTCAATGGTTACTACATAGTTTTTCTGAATATGTGTCTTATTTACTATGGCTGGCTTTTTGTGTCAACATTGCTTTCACTGAATTCTTGTCCCAAGAATTTTAAGCGTATAAATAAGCTTGTATAGTCAATCATCAGCAACCTGACATAGGAGATGATTTTTGAATAGTTACTGCTGGTCATTTGGCAACACTGACATAGTAACAAAAACACCCATTTACTAAGCTTCTCTTGTGTCCCATGCGGTACATGCAATATCTCCTCTAATCCTTATAGTCAGCCGCAGATACAAGTGATATTGCCTCTACTTTGCAGATGTGGAAACTGAGGTGCCTTCTTAGCGAAAACATTTCCGTTGGTTATCTGGTACCCACCTCTTCTCATTTCTCCGTCTACAAAGACTGGTTGGGAGTAAGTGAACTAATGAGCACTGATAAACCATTTGAAAAACTATAATTACTAGTTCCTCACATAGGCAGAAAATCGTGGGATGGATACATGGTGTGCATGACCCCACAAAAGACAATTGCTTGAAATTACAATTGAGCAATACATCTGTCTTATAGTTCTATTAATTGTGTAAAATATGCAAATTTTCGTAATAATTTTACAAAACCACATAAAAACAATGAGCACAGGATTCATAAATGTATGTTATTTATTATTTATTCTTCCAGGATAGTTGTGAAGTATCTGTTGTGGATTCTGTTTTAGAAATACTTATATATTTACATATTGCCTTATTTTCAAGGAATTCATGTATAAAGTAGATTCTCATATTGAAATTGTCATTTTTAGAGGTCGAAAACATAGAATATTGGTAGTTCCATATAGTTCAGCCTAATATTTGATACTATTATCTCTAGGGGAAAATAAGGAATCATTCAGAAGTCTCTAGAGATATATCTTCACCCTGGATCTTGCTTTTAAACTTTACACTCATATTGCAATCTTCAGTGTATATCACAGGTACTTTCAATTCAGCAGGTCTAAACCCGTGTTCTTCATCTCTTTTCCCTCCCATGTGGTCATTCTGACTCCCTTGATGGTCCATGCAGAAACCTCGCAGTTTTTAACATTCTCTACAACCAAGGCAGTCTTCAGACCTCATTTAAGCACACGCGCCCACATGTGCATGCGTGTGCACATGTACACACACATACACATGCATATATTTATTTATATCTATATATCATATGTATGAAATATCTATGTATCTGTCTCTTCCAGATATCCTTTCTTCTCCTTCCCAGAGCCTGTAATGGACACCCTCATCATCTTCTCCTGAACACATTTAAACATTTTAATTTATGTTCTGTGTTGCTTCCCACATGATGGAAGAGGCATGGTGTATTAGTCCATTTTCATACTGCTATGAAGAAATACTCGAGGATGGGTAATTTATAAAGAAAAGGAGGTTTAATGGACTCGCAGTTCCACATGGCTGGGGAGGCCTCTCACTCATAGTGGAAGGTGAAGGAGGAGCAAGGGCATGTCTTACATGGCAGCAGGCAAGAGAGAATGTGCAGGGGAACTCCCCTTTATGAAACCATCAGATCTTGTAAGATGTATTCACTCTCACGAGAGCAGCATGGGAAAAATCTGCCCTCATGATTCAGTTACCTCTCACCAGCTTTCTCCCATGACATATGGGGATTATGGGAGCTATAATTCAAGATGAGATTTGGGTGGGCACACAGCCAAACCATATCACATGGCCATAACAATAACCTCTGAATTGGTCTTTCTGCCTCCCCACTCCCCCTGTTTAATCCATTCTCTCTAAGATCTTAGAGTAGAATTTCAAAGTGCAGATCTAAACACAGCATCCTCCTGTATCAAATCTACCAACAAGTCACCATAACCCACAAATCAGTCTAAACTTTTTAGCCGTGGCCCTTTGTGATCCAGCTCCTAATTGCCTTTCCACTATCATTTACTACTACTCTGTTTGTGGATCCTATCCTCTATCCTGACTAACTCCCTACTCCTTTTGTTCTGAGATCAAAACTTCGATCAAGCTTATCCTCTCTGGTCAGCCTTCCCTAAATGCTTCATCAATGTGATCCCTTGCCATACAGACTCTAAGGACTGATCTATCAATATCACCCCATTAAAAATGCAAAATACTATACTATTATTATCATTTTACTCCACACATGTGTAAGAATTAACACAGGAATGTACTGAATAGTGTAGGTATAGGAGAGTAGGATGATTATATGAAATGAAAAGAAAACTGCATCATTATGTAGTAAATTGTCTTCATTCAGAATTGAATGTTTATTATTAAAGAAAGCAATAACGTACTTATTGCTGAATTTTTTTTGCCTGCTATTCATTTTTATGTCACTGGCATGAGATGTTTATTTTGGGCTATTGTATATAATGTATTATAATATGTGAATCAGAAATGCAATAGAGTTTTACTGTTTTTAAAAAGTTCAGTTGCTCAATCTCTCTAAAACTTTGTTTACTCCTCTGTAAAATGAGGATTAAAACATATTTCAGAGGCCTGTTAAAGAGATTAAATGAATGTAACACATTAACATCATCTATGGTATATAGTAAGGATGTAATAAATGGTAGTTATTATTATTATTGATCTTTTGATGGCAAAAACTGTCATTTGTCTCTTATTCATCTCAATCAACACCTCACGTAAAGCTTCAGCATGAAAGCCAATTTTAGGGCTTTCTTAAAAACCACTTTGGACTTTTCAACTCTGATTGTAGAATTCTTCCAGACTGCCTTCTTGGCTTGCTTGGTCTCCTCTTGTTGGTCTTTGCTAGTTTTAATTCATGACCCATCTGTGCCTCTCACCCCTTTGTTGGGCTCTGTAGCTTGGCTTCCACTCTGTTCTTGGTGTGCTTCTCCGTCAACCACATTGGACCTCTGGTAGTCTCATAAAGGTCTGGCTTCTGGTAGTCATTCTCATCGTAGGAACCATCCCCTCCCCATAAGGAAAGCCCTGGTTCTCCATTTCTACTTGGGCCTAGTGGGATGACACATTTGCCCTCTTTATGTATATAATAAATGAGAGAGTCAATCACTGCTCCTTGGGGAACTCAACAAATAGCAATCTTACTCCTAGATCTGTCAATTTAGTCTCTTCATTAGCACTGATTTGATTTTATTCATATTTTTTCATTTAAGACAGAAATCTCATAGTTGATTGTATCACAGATGAAGCTATAGAAATCAGCTGTTAGTTTATATTAAGCTTCAGTGACTAAGAAATATTATGGACATAGGAAACTTATTTGAGATACTTTGATGTAAATAAGAGAAGATCAAAGAAACAAATTGGATGATGAATATAGTGCTTTAAAAGATGTAACTTTAATGAAGCCATACCGCCGTATGGAAAACTATTTTTCTAGATTAGCAACTCCGAACTATTGCTTGCATAAAGCCTAATTTATAAAGTCAGTAGCTGAGATGAATAAACATTTTGTCGGATATAAATGGCTGCAGGGTTGTGTTAGTTGTAACAGTTCAAGCTGTTGAACTACTCTTATGTGACAAATGAGACACCAAGGGGTCTCTGCTTGAACTGATGACCTTAACTTTTATTTTGCCTAGTATCACAGTCTGTTGAGGGATATTTTAGCCTGACTTTGCTTCCAGGTATTCCTGATTCCCTTCTCCTTCTCTTTGTTATTATTTCACTGGAGACAGAGAGAGGGAGAGTGAGAGAGAGAAAGAGATAGGATAGACATCTAAAGCCTGAAGTTATCTGTTTTTCATAACAAACTTTGTTGGCCCTGTATAATGTCAGTTTAGTTAGGAGTCTTCTATTAAATGTTTCTGATACAGAGTATTAGAATATTAGATCTCAAAGCATCTAGGCCAATCTTTCCTGGCTTTAGATCTGAACTATATTCTGTGAGATGTTAAAAGGTGTTCCAATAGTGAGATGATTCTATAGGACTAGATTTATGATATCCTAGCTACCTGAGAGGCTGAAGTGGGAAGATTGCTTGAGCACAGGAGTTCAAGACCAACCTCAGCAATATAGCGAGACCCAGTCACAAAAATAAATAAATAAACATTGACTTCTTTCTGCAGGACCTCTGAGAGCTTTAAATGTGCTAAGGCATTTTGTTAATCATAAAGGGAGGCATTTGGTAGAGAGGGTTATTCAAATTTATTTGAATTCTTTTTATGTGGAACACCTATTAACACCTATCAGAAGGATCAGTTAAAATAGTAAGTCAGACAGAGTATGCCTCTTTGCTGCTCAAAACTATCAGAGTAGCTTCTCGTCTCACGTAGAATAAAAGCCAAGATCCTTTAAGTGGCCTTACAAGACCTTTCGGAGCTTGAGCTCCTTTTCTCTTTCTAACCTCCTCTCCTGCGACTTCCACCATGCTTGGGCTTTCTCATTGAGGCCTCCAGGGATCACCCTGTTGCTAGTATTCTCCTGATTCCTGCACAGGTTTCAGCCTTCTACTGTGCTAACTATATCATTACTTTACTTAATTTTTTCATTGTCTGTTTTCTCCTACTAGAATGTTCTATGACGACAGACTTTTTTGTGTATTTAGTTCTATGTTATATACCCAGAACCTAGAATACTGTTTTGTACATAGTAGGTGCTCTATAACTTTGTTGAATGAGCTTAATTGCCCTTGGGAGAAATCAAGAGAGCCTAAATTAGGGCGATATACCTAAGGCTAGGAAGAAAGGTACAGGTTTTTACCTCCTTCATCCTGAGTGGGCCAGGCAGTGGGACAGAGGCACAAGCAGAGTAGGAGGACTTCCTAGAGGAAGTATGAGAAAGTTGGAGTCTTATTATGATCTTGTACAATAAATGT